>NC_071537.1:29769301-30395134 GCF_026979565.1 Vidua chalybeata
TTCCAAGTGCAAAAGATCTTTATTAGACAAGGGTCAGTACCACATAAACAGGAAGTTATCAAAGTAATTCAGAAAAGTCTCTGACACTTTTTATCAGCTAACCATATCTGACGAGAGCAGTTTATTTTTAGCTCACAGGAAAATTTGATGGCCACGGATTTTACAGCATGTATTTTGAACCAATAAAATATTAGAGCAACCAACTCAGATTAAAATCTTGAAATGAGAAGAAAGAGCTGCATTAATATGGCACATTGAGATGACATCTGTAATAAAAAAACAATTGACATAGGAAGATGCCGTCACTGGAAATATTTTCTTCGCACACAATGATCAGATTAAGTTGTTCAGTTCCTGCCACAGTTAGATGAAAGAAATTATTTTTGCTTTGCTTATGAAGTAATCTGGGACATATCTGTTCTGTAGAGAAATGACAAGAAGAAATGCACTATCAAGAAACTGAAAGTCATTTGAACCAAAATGAAAAACTCACTGTTTTCCTTCCATGCAGTAAAGCACATTGCTCTGTACATCAGCAGCCTGGGCTGGTTAGCATGGGTGTGCCTGGGATTTTGTGAAATGTGAAATCTAACATTCTTTTAAAAAGTATATGCTTGATTTGGCTTTTACTGTTGCTCTATCTTTCATTAATCAGCACATACCATGCTTATGTACAGGGGTGTGTGTAGGCGTGCTCGTGGGTATGTATGAATGAATAGCTACCATAGATAGATCGTTACAGCAATTATGAGCAGTAATTGCTTGAGTTGTAAAGTGCAACGAAAATGAGGGCTAAAATCTTGAACTTGATCCAGAGCACCAGGGAAGGCCAGGAGGGAGATTGAAGGGAGAGTGGCTTGTTCAGAGTGCTCAGGAAGGTGAGCAATTTTCACAGCAATGTATCAGGTTTGCTTGAGGGGACTGAGTACAGAAGCAGGGATGCCAACGTGGTGGCTTGCTGGAGAGACCTGAGTTTTAGTGCCAGAGGGAGAGGGATGGATTTAGACGAGCTGGAGCAGGCGAGCCTCTATACCTGAGGGAGAACAAGAAAAGGATTTTGAATTTCTGACCACAAGGCCACAGAGAAACGTGACAGGATCAGAGGAGAAGGATCACATACATGAGGATGTCAGCCAGAGTAGCTTCAGTCCACACTTGTCTCAAAGCTCCTGTCCTTTTATTGGTGACACATGTTCTCTGTTTTTTAGGGTAATTTGTCACCTTGAATGAAAGTGTACCAGAAATGCTTATTCTTCATAGAGAGTAAACTAAGCAATTGCTTCCTATTCAGTAAATGGCAAGGCAAGCACAGCTTACACCCTCTGACATAGCCGTGAGCCCAGCTTCCAGTGGAGAGTATCTGAAATGATGGGCCTGATCCTGTTTCTATGATGTGAATGGCATCTGTGCTTTTTGCAGGCAAGCTAAAGTTGGGAGGACTGTTGTGATGCAATTTAAGTTGTATATGCAGCGTGAGGTTTCCTTACCTCATTCTCTTCTGTTAACAGTCTCTTCCTCGATATGGATCTGCCTTTGCTTTAAATTCCCTGAGAATTATATTGATAGCTGTTGCAATACTTTGCCCTGTGCACACCCTGGGTTTTATTATTTTATGGCCAGTTGATATGCATTGAGTTTGCCAACTGCATTCGTTTGTGTATATTTTATAATGGCAAACACTGCTATGTTTTATTTGTTTCATTTTTCACAAGTCAGTGGATGGTAGGGGTGACACAGACCTCGGTTATCAGTTCTAGGATCTTTGGCAGGTCTACTTAGATGCAGAAATTTCAAGCAAGTGCTTTCATTCAATGTTGAGCAGAATCCACCACTCTCATACAGTGCCACCGTCTACTGATGAGGAGAAGTTGTGGAGTGCAATGACTGTGTCAAACCTGCCCTGTTTAATATGCATTTATCTCTATGGCCCCTTCCATCTGACTTGAGCAAACCATTACAAGGGCTTAATCATCTTTAATTGGTTTTAAAATTTCACAAGTTCCTGATTTGTGCATTGAGATAGAAATAGGTGTTTTCTCTTGGAAGTATTGTAAAGAAAATTATATTTAAAAGTAGATATTTGACTTCAGCATATGAAAGCCATTTTATGAACAGGAAATAGATAAAAGATTGCTTAAAATGACATATGGAAATTTAAAGTAGTAAAATGACAATTTTTTTACAAGCATAGAAACCTTCCCAGTTAAAGCAGTTGCAAACTTTACATCCTTTTATTTGGCAGAACAATTATAGTCTGCCCATTTTTAATTTTATCCACTGCCTTGTCCACTTTGTTCATATATAGGTGTTTTGATGTAGTCTATTGAGAAACTAGCATGGATCATGTGTGGTGTTTTTCAGCTTCTGCACAGATTCACAGAAGATTTTTGCGATATTTTTGAGTCCTGTCCTGTCAGTTAAGGATCTAAAAGTGACTGAGAACAGACAGGAATTGGATTTGAGATGCAGAGAACAACTTTCTTAGCCATCTGACTTTCCCCCTGGGGGAATGGATCCAGTGAGGCTTGACAGAGAGTATTACCTTTGTATATGGGATATACATACAGGATATCTAATAGTGTCAAGTCATGATCGTGTGTCATATTTAAGTGCTCTCCATTTCGAGTACTTAAGAGAGTCATTTCTCCTCCATCTGATTACTAATTCTTAGTTAGTTGTCCTCTATAACTGTGTAATACCACACTCCCTTGTACTTGTGGTTGAACAAGGCTTAATAAAAATAGCAATCCATACAAACTGGTTTAAGCCTTTAACAGATGAAGCTGTCTCTTTGTAGTTGGTGGAATCATATTTCTCTTAAACAAAGATATGTGAGATGAGCATCTTTGTTACTAATAATAGGAGAGTGCATTGGAAAGCACTCTCTATAGCAGACCTTCACAGTATGAATGATTTAGAATGTCCCCAGATCACTGGATGAAATATGAAACAATGCCATGTTGTAGGGGGCTCAGCTGCAGTGGCATTTAAGAGCCGTTGCCTGGAATTTTCTCAGTCACCCTAAGGCAAGTGAGTAAAAGGTGCAGAAGTTCACAGATGGGAAACTTCCAGGACTTTCCTAAAGAGTTGTCCTTGGCAAATTATGAAGTAGCATTTTTCCTTCTGAGCCAACATAAAAGGAGTGCCTTGGCATGTTTGCAGGAGGCTGTGCTGCTGAATGGACTCTACCTGGAGATGACTTAGAAAGATAAAGGATAAAAAGAAAATTAGGTGGAGCTTAACCTTCAGTATGTAGCAGCTTAGATTTTGCCAAAGGTCAGTGGGATCCCATTTAGCTGCTGCCTCCTGGAAGCAACAATGAAGTGCTTTAGTTTTTAAAAATTAGTGATTGATGCATTCATCAGTTCTGTGTCTGGGCAGGCCTGATGAAACTGGTATATCAGTGGAATGCAAAGCTAACTGGGTTTGTTTCATACAGAACTAATTCCCAGAGCTCTGAAGAGAGCTGTGAACATCATGTACCATGACCAGAAAATCCCCCATTATGTTTGCAGCAGGAAATAAGCAAGAAGCCTTTCACAAGGAAGGGAGCTGGGAGGTAGGATTGCAGTGCAGAAGACCTTAAGATTTCTCAAAGCAGAAGACACCATTAAAAGCATGTTTATAAACAGTCTTCTGCTTTAATAGATAATAAGATCATTGCTTTTATTTCTTTTTTCTTGACTACCAGTCACTGCATAATACTATGCTTATAGGAACCAGTTCAGATCTGCTCTTACGTCCCTAGACAGGATAGTCTTGTTGCTTAACTCAGATTTCTCTTGGTTGGGGAAGATTTCACAGAGGTTTTCAAAAGTGCTGGCTTCCAATGGGCCCAGCACAAGGATTTTGAAGCTGTAGGTTGGAGCAAATTGCAGGAGGGTTCTACAACCCAGAAGGCCACTTTAAAACTAAAGCCAGCATTGGAATGTGAATCTGTCAGAGATGATACTGGCCTGTGAAATCCCCTCAATTATTGGTTGAGCATGGACCATCCTGCACTTCCAGAAACATGGCAGGCACTGGGAGTGATGTATATGCTATTAGGATTAAGGAAAGACAAATCAGAAAACTAAAGCAGCAGAGGCAAACATTTTTGGTAGCAACACAACCATAAGCATAGCATTGCCAAGCATTATCTTTTCCTGACTCCTTAGGAAGTTTGGCCACTGAGGTGGCTGGGAAGAACTTGTATGAGAAAGGTCCTCAGTTTTCATATGGTCAGCAGGGACATCCAGCTTCAGCAGTCCTGCCCTGCATGACAAGAGTGCACTTTCCTCAGTGAAGCATTTTGTTCAGATTGTTTAAGGATGTAATTAATCAGTTCCTTTAGTCCTTTGAAGTTTATTAAGCATAAAAAATAAACTTTCCAGAGCAGGGGAAAACTCAACCCCAGGCTTTGTTAGAATAACAATTGTTTCAGGGAATGTCAAATTTAAACTCCCTCTGTGGGAGGGCACAACTCAGTTAATTGCCAAGGAGCTCTGGTCCATTGCAGATGTAGAATTGGATAGAACTGGGCAAATGCTTGTGAAAATACTATTATTCTAAGCATCTTAGAAGAAAGAGACACAAAAAATGATCCATGGACTTCAAAGGGATTTGCTTTTCCCCTTAGTTATGTTTACTAGTGTTCCAACTTGAATATCAACTCTTGAGTCTGCTGATGGTAAATGAGACTAAGGCTCTAAAGTTCTCCTTTTGAAAATGGAGACCATGCTTCTTAGTCACATCAGGATGTTTATAAGGGGGACTTACAGTAGTCCTCCAGCTAACTAATCCTTGGCTTTCATTTAAAGTTTCTGCCCAGCATCACTGTTCCTAGCCAAGGCTTCAGGCTCTGGACAGCCTTGCAAGCCCAGCCAGGTTGTGCTTGTCAGAGAGCCAGAGCCCATACCCCAGAGCAGCTTCGTGCACCTTCATTCCCCCATCCGTGAGCCTGCCAGAGGTTTGATTGCGGCAGTCCTCAAGGGATCTATGATTTTTTGGGAGCTCCAAGAAGGTGAGGGCTATCTGGCCACACCTCTGTCCTGTCTGTCCTGAGGACTGGTGGAATGTGGGAGGCAGGACCAGAAGTAGCTTCCCATCCAGGCATTCCTCCACAATAGGATACTTGGTCCAACTCTCATTTGACTTTTTGGGTTGCATAAGGAGCATCCATTCATATTCTCAGGATGTGATGTTCATTATGGCTCATTAGGACTCTGGTTCTTCAAACACTTTAGTAGTAATAATAAGAAGTGTGGGTAGCCTGGGGAAGAGACAGCATAAGAACTGAAACAAAACAGACTTAGTATGAATCTTATCATCAGATAAGTGTTTGATTTGTATTTAAATAATTTGCTTGTGCATAATTTATCCTTGAATTGCTTGAATCCTTGTGCTGGTAGTCTTTGGGTTTATTATAAAAGACAGAAAATAAAATAAGTGAATGAAGTCAGTTCATTTAGTTTTATATATTTTTTTTTTCCCCCAAAGTATCTATAGGTGCAAACTGTGGTCAAGTGCTAATAGTGAGTTAAAGCTGCTGCTGTTTTCTGGAGAACTCTGCAAACAATAAATTTGAAGACATTGTGACATTATCAAGTGATAAGACTCCAGCCATGCTTTTGGCTTTGGAGAATAATTTCTGCAAAGGAAGGATTTTCCCTTTATATTGAGTAAAACAGAAACACCTCTTACCCTGTAATGTTTAATGATGGTAGCTATCTCCTCTTGTTTAGATTAAAATTACAGGCCTCAGATTGCAAGTTGTAATGTTTGTTCTCTTCTGATTGCTGCCTTTAGCTCCTCAGTAAATGCCATTGACTGCTCTGTGGGTAACTCCAAAGAAGCCTCCAGGGCTGAATATATTAAATTCCACAGCATTCCACAGCAAATGACAAAATTCTCCCCAAATTGCCCCCACCAGTTTTCTACCGGCCTTCTTTATGAGCTGCAGGCAAACAAGGGTGATCTGTTGTGCTTGTCCTATTTCTGTTTCTCTTCCTGTTTTAAATATAGCAGAATATATAAAATAATGAAGTGGTATTCAGAAACAATCCTTTTGCCAGGTCTTCCATCTGTTATTCTGTATAATCCTAATTTCTGTACAAAAAAAAAAACCAAAAACCCAGAACCATGGTATGCAACTCAATATGTTACAAAATGTTTATTTTCATCAGCATGGTCGAATAAAGTACACAGCTCAAATATTAACATTGGAGTACGTTAAGATTTCAGTACTATTTGATCTGTATATTTTACAGATATAAATGGATAAAAATAAACAGTTTGTAACATATATAGTTACGGACTATGGTTTTGTGGATTTACAGAATTCTGTGGTGGATTTGGGTTTTGCAGCAGATTTATTTTCTCTAATTCAGTTAAAATAACTATGTAATCATTATATGTGCTGAGTATGGTTTGAGCTTCATTTTCATAATTCACCGTGGGATTTGTCTGCATAACTTTTGATAGTTAATGACCCTGTATTGATTGAGATTCTTTTGTGAGTCTGTATTGCTTGTGACTTGATAATGAATCAGTCAGATCACTCCATTTTAGAGAGAAAGAAAATAGACATAGTGTTAACTTAACAAAAAAAAAATACACCAAAGCTCTGTGTACTCTATATATTCTGTAGGGGCTTTTATAGTGCTTGTAGTACATGCTGTTCTGAAAGTGTCATATGTGCATTTGTTGTTGTGAAGTCAAATGCTGTAGAATCTGTAAAGATGCAAGATTAAATTTTCTATTGCCATTTTTACAGATAACAGCCCGTCGACAATGGAAACATATTTATGATGAATTAGGTGGTAACCCTGGAAGCACAAGTGCTGCTACATGTACTCGCAGACATTATGAAAGGTAAGATAACAAATCTGAAATGCTTGTTTAATAATGCAAAAATTAATTTGGAAAGCCTTCAAAGCATTTTATAAGGAATTAGAGAAAAAGAGAGAGAGTCTTCTTAAAGATTTAGTAAATAGTTCCCCAACAGTTTAGTCAGATAATCCATTGTGATTTAAACCAGAGTGTCTATCACCAGTGACTAAGTAAATAAAAAAAAGCATCTGATTTTCCTTGGGTATAGATCTTAATTTTTGCAACAGCTTTTCAGTTAAAGCTGAAAAATTGAGGAAAACATACTCAAGAAAAAATAAGAAACAGCAGCTAATTGATGCAAACACTTGTCTTCTCTCATTTTTTAGGAATACCAATTAGGCAGATTGTGGTTTTGATCAAAATAATGGGGTGGCCCATAATGCAGGGTGCTGTTAGTGTTGTAGGTCATGCCGAGCGTTGCATTCCTCTTCTACATGGCATTCCTTCCCTCCTCCCTGCCTGCGAGCTGCTGCCAAACACTCTTCTCTGCAGCCATTGTTGCTGGTCAGAACTGTTGAATTCTTATTCTTCCCATGTAGATAATAACTTCCAGGGCTTGTGAAGCCAGCACACATTGAATAAAATACCGGAGCTGGAATGTTGTTTTGATTTGGTTTTTAGAAACAACTGTTGGGGCTTTTTCTTTTCTTTTTTATCTTTTTTTTTTACTTCTGTTTTGGTTTTTTTTTTTGTTGTTTTTTTTTTCTTTGGACAAGCAAATGTGAATAAAAGCTCAGCAATTTTCAGCTCACATAAGTAAAATTCAGTCTCTTGTTCCTGGGCATAAACAAGTCATTTTGCTGGGCTCAGGAAGAGATTGTACTTGCCCGTGCAGGAGGTGGCATGGCAGAGCTGTGTTCAGTGGGCAGTTTCTCTCCTTATCTTAGAGCCTGATGTGTCAGCCTCTCAAAGAGAGATACTGCCATCCTAATAGAGGGTGGGGGATTTGATCATGTTCATTTACAGGGGACATCTCCAGCAGAAGGGCTTGGGTGCACAGAGGAGTTGCTTGTAATGAATGCCATTAGAAATGTTAGAAACTTTCTGGAGATTGAGCCAAGCAGCAGAGTGAAGTGAGTGAGTTGCTGTGCATGTCAGATGGGGCTTTTCCCTGCCTTCATGTTGCAGACAAATGTTATAGATTGTTTTTTTGACTCATCAGATTGCAGGTATTCAGCTCTTCCACCCCCATCATTATAGCCCTGAGAGTCTCAGAGCTTCCTCTTGCACCCAAGCCAGTTGATGGGTTTCCAACTGGCAGTGTGGCTTTTCCCTTGCCAGATGTTCTGTGGGGGATGTTATTTGACAGAGGGGACACGGGCACACATAAGCATTAGGTCTCTGTGGGATTGGGTTGCAGAGGGAGCCTTGCTGAAACCCTAGAGTCACTGAGAGAGTACATCTCTAGTAGTTGTGGAAAACTAAACGAGCCATTCACAAATACTCCATGAACCCCTGTCTCTCTCTTCTGCTTTCCTGACAATGTTCAATGCTAGTGGTTTCATTGGTTTTTTATATGTAAAAGTCTTGCATAGCACTCCCATGCATAGAGACTTGTGTGTGACTGACTCAGCAGTTACTTGGGTATGCTCTGAAGTGCCACAAACCCACTGTGCTGTCTGGAAAACCTGAAGAGCCCTGATGCCTTCCAGATTGAAAAGCCTTTCAAGGCTACCCAAAAGCAGTTCTGCTTGACTTGACCTGGTCTGAGAAAAGTGTCTTCTAGTTTATGATTAGATTTGTCTTAATACACTGAAGAACTCAAATCTGAGTTCATGGATGCCAGTCTATCATGTAGTTCTGTATAAGGTCTGATATGAGGCAGCACCTAATTTTCCACATCCCTGGCAAGTTATCAAAAGATGGCATTTGGAAAAAAAAATCTTGCTGGACTTTTACGTTAGCCCTGAGCTTACCTAAAATGTTCTTCACTAAATCTGGTCTGAAAAACCAAAACACGTGTACAAAAAAACCTCAGTAACTCATCCAGTCTCTACTTTTCTAGTGTTAGATGCTCTTTTTCCACTACAGGAAAGCTGTATGAAGCCTTAGACTTGAAAAAAGTAAATGAAATTGTCATGGTTTGTTTCAGCTGGTAATTCTGACTACAGCACCTGTGAATGTCATGCTCATTTATAGGCAAAGTGCTCAGATGACATTTACTCTAAAACCAGAACTGTAGTGCAGGAATACACATGCTCATGATTCAGGACACACTTACATTTTCAAACTTGAAACTGTACAGCTGTACAGCTAAACTGGAAATTTAAGTATCTGGAAATCAAATGCTGAGTAAATCTCCTGATTTTTCGTTTCTGAATCCCACTGGCCCTTCCTTGCCTACTGGAGGCAGAACAGGCAGTTCCCATCTCTACAGCTGGATCTCCAGAGCATCCATATTGTGTTAGCCAAGAGGAGCTACTGACTGTTTGCATCAGCTGTAACATATCAAGGCTGTTCAGGTGACAGCCACCTTTCAGTGACATCCTTAGGATGCTGTGGAGTGGAATGATACATATGTCCCAATTCAGACATTGCCATCCCTCCTTCCTGCCCCCTCCTGTTCCTGTTCTGCAAGTTGGAGTTTTACACATAATTTCAAAGGCTGAAAAGAGAGAGAGGGGAAAAAACCCATTAACAACAACCTACCAACCAACCAAAAAAAACCCAAACACAAAATACAAGCATTGGAGAAGGCAAAATTGTCTCTCTGTCTACCAAATCCAATGAAGAAATACTGCTTTCTCTAAAGGTGTTTATAACCCCTGCAAAGCTACCATGTGGCTGCAGATTCATGGTACAGTGGATGGCAAAAGCTGGAATAAAGCCAGATTTATTTGGTAAATAAAGGTTTTGGGGAATGTGTTGCTCTGCACCCTGCTGTTTGGAGCAGGGTTTGTGCTGGTAGCTACTGGTGTGCTATAGGTAGGTAGAGTGCTTCAGTTGGGGCGGTGTTTTCTTTGTTTCTCTGGTGAAAGGGAAAGAAAGGTTTCGTGTGCATTTTCAGCTGATTCATTTATCATTAATACAGTTTGTGTTTCCAGTAACTGTTTTCATTTTAAAATAAGGCAAGGCTGCCAGTGTTTCAGTAAGTGTTATATTATATATTAGTTAGACAACTTCTGTTCTATTAATGAGTATAATAATGAAAGTGCAGGTTTCTGAGTAGAAGCAATGGGTGCTTTTATTTAAAGCATAGTAGGCATCATATAATGCCAATGAATGCGTTATTGTCACTGTAGGCATGGCTGGTCTAGACCTGCCTCTGATTGGGTTATTTCAAATAGGCCCAAGCACTTCATAAAAATGTCTTTGTCAGCCTAGTTTTCCTTCCAAACCTATTCATCTCTGTCAGTTTTTAATATTAGTACCAGGCTCTTGGCTATAGTCCATTAGTACTGTACTTAATTGCTCATGTTACAGATGATTACCAATATAAAAAGCATTAATGTTTTCCCATCATGGGACTGACTGTTGCTCTGTGCACAACTTGGACCATATAGAGCTTATAAGGTGGTGTTGTTTTGGTCGTTACTTTCTTCATTAATGTTCCTCTAATGATCTTTCACGATCACAGAAAGCCAGAGGTGTGTGTGGTTGGTATGAGCTGATTGAGCCTACAGCGTTCCCTTGAAACTCTTACAGCCCTTGTCAGTACCCTACATCTCTCTCTCTCGCTTATCAAGAAACCCTCAGAAACGGCTACTTTTCTGCGAAGCACTCTGCCCCATGCTGCCTTCCCCTAATAATGCAGATGTGGTTTTCACATGCAGGGTTTGAGGTTTCTTTTTGCTTTTACACATGATCAGCAGCTTTAACTTTCTGGCATGAGCAGTAGGCTGTGTGTCGGCAGTGCTGATGACGTTGTTGATAGGGATTTTTTGTAAATACTACACCACTGCTCTCCCCTCCCCCCCCAAAAAAAGAAAAAAAAAAAAAACAAACCAAAAAATCCAGCCTGCTGGCAAGGTATGAAAAGTTCCCAATAAAATACATTGAACAAAACAGAAATACTAATAATTACCTGTTGGGGCCTTTTTCTGTCTACAAGTCTGGCTGTGATTCATCTTGGTTTCCTCCAGAGCAAGTCCTGTGCATAAGCTGTGCACAAACACACATGGGCTGGGGAACTGTGCTGTGCAATGGCATGCAGTAGCTCTCCTTGCCTTCTCTGGTGGACAGACATGTTGCTGTTAGGAGGTGTTGTGGCAGGCAGTGGATCTACCATAGACCTGTAGCTTCCTGGCTTCTTTGGGTGCTGCAAGAGGCTGGGCTCCCTTGGGTCTCCAGCAAGGATGGACCCAGAGAATTCCGTGGCCCAAGTCCTGCTCTTCAGCAGCATGTCTCCTGTGCTGGCCCTCACAAGTTACTAGCATTTTGAAAACCAGTCTGTCCTGGGCAGACACAGCTGGAGAGGGATTTATTAGGCCTTGTGCTCTCACTAAATTAAGACAGCTGAGTGGGAAAGTATTCTGCAGAGACACAGCCACCTGGAACTTGAGGAGGAGCAGATAGGTGAGATGCGTTGTATTTCTTCACAATGGGGTGACAGGTGGCTGTGCCCACACTTTGGACACTGGCCTGCAGAGGGTTTTATTCTGGCAGTGAGTGTGGCTCCTGGACACTTGCAGAGAACTCTGCCCATCTACCAGGGGACTAAACGTCAGGAAATGCAGTGCCTTGTACAGTTTGAGCCCATTCTGCCATTTTTCTTTCTAAATCTCTCACACAAAAATTGTATATGATCACAAACACAAGGCAGGTCAAAATAGGTCCCTTACACAGTTTCCCTTTAACAGCCATAAAGTCTGTCTACCCTGAGGATATTGTGCAGTAATTCAATATGCAGGAGAGCCCTGTGTTCCATGCAAATGCTGTTTGGTTTTCTAAAGCGTTTGGATAACTTTCATAACGTGTAAGCATTTCAGTGAAATTTTGCAGGAAATAACAGCCAGTCGTTAGAGGGAACAAAAAGTAGGGGGCTAGTATAGCATCTGCATGAAATTGCTTATGGTTATCTTTTTATACACATTGTAATTAATAGAAGGTTTTGATTTACACTGTTAAGTGTGAAAACATCCCCAGGCAAAAATTAATCAAATGTTATGTCATGCTGTAAACTACAACTAGCTCTTTGTTTGACTCAAAAAAAACTTGTCAAGCAACAGTTTTCTCTCCTTGCTTTATTTTTGTCTTCACCCCACTTCCCTGCCCCCCTCACACTTCAGCTGGTCCCAGACTCCCAGAAAACTTCGCAAGTTACAAATTGTCTCCATAGTTTTCCATCAAGCACAAATTTAAGCCTGAAGATAGATGAGGTGTTTCAGTTCTGTCTTTATTTTCCTAGGTTTTTGGTTTGGGGTGGGTTTTTTTTTGTCTTTTTGATAAATAACAAGAGGTTTCTACTTATGATTTTCTGCCCTCAGGGCTTTATCATTAAGATTAAATAACTGTACTCTCAAGCATACCACTGAACAAACATCTTTTCAATTATGTGAGTAACAGATGCTTTAACAAAGGAACTATTGAAAATTCAGAAAGCTTCCCCCCTCCCCAAAATTTAAAAAGTATCAGATGACAGAGGAATGTAATTGTTTACCATTAAAACAGATCCCTTGCTGTCCTTTTAAAACATCTGAGAACATGCATTTTTTTTCAAAATTTCTGGGGTTTCAGCCTCAGCAACTTACTGGCCAGTGCTAGAGTCAGCAGGAGTCCTTGAGTGCAAAGTGCTGGAGAGTCGGGCCGTGCCTTTAAGTGCCTGCAAGCAGATGATCTCCCTCATGGTGGGGAATTGTTTTCCCACCTACATCCTTCCTTTCACCCAGGAGTCTGTCCCAGCAGAACTGGGGCATGCTGTGTGCTGCCCAGTGCTGCTAGGTGTATTGTCACCCAAGCAGAGAAGCCCTTGCCAGGCATGCCCGCCATGCACGTGTGCCTTGGCGTTTACTGGGTTCTGGGGCCCTGCAGTGCCCAGAGCTTTGGGCATCATGGCAATCTCATTCCTTGACCTCCAGGAGTAGGGACAGACTCGACACAAGAGGACAAGCCCCTTTTCCTTGCTGGGAGCTGAGTAGCCCCAGCAGAGTGCTGCACAGTGAGAGGTGTGCCATTCTCTTTTGCAGGAGCAGCACCAATGAGTAAGTGCCAAGGAAGATCTTTTCCCTCAGACTGCCCAGGGATGCTGGGAATCCCCACCTTGTACTTCAGGATTTTGTTAACATGAAAGAGATTGCCCATGGTTTGTTCAGCTTTCTGCAGTGTAGTTCAGAGCTGTAGTTCAGAGCTCCAAAGAGGGTCAGCAGGATTTTGGAGTCCTGCCAGGAGACCTGCACCCCACAGGCACATCTGTAAGCTTGTTCTGAGCATAGTGACCTACCAAACAAAATGCATGTCTGCCTTTAGATGCAGAAATGGTGACTATGGCCAAAACAGAGTCTTGTAGTGGTTTTGGTAGAGTGATCTGGGGAAGTTACTTTGTGCTCACCACCCTTCCTTTAACTCTTTTCTGTGCAGTAAATCTGCGCCAGAGGCAGAAGACTAGAGTTGTTCATCTCCCCCTGCTGAGCCCTAGGATCAGGAGTGCCTGAGCTTGCCTTGCTGGGCTATGCAGTTAAATCAACAGCTGTGTTTGTAATGTCACTAATTTCCAGTTTACTTAAAACGAAGTGTCTTTGAATTCTCTTAGAGCAGTGCTGTTCCCACCTTTCAGCAGTAAGCCATTCTCATTACCCACCAGCACTCCCAGTGGGCTGTGAGGAAAGTTGTTGTTGAAAGGATGAAAGAGCCATTTCTTTAAGGAAGGAAAGTTCTTTGGAAAGAAAATTGAACTCCAGCATATTTTGTCTTTGCTGATATAATACGTGCCCGTTTTGTACTTCAGACAAATGCAAATAAAGCCATTGCTATTGTGTTCTGCATAAAAGCACGTGAGGCTTGCTTTCATAACCCCTGCATTGTACAATGCAATCCGGGGAAATCAGACTTCAGCAGCACACTGCTTCATTTCCTCAATGTATTTTATATTCCCATTTTGGAAAACAAGCTGAGACCTTAAAGTTTGGGTTATTCCTCTCCCCTCTTTGCTGGGAATGTGTTGCTGGTGCCCAGGAGAGCTGCCTCCTGCTCCTGGCTATCCCCACCAACTGATTGTTGAAGGTTTCCCTTCTTGTTTCCCTTGCCTACACTGGACCAGTGCTCTAAGATTTATCCTTTTGAAAAACAACAATGTAAAAAAGACAAGACTTCTCTTGAGATCAGAGCTCGGGCATTCCTGCTGGTCCCTTAAAACAGCTGAATGTTTTACCACTGACTTTCTAGGGGAAAAGAATCAGGTTTCTCTCACCAAGGTTACTGATAGGGGCCCATTTTCACCACAGGGGCTGTCCCAGCCCTGCACTCAGACCCTCTGGCTGCAGGGGCTGCGGGCAGCTCTGCCTGGCTGCTGTGAGGACATCCTGGAGCAGATGGGTGCCCCCTTGGACTGGAAAAATGGATTGTCTTGCCCCTCAGCTCTGGTAGTGCCTTCAGAGGAAGGAGTTGGAGTCACTGTGGCCTTATGTGTTCAGGAGCAAGGCGTTTTCCAAATTCCTACCACTAGAGACCTATTGCCTGTCCCTTTTCAGCATTTTTGAAGCTCTAACAGCTTAATGTTCTCATGATTTACATTAGCATCTAATCCTTGCATAATCTCACTAATCCCTTGGCCCCAAGATATCCATTGGCAGTGAGTTCCACGAGTTAACTGGTTGCTGTATTCATTTGGTGGAGCAAATTTAAATAATTTTCCATTTCTGTTGCAATTAGCCTCCTTAACCTGGCCAAGCATGCGAATGGGGCAACATCTCCCAAGGAGTGGACTTTGGTATTTTAAGGCCTTCCAAGATTATTCTTGTGGCTGAGAGGCTCCAGTGCATTCTATTTTGTGTTGGGCTTGGATCCCTGGAGAAAGTACAATTATGTCAATGGGAGACATGCTGAAATATTTTATTCTGCCAGAAAGAAAACAAGAATAAACACTAGAACAGCGATGCAGAAAAAATATTGTAGGGGTTGTGCTGAGTTGCCTCCTTCCCTCTATCACCCTGTGTGTCCTGGGCATATGGTTCCTCCCCAGCCCAGAGCCCCGTCATATCCATACACAGTAGGGAGAATTAAAGAGGAAACTGGCAGCCTTAACATTTAATTTCCTTCCTCTTTCTGGGCTGGTCAGATCCTTTGCATTTTTGTAACTATTTTTTTTATCATGCCTATAAATAGATGTGCTCTTATGTGTCCTGTGAAGCAGAGTCAGGCCAAAAAAGTCATTCATTCTGCATAATCAATACATGTAGTGGTTACTGGCTCAGATGAGAACTTGTACTGTTAGTTCTGTAGCTGGGAAAAAATGTTGACTAATAAAGATTAAGGGCTTTTTTTTCTCTTTATGAAATGCTAATGATGAAGACATGTTTGATATACTGTGAAATACATTTCTCTAATGTGAAGTTTCTGCTTTTTGTTGGGAAAGAGATTTAGTCCCTGGAGGATTTTAGAATTTGTAAATATAAAATTATCTGCTTCAGTGTTTTTTAAAAAAAGGTTGGCAGAAAGCCAGCTTACTTACATTACTGTAATAGATTTGCTGACCTCTGACATCTGCTGCAGAGAAGTACATTGAATTTTTCATAATATCAGATGATGCAGATCTAAAAACTCGGTACACTGCACCATTATTTAATTCAGGACTTACTAAAGGAAAATCTTTTTTAAATAGCAGTTTATACATGATTAAACTTAATATTGACGATTGTAATAAATCAGGATTAGTATAGTACTGATTTGTTAATCTAACTTGTATTGATTTTAAGTTGTCTTTATTTAAAAAAAAAGAAAAAGAAAAAAAGGAAAAAGACTGGCTTTTCACAGTGACTGAATTTAATAAGAAGCCCTGTGATAGCAAAGACTCCCCTACTGTTTCTGCTCTTGGCTGGAAAATGTTATTCTTGTATTATTCCAGGAAAAAAAAAAAAAAAAAAAAAACCTCATGCTGCTAAAAATCTGCTGCCTGTGGAAAGATTTTTTAATACACTAGTGCTTACATATTCTATTTATGTTAATTGACTTATAAATAATACATTTTATTAATGTTAATATTGGAATCTTGATCATGATAAAGACCCTTTTATTTGGTCTTCTCGCAGGCTTTACAAGTAAATATTCTTTAGACCACAAAATACTCCCCCTCTTTTCCTTTTTTATGAATACTTTTATACTTCCTCCCCTGTCGGGAAGTACAGCCACAGTTCAAAGCGACTGAAAACATGATTGTTGTTTCCAACATATGATACATTTGAGGTATCTGGATCCAGTTTTTTGGACGTTGTCTTTACCTCTCCTTGCAGAAGGATTGATTAAATCTTACCTGCACTGCAAATATTTGACCAAGAAAAAAATATCTTGTGCTGGTTTCAGACATGTCACATTCTGCTAAACTATTTGGCTAACAGCAGATCGCATTCTTCCGGTGTTGGGCAATATTGACCTTAAATTGGCTAAGCCGGCTGCTTTCATGGCATGTGAGCCGGCTGCTTACATGTTGAGAGAGCTGTATTAGCTTTATTACTCCTGCGCTATAAAAACTTCTAATAATCAAATGATAAGATCATATCCTGTGGGTAATTGTGTTGTACCATGACAGGATAACTGAAAAAACATTCAGTGAAAATTGCAACCGACGGAAATCTCTACGTGAAGAGGCAATTGCTGGTGTTGCTCGGCTCGGTGCTGCTCCCTGGGGTCTCGCAGCCCGTGTTCCTGCCCGGCTCCTCGCCTGCTGCCCCCAAAAGCCACCTCGGTCGGCACTCCTTTGAAACGAGGAGGGGAAAATCCTAGAACAAGCCATCCTTGTGTTTTGACTCAGTTTTACCTTAGTCATGCCGCCTCCCCAGTACACGAAACATTTAATTCCAGATTTCCTGCCACTGGCTCCAGGCCACTGACCGGCTATGTGAAATGTATTTTTACTGCTGTCGACCTGCCAACTGCTGAGCTCAGTGAAAAATAACTAAAATGAAAACCTTGTACTCCCACATGAACCCTTAAGATCAGAAAAGGAAATTTAAGCCACAGTTACTAATTAGCACCCAAGCTAATGAGTTCTGGTGAGGTGCAGAGGCAGGAGGAGGAGGAGGAGTTTGGGTCCCGCGTTACCCTACAAGGCTCAGCGGAGAGCACGCGAACAGTGATTAATCATGTTGGCCCGGGCCTTGCTCCTGGCCCGGCTGTAGCCACTGGGTTAATCCCTCAGCATCTTCCAAGGAAAGGCTGGTTCCTGGGGCTGGGAGCATCTCTGTCCCCCTTGAGGCACCGGACAGCGTCTGAGACCTTTACGGATGGAATATGTAGATTTTAATGGGCTATGCGTTCCCATGGAAACAAAACAAAGTCAAACACTCCCCTCGCAGTGCTAACAATTACTGTAATAAAATGTGTTTTTATTAAAAGCGACTTTAAATACTTAACACATGGCAGAGCAGCCTCGGCACTGCCCTGTGCGAAACCCAACCTTGCCTGTAAGTGAAATCCAAAGTGCTTTGTGCAGCGCAGGGAGGAATTTGGTGTTTTCACCAATATTTGTACTTTGCAAATGAAATGTAGCAGCCTCAAGTATGAACAGGATTATTTTTTTCTTCTTCTGCTTAGTTATGCTTTTTTTAATATAAACATTACCTGTAATATTACAGTGGGAAGCAGGTATTTGGCAACTATGTATTATTTTGCTAAGTTTGCATAGAGGGAGCAGTTTCCAGTTTTAGCAGCTGTAACATGTTTAAACTCAGTTTGTAATGGGATCTGAAGATGAATATTCCCTGTGGGCTCTGCTTAGCTTCATTACTGGAGCCCTGCCAAATTCAGGGCTAGAAAGTATTATTCACGCCTCTTTGCACATACCATGTCAGAGCATGCTCAGTTAATGAATTTTGTTTCTAATATAGCATAAATTAGGTTTATATTTTAACATAATTTATGTTGTATTTTATTAAAATGTAAAATATTATGATCACGAGCAATCTAATTCTGCTCTCTTAGGCCCAAACTGTGTTTGAACATATAAATATGTAAGTCAAAATTGCATGCTTAGAAACTGATTCTAGGATAACAAACGAATATCTGAACCAAAGAGGTTTCTGCCTTGGAGTCTTAGATTAAAGATAATTAAGGATTCCTGGTATTTGAGTAGATCTATGTTGTTTATAAGCAAAGTACATTTTCTTCACAGAGTCAACTTGTCTTTTTTTTTTTTTAACAGATTATGTTTGCTGTATTAATGTTCATATTTTTAAAGTCTGGGTCTTACATTAATCCCACAGTGAGTCATTAATCATACTAAAATGCATTATAAAAACTTTAATCACTGAAGTTGAAACTGAGATTGTAATGCAATCCATCCTTTTTAATTATATCAGTTATTTTTCCTTTCAGATCAAGAACTGCAAAGGGAAAACAGAGAGATAAAAACTCAGTTTCTTTGATGCTTTCAGGGGAGGATATTTTTTGTTTGTGTTTCTTCCTTGTGTTTTTAAAGCAATTTGGTGCACTTTGTGGCAGACAGCTGCACAGTGAAGAATTCCTTCATATTTAACTCTTCTCCTCTCCCTTTCTTCCATAAAAAGGCTCTGGTGACTGTCGCTGCATGGGTGCCTTGCACAGATGAGGCTGGGCTGCTGCTGGTGATGGCCGGGCGGGTGCTGTGCCCACCTCGTAGGGTTTCTGCAGCCCAGCTCTGCTGGCTCTGCCACGATCCTGGCACTCGCCCTTGCAGTCAAGGGAACCAGCAGCCTGGAAATGGTGTAGCTGTTACCAAGTTGGCTATGGCTTTGTAGGTGTTTTCCTGGGGCTTGCTGCACGCTGTTGAAGTCGGGGAGGGAAAATAAAAATAAATGGTGGATTTTTTTTTTTTTTTTAAATGAGTCTAAAACATAATGGCTGATATTCTCATCTGGTACAAATTGGCGTAGCCACACAAACCACTGTGAAGTTACTGACAACTAATCCACACAAAATCTAACTCCACTGAATTTATTCCACGTTATAATCTTGCCAAATAAATTGATTTCTTATACTTGGATTTATAGATGTAGAGTTTAAACTGTTGCTTTTATGGCACGGAAGAAAATGGATTTATTAAGTAAACTGCTCACAGTAGATACATTTTTTTCTTTGCTAGAACAGCAAAACCTGATCAATTATTTGTTCCTTAATCCCCTAGATTAATCCTGCCATATGAAAGATTTATTAAAGGAGAGGAAGATAAGCCACTGCCTCCAGTGAAACCTCGAAAACAAGATAACAGTTCCCAGGAGAGTGAAGCAAAAACAAAAGTGTCTGCAACAAAACGCATCAAAAATGAAAACCAAAAGAGCAAGAAGGAAAAAGATAATTCACAGAAACCCCAAGATGCATCTGAGGTCTGTTGCTTCCCTGCTTTTCATTTTTTCAATTAAAAATGCACAGTTTTAATCACATAAAATCCAGTGATAAAATATATCATTTAAACTGGAGAAGTCCAACCAGTTGGCCTTCTAGTTTGCTCAGCAATGGAAATTCAGCTGTTGTGATACTGTCTGTGCTGGGATTTTGCTGGGCTGCGAATGGCAGCCGATCTGCTCCATATTGCACAGCAGGGATGGCAGAGGACCAAGCTCTGGATCTGACTAGTACCAGTTCTGCTCATTGTATTATACAGTGGTCACCATTAACAGATCAGCAGCTGCCAAAGGGAAACCACACAACTACCACAGTTATTTCCTAATCTAAGTATAGGGTGCGGGAACCTCTAATATTGTTGATAATACTGTGGTAACTGTTGGACACAGCTGATTTTTATAATGGTAGCCTCTGGATCAGTCCTTCTGTGCTCACAGATGTATGCATGACTGAGAAAACATATTGCTCCTAAGGATTTTTGTTATATTATACTAAGTTTCTTTTTGAACTGAAAGGTCACATTTTGAGGGAACCCCCTTCCAAGCCCTGAGATCGATTTCCCTCTCTGGAGCAGTAGACGGTTTTTAGCTGAGGTTCCTATTCAGACACAGTAGGTTCCTACTGTGTCACTGCTGCACATGGGCAGGCCCCAGTTTCCACATACAGCCACGTTGCTTGCAGGCATAGGACAGCCCTGTAGAAGAGAGTTTGTGTTCACAGCATGGGATAAGATTGATGGTAGAACTCATATTTGTCTGCAAATAAGAGTAAATTTCAAGCGTTGTTAAGTGATGCAAAATCAATGGAGTTTTTGCTCCAGTGTTATTTAAGCACCTTCCTTTGCACATCTGCCCACTCTCTCCTGTGCCCTGCTTGCACCGCATGTGAAGGAGGTGGTGAAGCTCCTCACACACAACCCCTGCAAAACATGTTGCTTTTCCTGTCTCAGTCTGCCAGATCACAGCAGCCTTCAAGGCGTTGCAGTGAAAGTAAGTATTTAAAGAATGTCGAAACACATGATGTGCCCGGGAGACTATGGCTGCTCCTTTGACTTCATTGTGTCTGGCAGGTACAGAAGTCCTGTTTCTAAACTTGTTTGGAAATTGTATTGAGTCAGCTATCAACAATCCTCCTCTTCATTGTTTCCAAAAAACAATGCAGGTCCTGTAAATACAGATGCCTCTGAGACTCCATGTACCCAGTTTTGAGAACAGAAAATTTGGAGTTTCATATCCCACTACCTCTTTAAGTTGTGCTTACAAGGACAATTTAATCTCCCATCCAAGGAAGAATTTGTGTTTTAAATAACAGTGCCATTAATTTCTAATTTAGGAGCAATCCCCAGAAAGACTTTTTCTTTTTTCTGACGTTGTAATTTTAAAACCCCACATCAAGAGGAGAGTGTGCACAAACATGCTTCAGTCACTGGAAGGTTGCAAGACAAGTTGTCCAAAGCAAGGAGAAGTGAAGTGAAAGCTTGTGCTCCCTTCCCTTGTCATTCAGTCATCCCTGATTATTTATTGAGGGTCTTGGATCAGGAGGACACATTACATACTATCAGTACCACTGCTGCTATGCCCAGCATAACAAGTCAGCAACAGAGCAACAGCCTTCAGCAACATTTCCTTGCTTTTGTTGTTCCCTATCTCAAACTTCCTGCTGTTTAAACTGAAGTTATTTTTGTGTGGATTGCAGGAAGAGTTCCTAAGCTGCGCTTATCGGAAATGTAGGGAGCCTAGACAAGACAATAAAAATGTACAATTATGGCAGTACCCTATTGTAAAATGATACCTTTTATAGCAAAATTAATGTCTCCTCCCTGACTGGGGTGGAAGACATGTCCTGCCCCTATTTGATCAGGGTGGGCTACTAAGGACCTTGACCTCCATGTCAGTCACCATACAGGTCAGTGATCACACAAAGCCCAAGCAGTGAAGGGCCTGCAGGGTGGATGTTTCACCCCTGGTTGGGTGTAGGGCTCCAGAACTCGTCTGTGCTTTGCCATATGGAGGGCTCCATGCCCAGGATGTGGCACTTAATGGGGGTAGCAGGCTGGAGACGTTCAGCTCCTTTGGGTGGAGCAAAATCCAGGTGTGCTGGAGCCAGGCAGAAGGTTGCTTGTCGCTTGCATTGCAGCCATGCCCTGGCAGTGGAGCCCCATTTCTGGGCCTTCATTCAGGCACAGCAGTGATGGGGTATTGATCTGAGGGAGAGCCTTACAGCCACCACGTAAATGTGTAGGCACGTCCCCATCCAAGCCACAGCTTAAGCCATTTCTGCATGTGGCCTGGAAACTGTGAGCTGGAAAAGCATAATCCAGTTACAAATGTGTGGTCGTCTCAACTGCATGTTCAACTCATGCACCATTAGAAGTATGCAGGGAGAGAATATAACTTTAATTTATTAGGATTGCATTTGCCTTTGTGCTCTTCACTGTTTTCCTGCCATCACAATGACATTGTCAGTGTAACAAGACACCAGACAAAATGCTATTAGCCTTAGACTGCACATTTCCTCACAATAGCTGAAACTTCAATCAAAGTATTGCTTAACAGAAACAAAGAGCAGAATGTACAGTTATTAAGTATGATTCTCTTTTTTTTTCTCCTCCTTGCTTTGCTCATCTGTCTGGTATTTGCCTGTAATTTTATAAGCTCGAGACAGCGATGGTACTTTGTAAAGGACCTAATGATGGTATTTGGCTGCAAAAGTCAGCTACGAGTTTAAAAAGAAGAAGTTAGGATGACTAACAGACACTGTAACTAATAGGCCAACCAAACAGACAGGAATATTTAAAAGCAGCTGTGAAGAAATAAATCTCTCAGAGGATTAGATTCGTTAGGACCGTCTCCAGTTCCCTGCTTCTGCGAGAGACCATAAAGCAGCATTTAGATGATAACTTTCTCCGTGCGTCTTATCTATACAATGAAGGAAGAAAGAAAACAATAATAATAAAGGAGTCAGCACAATGCTGCTGTTTTATGACTGTCTTCTACCATGACATGTCAGAGGAGAGTGACAGCAGTTTTGAAAAGGGCTGTCAGTCAGCTGGATCGCAGATGGGATGCTCTGGTGACCTCTACGGGTCACAGTTCAGCCGGCTACATAATGGGATGAATAGTGTGAATTGTGCACACACGCTATATTAATGGGGGAGCAGAACGAGCCACGGTCCCATTGACGAGAACGTATAAAAGCCATGTTTGTAATAGCAGGCACACACACACTTACTGAATGTTGACAACTTCATTTTAATCCGTTAATAAAAAAATGTGTGTCCTAGTTAAGCTGTGGCAGTGATTTGCTGCCTACAATAGGGATTTCTAGTATGCCATTTCTATCATTTTCACACTTTAATGCAGAACTGGGTGTGAATGATCTCCTGTGTGATCACTGAATTTTAAGATAGCTATGCTGGAGAGACTTGAGGGAAGGAAAAGCGTAGGAATAGTGTGGTTTTCTTGGGTGAAGTTGGCTAGTAGGAGAAATTTCTATAGCCTTATTGTTTGTGTCTTGAAGTCTGCTCTTCTGCATTTGCCTAATTACTTTTAAAAGAGTATATAACCTCAAAATTTAGCTATCTGATCAAGCCACCAGTGCCCCTCATCAGGTTACAACCATCTGCTGTTTGGAAATGCTTTATTGTGATTCTGACAGGGATGGTGTGTTTTTTAATATTTCCTGGAGATACATCTCTTTCTTTGAGTTCAGTACCTGATGTTAGAGCCTTCACATGCCAGCAAGGTGGTTGGCAAGTCCTTCTCTAAAACTGTGCATAACCTTACAAACAGGCTGCCAGAACGTACTGCATTCTTACTGTTGTCTATTGAATCATTTCTTTAGGTTTCATCAGAACAAGAGAAGGATCAAGAATCAGCAGACCAGAAGAACTTCCCTGAACACCCTACAGTGGGAGAGATGAAACAACCTGTGCAAGGCCCTCCATCTCTTTTACCAGAGACAGCTCGGACACTACCTCTGGAGAAGACAGACATGACAGAAAACAGCACTAACAGTGAGAAAGCCAAGGAGGATGTTCAGCACTCGTCTTCTTTCTCGAGTGTATCCGTGCCTGCAGAAGAAGATACTGTGCTGGATGCCACTGTCTCAAAACGATTACACCCCTCAGCAGATGCCCTGGAAGATACAAAGCCTGAACAAAGACTACACAAAGCTTTTACTGACAGCCTAGAAAGTGAACCTCCAGAAATTCCCTTCACAGCTTTCCCAGTCCATCTGCCCACTCAGAGCGACATGGAAGATGAGAAACTGCCAGGGATGGCTGATTACATTGCAAACTGCACGGTGAAAGTGGACCAGCTGGGCAATGAAGATATCCACAATGCATTAAAGCAAACACCCAAAGTACTGGTGGTGCAGAACTTCGACATGTTTAAGGAAAAGGAGCTGCCCGGGTCCATGAACGATGACTCCACTTTCAGTTACACACCGCTGCTGTACTCAAAAGGTAATCCAGGCATCATGTCACCCCTGGCAAAGAAGAAGCTGCTGTCACAGGTCAGCGGGGCCACACTTTCTTGTAACTATCCTTATGGTTCTCCTCCACCTTTGATCAGCAAAAAGAAACTCAATAGCAGAGATGAACTGTCCTCAGGCATATCACAAGGTCCCCATGCCCCTAATTCTGATCCTGTAGCAATTAACAGGCCCTCAGTCATACAACATGTACAGAGTTTTAAAACCAAGGAAGAAAGGAAGTCAATTAATAATGTTTTTAAACATGACATGCTAAGTAAACCGGATCCTCAGCGCTGTGATTTTTCAAAACATCACCTCAGTTCTCTTGCCGAGTCATACCTACCGAAGTTGGATATCCAGGACTGCAAAGATAAAATGAGTGAGAAAAGGGCACTGCAGCACTCCCATGTGCCAACTTTCTTGGCAGATTTCTATTCATCACCTCATCTGCACAGCCTTTATAGGCACACAGAACATCACCTTAATAATGAACAGACATCAAAGTACCTCCCCCGGGACATGTTCAGAGAGTCTGAAAATATTTCTACTTTTACTCAACACAAACATCAAGAAAAACTAAATTTAAATTATCGGCCGTCTTTGCATCAGCAAGAAAAAAAGGCAACAGTGGAGGCTTCTTCAGATGATCAGCCAACAGATTTGAGTCTTCCAAAGAGCATACACAAACAGACTGCAAAGGTTCCAGGCTCCAGTCTCCCTCACTCATCCACAGCCCAGCAAGAATGCAAAGGGATCTCCCCGTTCCAGGCTGGAGGCAGCCAGGTGGTGAGCCTAGACTGTAACCCCAAAGCTTGCCGCGTGTCCCCTATGGCATTGACAGCCCCAAAAAAACACAGTGAGTTGCTCCACAGGTCTGGAAAGCAGCAGGCCCAGAGGCTGGAGAACCTGAGGAAGATGGAGGGGATGGTGCATCCTATCATCAGCCGTAGAACAAGCCCTCAAAATGTGGGGGCTGCCCGGCCTCTGAAACGGAGCCTGGAGGATTTGGACAAAGTTATTTCTGAAAAAAAAATCCGAGCTGTCTCTCCTATTCACTTACCAAAGGAGACCCCAGCGAAAGACAAGGCTCCCGACCAAGAGGGGGAAGGTAGCAAGTCAGTGCATGGCCTTCATTCTGGCAGCATGCTAGAAAGCCACAAATTTCCCCTGTCAGCCCCCATCTTCCCAGGCTTGTATCCTGGAAGCCTGTGCACAGGGCTGAACAATCGCCTCCCACCTGGGTATTCTCATCCCCTGCAGTACTTGAAAAATCAGACCGTGCTATCCCCACTAATGCAGCCTTTGGCTCTTCACTCCTTCATGGTGCAGAGACAATTCCTCACATCCCCTGCAAACTCCCAGCAACTGTACAGACACTTAGCTGCAGCAACACCTGTAGGAAGTTCCTATGGTGACCTTTTGCATAACAGCATTTATCCTTTAGCTGCTATAAACCCTCAAGCTGCATTCCCACCTTCCCAGCTATCCTCTGTACATCCCAGCACAAAACTGTAAACCCCCTCTGTCACAAAGAAAGGTCTGAGGAGAAAGTTCAGTTAGCGACATTCCTCCCCCTGTGACGATGTCTTGCAGATTTAGCGATCTGTATTTTTGTCAACCAGGATGCCTAGAGGAGCGTCTTGGAGTTTGATGGAGACAGGACTGCTTCTTTAATTCTGGCTCCCACATCAGCCCCCTCACCCCTTATCCCCACCCTTGTGAAAAAGAAAACCAAACAAAACAAAACAAAACAAAACAACAAAAAAAAAAAAAAAAAACCAACAAAACAAAAAAAAAAACCAAACCACAAAAAAAAAAAAAAAAAAAAGAGCGAGAAACAAAAACACAGAAAGAAAAGAATTTTTTTTAGATTTTGCATATGTGTTTTCTGAAAGGACTTGAACATGGTAAGAGCAGATGTTAAAGGGAGCCGTGGAAACGCAGGTCCAGTCCTGAGCTCACTGAAACCCCAGTGAGGGCTGTGTTTGCCTTTCACTGAGCCAAGGACCGGAGGCTGTGCATTGTTGCAAATGAGTCAAGGACTTCAGATGAACCTGGAAAGGAGAAGTGGGCCGAGAATCCGTACAATCAGTGGATGTGCTTTTTTGGGTAACTTTTCCTGACTTTTAAAGATTCAATCAATGCAATGTATAGTAAAACGGCAATAGATTTTTTCATTTTAACACTATTAGAACAGAATGGTAAACACTGTTTAATTTGACTGTACATATCCACTTCATAAACTACCAATGTCACATTTGGTCACAATAATTTATATAGTTTCGTTTGTCCAGTATATTCTGTGCTCTTTATGTTTGTTTTTTTGTTTTCGGTTCTTATTTTTTTTTTTTTAAATTAAACAGTATCATTTTATCTGCAACTTTTTTAAAGGCTGTGGCTGTCCTAAGTTTTTTTATTACGTGTTTGTAATTTTTCCAGTTTCTTTATACTTTTGAGCAGCGTTTTTGTTTTGTTTTTGTTGTAACGTTTACTGTTTACAAACTGAAGCAACTGGTTCAGATTCAGATTAATCTTAATGGTTATAAGCATACTGTAGGTGATGTTATGGTGCAAGGATGCTAACAAGGTTCCTTTCCCCACGGCCCAACCCTGTGAGGTGCTGAGCACCTCTCACCCTCTTCCTGTTGTTTCAATGGCTCCTACGCTGCTTCTCCCCTCCCACCGAGCTTTGCTTTCCTGTATCGTGGTCTGTGAATTTGTCGAGCGTTGTACTTAATCTTACCTAGGCTGTGAAACCCTCCTGCCTACCAGAGAAACGGTCTAGAAAACAAAATCTCCCTGGCTCAAGCTGCTGAATGACAAAGGAGTGCAGAAAACAGATTTGTGGTTTGTGAGAATGTTGAGAATTTCAGAAGTTGTGAGAGGAGCCAGTGTGGATTTGAATCAGAGGCTTACAGGTTGTTTCTGTGCCTCACAATGGGTAAGGGGGTTCTGTGCAGTGGTCGGGATGGTCCTTCCGCGCTCCCACGGGGATCTCGGCCTCTCCCTGCACATCCTTTTGCAGGGGGAAAGCCCAGGCATGGAGAGGCTGGATTTTCCTGATGAAAGAGCTTCCCTGTGGATGTATACTCACTTTGCAGGACATCACCACTACGTAGCTGAGCACAGACATTGATAAAGCAAAGTGTCACTTGGAGGCTTTATACAGTGTGAAAATTGGTTGTGGTTCAAACCATCTCAGTTACTGTTCAAAGACAGTGTACTTGATATGAAAAGATAAAACAAACTACTAAGAAACACTTTGCATGCTAGGCATGTCATTAAATTTTCCCGTGATATGAAGCCAAATACAATATATAATGTATCATACTTAATATCCAAAGGTGGAAACCAGAATAATATACTCGTCTACTGTTACAAATCCAGCTTCTTCAATTAAATACTTTATATTCCTGTGGTAAAACTATTTAATTGATTGATAAACAGACTAGTAGAACTTGGAACATTGATGTGCCAGTGCAGGGTATCCTGCTGCTCCACAAGTCATACAGGAAACAGAACCGCAGGCTCATCCAGGCAGAGGTCACAGCGTGGAGGACACCTCTAGTAAAGTTGCACTAGATCTGAATCACGTAAGAGTCAGGGGTTTGGGGACAGGGGGGAGAAGGACGGGGGGAAAGGGAGTAGAGAACATAAAAACCTACAGCAAACGCGAACAGAAGCCTGTTGTGTGTTTGGCAAAGCAAATGCTTCTCCTTGTTTTGGTTAAGTTGTGTGTTCTGGAGTTGTGCATTTGTTTACGCAAAGTGTCCAACATCCCTTTTGGTTACGTCCTGTTGGAGTTTGCTGGTAGGCTTTTTGGAGCCATGCTGAGGCAGCACAGGGCTAGGGGACAGGGAGTGGGGAAGAAAGCTCCTCGCTGGTCCCTTGAGGAGACTGGCCACTGCTAGCTGGGGAAGCTCATACTGGGCAAAACGTCAGGGCTAAGGAAAAGAAATGGTGGCATAAACCCCCAACAGAAGCAGTGCATTATTTGTTTAAGAACTCTTTTAACAGAAACCTTGGAAATCTTTCAACAGACTATTCAATTCTTCATTGGCAGAAAAGTCTTTTTTTTTCCTTCAATGTCTTAAATGGGGCTTTGTTTGCATTGTTTGAGTTCAAGGGGCCTTATTATTGGATGAAATTGCACAAGCCTTTCTTTGTGCAATCAGACCATTGTTATTGGTAGGTTTGTAAAGGAAACTGCAGAATCTAATTGGCAATAGAGTCATAAATCTATTTACTAGGAGCCAGTTCCAAGAAATGTTGCAATTCAAACGCACTATGTCGAGGATGCATTAGGGATGCTAAAGGTTGTGAGATCCAAAGGAGGAGGCCCAGCAGCAAACGGCTCGTGTGTAGCTTCTGGCCACACTCTGAGCCAGGCTTCGTGAAGCACATGGGAAGTAGGGCCTGATTCCCAGTGTGATTGTGCCCCTGGCCAGGCAGGGTGGGAGCAGGCCAGCAGTTTGTGGCAGGTCTTTTGTGGCTGTGAGCTGGCCTGGTGTGAAGAGCTTGCCCAGTGGGTTCAAGCCTGTTGAAGTAGTTTGTCCTAGCAGCAGACAAGTTGGCTTGGCAGCAGCTAGAGCTCGGGCAGGGCACAAGTGCTGTGCTGCCTCTGCCAGCAGCTCTGCCCCATCTGGGGAGACATGGGGCTGCCGCCTCCAGAGACTACCATGGGGGTCCCTCGCGCCCTCCGCTTGCTCGTTTCCTTTGTGGTGATCAGTGAGGTCACATCTGGGCCAGTTTTGCAATCGTGCTGATTTTGATGAGCAGTGGGACTTCCTGCACTGGTGTGAGGCAGGTGGCATTGGCAGTGCTGCCATGAGTGCTGTTTGCTGTACATGTGGTTGATATTTCGCTCGTTCTCTTCCTCTTCCTCTCCTCTCTCCGCCCAGCCCCGCAGTTTTAAATATGTTCTAATAATGGCAGCATAATCTACTAGCTGTTTATACTTTTTTAACTTTCTTTTGTTGTAAATATTGTATACTTTTTGTGATTCAAGTTATGTAGCCTATATGCTCTGTAAGGTGATGATTTGTATATATAAAAATGGCCCAGTAATATTATATAGTTTCCCATTTAAAAGGTTATTGAGTAACCTTTGCATTAGTTTAAACACTACCAGAAATAAAGCTGAGCCAACTATAAACACTCAATTTTTGTATGTTTTCCAAATTGTACTTATTAATGCTTTTGATACTGTATTATGTGCCAATAGTTTCCCAATCACATAGCAGGCGAAAGATATTTTGTACTTTTTGATCCACTGTAATATTTAATAAAAAATGTTACTATCTGTTCCCTTTTGTGTTTGATTAATAATTCTGTAAACAGCCCTTATCACATTGGATTACATATTATCCCATCCGACCTTTCAGCCCTCTTATATTGGCTTTTCTAGAGAAAGTATCTCCTCCTGCAAATGATTAGATTAAAGAAATGGAAGTTTGCAATTTCCTCAAGGAGGGAGAGACAAGATCTTCAGTCAGTGCCCCACTATTTTTGCAGTGTACTTGCTTTAAAGTGTGGCTGGGATCACGCTGACTATAGGAACAGCTTTTGAGAGGATAACTTCCATGCTTAGCCAGTGGCTCCAGTACCAAATTTGCTCCATTTGAATATCGGAGTAGAACTTTTTTCTACCAGTACTGCAGGCTTGAGCTGGGATCTGAAAATTGCCCCCTCTTCTTCCCAGCTCAAACATGGTAAGGTTCTGGAGTCTTCGAGTCAGATGCTAACTACTAATTTTGCTGATGATGCTGAACAACCAACAAGCAAAATTAATTTTTACTATGTTCTGTGGTGCGTCTGAAAAGCCCCCATAAACTTAGGGCCCCTTTGAGAGCCCGTAAACACAGCAAATGCTGTTAGGCTCCTGCTCTCCATAGGTGGGAAAATCATTTCAGTGTGTGTAGGTCAGGCCTGGGTACTGCCCTTGTCCAGCACAGCTCAGCAGCAGGACAGGAATGCCCAGTAGCCACCTGCTAATTCCACATCATTGCTTAACTCCATGGTTCTGGGGCAGGTATGCAACAGGGAGGTTTCCCTCCCCCATCCCTGGGCTGTCCAGGAGTTGAGGCCATGAGTGATCCTGGAGGCTGCTACTGCTTCATGCGTTCTCCCGGCGCTGGGTGTGTGGCCAGGCAAGCACAGACCAGTTTCACAGCACTGTTAGATGAGGCTTCCAAATACATGCTGCAGTCTCAAAAACAACCATTTCCTCCTCTGTGTGCTGGGAAATACCAGCTTGGGGAGGAGAGCCAGCCACTGGGCATGTGTAAAGGATGCAGCGCTGTTGAATCATAGGATATGCCGAGTTGGAAGGGACCCATCAGGATCTTCGAGTCCAGCTCCTAGCCCTGTGCAGGGCGCCCCAGGAGTCACACCCTGTGCCTGCCACTGTTGTCCAGACACTTCTTGAACTCAGCCTTGGTGCTGTGATCACTTCCCATATGTGAAGCTATGGGAGAAGATGGGGCCTTATAGCAAACCTTTTCCCCTATCCACTTCTGTCTTTGCCAAGCTGAGGCATTTTCTTCCTTTTACGTTGAAAATGCAGCCAACCTGTGAAAGAGGTGGAGGAAATGTGGACATGTGGATGCTGGCCCTTGCAGGAGATGCAGAGATGGCCAAGGCAACTTGGTTTCCAGCACCATCTTGCTTGCTTTTTTTAGCCCTTCCTAGTTTGTGGATTAATGTAAGACAGCACTGCCTGTTCTTGCAGTGCTGGGGGTGCCTGTTGGGCTGCCTTACCCACTCTTCAGAGTGTGGCTGGGAAGAAGACCCCAGAGCAGCACCCTGGAACTCTTCGTAGCTAGACCAGCCTTGCTCGTGAGCGGCACTGAGGCAGAGCATCCTCCCTTGGCTGGGCTGGCCACTTCCCAGTGGGTTTGCTGGGGGTCATCTGTGGGTCAGTGCACCCACACCTGGGCAAGCAGCGGAGCAAAGTAATCTGTGCTGGCAGCACCCAAAGTATTTGCAGGGAAACAGGGCCACCTCTGCAGGGCTCAGTGCACCCCACCAGTGGCTGGTGGGTTCTGCAAGAGAGCAGAACTCCACCCAGGAAGAATTTGTCACCCTATTAGGGATTCCAGAGTGCTTCTGTGTTTGAGTGAACTGTCCAGTGATCTGAGAGAGGACAAGGGATGCAGTACCACTGGCTCGCTGAAGACAAAGAGTTTGTCACCTTCTCACACCAGTTTTTCAATTCAGCTGCCTGCAGCAGGAAATTAACAGTTTTGAGGGTCTGAAGAAAAGTGGAGATGCACAGTCTGGTGTTGCTGGCTGCTGTTTAGTTCCCCTGGCTGAGTTCTTGGTCCTCTGCTTTGCTGCCTCACTTCTCCACAATTACATGGCAGTACCCCGTGCCGGGCTCCTTTCATAAGAAAGAATGTCATTGAATCTGGTTTCCTGATTTCTGGGCCATGGCATACACCCCTTGAGGACCTCACAGAACTTTTGCAAGCCTTGCACCCCAGCAGGTAAGGAGCAGAGGGCACAGAGAGCTGAAAGCTAGTGGGGGTCCTGGGGCAGGATTCCCCTTCCCTGGATGGATCACAGGGAAATTGGCCCAGCAGCAGCTGCATTGCCTGTCAGCCTTTTGGGGCCAATGATAATCACGTGGTGATGCCAACCTGTTGGGAATGGGGCCCTTCCTTTGTCTCTGCCTCACCAGCAGTGTGTCTGCTCCAGAATATTTCAGGACCATTTTTCCAAAGTTTCTGCTGCTGAGAGGAGCTGATCACACACAGACATCACTGCTAATCCTCACTGGCGCCCTAATTGCTCTCAGAAATTCAGCTCTCACCCACAGGCTTTCCAGGAATATCAGACACCTTTTGCTCTTCCTGAAGCAAAAACAACAGATTCTGTATGTTTGCCTTCCCAAATTTGGGCACACTCACAACTGAAGTGCTATAGGTATGTATTGCCTCAGCAACTGAAGAGAAACATGGGAGGATTGGATGGTCTTGAGGAAAGCAAAAGGAGTGGCCCCCAAAGCATCCCCAGTCTGCCTGGAGCCAGGGCTGCTAAGGGTTTGTATTCCTGCAGGAGAAAGCCATGGCTGTGGCCAGGCAGCATCCCCTGCTGCCTCCTGTGCAGGCGCTGCGTGGCCAGCAAGCAGGCAGGGATACAGCTTAATCTGTGCTTTCATTTAAGCTTTTTAGTTTGTCCTTTATGGGATTAAAATGAGTCATTCGCGATGTCAGATGCTCCATCTAGTGCTCACCTTTGGAACGAGCCCCCCAGGTCACAGGCCAAGCCTGCGGCCAGAGGTGCCCTGTCCTGGTGGTTGGGGCAGCACGGACAGCACCCTCCATGAGAACCAGCAGACTGGGGACAAATATGCCCAAATCTGGGTTAAACAAATTCATGAAGACTTTCCTGGCTGCTGAAAGAGCAGTGATTTGGGTAAAAGTGCCACATTCAGGAGACCCAAAAGTTCTGAATGGTGGCAGCTGTGAAGACCTCCCTGTGCTCACAAGGTGAGGGGTGCCTGTGGGGCCAGCCCTGTCCTTGGGTACTGCACCATAACACGGGCACAAAAGTCTTGGTAGCTCCCTCCTCCTCCTCCTGGGGCTGCTCCTGGGGCTCAACAGCTGCTTGGTTTTGGTGACGAGCATCAAAGCACTTAACAAATTATCTTGGGTGTGGGGGCTGCTCTCCTGGGAAATTAGGGGGCTGAGGATGCCGGGCCCATGAGGGACTTCTCTAATAAAGGAAGAAAGGGGAGAAACCTGCTGAACTTGCAAGCGTTGTTCAGTTTGTTCTGCACTTTAGTCAGGAAAGGAAAAAAAAGGCACCCCTATCCCCTCCTCTGCACGGGCCATGCCCCAGGGCATGGGCGGCCGTGCAGTGAGAGGTCATCCCGTGAGGGGCTGCCATGCCGTGAGGGGCTGCTGTGCCAAGAGGGGATCCTGTGAGGGGCTGCCAAGTTTTGAGGGGGTTGCTGTGAGGGGTTGCCATGCTGTGAGAAACTGCAGTGTCATGAGATGATCCTGTGGAGGGCTGCCATGTTGTGAGGGGCTGCCATGTTTTGAGGGGCTGCTGTGAGGGGTTGCCGTGCTGTGAGGAACTGCAGTGTCATGAGGTGATCGCATGGGGGGCTGCCATGCCATGAGGGGGCTGCTGTGATGTGATGCCATTCTGCGAGGTTATCTATGGGGGGCTGCCATGCTGTAAGGGGCTGCCACGAGGGGCTGCCATGGGTGACTGCCATGCTTTGAGAGGATGTCATTCTGTGAGGTCATCCATGAGGGGCTGCCATGCTGTGAGGGGCTGCTGTGAGGTACTGCTGTGCCATGGGGGTATGCTAGGCTGTGATGCAATGCAGCAAAACTTCCCATTCGCACAAGTCAGTGAGAGTTGCTCTTTAGCCATTTTGATGGCAAAATTGTTTGTTTATTGAAATAGGTGTCTCACAACCTCCAGGGGCTTGGGCAAACTGCAAATGCCCTCTCATGCTGGGAGACACCAGAGGGGTGAACAATGGCCCCACTTTATTTCAGGGCCACCACACAGAGGTGTGGTAGCTGCAGTGCCATTGGGCAATGCCATGTCCCTTCCATGAGGCAGGTGCCATGACAAGGCTAAGCTGTGGAAGTGCCAGGATGGGGAGCAGGAGGCAAAGATGAGGGGCAGCCATGCTGCACTCCCAGCAAACATTCTAAGTTCTAAAGGATGCACAATGGACACAGTGGTATCCCACGCCATGAGGATGAAACCACTGCACCTCTGTCATTCTGTGGATAGCTCATGGATACACCTAAATAGAGGTAAGTTGAATTTGCAGGCAGCCCAGGTGTGTGTAAGCAGGGGAGCAGTGGATATCTGCAGTGAGAGGTGCTGGCTGGTGTTGTTCAGAGCAGAATTCAGTTCCTGTAACCTAAACGCTATGTGTGCACCCAGTTGGGGTTCAGCCACTGCTAGTCTGGGGAGGGAAGCCCAGGGAGTGCTAAACCCCTCGAGTGTTCTGCAGGTGGGTGTCTACTCCCCACTCAGGTCCCATTGGGGTGGCTGGGACCTTGACATGATCAGCTTGTGTGGTTACATGGACATGTGATGGCCATGCGGCTCCCCTGGGCTGGTACCCTGCTCCAACCCCTCCAGTGTCCAGTACCAATGGGAGGAATTACCAAACTGCTGGCACAGGAGGCACACACAGGGGCCTCATCCTCTCCTGGCACTGCCTCCTACACCTCTGCCCAAACCCTCCGTCCTCTGCAGGGCTCTCGCATGTATTTTGGCAGTGGTTTTGTCTGCAAGCTCCCCAAAAAACAGACAGGCAAACCAAGCTCTCTCCCTCTGCCCCCTGCCAGTGTCTGTGGAGCTCTCAAATGAAGAATAAAGCCATTTGTTTCTAATTATATTTGGCAGCGACTCAGAGAATTTAGGATTAAAGCACGCAATTTTTTTTGCTCCTGATTAAAGTACTTGACCTCATAAGCAAAAAGCAAAGATTTCAACACACCCCCACAAGTAGGCTAGGAACAAACTGCAGAGAAAAGACCAAAAAAGAAAACTCCCTTTGCTCTAGATACACAGAATAATTCATTATGAAACAAAAGGCAGAATATTTAGTGCATCACCCGAGCTCGCCTAGGGCACAGCTAACCGCCCAATTACTGCTTTTAGAGTTCTTACACCAAGCAAAGGCACACACAGTGAAGGCCCATATGCCCCACTGAGCCCATGGCATGCACATGGCCAAGTCCCATTTGCTGCCTGCAGGAAGAAAGTGCCTTTCACAGGACCATGCCAGCTTGCCTGGCCCCTATGCCCAGCTGGCAGGACACTAGGATAGGGAATAGTGACAGCGGGCACATGTGTTGTCATCGACTTTTTTCCCCCATATTGCCAGGCTGAAATAATTTTTACCCATCAGGTGCATCATACTTGGTGCCTAATTTCAAGTAGAGGCTGCCGTGGGGTGGCCGGGGGTGGCAGACCCTTCTTCCTGCCTTCCACACAGCAGCATCCAGCTCCCATGTTTGCTATTTTCCCCATCTTTAATACAGCACAAGGATGTGTCACAACTGCAGAAGAGTCAGTTGGCTCCCAGCCAAGAGAAATAGCAGTGATCTTGATGGCATCCTTTAAAATAGCAAAGAAACCAGCTCAGACAGAAATTAACTACTCTGTGAGATTCCGTGGTCCATAAAATACTTCCCCCGGCTCCATGGTTTTAAAATAACATGAAAGAAATGCTTTCCATAAAAAGTAGTTAACTAGCATACAGATTTTTTTTAAGTCGTAATTCTGAGAGTCATACCCAAACAAAATAGCTATACAAGCATTAAATTATACATTAAAGAAGGCTGATAAAGACAGTGAATTACAGAGCTACCATATAATATTTCAGATATACAGATAACAGCATTATTAACATTTCTATTAAAGGTGACCTACAAAAAAGGGACTAAAATAATCTGTGATGCTTCTGATTTCTCATGATGCAGGAGAAATGGCTCCAGCCCAACTGCCACCTAGTCTCTGCTATCATCCCTGCTTTCCCTGCCATCATCCCTGCTTCCCCTCCTCATCGTCTCCTCCAAAAATTAATGGAAAATAGAGGGTTGCTTTCTGCTTTCTGCAAATAGCTAGGCTCATGTTTCACCTGCAAAACTTCCTTGGAGGACATAAAATGGATGTTTTCCTCAGCGCTTATCCAAAACAGTGAGATAATGAATTTTTAGGGGAGAGATATTTTTTTCTCTCTGTTTGACAGGTACCAGGGTTTGACCATGGCAAACAAAGGCAACAATGGGTACGGGTGGCTGCAGTGGAGCTGGGCCATAGAGAGCTTATTCTGCATCACCCTCCAGTAGTTCTTCCCCTGGGGGTTTCCCAGCGCCTGTGAGGTTGATCCTGTGCTTCAGCTCTCCCTGGGGTGGGGGTACTGCCTGCCTTGCCCCTCCAGCCACCTGCAGGATTTCATAATGCCTGTGGGCAATATAAAAGATATAATTAGAAAGATATATAATGAAGTGCTAGATCTATGTTTATATAGGTAGTTATATAAATACAAAAGTATAAATGTTAAAATAATTTCTATGTTTTTACAAATATTTTTCTCTGTAGGTTTATATGCTTATATTTACATAGATAAACTATATACATTTTCATTATATAAATATGTAGTCTAAATATATAATTACCTCTGAGCCTGCTGCTCCTCTGTCCCTGGTGGCTGGGATTGTTTATCAGGTTATTTGGTTGCTCTTAGTTTCAAAATTTATGTGTACGTAATCGATGAACAAATTGCCATACACAGGTACACTCAGAAACACGCCAGCCCTGCACAAGCAGCACATCAGTAGGTGGTCAGGCTTGCAAAATGGCGATGCCCAATGTATTTGCTTTTTCCTGCCACTGCTGGGCTCAGCTCTTGGGGCATTGCCACTGCCCTGTCATGGTCCTCCTCAGCCACCCCTGCCATGTGAGCCACTTTGGCTAGATGGGAGCTGAATTGCTGGTGGAGAAAAACAGTTATTAAGGACTAGAAAATACTGATTTATATAAAATACCAATATACAGAGAAGGGGAGAGAGAGATCATGTGTTCATGTCCTGAAGTACTGAGAACTCAGCATTTGCCATGAGAGCAGTGGGGTTAACAGGACCACTGGCAGTTTTGCAACAGAGTGGCTTTCCACAAGGAGCTGGTGATGGTTTATTGTGGCAATACCATCCAGAAATTAAGAATTTGGCTCTATTTTTCCTGATCTTTCAGTACAGTTTTGGCAGGCTTGACAGAAAGCAGGTGAGGAGGATTGGGAAGAGGCGGTTAGTGTGTAAGGGCAGCTGTCAACAGAGCCCACCCAGCTGCTGCTCTTGCCATGCCCTAGGATTGAACACCAGCGTTTTGGAGTGACACATGAGTGGTGTCCACCCTGCTCTGTTGCTGCAAACTGAACACCTCTTCCAGCTTGAAGCTGGAATCCCATTCTGGTGCTTGGTCAGTGATGATCCTGCTGCCATAGCCCATCCATAACCAGGTTAGGGGGGCTTGCAGAAGTGTGAGGGCTGGGTGATTTTGTAGAAGCTTCTCTGTGCATTTGGGCTTTAAGTTGTTAATATACAATGACTCCTGTAGGTACACAGTTTGTGGTAATGCAGCGGGGCTGCAGCCGAGCCTCATCCCTAATGGGCTACAGCTGTGAGAAGCAGGTGACCAGCACTGAAAGCAATGAGCCATGGAGTGCGAGGTGCAGTGACCAACCAGATATCCTACAAGGCAGGTGCAGATGGTCCTCTTCTCCAAATTAGTACAAAACACATACAAATGGTGTACAAGAAGAGTCTGAACTGCAGCAAAGAAGCTGGCCTCTGAAGCAAGAATGAGAATACAGGAGTGGCAGTTCATTAAGGTGTTCATTAATGAGAAGGGGATTTTGCTCCTAATAACTTAGAGTGTGATGTGAAAGGCATTCAGGTTTCACTCCTTAGAGTAACCACTGTCCTGTGCAGCAGTAGAATGACCCCACCAGTTTCCATCCACCATGCCTCATGCCACCAGCTGCTCAGGTCATGGTGGAACTCTGAGAAAGCAGCCATTATCCCCACCATCTCTCCATCTTCCCCTGCATATCCTGCTTTCAGCTGCTAATGCAGATGGAGAAACAACTCCAAGAGTGGAGCCGCCAGTAGTATTTTTCCCTGGCTGCAGTTGGGAGGGCATGTTTATTTATCCCCTTTTCACTGGTGCACAATAGCTCTGCTCAGAAGAAGCATCTGTTCTTCATTTAAGGCCAGTGTTAAGCTACCTTGCTACAGGACTAATGGAGCCAGATGGAAGACAAACTTGATTTTCCAAGTTTGGAGAGAGTCCCATTAAATAGCTTGTCTATAGCACCTATTGATTATTGGCCCTTCTCCCTTCAGAAGAATTATGTGGATCAAAGAACTGAAATCCACATGATAGGGAACAGCAGTTCCCTACTCAGTCCAAATTTGGCTTTTCAGAGCCCTTATAAGGCTGTGGACTGAAAACCCCAGAAAAGACCGAAAGAGCTGTATGCTATTAGAATAAGGCTACATCTCCATATGGATCAGGCACAAAAGAATTACAGCTGCATGGTGGATACTTCAAACAAAGCAACAAGGTTACCTGGACTAGAAATCCAGTGGCCCCTCTATCTCTGGTGGGCTGGATGGGGGCTCTATGCTCCTGCTACCATCACCACTCTTCAACGCTGTTCTTCAATGCTGATGGAGCGGGGTTTGGATATGTTATTAATTTTCATTATTTTTTCCAAAACCAACTTCTTTTAAAAAAAAAAAAAAAAAAGCTCTGCCTATGCTAATTAGGCCCCCTGAAAGCAAGCTGTATTTACTGAAACATTGCAATACAGTACATGATGTCATGATGGCTGCACTGCTTCTGTCCAAGCTGGTTTCTCCACAGGGCCGTGGTTATCACCCTTTGCCAGATCATCCAGAGCTGGACAGGACAGCCCTGTGCAGCTCGCCGCTGCAGAGTGTGGACACTGCCTCACTTGACCAGCACAGAAGATGCAGCCAGCAAATTAGCACCAATGGCCCTCAGCCCGGTGAGAATTGCTCCATCAACACAGCCATCCTCATGAGGTGAGCAGCATTGCTTTGGCATTGGTAGAACTGAGAAAGAGGGAGATATAAGAAATGGAAGAGTTGTGCTTGCATCATTTTGATTAATTTTCCGTATCTAATTAAGAAAGGAGGAAGAGAAGAAAGAAGGAACATGTCACTTCTTAGATTCAGCCATCTTAGAAGCAATGGGCAGATGTAGAAGTTGGGTGTCACATTTTACAATGTCTGGGCTTCCACTGTGTGTGCATTTAATAGGTGGCTGGTGGTGTTAAAACTTATGCACACACGTGTGCACACAATAGACAGCATAAATACTTTAACATTTCAAGTTAATGGTAGGATTATTATCTGGAAGGAGTATGAATGCAGTGTGTTCCTCCACCCCTCCTATTCACAGGCCCTGAATTACATTCTCAAGTATCCCTGAATTACATTCTCAGTGTAATCTCAAAGAGATTATATGACCTGTAACATTTTGATCTGGCTCCTGAACCTGTTCAGAAAAGTTTGCAGCCTCTGGGAAGTTGACTGTGCTGCACACCTCAGCACTTCGGAGGAGTTCAGGTGTGATTTCTGTCTGCAAGCTAAGACATTCCATACTCAGGTATCATATCTGCCCATCTCTTCCAATTATAACCAACTCTTCTGTCAGTTATCCTGCAACACGTCATGCAGCAGAGCTTCTGTGATCCATCCTGGGCAAACGGGAGCTTTGCTGCCTACGAAGGTGATCATGTCAAAGCTGTGCCTTGCAGTGACCTGGATTCTCCTGCCTTTTGCCATCCGGGTCAGCTTGGTGTTTAACCCCCTTGTGTTAAAAGGGAGTTTGGCAATGAAGGGACTACTTTCTGGGGAGTGCAGGGATATTATTCACATCCAGTGTTTAGTATGGAGACAATTCATTGCAAATGTCTCACAGCTGATCCAGGCACTTTGCCTCTTCAGAGAAAAAGATCTGCTAAGGTCTTCCAATGATGTCTAATTCCAGGCAGCTTGGAGACACCCTCAGTGCAGTTTGGCTTGTGCTCACCCCTGCAGGAGCATAGGAAGACCACCTGTCTCCAGCTACAGTGAAAAACCTGATCAGAGACATTTAATTGATTTCCCTGAGAACTGGAAGGGAATGGAAAAGATTCGCTAGGGCTATATCACTATAGCCCTGAATATCACACTGCTGAATGTGAGCTGGTTAACCTTCCCAGGAAAACTTGGATGTATCCAATTGCTCTGCTCCTGGAGTTGCAAAAAACCAGATTTCATTGTAGTACCCTGGTACGTGTCCCCACTCCCGGCTGTCCTTGTGCTGGGTGCTGCTGCCCTGCATGGTCCCTCCGAGCTGTGCGGCAGGCAGGACCCACCTCTCGCACCCAAAAACACTCCAGCTGGTCCTGAGTTACACAGGCCTGGCTTCCTTGCTTTCTGTTTGCTCCGTACATGTGTGAACAGGCCTCGCCTGGAGCCTGCGGGCATGGAGGCAGTGTCAGTGAAAGCGTAAACACGGCCATTCTCATTAAAGGATGTGCCGAGTGAGGTGTGCTGCGGCTTATGCAATCCTGCTTTGAACGGCTGTGAGGAATTCATAGAATTCTCATAAATCTTGATAGTTTCACTTTCATTGAGGGTTTTTATTATCCCTTTTTAAATTTTGTTTGCTTTTTTTTCCTCCCTCCATTAATCATTCTCTTATTCTGAAGTTCCTCTCTCTAGTGAGGGAGAATTAAAAAGCTCTGCTTGGCAGAGCTAGTGAACCACACCAGCTGCATACTAACAAGCAAGAGGATGTCTCTCGAGCAATGTGTGGGCAAAGAAGGGATTCATCCACTTGATCCAGCGTGTAGCCTTCCAAGAAAGCTTGGATGCTCTTTGTCAGCAGTGCAGCTATCTGGAGTAACCTGGTCCTAACCCGTGTCTCACTGGCTTGGGGGATACTATCGTGAGCTTTGTGACATTTGGCCATCTATGTCATCCTCCAGCTGAGCAGTCCTGCAGTCAACCATGGTTTTGTGTGTATGATCAATCCTCCAACTACCTTTGATCACTTCTAAAAGGTCCAGTACCTTGAAACACTCTCTTAAGAAACCATTGTCCTTAGTTACATCAGGAAAAGTAGAGGTGTGGAAAGGAGGCAGAGGGAATAGGAGGAACCCACTATGACACTGGGAGCCATCCAAGGGGAAGTAGAAGGGTGGGAGTAACTGAAGTAACCCACAAAGGAGATGAACCTGGAGGGATGCTGGAGCAATATCATGGGGTAAAAGTTGCAACTGTGCCAACACTGAAGCACAGAGTGTTTTTGAACAGGCAACTTGCTGGGCACTTAGACACTTGTTGTGTCTAAAATTCTCTTATTCATGGGGCTCAATTTCCATGACAAAACAGTCTTGGTGTAGAGAAGCCTCCAAAGTGTGACCTACTGAACTGAACAGCCAAAATGTCAATACAAATAACATTCTATTACTTTTTTTAAAGGCAGCTCCCTTAGTATTAGGATCTGGGGTTGGCAAAGATCAACTTTCTCAGCAAACGATTTTATTTATGAACCTGCTTTACTAGCACCTATGTGGTAGCCTGTAGTCCTGGTGAAATGCTCAGCTTGTAAAAAACGTTGAGGAAGGAGCATGAAGCTGGAGTCCTGCAGAAACCCTTATGGTAAAGGGACACCCCGAATGGTGGGGCAAGGCCGCGAGGGGTCATATGGACCACAGCCAGCCCTGGGGCAAGGATCCCTGCCCCACTCTGTCCACAGCTCCAGGGGCCACTAGAGTGTCAGCCCCCTCCTGAATTACTGCCTTTGGGTACACGTGCCACAGAGATGTGAGAACTGGCAGCATGCAGGGAGATCATCCTGGGATACATCAGCGGAGATGATCAACACTGAACTTAGGAAAGCTTTGCCTCCAGTGCCCTCCAAAAAGCAAACAAAATCCCAGCAGGTTTGGGCTACAAGCAGCGGTGACCCCATAGCCTCTGACTATGCAGTGCATCACTGCTGCAGTGGCCTTCCATTGTCTCAGAATTATGTACCCTGATCACCTTTTTAATAGTAGTTAGGTGGTTAATTTCCTGAAGGTTGCAGGCTGTAGTCTTATTTTTCTATAAATTTCTATACGTGACTTAGTAATTAAATTACCTCTGTTGCTATTACATAATGTAAGTAACAGCTACGTGATTTTAAAAGAATAGTCAAATTTGGCAGACAGTTCAGAGTAATTTATTTTATATTGGAGCCTAATTCTAAGAGATTGCACAAAAAGCAGAAGGCAGCTGCTTGGAATAGTCTAAAATAAGTGTGTGGTAACCAACAACTATTATTATTGTATTACTGCTTATAATTCCCAAATGGAGAATTAAATTTCTGTAATAGATACAGCTTTTAACAAAAACAAAAATAAAAGTATTTGCTTTTTCTGTCAAGGAAAACTCTTCTAGGAAATTATACCATTGAATGTACATTTCCCAAGGGAGGGTGGAAGGAGAAACCCCCAGCCTTGCAAGATTCTTTTGCACAGGGTTTCTGCTTTCCACAGATTCCACTGCAGGATTGTCTCAGATTTCTTCTAAAGGGCAGGCAGAAAGATAGATTTATTATTTAGAGATAAAAATGAGCTAATTAGATTTTTTGATCTATAATACATACTCTCTGTAACTGCATTTAGGTTGGAATTTAACATCCACTTGCCAAAAAATGACATTCCCTCTTCCCCCACAAGCCTGGGTTCTCCATTTCTACCTCCTAATGTGTCTGACCAGAAACAGTATGGCAAATTACAGGGCTGGTCATTAGGAACATTGGATCACATTTCAGGCTCTGAGAGCTTAATATTGACTAGTACATTTTTGACCTTAATTTTAACAGGCTTTTACTTCTGCATGTCAGTTTATATGGGATGGCTGGCTCAGGCATGGGGACCTGGGCACTAACCTGGTCACCTGGCCAAACCTAAAAGTAACTCAAACAATCTTTAATTTGAAATGCTTAATGACTAATCTCTTGTTTTCTTTAATTAATGATCTACAGTTACTAATTGTGAATAGTAAATTGTCTATTTCAGCATTGATAGGAAGAGTTCCTATGGGAAAATGTTCCCCTATAGCTTTAATTTAAATACACATTTTCACATCACACTTACCATATCCTTACCTTTATGCTATCGCATGATTACAGGTCCATTAACTAATCACATTTGACAACTTGTTTATTGAGGGGAGCAACTACTTTACATCTCTTGCCTGGGAAAGAAAATGCTCTAACAAACAATTATTCAGCAGCTGCAATCATGGAGCACTGAATTAATTGCTTTGAAGATCTCAGTCAAGAATATCTTGATAAAAAATCAAAGAAAATGTTGTTTGACAGAATGCATGAATGAGAGTGCCAAGAGGAACTCAGGCTTGGTAAGCTGCAGCCCTGCTCCAGGGAGCATTCCATGAGGACCTTGAAACACTGCACTCAGAGGAGGAGCAGGCTCTGGAAAAGCTCATTTGCCTATTTGTTCTTTTATGTTTAGTTTACGAAAACCAGAACATATAATTTGATTATAAGATCAGGATGCTGCTAAAATGGGCCAAAAACTTGAGCATAGTCAGGTCGATAAAGGCTGACACATGGATATCTCATATGTGTAGCCTCCGTGGATGACTTCTGCCATACAAATAATTAACCCAAAGCGTACTGTGAAGTGTAATGATTATAAAGCACTTTAGAACTTTCTCCCAATGGGAACTGTTGTGATTGCACTGGAGTGAGATAAAAAGCAGAACAAGGCATGTGGGGATCTCGACTCTGGACCTGGCTAGGTAAAACTATTTTGGTGCACCTTGATGCTGGGGAATGCCACTCACTCCCTGACAAATGTCCAAGAGGGCATCAGGACAGTTTGTATCTTGAGTTACAAGATCAGTGCTTTGTTGGGACTATAGCATTGTAGAAAATAGTGGGATTGCTGATAAAGCACGATGAAGGCACTGAAGACATCAACTGGAAAGGGGTTTCTGATCTCTCCAGTTCCTTTATCAGCATGAGGAGGACCAGAGTGTTTCACGTGAGACAGTCCCAAACTCTACTCCATGGACAAGTCACAGCCTGCAACACTTGGGACTGGCCAGTCCCAAGCCATGCTTCCTTCTTTCAACTGCTGTAACCTTGTGTGCTTTGCAAGTCAACTGAGATGAAATATGTTTCTGCCAGATAAGACTAATTCCTACAATGACACTGGAAAGGAAAGGAGCACTTAGAGATCCAAAATTCTCTGTAGTAAAGGGCTTCAAAAGTGAAGTACAAGTACTAAACAATATCTTCTCTGAATATTCTGTCACTATAAACAGCTGAAAAAGTTGCCCAGTAAACTGAAGGGCAGTGATAATGTCAGGTGGCTTCTCAGAAATCATCCTGATTGGGCTTTTTGGTCACATCCCATTAGTAACACAGTCAGCTTTTCAAAACTCCCTTGTTCTTACATTAAAAGTTGTTAAGAGTTTGCTAGCATCATCTCTCTAGAAAAGGGAAGAAATATAATTCTTTTCCCTTTCCTGCATACTCCAAGTTCAGAGGGTCTGCAAGGATGGTGGTATTGAAGTCAGTCATGAATATGGCACTATGTTGCCACACCCAACACCCCTAAGGACTAATGCCTCAGAAGTGTGATGGAAACTTCTGTCACAATGGTTCATATTTAAAAGTGAGGGGCAGAGAAACTGTGGCCCCCCATCTTGACTCTTGTTTAAAATCAGTGAGAGCCCAAACGAATTTATACACTTGAATGTATCCTGAATCAAATAATTGTTTCTGCACCAAGCCCTTGGCTCTCTTTAATGCTTCAACATGAGACAGAGCCTAACTAAATAACTGGCTCTATCTTTTCCTTTTCCCTTTTCTGTTTTTTTCTTTTTTTTTTTTTTTATTTTGCAGATATGGTTGACAGAGTTTGCCCTACCAAAGAAAATATAGAAAGAAGCAAGTAAACAAGTTGTTGCTGAAGTTTGTATTTATCATTTTAGTAAGCTGTAGAGTAGCTGAAAACTCACATGTTCTGCTTTATCCTTATGAAAAATGTAAATAGCAGGTTACATATTAATGCTTAGAAATCACTAACTTTACTTGCCAAGGAATTATGCAATTTTTTTAAATGAATGAACAAAAAAGTGTAGATCAGGCTGTAGGCTTAAGTGGCTATTGCACGAGCTGGGTTCAATCTGAGGTGTTCCCAAGACAGCAGACCTTTATTCTTCTTTAGGATAATGATCAAGCAAATGTTTAAGAATCTTCCTAATGAGGTCATGAGTAAAATGTGATGTATTATTAGACACATAAATGAACGCTTATTAAAATAATAGAAAAATTCTGATATATAAAAGGCATAGTGTATTAAATTCAGCTTGACCTGAAGCCATGTGTTGGAATACCATTATTAGGATCTGTCCTTAATAAAAGGCTTTCAATTTAGTGAGTAAAATTTGAGATTCTACTAATTTTGAGCAAAGTTTCTTCCAAGACAAGCCCTCTTGAAGAGCTGGTCTGCCCCATGTCAGGTGGCCCATGCTGTGTGATAAAGCTACAGCAATGAGAAGAGCATTTTTGTCCTTTACATCCAGACCCTAGGTCTGGATTCAGAAGAAAGGCAAAGCTGCCACAGGCTCTCTATTTTCTTACAAGCCAAATATACAGGCTAAGAATCTGTCACCTCAGTGCTTTGGCAGCTGACACTCCAGCTGATCCATCTACATCATGGGAAGGTCAGTTAAATTGCTCTCAGTTTATTTCAAAAGCTCTCAAACATTTTGTACAGATGTTGGACTGAGGAGAAATGACCACTCAAAACCAAAGGAAGTGAAGCAGCTGCTGCCAACTGAAAAAAAAATGCTGTGAGGACAAAGCAGCTCATTCATGTCAGCCACACAGTTATAACAATTTTTCCTGCTATTGAGAAATTTGTGAGATATTAAGCTCACTATAACAGCACTAAGATCTTCACTTGCCTAAGTCATATCTTTCTTTAGGCACACACCATTCTGGCCACAGAGTGATGGAAATATTTTTATTTGGTTTCTGCTAATGCAGAATGAGTAGCTAAAACGGAGGCAATATTAATGAATATATTCTGTTCTTGTAAATCAAGAGTGCCCCTGAGCAAGTAGTGCGTGTTCAGCTCTGGGCACCCAGCTCAAGAAAGATATCATCAAAATACATATGGGATTTTGAAATAGACACTAATTAAAAAATGGAAAATATAATCCAAACAAAGATGGAAAAAACTGGGACCATTTTCCTTTAGGGTGATAAAATCAATGATATTTGTATTTGGAACCACTTTTATAGTGAGTGACATAAAAAGGAATGTGATGAACACTTGCTGACCCTTTCCTTCTTAGCAAGAGAAAATACACAAATTTTAAAGCTTGGAAAGAAAACTTTTGTGGCAATATCATTAAGCTGTAAGTGCCACAAGACAGTAGTGATGCCAAAATTTAAGCAAATTAAAGAATAAATTTTTTTACTTTTAACTGCCACTCTGAATTCATGTCCAGACAGAGACATAAAGTGAAACTTTGACAGACTAAAAGGCTTTCCACATCTGCATATTAAAAAGCCTGTAATTACTAAGGGCTGGGAAAAGGCTGTGTATATAACGACTTTCTTCTGCAAGTATTTTGTATCATTACCGAACACTGGACAAGAGCTCAAAAAAAACACCTTGAGGTGAAACAACATATACTATAAATAATGGCTTCTTGTAGCTATTTTGCAAGAAGTTTATAGAAATGTGAAGAAATACCGTAACAGAATAAAAGACACTTCACTAGCTATTATAAATTTTCTCCCTTTGGGGAGGTACATAAAAAACATTTAGAAAGCTATCTTGATATAAAAATCTTGAAAGATTGTTCTTTCCTCATAAAAAGCAATTTATTTTGATGTCTCACAAACTGGGTTTTTTTGTGAGTATATAACACATACATGGAACAATTACAGTTTAACCATTTACTAATGGTTATATGAAGAGCTCATCATATCTTATATTCCCATGATTCCTTAAAGGAAACTGCAGCAGCTTTAGCTGCAGCACAATTTTCATTAAATCACTCAGCTGCACTGAGTTGCCTTGCAATTGTCAATCTCACTTTCTTTGTTTCATCATGGACTCCAATTCCAAAATTAAAATGTCTCACAATTCCTTTTGCATTTATTACAGTAATTTTATAACTGGGTCAAAAGAACACTTGAGCAGCTCAGTTAGTTCTAAATTAGTAGTGTCACACTGAGCTCTAGCTGGTGAGGTGCATAAGAGCTCCCTTTCAGCACAAGGCTTCCTGTGAAAGGAAAACAATTAATGGATGGATTAATTAATTAATCAATGGATGTCAGTGGCTTATTTATGAAGCCACCTTACAAAGCAGAAAGCAAGATGTAAATCTACTTCATGGCATCTTTTCCTCCATGATTATGAGAGAAGTAAGATGAAACCTAAAACAGGCTGTTTTGTTTTGGCACATTTGTGGAAAAAAGGTGCATCTCATAATATTTCTAACTTTACCGACTCACACAAGGTGGTGTCCGTTGGATTCAGTGAATGGCAGGGAGCATTGATTTAACTGAAAGCCAGTTAAATGGCTTTTCCTCCCTTCCTCCAAGTCAGAAAACTGAGGCTGATACTGTTTGCTGTTGTCAGTATGAGCCTACAGGGCTACATTCATGGCAGGCCCAAGGGAAAAGGAGCTACCCCTGAGCTCTCTCATTTTACAGCAGCCATCACCCATGGCTTATACACTGGAGTAAACCTTAATGTAGTTCCAGATTGAAAAAAATTACACCAAAAACCTTTTATTCTAGAAATGTTTTTAATTTCACTTGCATATTTTAACAGAAATACAATATGCTAGCAGCAAAATAAGAAGATTTCTGTTCTAACATTTCACAATACATTAGTGTCTAAATCTCCATTTTTCTATTAAGGTAGTTTGCATTAATTAGAAATCAATTCTGAATACTACGACAGTATTTCCAAATACGTACAAGCCACCAAAAAATAACTATTAGTATTATTACCATGGGAAAAAAACCCCACAATACTAGTAAAAATGTAAGCATTTGAAGGCAATGCCTTTAAAACCACAGAAGGTACCATCTACCATTCCAAGACCAAATAAACAGCTGAAGACATCAGGTAAATATAAAAAGTTAATAAATTAAGGCTTTGTTCAGTCAATATTTCAGAAGTTCATGTTCTGTGAAATTTATATTCATGTTTGAACTAGCAATTAATTTCAAGTTGTACTTCCTAAAAGAAGAGTTCGGGCTGATTTCTGTCTCCCCCACTTCAAGACTGCATCCAACCCTTAATTCTGGTTTTAAGCAGCATTAATTAATCCCAGCAGAGAACAAGCAAGGTATAGTTTTCAGAGCAGGCCCGACACCTTCCTCAGACAAGTCTCTAATCCCACGTGTAGTTCAGCAGGTACCACCAACGTCCTCCCTGTGCTACACTGGATCATTGGAGCCATTCATCCTGGGAGAAGTGTTTCTCAATGGACTTCCCTGCCAGATGACAGCATTCCAGCTTGCCTACACAAATGTGAACACAGGGGAATGGGACAGAAGGGCTGGAAGAAGCCACAGGTCCTCCAAGCCTCCTCCCAGCAGGAAGCTGCCAAATGACTTGGGTTTTGATCCCTGATATTTTGAGTCACGCAATTAAAGCATCCTCACCGAACACAGCTGCTAAGATGGTGAAATGTTACATTCTCCTCTACTGCTGGGAGCAGCAGTTCCTCCAGGGGCACTGACTTTATTGTATAGCTGAGTTCTCTGTTTCCTGGGAGCCTGCAGGTTTTATTGGTTACACCAACTTGCTTCACAGAAGATGCAAAGGCACTAATGGCAATACAGAAGGGGGAGGGGAAAGAAAGGCAAAGTAACAATAAATACTAAAACCTAAATCAACTCTTTCTTCATAACAGGGATTATATAGTTCTGAAGCAGAAGAACAGAATAATTAATGGCCTTGTTTGCTTAGTGGTGGTCACTGCAATATCGTGAACTGGCCCACGTGAGTCTAATAAGGATAGATATAGAATATCAATACAGCTTCATGGAGAATAGGTCTTGAACAACAGTTTGCATTTTACTCTTTGATATATTAAGTTTGGCTTGCAAAGATACCTGCACAGAGGTGTTACCCACAAGAACCCTGAGTAACCTTCTGAAAACAAGATGAACATGTAATTTTCTTTAAAATATCATAATAATAATTTCAAGATACTGTATTAGTAGGGATTCAGCAAGAAATATAGCTGTTTTCCATCTTACTCAAAGTTTTAAAGGCTCTAGGATAAAAGGGACAGAAATTCAATGGCCTGCCTGTTTGCTTTTCCCCACCCCCTACCCATGTCACTGATGTAATAAAAACTTATCACCTCTCTCTACAAACCTTACCTTGCATTCAATTTTAAAAATCAATGATCTGGAATAAACTGTAAAAATCACTTGCAATAAATTTGCAAAGGACATGCAGACTGCTGGAGTAGTAAAGAATGAGGACAGGTCACTTAGAGCAATGTGGATCACTTCATGAGCAGTATTTTAATGCTGATAAAATACAATCTATATTTCCAAGAAAATATAAGGTAAGATAATGAGAGGATGATGTACCACATTCTTGAGAAAGACTCTGAAGAGGACATGGCCCATAACAGTCAGCATCCAAGGCAATGCTTCCACAAAAAAAAAAAAAAAAAAAAAAAAGCAATTTTTGAGAGGAGAGAGAGAGGGAGATATTCAGAGCAAGAGGATCACATTATAGCTCTACACAGTCCTGATGGATCACTATTGACATGTGGCATCTAATTCAGATGTCACCCTTACAAATATTTCTGTACATGAGAAATACAGAGAAGAACGTGAAGATTAATTAGTCTTGGATAACATTCACTGCCATAGGAAAGTTAAGGAATGCAGTACGTCTCATCAGAGAAAAGGTTAAAAGGGACATAATCATGATTTATAACTACACACAGGCAATTAGAAAAGCTGATACTACGGAGATCAATATAAGCAATCAAATGCATAAAAAGACCAAAATAACTTAAGGTGGAGCTAGAAATGCAAATAGAAAATCAAGTGAAAAATGTACCTGGGGTAATTAAGTGTTGCAACAGGAGGTATGAGTGAATTCTCATCACTTGAAGACTTCCAATTAATATTAAATGCCTTGCTAAAATACATATGTTCAGTTCAAACAAAGCCACTGAATTTAATAGAGAAACTGCTTGTTGAAATTCAATGGTCTGTTGAATTTAAAAATAAATCCTCATTATGGTGCCTTATTTCCTTATAAATGTATGAGATTTTTAAAAAAAATATATCTACAAAATGAAAGGGGGTTACTGAGAAAAGTGTTTGTTTTTTTTTCTTTCTGAGCACAGAAACATTTAAGGCTAGATTTAAAGCTAAATAAACTGCAGCTGCATTTTGGAAAATATGCTTCACCCCCCTCCCAATTTTTCCCATTTCTTGTTCAGAGTTGTACAGTCCACTTAGTTGACTGTCTGATTTACATAATCATGTAGTTTTTCTTCAGTTTTTCTGTTCCTATTTATAAGCCATTCACAAACCATCCACTTAAGTAACAGCATGATTTATTGTAAGAATTATTATGGTTGTTTCAGAGGGAAAATGGAATGTGATTAAATGAAGAATGAACAAGGACGTTCTAGAACAAAGGGCTCTAATCCTGCAAAAAGATTTGTAAATGAAATCTGCCTCTCAACCCCATCCCAAATGAACTACTGAGGGAATTCAGCAGATACCTTTACAACTGTGGAGCCAAGAGCTTAGCGGAAGACAATAAATTAAATAAAATAAATCAACCAACCAACCAACCGTGCCCACAGTATCTTCTGGAGAAATGGTAAAGCTCCCAGAGCTGTCCACACTTAGGGAAAAAATTAATAAATAATGAACAGTATGTATGCAGTTCCTGAAATGACCCTCTCAACACAGGTCTAAGCACCAAGTCTCTCCAGGGGAGAACTGCAAGCAGACCTTTGCCCTTGGATAAGTTCCAGCATCTGAGACAAATGCATCAGACAAGGAAATGGCTGGGTAGTGAAGCTGTGGGTCCAAGAGAACACAGCTTTTTCTTATGCAGTAGATATTTTGCAGGTGCCCCAGGAACCCTAACAACACATACTTCTTATAGAACTGGTGAACAGTCTGATGAAAGAATATCAAAGTTCAGTATCTTCACCTGAAGTGCTTATTCTCTGCTATTGCAGAAAGAACAACTGGTTAAAAAACCCTGTTTTGCTTTCTAGTAACACTGCCTGTTTACAAACCAGCTCCCTACCAGGAACAGCTGAGAGGCTCCACAAAGGAGGAGCTGTGTTACAGACCCACATTTGTCAGGAAAAACAACCCTAAGACAAGCACGTGCACATACCCAGCAACTGCTTTTAAACACCTGTCTTAGCCCAAAATCAACAGCAGTGATGGAGCATATCCTTGCTCGAAGACAGATAACCCTGGTCCATTCCAACTGCACATGAACCAGCAGGAACTTGGGAAATCCCACACTAACTTGATAGAACTGCCTCAGAAATTCGTATGGAGTTACAGAGCCATTCAGAACAGCACAAAAGCTTTTCATACTTGATTACCATATAAGCAATGTTTCCTAAACAGCAAGGGAGAGAGAGGATGCAGTAAGCATGGAGCCCAAGATTACCAGCTTTGCAAGATCTGTGTGGTGAATTTCCACTTAAGTAGTCTGAGGAGCTGTGGATGGGCTAAGCTGAGGCACTGGTAGAAGGCACTGATAACATGCCTGCTGTGGGGACAGCTGAGGTTACCCTGAACACTGTGGTTTTTTTCAAGAGGAAAGTACTGAACTATTGTTTTCAGAAATAGTGCCGTTACTCCAGACAGAGAAAACCACCCCCCCATTCTAGTGCAATTATTTTGATACTACCACTAATGAATACAGCTGAGACTGCAGCTAGCAGTAATGCCCTGGCTTACAGGAAACGCTTGAGCTAAATGCTAAAATCTACTTTTAATGAAGAGTATTAGGAGAAGGCTGAGAAACTTTAAATTCCAAAGACTCCTCTAAGCTAAATATAATGCCTATGGATGCAACCAGGACCTGGGGTCTAGTATTTCTGTGATGCTTTTATGTCTAGGGGTTGGTACTGGTTTGGTGTCAGACTTGGTCTTGCTCACCAGAGAAGTAGGATTCCCCAGGCCAGCTAAAGCACTTTTTCCACACGGACCAATTTTATGAGGGGGAGCAAGGGGGGTTTGCAGCTGCTGCATTTTCGTAGCTAACACTGACTCAAAGGAAGAGCTACTGGCAGGTGTGTGGTCAGGCTTCCTCCAGTTTTCCTTGCCCAGCTGCTCTGTGTTCACCTGTGCTTCTGCACTGTATGGTGACTTCTCAGAGGGTGGAGGCGGAGCTCTTCTTTTCTTTCCTCTGCTGTCCTTAGGACTTGTGGCATCTCTTTTTGGGTCCAGATGCATGTTTTTCTGAACAGTCATCTCATGAGATCCATCAAAGAGTGATGCCCATAGGGCAGATGCAGACTCTTGTTGCTGGCCAAGAAGGAACTCACCATTGCTTTCTTCAATTTTCCTGTGTATGATATCAGCTAAGCCCTCATGTTTCACTGGAGAATCAATGCCTGTAATTTTAAGGGACAGCAATTAACCTAGATTAAAACACCACCAATGATTTTACTTCTATTTTCTTATTACTACTCAGAATACAAAGCTGTATTAATTGTCTCACCAAGTCTGAACTACTAAGAGTATTAATGGATGAAATGGAAAATATTACTTATGCTATCCAAAAGAGAACTGAGGTGACAGGAGGGAATTATTTTTGTGACAGCTGGCATTGAGGCAGCAGGGTAGGCACTGATATTTCTTTCCTAGTAAAAGAAAAAATAAAGTACTACAGGGAAACCTGTATGTATTAGTTATTAAATACATTTTGTTGTATAGTGCTTTGAAAATTTTGTTTCACAGGAGGCCCATGAAAGTCTGACTAAATAGTCTTGTGCTGCCAGCCTGTAGAAAATGGGACATCTTCACATATATCATTTTTCTCTCTGTGCCTTAGGACTGCCTTGCTCCATTTCTTATTCTTCTTACTGAGTTTTCCATGTATACTGCAGAAGTACCAGCCTCAAACAGCAGGAGTACCTGATTTTCAATAGGATCACAGAACAGTTTAGGTTGGAAAAGGCATTTAAAGGTCAGCAAGTCCAACTGTTAACCCTGCCAAATCCACCACCAACCCATGTCCCTAAGCACCAAATCTGCACATCTGTCTTTCAAATACCTCCAAAAATGGTGTCCCCACCACTGTAGCCTGTGTCTCTGCTTGATAACCCTTTCTGTGAAGAAATTCTTCCTAATATCCAATCTAAACCTCCCCTGGGGCAACTGGAGGTTGTTTCCTCTTGCCCTATCACTTGTTACTAAAGTAAAGGGACTGAACCCCCCTAGCTATGCCCTCCTTCCAGGGAGCTGTAGAGAACCATAAGGTCCCTCCTGAGCCTCCTTTCCCTACAGGCTAAACACTCCCAGCTCCCTCAGTCACTCCTGATCACATGTGTGCTCCAGACCCTTTCCCAGCTTCATTGCCCTTCTCTGGACACATTTCAGAGTGTGTCTGGAGTGTGTCTTGTAATGTCTTTCAATATCTTTCTTGTAGTGAGAGGCCCAGAACTGAACACAGGATTTGAGGTGCCTCACCAGTGCTGGGTACAGGGTACTACAAATACTATATATAATTGAGGAAAAAAATGGAGTATTAAGAGTGAAATGTAGTTGTGTTCTGCTCCTCACTGAGGTACATGTGTATCAGTGGAATTATACTACCATGTTACCTTTGTAAAGCTTCTGTGTGGTTCATTTACTGCATTTCTGCTTAGCATTCACAGCTTAGATAAAACTTGATTGTTCAGTGCTCTGATGCATGGTAACTCAGTGACCCACATGGCATTTTGAGCATCATCACAGCTCCATCCCAAGCAGCAAGCAGTCAGGCCTTTAGAGTTGTACAGTGTTTCTCAGTCAATACTGCATGGGAGCCAGTAAAACAAAGTGACCTACTTTTTCTAGTCTGTAAATATTATTTCTGTATCAAAACTATTAAAAAAATCCTGCTGCATACCATTTTTCTCTGCAAAAATACAAGTCCCAGATACACTCTAGCTAGATTTTCCAAGCATATCTTTCAACATCATTACCAAAGACCAAAAAATTAGGTAACTTATGCTAGGTAAACCTTCAAATAGCTGTAAGAACAGCAGATTAATTTCATGCAATTGGTTTGCAAGCTGGACTATTTTACCTTTACATTTCCTGAGCTGTATACTACTCTTACCATGAGTGTTTATTTCTAGTGACAGCTGTTTTGAGTGTATTCAGGGTAGACTGCAGGTTTTTTAGCTCAAGGTATAAAAGTGTATTCATTATTTGCACTATTACAAATTCAGATTTAATACGAACTCCTTGGTATGCAGTTGTGTTGCTCTTTCATTGTCTGAATTGTCCTTGAAAAACTCAGTGTTTCACCACCAACACCAGAAGCCATCTGAATTCAGACAATGTTGTTTCTGTTACTCTGCAACTTGAAAAGGCAAATCCCACTTACTCATATCATGGTAGACGGAGGTCGCTTCCTTTGTCAAGAACAAAGGTGGTTTCCGTGGTGACATAATCTCAATTTTCATAAGTTCCTCACAACAATGCTTCCACTGGCCTGAGAGAGAAAAGAGAACAATGACTGGAACTTAAACACATCAGCCTGGAAAAAAAAAATGGAGGTTATTAGGTTGTGTCAGGAAACTATCTCCAAAGTAATACTAAACAGTGAGAATTTACTTTTGTTTAGCACAAGTGCTCAGGATGTGTTTGTATTTTCACCTCTGTATTCATTCTCTTAGCACAAAGGTCATAAGATCCTCGCTGGAATTTAAGCATCCAGAATTACTCTTACACTATGATTGCTAAAGATCATAATTTGCCTTCAAATCCCCAAACGGTATAAATTCAAGGGAAAAAAAATAGAAAAAAAAATTTAAGGTTTAGGAAGCTTCATCAAGTTATCAGGAACAACCTCCAATATCCTGCAAACCGGGTGTTATACAGCAATGTTACAATGTTATGGCAAAGGAACATTCTGTTTTTAATAGAGGATAACTTGCCTTTTATCCTTTAGCAGACAAGGAAACCTCTTTTTCTATTAATAGATTTTGACCTTAAGGAAAACAAGACACAGTAAAATTACTTTGTTCATACCAATCATTCTAAGTTTTCTGGGCACATTAATTTTAAGAGAATTTTAGAACCAGGGAAGAAAAAAGGCATTTAAATGCCAAGTGACCCATTTTTTCAGAATCCAAGGAAAATGTCTCAAAAAAATCTGTGGGTAGTATTCTATCTATAATGAATAAGAAGTAGATCTTTTACCCTACTCTACAGATAATTTAAAGAGGATGCCCTAGTTTTTGCTTGGTGTGTTTCTTTAATTGATAGTGCTTTTTCTCATTGTAAATCAAAGTTAGAAATGACTGGAAATATGACTACAACACTGAGTTTCTACAACCTCAATTCAATTATTTGATTGGTGTTATCTCTGACTAAAGACTGATATTTCATTAATTGACCTGATTTTGTTTTCTGACCTGATAAAAATGCCTATCAGGAAGCTACTCTACTTTGTCAATAGCAGCATAAAAGCTGACAGTCGCTACTCTCAATAAATCTGTGAGTCAAGCAGAAAGCAGAGAAAAAAGACACAGGCAAATTAATCTATGTAATTTTTATAATAAGGATTTGGTGATAAACAAGGAGCACAATATACTACTTCAACAGTTTTTCACACCAATAAATGAGTTCCCTCTGCCATGTAAGATCAGGATTGTTCCAGAGGTTTGCCAAAGGATCAGGGTAACACTTTAACACCTGTTACAAAGGCTGAGGTACAGCTTTTACCAGGTCCAGGTAAGCAGTGTGTATTTGCCCAACTGCATGGAGTGTGGCTGGGTGAGCATATTCCCATGTGATGAGGGCTACCAGAACATTTGAACTACAACAGAATCAAGCAATCCCTATTATAACAAATTGTAATTTAATTCATCCATGACACTGCTGAGCAAGGAAACCCCAAGTTTACTTGTGACTACTTCCAAGAGCTGGCTGAATCTGCATCCCAGCCAAGGCCCCACACAATTCCAGCATCCTCACCACTTGTCACTAAGACTTCCATACTAAGGCTTTATACTTGCAGGATCTCACCAAACCAACACACCACTGGTTGGATGCCCAGGCAGAGGTGGACTCCTCCCACTACAGTGGGAAGGAGGAAGAGACAGTGAGAATTTATCAGTCTTTAAAAACATTATCAAGAACACTGCCAAGAGAACAAGTTTTCTGAGGTTGATGGACATATTCTGCCTCTGATTTCCTGCAAGAACACATGGACTTTGGTTTAGTCAAATATTTGCCTTCCAACGACTTAGACCACCACCCAGTATTATCCCAGAGAACATATTTCTTTTTGTTCCTGCAAACAAAGGCTTATGAGGCAATTCCAATTCAAATTGCTCAAAGATCCCTTTGATGTCACATAATGCTCCATTCGGAGGGCACACTGCCAGCACTGCTTGCTTACTTACTCAGATCATAAAAGTGCTGCCAGAAAGCCTCCATCCACTGATGAAGTTCATCCCTACTGTCAGTAGCAAAACGTTGCGTCACACCCTCTCCAGACATGGGGTTGATAACGGAGAAGTTATTAGCTCTTCTCTTGGAGTCCTTATCCACAGCTCGAATCCTGGTTTCCTAGGAACAACAAACTGTGGTAGTGACTTACTGCTTCACACTGGCATCACCTTATGGCCAATGACAGTGTAAAGAATTTGGCCTTTTGTCTACTTCAGGTTAATACCCAATTAAAAAAGAAACCTAATGTCAGGAACTGGTTGAAAAATATTTTCTCATAAAAAAAAAAAATTCTCATAAAACTATTAAAATGGCATAAAACATGAAAAATAAGTTAATAAAGGACAATTATTGCAGTTCAGTCTGAATTACAGAATGTACTGTAATTCTGTGTTCCCCCTCTCTCTACCTTCACCAGCTCATGTCACACTGCTCACTCTTCTCCACAGTAGTTTAGTGAATAATCTACATTAACAGCAAGCAGCTCCTTTTCTCCAAATGATTCAGAATGGACAATCACATTAATACAGCTACTATTTACACCTCCTACTGCACTTCTTTGGGCCATCATTCACCCACTGCATTGTAAACTTGTATCAATTTAATGCTCATCTTAGTGCATCAAGACATGCAGGGTAATACAACAGTGACAGGAAAGTTAAAAAGAAACTTACTTAGGCCATCTTTAAAGGGGCATTTGTAGCAATAACCCATACAGTTCTACTAGAACAAGATTTTGCTCTAATAGAAAAAAACTATTTCCCATTTTAAAATAGATATTTTAGTTTTAACTTAATTAGGAAAAGCTACATAGAAATAATTAAATGTGTATATATATCCAGAAAGTATAACACAACTCTAAAAAATCTCTTCAGCTAGAATTAGAAAAACTCTCAGATTACACAGCAACACTGTTAAGGTTTTTCCTTCTGATCAGGGACATAGTTCAATTGCTCTAGACTAGATCCAGTGGTATTTTCAGAGTATTTACTTTCTTATGGCATTAGTACAATTAAAAAAAGTTATGGCATTACTACAATTAAAAAAGAAAATCCCCCTTATCCCTAACTCAGTGGTTTGTGTGTGTGTGTAAAATGCTAAAAGCTTTAAGTCTAGCTAAAACACAACTAAAAGAATTCCAAAACACAACTGGTCAACATTGCTGCTCATCACAACATGATGAGCAAATTAAAACAATTAACATTATTTACAGAAGTAAAGCAGAAGCCCTGGGAATATCTTTGCACATGTAACTTGACCTGACTGAGCAAGCAGCAGCCCATTACAACACTGCTCCTCAGAGGATTTCTGGCATACCCAGGAGAGCAGAGTAATGAGTTTTGGTGCCAGGGCACCAGCTGGCCCCCTGCAGCTGGCCAGCCCCGGTGCCCAGCAGGATATGAGGACATCTAACACACAGCAAGAGCATGCACAGCCCCCCTGCCACACCAGGGTATCCCTGGCATGGGCAGCGCCCAGGATTTGAAGGAAGCCAACAATCACAGCCAGGGCTGTGTTCAAACATCTCCTGTCTGGACGGACAGTGAATCTGACCACAAAGGTGGCTCCTCAAAATACAGTGGGGACAGAACAACCAGTTCCCTTCTACACAACTCAACCAAATGTCAAACATCTGCTAAAGACATTAAACATACACCTAGAGAAATTAAGTTTACGCATGGGATCCCATGGGGATAAGCCTAGTTCCGATACTCAGAAAAACAAAAGTTGCTCTACAGACCATTCCCCAGATTTGAAATGCATTACTGAAGTAACCATTTGAAATACCAACAACTGCTTGTAGCATATCTGATGGATATGTTCATTTAAATTCTTCTGTCTAAAAATAGGAGATGAAGTAATTCATCCATCAGTGCTCTATATCCCATTAACTCAGGTAACCATAGATACCAGCAAAAATGAAATCAAATAGATTAACATTTGACAGGTAAGAACTTCAAGCATACCATACACACAAGTTTATTTAATGATGTTTGCTGCACATTTTATCCCACAACTGTGGTATTATTCAAAGGAGATAAATCCTCAAGCAGCAATCTATATCTGATGCTTGAATATTTCAGCAGTCATACAAGACGCCATTACAGCAATGGGCTGATGAATTTGTCAGGCTTGGGTGAATTACACGACATGCCCAGTTCCACTTAATAAAAGCAAAACCCAATCCAACAAAAAGCTATTAAAAACAAAACAAAAACAAAAGAAGCAGAAAAAGCACCCCAAAAAAAAACCACAACAAAAAGTGTTTTAATTTACCATGTTGTAATAATATCTTTCCCAGTCTTATAAAAAAACTGAACCAACTCTGCTGTAGCAATTGTAAAGACCAGAACAATCAGTGGATGGCAATAGGAAAACAATTGAATCTTGAACTCAAGTGACTCTTCTGGGGAACTGAAAGCCAGTTTTATATTCTTTATGCAAAAGATTGTTTCTGTGAAGATGGGGAAAGACTAGAAGGGAAAAATACATGGTATTTGTAAATACCAACCTTATTCTATATTTTTTGATAACACCTCTCTGGAAAGCTCATATTTCAAGCTAAGAAAAAGACACAGGGATAAAGAGTACTTTTTTACTGCTGAGGTACAACATTTTCCTGATAAGCCAGTCTTGACATGCTAAGAAGCACTGGTTATAAAGACCATTTTAAGATATCAAAACAAATTACAGTTCTTAAAAATATTGAATAACCTAGAGACCCAGTTCCATGCATCTATTTAAAGATTAAACAAATCAAATCACATATAACAATCTCTCTTCATGTTTTTAGTACAAAAAAATAAACCAAACTGAAAATCAGTACAACACTGGAAACAAGTATAACCTGTACATACATTGGTTTCTGTTGTAATATTAATAATTTCCATGAAGTTTGTTTTAGGCAAGCAGGGAAAAAATGGTTAAATTTCAAATTATACCTTTCAAACACATTAATTGACCAAAATCAATCTATCAGCTAATATTTTGTCCCTTCCTTGTTTTGTCAGCTTGTACTAATCATCCTCATGGCCACTGGCTGGTCAGTACAATGTGTATGACATGGATAAGCAATATTAGGATATCTGTGCCATTGTTCTTGGGAGCAATGAAGCAGCTGAAAATATGGAAAAGGAGATAGCAGTGAATGACCAGCAAGCATTTTGAAGCAACAATGAGCCAATAAAGCAGCTTTCAAACTGCTCAATTTGAGCATGTGTGGCTCAAGGATCTGGGTGTTCTACCTGCTTCCCCTGCCTGCATCCACAACTTCTTTCAAGCAACTGCAAGACTCAGCTGAGCAATCAGTTATGAGTTACCAGACATTTGGAGGTACTTAACTAGTCTGTGCTTTTCCAACATATTTTCACATCTATGAAGGCTTTCCCTAAGCCAACTAGTGGGACAAAGTCCTTACTACAGATATTTTCAGGGCTTATCTCATTTCCCTGTGCTGGAGTTCCCCAACACATATAGTGGATATTGCTCATGTTGCTGGCTCCCTAAAAGCTCACATGGTCTAGAACTGACATCCATATTCCTCTGCTCCAGTCCAAGGATGAACTCCCTGCTTCCATAGAAATATGCATGGTTCCCTTGAAGTTACGCTGCGGCAACCATCACCACATTTTCCAACAAAGTCCTGTACCTGATCTAGCCAGAACAGCTGTACCACCAAGGACTGTCATTCAAGGTAATTCCAGATTGATTTTGTCCCTCTGCTCCTGCTGCACTGATCAGCAGTGCTCCCATGACCCTGAGCCTGTGGCTACAAACCCTTGTTCCTCAGCCTGCTCCCCTCAGTGATCAGCATGGGGACGGAGAGAGCCCTGGGCCTGCCGACTGCAGGGCTCCGGGACAAAGACTGCACAGACAAAATATGCCCGGAAGGAAATTGTGGGACTACAACAATTTGAAGCAAGATCCCAGAATCCCTCAAGCTTCAGACACTGATGGCATAAAAATAGTTTTATGATCTATGAACCAAACACAGTAGATTATGTATTCCAAACAATGAGCAACTAACATGAACTGCTGGCACATACACCAATTTACTAAGCTAACGCATGTAGGCAAGGCCTTTATTTTTCATTTCAAATTAAAGAAAACTTGAAAAAAAAATCAGGAACTGGCCCATAAAGGATATTTCTTCAAATTGGATTCCAGTAAATTTTCTTTGCTACAGAAAATATAATTTCTCTTTTCCGACTTAGTTGTGCAATATAATATGTTATAATCACATTTAGCTGGAACAATAACAGTAGCACTTGCATAATAGGAACTGCAGAACCATTCTTGCTCAACAGCAGTAGCAGTGAAGTCATCTAAAGTTGAAGTAATGACTTTGCTGGTCTTAATGGCTTCTTCAAGTCTCAATTCAAAGGGAATTGGAAATACAGCTAATGGTGTGAACATTTTCCAGATAAATCCATTTTCTCATAAATCCAGATGATTTCACTACTTCTCAGAAAATATCTTTAAATTACATGTAAAGAATCAGCTTCACATAAAAAATGAAAATGCCACATATGCAACCCTAAGAGATTTTAGTTAGGACGTCTAGAGCTGATGTTCAATCTCAACTTTCACTTTGAAATTGCTGTTTCTTTAACAACATGTAGCAGACAAGCCCATACGATTAGTCTGCTTTCATTTAATCCATAAGAGAAATTTCATAACAAAGGACTCAAAAAACATCTGCAGGCATTAAGTTATTTTCAAGAGAAACTGTTTAAGTAGTAAAGGATCCAAGTATGTTCTCAATAGCATTTTCTTTTTTTTTTTTTTAAGTTCCATTCAAGAAGCATTCACAGTCATTCTCCAGCAGCCTGATAGCTTTGTAAAATTGTGTAAGATACATAAATTGTGTATCTTTTACATGTTAGCTTTAAGGACACCCTGCAAACATAAAGATAGTCTCTCAGCAAAGGCTTATCAAGCTGGATTTTAGGTTCTGAGTGCATTGGTTACTCGAAGGAGCAAAATATCTTAGTACAATATAGTTATTTTAAAAGGAAAAGCAAAATTAGGATTTAGACTAAAACAGAGAACCCCAAGGAAAGATATGAGGTAGCCTGATAGATAACTTAAAAAAAAAATCCTGTAATGTTTTAGAATTGTTTAATCATTCTATAAATTACTAAAGTTTACCATTTGTTAACTGAACAGCAAGAAAACAGAATTATGGCAGAGGCTGACTTAGTGTGCCTGCCTGGCAGCCGCGGCGCAGCAGCAGCCGGGCCCCGAACACTTCTCTCGGGATCGGTGCTGGCACCGAGCGCTCAGGGCAGCGCAGCAGCAGAACCCAGAGCGGCCTGTGCTGAACACAGCTTCCAAGTGGGTCTGCTTACTTATGCAAGATGAACCCAGCTATGGTATTGCAAATAACATTTAACTCCTCTGCCCATCCTTATGGGATATTAACCCTTGATGCCTGCACCAGTTTTTGAAAGCATCTGTTCTCTCTAATGCTTGCCATTCTAGAGGGTCTTTCCAATAACATTATTAATTTAAATATTATTTCAGATTAATTACTGTTTCTTTGGCCAAATAGTAAGCAATGTTTTAAAATTACATTTTAAACTCAGGTTTTTCAATCAGGGCATGAACAACAGCAACAATATCATCCTAGAGAAGAGAGCTTCCAAAGTTATTATGCTCTGGACAAAAGCAGCATTAAGAAAAGCAGCTTATTTTAAGGCACTAAAATATTTTGAAAAATTTTCCATTTCTCCTTCTAATTAAGACTGTGGCCAAATAACACATAACAACAAAAAAGCTTTTGTTGGAATTCCACCTTGTTGAGGACAAAAGTCTACCAGAGTATTGCTAGGGGACTGTAAGCAATACATTTCTAAGGGCTGTCTTATAGAACTGTGATATAAAAGGTTATTACTTTTCCTATGGAAAAACACCCTCCTTTTTGCTTCTATGCTAACCAGTCTAATGCAATAGAAGGAATTTACATCCACAGCTAAGGAATGTTATGCTCCTGCTGGGGGACTGCAAATTTCACTGAAGTACATCCCACTCTCATTCTACTTATAAAGCACTCTGCATACCAGCAGCTTAGAGCCCAAATGACTGCCCATATTTCTTAAACTAAAAAGAACGTCCCCCAAAATAATAAAATAAATTTTAAAACCCCAATAAAAGAAAAAAAGAAAACAAACAAACAAAATACCCCCATATAACAAATTTTACCTTGTTGATGGAAACTGTCAATGTTGGCTCCACTTTAGCCTCAATTTCTTCTGGTGAGTAATAACAAAGGAGTTTGCCACCTCTCAGCACGCAATACAGCCTCCTCCAGCTTGTTAGACCTCCTACCATTTGCTAAGGGGAAGAAGCAGTCAGAAATTGCCAGACATAAACCTAAAATAAAACCATATTGCAAGGTGCACACATATCAACCCTGAGTGATCAGAACGTAGCCAAATTCATGAACCAAATTCATGCCTTCAACAAAGACTTTCTGTTACAGAACATTCCAGTCCTGATATCTGAAATGTTAGCAGTACTTTAAATGTCTTCTGATGTTTTACAGTTTTCGCAGACTTGCCATGTGACACTAATAGTACAGAATCTGCTGGTTCACACAGAATGAAATCTAGATCTGGTTTCTAGTGTAAAAAAAAAAAAAAGAAAGCACCTTTATTAGCTACAGCAATTACACAATAATAGAAATAAAAAGAGTATTTCACTTTGGAAACACACAGTACATTCAACAGATGTTAAGCAAAGACATTTGTCTAGAATTGCCACTTTCTCAAATGAATTTTCTGAACAGCTTTCATAAAACCATAACAGTTTCACAACCAGTTTAAAGCCTGTAATTCAGCACTCCTGACAAATGACCCAGACCCTCTGGCCCTCCACTATCACCTTCTCATTTGCCTAGTTGTGCAACCAAAATAAAAAGTAAAGTGAGTTCACATGAATAATTTCTGAAGGGATGAGTTTAATATGGCTCTGTTCACCAGCCTGACTCACCATGCTGTGCTAGAAGTTGTGTGACAGCACAACAAGGAGTATGAACAAGGGGTATGTACAAGGATGAGAGCCACAGGATTATTAGGACAGATGCCGTCAAGTACCGCTGCAAACCAACTCTGAAACAAGAGTTGTACTTAATCTTTCCTAACAGCCTACATCATTCATGCCAAGGAAACATTGATTTCTCCATGCTCAGCCACTGAAGGCACCTTTTGTGAATGTAGCTGTGAGAGAGCTACATTCCTCCTTGCTCTAGGTAGAGCAGGTAAAAAACAACAGTTCTCAATACACCACTTCAGGTAGAAGCAAATGTTTTAACAATTGACTCTTCATGACAGCTATTAATAGCCCAGGATGCAAACACAAGCAAGGTCTCCTTACCTGCTGATTTAGAAATCCTGCCATCATATCCCTGGCCATGCAGGTGGGCTGGACAACTAAACGGCAACACATGTTTCCATACAGGGGTAGCCAAAAAGAGGATTCCTCTGGGGGAAAGGAAAAGGCAAAAGACAGACAAACACTCAGGTCTGAAAAATTGCCCTAAACATATAGTTGAGCTTTCTACATCTATTTTTACATTAAGATCCTGAGTGTAAATAAGCATATTTTCATATTTTGAGGAAAGAATGTGGGATTAGATTAAAACTGATTTTTAGTCTTCAGGAAGTGTTTTTTAATTGAAAATTTTCATAAATTATAAAATAATTTCAAGTAAAAATGGCAATGTTGTTCTGCAAAAAAAAGTTGTTCTTACATAAAATGTAGCTCATTCCAGAGCTAGAAACTCTTGAAAGGTAAATACACTGGCCCTCTCATGTCGTGTGATCCCTGAGCCCATCCCATTGTGGCACACAGCTACATTTATACATGAGCACTTTGCTTCAGATTGTTTTAATAAGGCTTGGAATTTGTATCTACTTTTGCCTTCAGCACTAGAGGAGCTAATTTAGAGTTCCAAGGAGTTTCTAATGAATTGGAATAGCTCAGCTCTACTATGCAATAGGCTCTCTCTTCTGTAATTAGAAGTAGGTAATACAATGTTCCATTAATGTGACTCTGTCTTTGGTCAAGGTTTAGAAACGCTTGTAATGAACCAAAATGTCCAGGTATGTCCTTCCTTACCAGACTAAATTATGTAAATTAATGTCAGAAAAAGGAACTTCAAGAAGAAAGATATGAAGTACTATGAAAGAAAGGCTTACAAATATCAAAGGTACCCCGAATTATTCATCCAATACTTCAAGAAATAAATGCCCCACAGATCTTCAAATCTGTACTTATTCAAAATTACTGAAACGTAAAGAAGGCAATTCCCTTTGAGGTCAAGTTTACCCCAGTAAATGATTTAAGTTCCCAGAGGCAACAGAGAGACCCATGTCTTAAGTTAAGAGTTGGAGGATGGCTTATGGGAGGAACTGTCCTTGCAGAAAATGGACAAAGTACCAAAAAGTGAAAATACCACCAGCAGTTCCAGCATAATCCGTCCCTCACAGTGTCAGCATCCAGGCTGACTGCTCCCAACTTGTGCTGCCCCAGAGCTGAAGGACAGCAGCCAGCACAGACTGCAAGCACACACTCTTACATCCTGTGTTAAATCTGGGCCTCAAACAATCTTGCCAAACCAAAGTAATTTTTCTCCTTTCCTTCTGACTACAGAGGAACAAGCTGTTCTTCATTCTGATACCCTTCCTTGGTTGTGAGGAAGGGGAAATAATTTGTATATAACTACAACTCACATAAGATGGAGATGCAAATGACAGAAGAAACTCCCAAAAGAATTAAATTTTTATCTGGACTTGAAATTTTACTCAACATATAGTTTATTCAGCTGTGTACAGATGTCTGGTTTAGAGACGTTAAATATTTTATTAAAGTTGTTCTATATTGAGTATCAAGAAAAATAATCTCTTTAAGCTCTTTAGTTTACAAGACTTTAATGCAAAATGTTACTGGTTTTTTATTTCCTTAAATTGATGCCATATGTACTTACCATTTCCTGTAATGGTAAGGTTGTGGGTCCTGAAGTTGTCCTCAGCACTTTCCAGCCCCAAAGTGGTATATGCTAGCAAGCTGTACTTTGCTCCACTAAATGTGAAAGAAAAGGCATGTTTAGGACATTTCTGCTTCATGTTGCTTGGGCAGTAATTAAAGGGAGTCTAGACACGCCTGAGAGACCACATTTGGGTACAAGGAAACACCAAGGAGCAGGGCAGGACCTGTCAGTAACCACAGATGGACACCTCCACAACCTCTTCCCACACAACTCCTGTATCTCTGGTTCTTCTTGTAAACACTGTTCCACAGTCTGTTCCTCTCCTTCCTAGATCCTTATCTCCTGCCTCCATGTGTGTACCCTCCAGTTCCCCACCCCACAACTTCCAGGCCAATGCCATCATTCATTACAACTCTTTCTCTTGCCTCCTCTCTGGGACCTGCTGGCCAGGAGACTTCTCATGTGGTCACTGCCTATGAGCTGGGCTTGTGCTTCCTGAAGAGCCAGCAGCAGCCAAACACAGGCATACAGGCTGTGCTATCCAAACCCTCTGCACCCTCTGGATGCTCAAAACACCTCTCTCCTCTAGTCACACACCAAGTAACTTCCAATAGTTTTACACCTCTTATTACTAGGCCTAAAGCAATTAGATTTGGTAATAGGTTCAAAAATCCCTAAAGTTAATAGAACAACTGATGACAAACTTTATCTGAAAATAAAGGTTAAAAATTAAAAGGCATTATAATGCTTCTCCATGTTGCTGTGCTTTTTGGTATTCCTATGCAGACTACACTTTATAAACCAGTTGTTTATATATGTATTTTTAATAGGATCCAATAGATTGATGATTCACAGGCAGAAATCTGTAAAAAAATCCTATAGTCAGTTTTGTAGCAGAAAGGATTTCTTTTCACTTATTGGACTTAAGAGGTTTCAGAATCTTTTATCTTAGTTTTGTATTTTGCCTAGGGAAAAAAAGTATCACTCTTACAGTTCAGCACAGTGCAATTGTGGAATGCAGTTCTTGGAATAAACTGGTATAAATTTAGTACGTTTAACCTTTTCTCTAAAATACTCATCGGACCAAGTAACAGATTTATAGTCCAGCAATGCAGTAGGAATTCCACCTGGCTAACGGCAGTTAGAACAAAGTTCACAAGAAAACAAACCCCTCCAAATCACTAACTACTCTCCCTAACAGCATCTAGCATAAGATCCTTAAAATATCTTCAGTAGAATATAAGAAAGCTTAGTGGCGTAAAAGCTGAGAAGACAACATTGAACTAAGATCATCAAGAATAGTTTTCCATCTTAGTATTATTCAAATTTTATTTTTCTTACTAGCACAGTGGGAACATACAGTTTTCAGACCTTTGGCTCTGTGGATAAATAAGGAGAGTGTCTACTTCCCCCTAACCCTAACCAAAGAGGAGGAGGAAAAGTAGGAAGTTTGTTAGAGGGGAGGTCTATTACATATCTGTCTCCAGGGAACAAAGAGAAAATTGCATACAATATAACATCCTGGGTGAAAAAACACTGCTATGAAGCATTTGAAGAGGGCAATCTGAACAAAAAACTCATCAGCATTTGTGTATATTCCCTGCTAAACTGTTCCTTAACAAAAGATTCTCCACTGATTATGTTTGACCATGCAGTTGAGCAATGCATTGCCGTTCTATTTAAACTGTACCAAAAAGTTCAATTTCTTCTCACAGATAAAACTGCTGCGCTGATTTTAAAATTACTTTTTTTTTCTAAAGCATGACTAATTACCACCACAACATTGCCAAAAAAAATAGCTACTTCACTTTTAAAATATGCTCCACAGTAACATTTTCATTCTAAAATACAAGTCATTCCTTTCAGGCAGCTGCAATATAATTTAGGAAAGTTTTATCTACAGATATTTTTCAGATTTAACTGGCTAATCAGGATTGTTGACTGTATTTTTCCTTTGCATTTCAGAGAATTAGCTAACTGCCTTAAATGGCAGTTTCTCTGTATAACAAAGAATAATCTGCCTGCTGCATCTCATTCAGTACTTTGCATATCTGTAGTATTTTTCCATGTAACAACTTCATTTAAAAAAAAAACAACAGCTCATCTCCACAACATGCCTGTGGCAAAGGCTCATTGTTAAATCTGTTTACTGATCAAGACACAGAGGCACCGAAGTTTCTAAACAGACCCGGGTGTGGGAAGGTGTAACTATAACACTCTATCAATGTATGTTAATTAAGACATCTTCAATTCTAGAATCTATTCCTGAATATTAAACCAAATGTTAGAAATCCCAATCTTAGTTCATTCATTCAATGTGAGTGAAGGAGTGAGTAGAAGACTTGTGAGGTAAAAAAAAAAAAAAAAAAAAATTCAATATTCTCAATATTCAATCAGATCTTAAATAATAGAGGGTAAAACCAAATATAACCTTCAGGTGCTAACAAGAATCCAACCATCAAAGTGAGGCCACCAGATTAGACTGTGTACTTCCAGCAAAATATCACTGAGGATTTGCCAAATCAAACACAGGACACGGAAGCTGCTGCACCTTCAGCCCAGTGGAGGACAATATATCAAACAACAACCAGTGCATGCACAGGCCAGTTCTGCAAATGAGTAAACAGGTACTTGAGGGAGACTCTCCAGTGATTTATCCAAACAGCAACCTGGTTACACTGGAATTTAATAGCAAAACTGCACTAAAATTTTTTTTCTTCTATAAAAAATGTAAAAACTAAAAAAAAATATTTAAGGCAGAATTGAAAAACTAAGCCAGCAAAAGACTGTATAGAAACTAAATGAGGGATAATTAAGAGAGAATATCGGTATCTTTCAAATTAACTAACTTAAGCAACCAATCAAGCTCTTTGTCACTAAGTTCTTTCAAGAAGTTCCAAGTCTGACAGTTTCCTCACTAACCAGAGCGATTTCTAAGCCAAGAAGTTTGAAACAGAGGGATCACAGAGTTTTTGGAAAATTGAGAATTTCACTCATGTGTGCATTGGAAAGAAAAAGGCTTGTACAAATGAATTCTACAGAGAAAAGGTGTTCGCATAATATAGAAAGTTCACTTTTTTGTTGCAGTTTAATTTCCCCTGCTGGACTAGTAAAACTCTCTGGGAATACTTGAAAGATCTCTTGTAATCTTGCAGTCTCTTCCCTTTTATAAGGGCTACATACCAAGGTCTAACTAATATAAATCCTTGGAGGAACCTATAAAAAAATTGACAACTTATTTTCTGCCTATAATAACCCATTTCTTTCCAAACAACTATTTTAATCACCCAGAAATGCCATCATTTAACACTTCATTGTTCATTTAATTGTGCTAAGAAAGGAATAGTCACTGTGAGATGATTATCTGCAGTAGAAACAACAAACTTCCAAGATGGAGGGAAGGAAAATTCAATTGAGAAACCAAAAGCAAAACCCAGGGGAGGAGGCAGCTGTTTAAATTGCCTACTGGTGCTTTTTCCTTAAAAGACAGGCAATCTATACTGAAGCAAAGGAGCCAGTGCTTATATCTGATTCAAACTGTGTCTAATGATAGTGTCTCATGGCTCAGCTGAAGCTGGTGCAAGGCACAGCCACCTGACATGATGCAGATTGAAAAATGTATTGTCATTAGGTGGAATCCACTGGAAAGTTAGTGATAAAATTTGTTTTACTCTGTGGATAAGATCTCTTGGATGTCTATTTTTGAATCAAACAGAAAAATCAGTTTGCAGTTATATCAGTTCAACAAAGAGAGAATATGCTTGAATGTTTCCTTGTAAAATCCCAGCAAATAGATTTCTATTAGTCTAGATATGAAACTAGACTAAGACTAAACACAAGAATTAAGCATTGATTCTTTACTGTCAGCTGCCAAAAAAGAGGAATTCCTGGAAAAAATTTCTTTCTTAAAAAATTAAAACAAATGCAATAAACCAATGCTATTAATATTTGCAAATTAGGTATTTGGCCTGCTTAAATTCCAATGAAATTGAAGTAGCTGGAAAATATTAGTAGGTAGTTAATTCTTAAAAGGAAACAGGTACATTATTGGGAAAAGCATTTATATCTACAAACACTGAAAACTAGTAAGTCATTTTAAAGTGTCCTGTGCTAAAGTCAATTCAGAAATCTCCTGCTAAGTAACCTGTAACCATAAAGTGCCTTTGGCAGTGCAGAGTTTTACTGAAAAGCTAGCAAGTGGAATTAGGAAAGAGGGTACAGGCGTGGTTTATTCTGCCTTCATACACAACTTTTCCTATTTCACACAATTTGTAACTTTTACACATATCTACCTGTCAAGTATGAGCAACATTGGCTAGGTGCAAAAATAGTATGGGGGAGGAAGTAAACAGGGAAGGGGGAAGGAGGAGAAGGAGGAGAGGTGGATGGACAGAAAGACACAGACAGACTGTACAAGTTCAGCTTCCTCTAGAGATCAAACTAAAAATATTATGGAGTTTGCAAAGAACAGTGGATTTACCAGCTGGCTGGCTGTGGAGAACAAAGATAAAGGCCGTTTGTGTGTTTCAAGATCAGAACCAGGCCCCAAGGTTCAGCGACATGGTTGAAATTCACACATACTTTCTCATTTCCTATTTAAAATGTAAATTTTTTTTCACTTGGGCAAGTAGAGAAAAAGCAGTTTCTTGGCAGTTTGCCAAAAATTTACAATTATATTTGGCCTATTTCTATTTCAAAAGCTATAAAACCAGAACATCAATATATGTGGCTTACTGGATGACTGGGTCAGCAGGCACAAGGGGTTCAGTGCTGTCTTCCTCCAGTGCAGCTTTGAGTTTCTTCCCTGTAGCTTTGCTGAGGGATGTTTTAAGTTTCTTTGCCAGTTTCTTAGGAGTGTTTGTTATATATAAAGACTCTTCTGTACAGCAGCTATACACTTCAACCTTTACCTGGAAATCTGGGCTTGCTTCATCACTGAAGTGGGGGGAGGAGAAAGTTTCAGAGCATTTGTTAACAAACTGTGTACGAAGCCAAGGAATGCTGCTGCTTTATAGATTAAATATATTTCTAATCTAGGGAAGGAATGCCATCAAATTCAGGCACAGATATACATTAATATGGATTTAAGGACAAGAGTACACAGTAGTAACTTAGCACTGGCCTCATGAGATTGATAACTGCAGCATAAACAATTACAAACTGGAAATTCAACATTTAGATTAAAAATGGAAAAAACACCCACGTTATGGAATACACAGGCAAGACATTCAAACATACTTAAATCTGCCCTCTACTGTTATACAAAAATCACATGATTGAAAACCTATCCCTGCCTACGGTCCTAAATCAGATTGAACTGTTTAAAAGATACCTTAACTGCACCCCATCCCCTTCAAATTACTGAAAAAAAATGCTATATAATAAAATCTGTCTATTACCACTGAACTACCTACTGCTGCATCCTCTGGCCCACAACCTTTCTCAGTTTTCAGCTCTCTGATTGTCTTGTTCTCAAGCTTAGTCATCAAGCCAGAAGCCTAACCTCATCTTTCAGAAACAAATCATGCCATTACACACATGACATTATGAAATCATTCCAAAAAAGCTTTTGTATCAAGTCTTTCTATACCTTGTGGGATACAAGGCAAGTTAGGGTGCCTTTTCTGCTTTTGTTGCAGTGCTTCACAGAAAATTATAATGGTTAAGTTTCATAACTTTGAAGAAGCAGATTTAAATCTTTATCCCCACTCTTAACTTGAACAGGTGTTTAAGAGAGTTTAAAATTTGATTTAAATTCAGTTTTCAGGATCTTGATTTAAAGTTTTTGGTAGTTCTAGTTTTCCAGTCAGTCTTCCTCAGGAGACGGACTCTAAATTGTTGATATAAAAGTAAAGGAAGGGAGCGGAGTCAAGCACACACTCAGGTAGGTGTGACAGACATGAGGTGTTACATGAGGAAAGAGACTGTAACCTGCTAGACAGGATAAAAATGAAACAGGATAAAAATTCAATATAGGTGCAACATTTACACCTATAATGTCATTATGCTTTCAGGTTTTAGCATTAATTTAATGCTGTCCTTGAGATGTAAGCTTGTTTATCTCTTTATATAAAGAAAATGCTTCAGCAGGGCAAAAATGAAAAAAGTACAGATGAACTGTCACATCTACAACCAGCATAATTTTGCACAAAAAAAACCAGCCTTCCAGAGATGGGGATCCTCCACCCACTAAAATGAACAGAGCCTCTGCTGATTCCTTTGCCCACAGCAAAACCTAGTGATCCTCAGCCAATCTTAATCATAATCACATCCACCTGCAAAAGAAAACAGCAATATTTGTACTTCATTCAACAGAAGTAAATTATACTCACAATATGGTTACATTTTCAAAACAGATATCTGTTATTGCTTCATCCACAATAGTCACCTCAGTATCAAAAACCTCAGCTCCCATTCTGAACAAACAAAACACTGCGTAGCGCTGTGATTCTGGAGAGTCACAGAAAACCTTTATCAGCCACATTGCACATCACAATACTAAACACTGCCAGTAATCAAAACTATACAAAATGGTAATTCAGACCTCTAAGGAATTGCCCTCAAATTCTTCCCACCAGAAATTTTCATCATAGGATTTTATGATAATTGACCTATCAAAGCTGCTGTATAGGTAGAATAACATACACAAAAAGGGAAAAAAATGCCTACCTCTATTAGGAGAAAAAAAAAATGTTGAGTAATCAGGTATAGTGTCTGCTAGCAATTTCAAAAACATTAGTAAAAGTGTAATTTTGTTTAGTAAAATTGACTTTACACAAAAAAAAAAGAAAAACATTTGATCCAAAGTCTGTATCATTTTATGAATGTGCTCCATAGGATTAGACTATTTTGCCATGCTTTGCATCTCTGACCCTATTGAAAATCAAAGTGAAATCAATGCCAGGTGACAGCTGGAACAGATTTAGGATTAATCTCCATGACACAGCAAAATGCATGTACTTGAAGGCTATCCAATAATACCCTCAACACCAACAGTCAACTTTCATTTAAATTTCTCATTGGAAACAGCCTCCAATATGCTCTCTCAAGTGCAGACAAGACATAGAACAATGTGTTTAAGCAGAAATTTCCCAGTTAACCATTTAATACAACATTCTTCTGTTGTTTCCTCTGGAATTCTTCCTCAGGTGGACTCTTTAGAGAGTCGGGTTTAAACACAGAACCACAGGACTTTGAACTAACTTAGCTAACTACAACCAGCAACTTCAAATTACAAGCATTTACACAACAAAGAGTAAAATATAGACCTAATGAAAGGTCAAAAAAGGGGTTGAAGTGAGTATGAACTTCCTCATTCAGTTTAAATTTACAAGCATAAGCAAATGCTTATCAGAGTAATTAATTACATCTTACATACTTTCTTTTTTGCTGAAGTGGTCAGAGCCTTTCCACATTAATGGTATTCGAATATCTAAAGGGGGAAAAAAGAAGGAAGGAAGATTAAGTTACAGAATCAATATTGTAGATCTGTGATCAAAACAAATTACAAAAAGGGTGTTGTTTCTTTTTCTGATGTTCTAGTGGCAACGCGGCCTTCCACCCAATGAACAGCATAACTATTCCGAGATTATTATCCACATCAAAAGAAAATGCAATAATTAGTTCAACTTGAAGCGTCATTTCTGTTTAGAAATTATGCTAGAAAAAAGAATATTTTAAATCTCATTTGAAAGTACCTGAAATAACATTTCAGAGAAGCTGTGTAACATACTTCTGAGAGGTATTCTCTGAGCCCATTATTATGCACAGATGTAAACCAAAATCCTGCTTGCCTTGCCTGCTTGCCTGCTGAAAACCACTCATCCCACTGCAAGAGGAAAACCTTCCTGTTTTAATGAAAAGATTGGGATACTTATACTGCAAACACTTCAGTCTTGTTTGGCTAACCACGGAGAAAATACCACTTGTAATCACATTCCCAGTGAGAATTGTCTTAGCATAAAAAGAGTTTAGAAATCTTTTTTCTTTTAACAAAAAATATCCTTCTACTTCAGAACCACAGCAGAGAAGCAATTATGAAGCCATTATTTTAAATCATGCCTGTCATTTTAATATTAGGAAAGTATTTTCTTCACTAAATTTTCCAATTTATCTACTAAACTCAACATAGTAAATGACATTTTCCTCCAGCTTAGAGGACTCAGGTGAAGACATAATGTTTTTTATTAGTTCCCTATTAAAAGACAAATGCTGTGAGGGCTTTATAAATCAAAATCTGATTTCTGAAGTACAAGTGCTGTTTAAAAGTATATGCAATATATTAAGTGACACATGATGGCAGCAGTGAACAGCATGAACTCAGTTGTCTTATGACAAAAATACTCAATATTGTTATAAAGAAGCACTGCTGATTCCAGTGTTGTCTTCATATGAGGCTGATGGAAAAATCCACATTCACTATGCTGATACAAAATAGCGCCAGTATTTTGGCATCAAATAGTCATGTATTCCTACAGGGGTTTACCCTAAAAACTTGTTAAGTGAAATCACATATAGTCACTCTGTCTCAGAAGTTAACTGAAAAATTCAAATTTCAGTTAATTTTTATAATGAGACATCTTATTATAAAAGCTATTTCAATACTGAAACTTTCAAATTCATCTATTTTTAAGTGTTCATGAAAACAAATGAACTTGCAAGTGAACTACCAGCGTACAGCTTTAGACTTCTAACTTCCTAAAAATCAGTACATCACCATGTTCTGAAACTGCCTTCCTCTTCTAAAGATGCATTTGCATAGCAAGCATTTCTAAAAATAGGGGGTTTTACATAAAGAGAAATAGTTTTGTGACAATCCTTACAGAAGTCTCTCTTAAACTTTTACAAGATATATATATTCATCTTTGCCAGAGACAAAGCACAGAATGTTTCTTTCCTAAAATACAAAGGTCTCAAATCTACATTCATATGTAAAAACAGTTACAAATAAAAGCTTTTTCTGTCTTTAATCATAGCAAACACTGAATGACAATTTTAATGTGCTCAAGAGACCTTGTTAGCAATTAGAGTACTAGATTAAAGATTACTTCTGTATGCCACTTTCAATATCTTGCTAGCTGAAAAATTTACACCTTGGTCAGAAAATCATCAGGGTATAGACAATCAATCCTGGAACAAGTTTAACATGATATTTGTAAATCAGCTTTCAATTCATTCTTGTACTGAAAGAGCTGTCATTTATCAAAAACAAAGATCAATTTTCATACACCTTCATTTCAGTTACCATTATCTGTAAATCTGTGTGGATGCAAACTGAATACATTCAAATACTACAATTAATCAAATTTAAACCCAATGATTCCTTTATAAAATTACTTTAAATTATGATAAAGCTTTTTCATCAACATTTGATGTATTATCTTCTGACAAAAAAAAAAAATCGATTGGTACAGTAACATAAATTACAAAATTTATTCAAAAATATGGGGGATAAGTAAAAATTATAGAAGTGTGAAAAACTGTGGATTAAGGAATACACTTCCCACACAGTATCTGACATAGCTGCTTTCTGTAGGAGAATATTCCTCAGTAGTCCTGCATAGTTCTTCCCAAACTTTTGCAGTTGGTCACGATTGCCCCACTTTTTTGGTAATCGTCATCTGGCATGCACTAACTGTATGACACACTAATAAATTAGTGGATATAAATAAGTGGAAATATTATTAGTGGAAATAAATAAGTGGATGGATTACTGAGGGTAGAAAATCAGGAGGTGACCCATAGAAAGAATAAATCAGCAGAGGCCAAGAGCAGCATTTAGGCTTTTCTGCTGTAAACTGGACCTGGCCAGGCTTCCTGACACAAGTATCTGAAGAGGAGTGAGGCATGGCAGCACCCAGCACTCCCAGGCTGGACTGCACAGAGAGGCAGTTGGTTCTTCCTTCTCTTCACCTTGATCTCTGCCACACTTCTGAGGACATAACCTCCGGTTTTGAGAGCCACTGTGTTGGTAACAGTGCAGAATCATTAACAGGTGGCACCATATACAAAGTGGTGTATTTCACCCCCTGTGCTCTTATTCCATCAAAAGAAAGCAGCTAAATCCTTCATATCCTGAGCAAGTTTTTCATACTAAAAAGAGAGTTCTTAAAAAATTCTGATTTTCTAAAGATAGTAGAAGTGTATTATATGACCCTAAAGTCTTCACTGCAGATAGCTCTCCAAATTTGAAGAAAGGTGCAACTGCAACACAGACAGGCAAACAGATGCTTTCATCCAACTACCATAAGGAGGAAAGACAGATACACATTCTGCAAACAGCTGTGCTGGCAAAAAACACTATTGAACCATGTGCTCATCACTCTTCTACTAGGAGTTACCTTGCTTAAAGATATCTCAAAATATGCAGAATTAATTGAAACGGTTTCAGTAGTGAGCTGTTCTCCACTATTTTATTCGTAATGAAGCAGGTCAGGGAGCACAAACAGATCTGTTAGCAAAGCTGGCAGAACAGCCACAGGACTGCTGGAAATACTAACATCCACTGCTGTCACAGGCAAACAAAACAATAAATCCACAGTGCTGAAGTTTGAGAACAGGCTAGAAAACAGCCTACTAGGAATGGTTGTTAAATGTCCTCGTTACTAGCCTGCATTGAAGTCATACCGCTATACCTTTGCTGTAGTAATGTAATCTACACTGCCTAAACAACATTTGCATACTAGTTATAATTCTGCTCTCAAAGCCTGCCGTTGTGGGGAGAAAAAAATTTTCAGCTCACTCACACTAATTTAGCTTTGAAACGCATTCAGTGTTTAGTGGCAAACAGAAAAGAATTTCCCTCTGTGGGATGCCCTGTGAATAAAATGGAAAGAGAGGATAGGATCTTCAAAAGCCCATGTGTAACTTAAGCTCAAGTTCCCTTGCAGCATTAGAGGATTGATGCCTCTGAACCACATACACACTTTAAAAATACAATCTTTTTTGTATAGTTTGTATTACAAGACACTGTACGGCTAATTAGCTTCTATAATTAAGTGACTACTATGGCCTCTTACCTGATATGGCAACCTTTGCTCTGCATGCCATCCGGTCTTTTGTCTCATTTTCTGAAGACCTCCAGAAAAAAAAGAAGAAAAGAAAAAATATATTTGAGCTCAGTGCATTTAGATATCTAAAACTCAACCCTTTAAACACTAAGAAGTCTCAGGATTTTCATATTATAGCTCATTTCAAATGCTTTTCTTTAAAGTTAATTTTGGTATCTCTGGTTTAAGATATGAGTCATTAATTTCTTAATCATAACCTGGAAGGAAGGTACGCCACCATTTTTAAAAATTCCCTAGACGACTTTACTCCAAAGCATATGCAACCAGAGTATTAAAAGACAAGTAGATTCATCTTCCTTGTATTTTCCAGCCACAACAGGATCAAATACATTATCAATTTTTCCGTTCTGTCAGTGAAGATGCAACTTAATTTATCGGTTCTATTATTTAAAGAATTGCCTCCTCCTCTATTAATGAAAGTTTCTAGCTGCTACCATTATCATGACTTCCAGAGGCAATTAGAATATCTTCAGAACTCACAGGTGATAAACCCTAGAAAACCCTAGAATTTTCTCTCTCTGCCACGATTAAGCCTTAAACAAATTCCAGTCTGAAGCAAATATCAAAAGAAAAGGACTCCAAATGGACTATCAACTACCAAAGATACAACTGAAATCAGAGGAATAACTCTGTAGCATGCATCTCTTCTAATGACCTCCACGGACATCTCAAGTACCCCTGAGGACAGAAATCCAAGCAATGCATGGCAGACACAAATCAAGTACACAATGCAACTGTTCAGATACATGTCCAAATATCCCTGTCCTCTTCTGGACATGTGCCATCACCATGCTGTGCTCACAGACAAGGAGTTGACACACTTGATATTATTCCATCACTAAAAATGTAAATAAAAGATTAATCACTATAAAATTCCTTATTTTATTAGGAAAAAGCAATACAAATGCAATAATTACAGAATACCACATGTATTATTCACTAGTTTTCAAAATCAGCTTCAGAATAGTGGACAGAAAACGCTGCTCTTTCCTCCAACACGTTTCTCCTACAAGGCAGCATTTCGAAACCAAAAAGTAGTGGAACTGCTCCTACAGATACAATCAACTGGAGCCAAGCATGTACTCAAAGAGTTTCTACACTAAACTGCAATATAGTATTTCAATAAATTACTAACCTGAGAGCAATAGTGTCTCTGCACTACGATTCTCAACATTGCACCCCAAATAAATTCCATTCAGACCAAAACTTTGCAACATTATTCAAATAAAATACACATATTTTAACTCCTTCAAGAGTTATAGTGCAAGAGTATTTTCTTCCCATTGAGTGTTACATTTATCACTTCGCTGTAGTTAACACAAGTGACCAGCAGAGGGTACCAATTAACCACGATGGGGCCATTATTAAAGGACCCTTGATAACAATAGAAAGAATGAAAAATACGAACAGCTGCATCGTGTCTTGGATAGCTTTGTTTTGTCCCATCAGACTCGGCTAGGTACCTTTTTGTATGCTAAGGGTAATCAAGAAAATATGTCCATTTTGTTACTTGATACTAAATTAGAGTTTAATGTCAAAAATAAAATCTATCCAGGAAAATATGACTTGTATTTAATTTTCTAAAGCAAAAAGAAGACAATGGAATTATTTTATAAAGTAATGCTTTAAGGCAGAAGTAATTTATGTTTAGGAGATAAGGAAGGATTTAAATCCACATTCCTAGACAGACTGCTAAGAATTCATGTAAGTAAATGCCTGCTTCATCCTGCTCCCTCTGAATTTGAGCTGTTACTCACTGCTCCTCAGTCCTGCCCGGGCTGGGCTCCTCCTTTCGGCCCTGCAGCTGTGCCCTGTAGGCCCGGATGCGAGCATTGCAGACCATCAGGTTCTTCACGGCGCGCAGGAGCTGCTCCTTCTGTGTGCTCACTGCCAGCAGCTTGCAGATGCCTTCTCGCATGCGGACCTCAAAGTTGATTTTCTCTTGGGTGTCACATTCCTAGACATGCAAAAAAACCAAAGGATTAAATGAAAAACTAACTAAGAGTATTCTAATTTTTTTGCATCCTCTGCAGTTGGGACAGAGAATTCTAGGTTTTAATTATGCACAGCTACTGCAATGGTTACTGAATGTAGAATGGTAGTTCTCTCTTCAGGAACGAATGAGTAAAACATGGGACAAAACAGATTTACTACATCCATTATACATGCAAATTCCAAACCAAGATTAACTCACTGTACCATCTGAAAGTTACTATAATTTTATGTGCCTCCATGTGTCATTCATAGAATAATAACACATGGTCCTAGAGAGGGCTAACTGAACAAAGCTTATAAATTAACAACCCACTTTTAACAGTGACCCCTACTAAAACGAACTTTAAATTTAAGAAAATGTCTGAAATATTTAAAATCAGAAATTCAATCTCATCACCTCTTCAACTGTCTTTAAAAAAGTGAAGAAAATCTGGTTTTTTCACTATGGTTGATAAGAAATTCAGGTAACAGCAGAAGCAAAAAAAAAAAAAAAGGAGACTGATCTCAAACTCAACTGCATCAGGCCACGAACTGAAAAGTCAAACAGCTGTGGTGACTTCAAGACTATACAGGTATCATGTCAGGCACAATTTTCATTCAAACTATGAAGTAAACTAAACATGGCTGGCAAGTCACTGGAATTCACCATCACTGTATTTTGAAGGAATGGGGGTTTTTAAGGTTTTTTAAAATCTGCTGAGAAGTCAATTTTTCCTGCCCGCTTTCACAGAAAACATTTAAAAATGTGCATTATTCCTCACTTGCGGCTTCAAAGAGGTCAATCCACAGCAGGCCAGACAATAATTAAGGTGAAGGACCACAGACTGCTGTCTCCCAAAGGCCTGCTAGATGCCACTGATGGTTGATACACATTATCTCATTATGTGGCCATGCCTGGCCAAACCAAATATTTCTGACATGTGAAGAACAGAGTGAATAACAGAATGTGGTCATGGTATTGCAGGGTTGCATTGCAAATACTTTGCAGGCCAGTGAAGAGCAATGTTTTCTCATTACTAAACAAGAGTGCCTCAACTACCTGTGGAATTAACAAGTTCATGGTTGTTTGGTGGTAAATAGCTTCCAAAGCTCACATCAGAGATATTTTCCATAGAAGTTCTGCTGGTACAGAAGAACATGGCTACAGCTGATATATGCAAGCCTGGAACCCTGTATGGCAGCACAGACTATCCCATTTTTAACCCTCACAAGTTTGCTTTTCAAAGCTTCAACCACAGCCAGAAGGGGATAAAGCAGGGCAACAACACCTCTGCATTCTCAGCACCTGCATCTTTAGTCACACTTTTTCTTAGGACTCATTCCAGAAAAGAAAACAAAAAAAACAAACAAAAAAAACAAACAAAAAAAGTAGTAAATAGCTGACATCCATCTTCTTTTCTTCCGAGTCAAATTTTACATGGCTATGAAAACCTAAGTAAGGCCCATATCTGTCCTTAAGAAATAATTACTTATTCTCTGAGCCTAAACTAATAAATCAGCTCCAAAGAATGACATCCTACTTCCCCCTAATAATTCCCAAGACAGGAGGTCTCTGCACTGCCCTGGCTCCTCTCCACATCTATCACCTGTTACAGAACTACAGTGAGGAAACAAACACTCAGATTTGGGGCGTCTGCATGTATCCATACTGGCTTTCAAGAACTACACTAAGCATTCAGTCCACACAACATCTCAGCCAGGCTCGCGTAAAATATTCTGGACTAGCAGTAAATGGCTATTGGGCCATAGCATAAACCACACTATATAAATCTCATCTGAAGGAAGGATTTAGCAGCCTGATTTGGGAACGTATGAAGTTCTTTATGCCTACCAAAAGAGACTGGTCAGCCTTTTCCCCCCTCTCCCCCCATTCTGTCTAAAAATATAGGCACACCATCTGGACTTGGAGGAATGACACAGCACTGTATTGCCATATGCTGTCTACTAATGCACCGTTTCCCTGGTGGGGTCCCATCCTTCCCCCACCAGTGGCAGCACAATCCAACAAAATTATTAACAGCTGCTGGGATTTTCAGCCCCACACTCAGGAGCTACCTAACCAATGCTTCTAAGAAGCATTTATATTCCCCACCTAAGTATACCAATAAAATTTTCTAGTATTACACAAGTAATGCAGTCACAAAACAAACAAAAATAACAAGAACAGTTGAGAAAACTTATACGGATACTGCTGAAGGTAGGACAGGTGGAAATTTTACTTCATTTAATTGGTAACTTCATTAGAGGCTTTCAGAATCTTATTCCAAGGTACACACTTCTGATTTACTAACACAGTGGTTTACATGTAAAGCTTAGAAGTCTAAACCCCCTAAGTATAGTATATATTTTTAAAGTAAGCAAGTAACCAGGCAGTAGGTACTCTTCTAGAACACGGGCTATGAAGTCAAGGCAGCACCTTGGGCATTCTGTAGCTAGAGATAGAAATGAGCGTTTGCTGCAATGGACAGCCACAGTTCCACAGACACTCCCGAGCTCGACTTATTTGGGTTTTTAACCAACTCGAAGTGTAAAAAAAACCCTCACGAATCGGAAAATCAGGAAAGATTAAAGAAGTGCAAGGGAGCAGCTCCGAGAGCCTGCGGAGGGGAGCGTGAGTGGGGCCCCAGCTCGGCGCGGCCCAGAGCAGCAGCTCTGCCGGGGCGGCCGCCGCGCCCCACCCCGAGGTCCCTCAGGAGCGCGGCTGCACCGCCGCCGCCGCACAGGAGGGCCACGGTGCGCGGGAGGCTCGCGGCCACCACAGAGCCGAGCTCGGAGACAGCGCAGCTCCCGCCCCCCGGGCCGCCCGCAACGGGGCACCGCCCGCCACACCGCCCCCGCGGCACCCGAGGGTGCGGGCCGGGTCGGGTCTGCCCGGCCCCGGCACTCACCGGCCCCGCGGCGCCCGGCCCGCCCGGCTGCCGCCGCCTCATCATCCTCACCCTCCTCGGCGGCGCCGCCGTTCAAACCTCCCGCCCCGACAACGGCCGCGGCCGCCCCGCCCCCGGCCCCTGCAGCGCCCCGCGGGACAGCGGCCGGCCAGGCTCGGCAGGGAAAGCTGCAGGTCCGCGTCGGGGCCCGCCGACTGCTACTGACAGCAGCGCTAACCCTCTCATGTTCAGCCACAACAGCGAGTGCCAGTGATAAGGGCCAGGACAATACTTTCTTGGCTTCTTTCTTTCCCGAAACAGGTCGGTGCCGCCTCTTTCTGATGAGTGCTCTTACCGGGAGCGGCTCATAGCAGCAACCACTGCTGCTCCAAAGCATGCCATGAATTTTTAACCATGTTCTTGGGTTCCTGCAGTTCATCTAATTATGCATCTTTAATATGATGGTACTCCAATAGTTGCACTAGTAGCACATATTGTTAAAACTGTACTGTTATCTACTGAGTAAAAGTGCATTAATTATTCACTAGACTGGAGAGGAATGGGAATCATCTCTCTTCTGCTGCCAGTTTTGCAGCTCTGTTTCTCTTTGGCAGATGAAACAAATGAGCCAAATAGTGTCTCCCATCCATTCCTCAACCCTGATTTCTTGGCTTTCCTCTCTGAATTCCTCCTCAACAGGTGATGGTCAGAAGCATAGATCCTCATTGCTTTCCACAGGGTTGTCAACATTTGTGGGACGTAAAATGTGCTGGAATGAGTGAGATATACGGTGTTGCTAACAGCTTTCTACAGAAGACAGAAGTCTCCAGATTAACATATGCTTATTTAAAATATAAGAAAATGCAGTTAGAAGGGAAAAATTTAAAGCATCATTGCTTCATCAGGATTTCACATAGGAGCTCTGCAGTTCAGCTGGACCCCTGACATTTACAATTGGGGCACAAACACAGCAGGCTAGCCTTGAAGGAAAATCATGAACTTGTAGAACTTTGTAGACCAAAGGCGCAATGCAGAGGACAGGGAGCTCTGCTTCCTTCCAGAGTGCTCATCTCACCTGGAGGCAGAGATGGCAGAGGCAGCTGTTCTGGAGCTCCTGTCTCCATCTTGGGCCATGTTTCTTAGCGCATTCAGATATTCATTAAATACCTTCATGCCATGCTGAAGTCCTCTGCATATCACTGGCAGGGCACATGCCACAACTGGGAAGCCCTACCCTGTTGCATATAGGTAAAATCTTACAAAATAAGGGCCTTGTTACTCTTGTAAAATCATGGCTCAGGCCTGTTACTTCAGCTGAGCAGAAAAAGACTGTGGGAAAGTGACTCAGCTGAATTAGAGGTAGAAAAACAAATTACATAACCATTACATGTTCATATGTGGTGTGTGGTGGTTAGTTGAATTACATTTGTTGTGCTTAATTGGAATGTAAGTGATAAAGGCCTAACTACTTTAAAAGGCCTGTTTTTTGCAATAAAGGGCTGTCTCTTGCACCTGCCTGGGGAGTCTGCATCACTCTGCTTCATAACACTACCCCAGGTTATATATTTATGGATGCTATATTTTTTCCTGTTGTTTGGATACTCTCTCCTGTTCTTTAGGTACTGTGACTTTCCCAGAAAGTCGTTGTCCAATTCGTTCAGTGGAGAAATCCCATCAGGGAGCCAAAAGGCTTTTGCTTAATCAAGGTACGATACTTAGAGCTACGTATGGACAGCCAATATATCTAAGAGTGAGGTTAAGGGAGGTTTAAAGGGAAGTCTCCACCTAATCCTGGTGCTTCATGCACCCAGGATAAGCCTTGGGCCCATCTCTGCTGCAGAGTTCAGGATTTTGCATAGAGCAAAAGCAATCCACCAAATGAGGGGAGAACATGAGATGACAGCTCAGAATGCCCTTTTGCTTTACAGTATGGCATATCTCTTAAAGTGGGGCCTGCCCTCTCCTGAATCACTCAGGGATGGCATTTGAGCCTCAAAAATCTACAGGCAATTTTCTAGGCTACAGAAGAAAATTAGAAACAGTAACAACATGTCATGGAGTGGAATTGAACCAAACAGGTGAAAGTCTCAGGTGAACTGAACCATATTATCACTGAATCGGTGCTTGACCCACACTGAGTGAGGCTACAGTCTTGACTGAATGGCTGAAACTCTTTGATGATTTTGATGTAAACTGGGAGCAGCTGGAAATTATAACCTTACTGCAGAGATAAATAAGGAATTAATTACTGTAACTCTGCCTTGCTAACATCCCTTCACCAACTCACCAAATAGTGCCCTACCACAGAAAATTGATACAAGTTGTAAAAAAGACACACTGCAACACTTCCTATCCAGCACCATCCCAAGCAGTTTGGGTAAGACTCTAGAACGAACCCACTGGTTCAAACTTTGCAGAAGCACTGCCTCCAAGACCCCTGAGAACAGCTCTCAGGTATGCACCAATGGGGTTTTGTCAAAAGCCAGGATGACTACATGGACACAATAAAAATCACTGCAAAAGGACAAGTTATGCCCCAAATTATTTCAGGCAATCAGCATCTCTAAAACCATTTTGCTGGTGGTATAGACAGCTCCCAGGAATCTGTGGCAGTTGTCCAAGAATTTTAGATGCTAATTAACATGGTTTTCCAGTACAGTCTGTTCAGCAAATCTGAGTCTTAATAAAGTCCCAAAATGTGACTGCTAGTAGCATAAAGAGCCCGTGCCTGCAGCCCGTACACGCTCCTACAGACACTGACTTGAATTGGAGTCCTTAAGAAATCAGTGGCAGTTAAATGTGTAGGACTCAGCTCTAAGCAACATGAATAGTACCTTCTCAAGCTCAGTGCATACCTGCTCTTCAGCTGGTTCAAATGTCCAATTTTCCAGTACATTATGAACATGTTTCTGCAAAGTCTGGCTTCTCACATTCTTGCACCTGCTTCGGTCCTCCGTTGCATTCACCTTCTAGAGATGTTAGGTTTTTTTCATTATAAAATCATGCTTCATAATTCAGTAGATCTGTCAGATGCTTAATTAAAAAATTAAACATTTCACCACATTTCTAGTATTAGCTTTTAAAGGAACATGAGACTGAGGCTTTAAAAGGCATTTCTACAGGTTTAAAATGAGGTGAGATGTTCTTTCCACACCTCATGTCTAGCTCCAACAGGGCTCTTCTGCTGCTGTTACAGCACACAAACTAACTTGAAATGAAGAAGGCTTTATGCCATCTAGACTATCCAGAGATTTCGGATTCAACTAGTAACTAACTATTCTGCTTGCTCCCTAACTGAAGAGCAAATGCAGCAGACAGCAACAAAAAAGGAAGCATTGTAACCATGCTTTTTCTCCAGACAAACCTCCACTGAATGGCAGAGAAACCCAAAGGCACAACCTACCAAACAAGGAAAATCCTGCACAGTCACTGCTGCTAGTGCAGAGAAGTCAGAAGGGGGTAGGGTGAATTAAACAGGGGATCTATAGCCTGCCTTCTGGGGTTTCTTAAGTGAAACATTTTTTTCAGATGAATCACACCATCCTTTTATTTGGCATTTGATTTGCATTGCAAAGCACTTGGCTTCCTTCTAGTATTAGGGAAACTGGATAGCAGAGAAAAGATCATTGTCTATCTAAATCACTGTTCTGCTCAAGTGTTAGATCAGCATATTATTTTAAATGTTAGGCCCATCATTTTGGTTTAGCAGGTACAAAATGTCTACACCTACTCTTGACAGCACTGCAGTATTTTTCTTAATTTCTTAGTTCCCACAGCTTGCTACACCTACTCCTTGAATTTCATCAGAGTGTGCCAGTAGAAATGCATTCAATTCCTCTTCAGATTTATCCTAAATGGAAATCTATGAAGATTTGAACTGGACACATGGGAAAGAATTTGCAAAGGCTTTTTATAACTGACTACTTATTTAATTTTAATCTGAAGAGCAAACTGTTCTCATTGATTGCCACTGGCTTTGATTGCCGTGGTATGTGACCACTATAGATTGGTGAAATGGGCAGAGACTGGAATTTAGGGTGTTTATCTGACCACTTACTGGAGCATCAGTAACTCATTTCTTCATTTCAGCCTCCTGGGGTCAGTTGGAAGTCTCTCCATTCTCTTAGCTGGGCAGAAGGGCAACATGTCCTACAAAACAAAGTAAATATGGGTAATTACCTTATTGTAATGCACTTCAGGTTCAGTTTTGACTGGATAAGGTGAAAATTAATCATCTGACAGTGAGCTAAAGCTTAACCCTATCATGGTGAAAGTTATGGCAAGAGGAAAACTTTATAGGCTTCATCTTAGCTAATTAAGCAGTGTGAAATAGGTTCCTTCTCTAAGGTAGTCACGGAGCCAGTTGTTGAAGATGTCATCCTATAACATGCAGGTGCCTAAGTCAGCTATGATGTATCACCCTTATCTTCCTCCCATAATTAGACAGAGAGGCCAGAACAGCTTAGAATAAACTCATACTATTTCAGATGTTCTCAGATTAATTTTGCCCCAAGAGCTTGTTCATCTTCTGCTCAAGTTTTTTTTTTAATGTTCTGCAGTTCTCCTTCAACTACTATAGTGCTCCCAATGGCACCAAGATCACATCTCTGTATGATCAACTAAACACTGATACCAAAGTGCTTCAGTGAACTATTTTGTTGATCATTGCATGTCCCTGTAGAATTTCTAAAAGAAACTGTAGAAGGTTGAAAAAGCACAAGGAATTATTTTTCCTTTTTCCAGATAAGAGGCCAGAAACTGACTCCTCCCAGTATTCCTGATGTCAATCCTATATTGAAATGCCTTCAGATTAAATTAATGTAGCCTTTTTGAATCACCATATGAGATAAATAACTCAAAATACATTTTATAACAGAAATAGTAAGTTACATAAAATCCATCCCCATATGAATTTGGAAAACACTTCCTGAGATCAAACCTGAAAACCTTGACAATCAAATGAAACATTGCATGACTTGAAACTGCATTTTGATCGTTCTCTACACCCTAAAGTTGCCCATGCCCAAGACAGTGGATGAGTGACTAACTGAGCTATACCAGTCACATGTATTCTTCTGTTTCTGCTTGGGAGATCAGGGGCATTGCTTTTGAAGCCAATTCACATGTGGTTCCCACACAGGTATAGAATCAAGCCCATCAGAAGTATCCTGTTGGACAGGGATCTTCACAGGTGACTGACAGCTTCACTAGAATCCTTTGTCCACCTGAGAACACAATGTGGACACACAGGGTCTAACAAAGCAAAAGTTTTGCGGCCTTTCCCTAAGTTTAGAAATTTAAGTGGTCTGTCTTTTCTATTCCACTTTCTATCTTTACAGCAGCTGAAGGAATGAGGCTATCTTTAATTCCTTTCAAAATCAAAGGTGATTGAAATTGGCTGCTTGGATCCATTGCTAATAGGGGGACATTTATACACACAGAGAAATGGTCACACAAAAATAACACTGCTGTTTAAACCCAGAGAGGTCCTTTCAGCTCTATATTACAGGGACATTCCATACAAGGAGGATTTCCTGGAGATTCTACACTTCCTTACTATGCCTTCTACTAGGATTCCTCTTTTAGTTACAGAGCCCTGATTTGATTTCTTGGGCATTTACTGCAGGTAGCATTTGGTGGGTAAAATATCCATCTGAGACAGCTGCATCCAAATGTTTGCTAGGCAGTGTGCTGGTGAAGTCACCAGTTTGTGTCATGGGAGAATCCAGCTGGGCACTCTGTATTCTGGTTGCAGGGTTAGGCCTGTTAGGATTTTTCCCAATTCATCTTGCAAGTACAAGGCAAGTAAGAAGTCACTGGATTGTTTAATGGATTACCACTTTGAACCTGAAATGGAGAGTAAGTGCACTGACAATATCAAAAATCTAAAGATATACTCCAATATGAGAAAATAATGTCAGAAAATCATCTTCCTTTTGATAGACAGAGGACTTCCACCTACTGCTGTGAGAGCAGACATAAGCCCACTTCTGATAGCGCTCACCCAGGTAAAAGGAGCAATTCTACAGTTAGCTCTTGGGATTGGCTTTTTTTTTTTTCCTGAAGGTAGATCCAAGCTAACTATTTGCAGATGGTTTCTCTGTTTTTCCCAAATAATGCCGAACATCTCTACAGAACACAATACTTGGAAACAATCTCCATCTGAAGCGAGTTTGTAGTTTGGTCTGATTTTTCCAAGTACTGGAATATATGTATCTAGGGAGAGAAAAACAGCAAAGCAGTGTGCTCTGGAGACAAGCAACATTAGCTGCCCTCTGTTCAGCCACCTGCAATCAAGTTCCCCCTGCACTGCAGCATTGCTAAGTAAATAGTAACTTGCCCTTACCACTGCACGTCTTGAGGTGACAGCTGGCACAATAACCCAGTATAAATTGAATTCTTTGCATTTCACACACTATTTGGATTGCTTTGATCCAGTATCAGGGAGGATATTCAAAGGAGCATGGATAGGGATCTATACTTCACTGCAAATTCTCACTTTGCCATAAGAAATGTTTCTCATTCTTATGAGATTGGTTTGTCTCAATAGTTTTCCCAGTCACACTTGGGGCTATGACCATCTGCAGCTCCTTAGGTTTTCCTGCCTTGCCACAAAGCTGTAGTTTTTCTGCATTTTTCTGTCCCGAGTTGGGTTTCAGCTGCATAAATGGGCATTTGTCATACTGATCAGGCCAAGAAAGAGTGAGCCAAAGCAAGAAGTATTAGGGTAAATGTTATTTCATGAAAATAGCACAGTAAAAAAAAAAACAAAACCTCTCATTACTATCAATATATTTATTGATGTGTGCAACATAATAACCATTTCTGGTTGGAAATTTCTATCAGAGGTTTTAAGCCTCTGGTCCTTAAGGAAAATCTGGCTTGCAAATTATGTCCTGTTTCTTACAGAAATAGATACTGAATAAATATTGAACAGTTCATCCACTCAAGTGCTTAGATTAAATAAATACATCCACAGGAATAAAAGGATTTAAGTTTTTAGAACTGCGAGATAATTTTTCTATTCTCAGCATCCCTAGTTGCTGTGCCTTCACCAAACTTCTCCCTAAATCCAGTCTCTTCCTCTGCCCCTCAGAGTGCAATACCACTGTGAAATAACTTGCCTCCTTGAAAGCCCAAAAGCAAAATGTAATTGTCACATCACAGCCAACACTGGGATCCCAACAGGGATGTAAGGCTGTTCCTGGGGAATAAGTCCAGAGTCAGACTACATCTTTTATACAGGTGATGCTTTTTTGTGGAATCACTGTGGTGTTGGATCAAAATTGTCCATTCACCTGTAGGAGGGACTAGGATATCATTCCATAGGGTAGAAGGATCCATTCCATAGGGTAGAAGGATCCAAGGGGAGAAGCTTGCTGCAAAGGACCCTGTGGACACCCTGTGGCTGAGGTGATGGGGCAGCACACACTCTCTTCAAGCTTACCACAGCTGCACTGAAGGAAACCAACCCAGCTATTTTTTTCCTACTCCAGTTCCCCTCAAAGACAAACCATGGGGAGGGGATGAAACTGGGCTGTGCATGTGTTCTCCTCAATGTGAGATGGAAGCGATAATAATGATAATATTTTTTCCCTAACAAAATGACCCATTTTTACTCATCATTATGAAAAATCAAGGGTTGAGTAGCAAATATGAGTAACTACATTTTACCTGAGGTTGGTTTGTCAGACATTTCTATCATCCTTCTAACCATTTCACAGCCTGTTAAATGAGCTGAGACAACACTTGAAGTCACTGTTAGAATTTTAAATTAAAATTATGGTAACAATAAATAGCACCTCATGTTTTACAGACAATTTCATCCTGAAGAATAAAAATAACTAGTTCTGCCTGGATGCATGCATGATTTGCACACATGCACATGTTTACTTTCTTATCTAAAAATCAATTTGAGTTCTAGGAAGCTATTTCTAGCACTTGATTCTAACCATGTGTTTGTACAGTGTCATCAAAAAGCAATCAGGATGTTTAAAGAAAAACCAACAAACAGCAAGTGCATTTTTTATAACAGGTTCTTTAAAAAGCTAATGCAGACCCAGAGGGGAGGTTATCCAAGTCTGATACAGAGGGACACCTGTTCAAGATAATTCCCAAATACTTTTTTGCTAACAATGTTTGTGCACTAAGGCTGTTTCAACCAACAAGTTAAAATCTCTGCTTTCTTTTATTCCTTCTCTGTTCAGGAATGTTTTCCCTGTCCATAAACAATCTCTGCAACACTAAGTCACCCTGCTTACACAGATAAGGCATTGTATTTTGTGAGAGAAAACACCAGCAAAAGCAAGCCACTATCTAACATGAAGACAATTTTTTCTTAGTTTATTTCATAGTGTGGACACTCACAACAAAGTCTTATTTCTTTTTAAATACCCCTGCTCTGTCATACAGCCCCCTTCAGAAGCGTATTAACTTCCATCCTTAAAACACCAGCCCAGGAGGGAGCTTCGAGAGATACAAGTGGGCTGCTGCTTCTCAGCTGCCCTTTGTGTTGCCTAAAGTCTCTCTCCAGAAGTCCATCTCTCACACTTTTGTGAGGGACAGGTTCTTTCATCCATGTGTGTTGCTACACCTGCCTGCTACACAGACACGAGCACACTCTTGCTGAATGGATTTGAACAGCCACTTGGCACCACCAGGCACTGAAGCACCCAGAACTTCACTGGCAGCTTTCATGCAGGCAGTACACACATCACTAATCTGAACAGGTTTTTCTCATTACCACCCGAGTTACACAATTTTTAGGCATTCCTTTCAAATTGTCTTATGACATGACATTGCTAGGTTGGTGGAGAACTTCTTAGGCAATTTTAGAGGTAATAAATTTCATACCTATTTGGCAGCATAATGGTTTATGTGCCACCAAGTGTACTTTACTGGCAGTCATCTCAATAGCTGGCTAGAAAGTCATCCATGGCAAACAAGTTTCTCCAGGCTATGCCTTTGAGGGATCAGATTTTGGTAAGGAATGAATCATTCTCTTGTTACTAATGGTTTCACCTCTGGGCATTTCTAAACTAAATTTACTGATCCAACCAAGTAGCCTGAGTTTGGGATAAAATGTTTCAAAAGAGAACAGGCAGAGGACTCTAATCCCAGGTAGCACTGCAGCTTTCATGAAAGCCTTGGAGAGAAACCACATGGGTAATTTTGCATGCTGGGAAGGCTCACCTGAGGTTAGCATAGACATGAATCAGTTTGGAGATGGAACCAAGCCCCATTTGGATGAGATCAGTCTGGGCTCTGTTCCTGCTCCTAGTGGGAGGATCTTTTGCTGCAAATTATATAAAGTTAGCAGCCATCTGGGGGCAAGAAATTTGAGGAAAAGATAGAAAACACCACGGCCCAATAAATTTTTTCCTTTGGTGAACACATGTTCTTTCAGTTCCCAGCCTCAGATGGAGCTAGCTGGGAAGCTTTCTGGTCTGTCTGATGAAGCTGAATGGTCACACAGATGTCAAGACCTACTGCCTAAAAGATAGATGTGGATGTGAAAACATCTGTTTTCAGGAATCTTTTTACATATTAACTCTTACCTATCTTTCAAACTGTAAATATATCTATGTTTCACTGCACATGTGGCATTGGCAGGAGCACAGTATTTCCCAAGGCTGTGCCTTTTACTTATTCAATTTTTCCTAGGATACATATCTGTTAAACTATCTAGAACACAGCTTGTTTGCTTCCTGCATACATAGCTTTAGTTCATTGCATTTTTTAGCTCCTGTAATAAGAACATGTCATTGACTTCAGAGCCTTCTTTTGAGAAGAAGCTCCTTTGTGCATAAAACCATTTGACAGAACCTTCTTGCATGCTCTCAGGCAGGGCCTTCGAAAGTTATATTAAAGACAGTCCACCACCTTGCTCTGAACATTGCAGATTTAGCAATTGCAAAGGGTAGCATTCATTATAACAACAGAAATTAAACTGTCCCTCAAAGGACAACAAACTCACTTCAACTTGCACTACACAAGACATTGCTTTAACACAGACCATTTGGCACAAAATACCAGATGTAAATAGGGGCCCATTTCTGCAGCAAGACACTGCCTAACACTTCCAGAGTACCACTTAGAGAAGAGCTGCAACAAGAGACAAACAATGCCTTGCTTTCATGCTCAGATGGATTTCATCCCATCTAACAGATTTCTGTCCTTGCCACATGCAGCTGCTGTAGAAGAGGCAAAGGACTCCAAAACAGCTGTGCAGCCATATGATTTTTTTCTGCCCAGTCTGAGCATTGCTTGGCTACAATCTGAAAACTGCACATTAACAGCAAAGCTAAAACTCTGGAAAAAAACAGGCTCTTTCATCTCACTACCATGTAGGAAGTAATGAGTGCTCTGTACTTTTCTTCTAAGCTTGTCCCATTCTTGTAGATTGTGTCTTCTCTTTATCATATAGGAAGCCTGTTGGCTTAAGTGAGCCCCTCTCCAGTAACTTTGAGAGCCTCATTCATCCCCCCCATTCAGAGTCCGACCCAGCAGAAGCCTCCAGCCTACTCAGTCATTCTCCCAGGACAGCAATAGCTGATCCCCCAGACCTTTACATGCAATGCAAACATGAAAGTGAACTGCTCATATGAATATCAGAAAAAACAGGAAAGAGTGTGAAGGAATAGAATTGTCCCTAAGCATCCAATAAAATCAATATACTTTCAGATGACATTAAAGACACAAGTCTGAACTGTCTTCTGTGTCCCTACGTGATTCTTGGGATGCAGGTACCCTGAGAAGGGAATTTAATAGATGGAATCATTTAATATACGACATCAATGTGAAAAGCTGCAGAGCCAAATTTTCTCAGGGAATAGAAATGACTACACTCAAGCTACAGAAAAGTTTGTAGCATTCTACTAAGTTTTGTCAGTATTCTTCTGAATCCAAGCTAAGCTTTCCCTGTTGATTTGAATTTACTACCATTGTGTAATAGTAAACAGAGAAAATACCTTTTATTGCCCAAACTGACATTTTATTCCCTTCCTCTTGTTTTGGTCTTCCTCCTTTTGAAGGAACTGCTGTGTACTGTATGCTTCACAGTCTGGGTATTTTTCAGTATATTCTTCCTTTCCTGTTCCTTCTGAGTTACTGCATTATCATATGTAGAAAAGTGCCCCAAATATAGTGGTTCTTAAAAATCACATGTTAAGATTGTTGATATGTGACAGCAAAGACCAAGTAGCCCATGCCAGTAGGAACCAGAAGCAATATGGCAAATTCTCAGTGGCACTGAAGTCCCTGGCTATAAGAACAGACATGAATTTGAGATTTTACTTAAGAAAATTAAATCAAATAATTTCAAGTCATATTAGTATGCATACTACATAGGAAATGTAATGGTATTTTCTTCATGATTTAAGAATTCTTATCTGAATACAGAGAACACCTAAAGGACATTTGAAATTGAATTGTAATTTGAAATGAAATTCAAATTGAGTTGAAAGGACCACAAACACCTTCTGAGGTTCTTTCCAATGCTTCATTCCAACCAGCACTTGGCAATTTTTCTGCTAATTGAAATTTCAATGGATACATGATTTTGCAAAAATCTATCATCATTCATATTGATATTTTAACTTCCAGAAAGACCAGTGACAGAAGAACTGTGGGCTTTGTGCAATTGATTTGTTTGTATGGCCAGATGTTGTGTGGAAACTTCTTTGCTTGTGCTGTCACTTCCTGTTGATCCGAAATTCATTTCAGATTATGTGATAGCATTACCTGGCCAGAATATGGGAATAAGCAGTGTTTTCAAATAAACTAAAACGGGATGAGCTGTGGATTCTTCTCTTCCATTACTTGGGCTTTACTATCAGCCATGTTAGAAAGTGCTCCCCCCAAAAATATCTTAGCTTTAATAATAGATTACCATCTGCAATGTATTTTGATCTTAAAACTACAGAATCCTCATCCTGACAGTCCCAGTGCTGTAGACAGAGGTGCTGCTACACTGTGGCTGCTCACATGAGGAGCAGAAGTGAAACAACTCTGTTAAAAAGCTCCAGTTTGTTCTCATGAATGTTACAACTCAGAGCTTAGACTTCCAACCTCTGAAAAAGAGATGCTGTTCCTCTTCCCTTTCAAAATAAGCACAGTAAAGAGTCACTTGGCTAGAAGGCAAATCCCCCCAGCTTTTGTACTTGAGAGATGACAGTTGTATTTTCTTTATCCTCCTCCCTCTTAATTGAAGTCACTCTTTTAGAAGAAAAATTAAAATGGCTGAAGTTCCAGCCATATCTCCTGCTGACACTCCTCCCCACAGCCCATCTTCTCCTGTCTCTTGGCAAATATGCTCACAGCCATTTCACACCTGAGAACTCTCACCACATACGGACTAAATGGTGCAAATCAATCCATAAGAGAACCCTTTATTCTCTATTTTCCTATAAGAGCATGCAACAGTATGGGTAGATAAGAGGAAAGCTCTTCAGGAGTCAGCTCCAAGCCAAGGGTTTCCTATCAGGACAAAAAGGAGTTTGGAGAGCCTGAAGGAAGGCTGGATGCTGACTACAAACCAGGCAGGATAAGCTGCTGCAGGACCAGGGGCAGTCTTGCAGCATGGTGCCTCTCTTGATGCTGTGACAACTCATTTGAAAACACAAACTTGACTTCACTTCGGGATCCATCCCCATATGGGCCACCAATTGTTGGCATCAGTGCTTGGCACCAATCGATGGTGGATGGAAACTGACTGTCATCACCGGTTTGTTATCTCACTGTAGAACTTTCATACCTTCTCTCTGTAAGCTCCCACAGGCAGCTCCTCACAGCACTGAGTCCTTTTCTTTCTTCTGCACAGCTGGCTAACTCCTTCCTGTCCCTACCACAGCTGCCTGACTCTTTCTGTCCCTAGCAGCACAAAATAAACCTTACTGTCCCTATCACAACCACCTGACCCTTTCTGTCCCTAGCACAACTGCCTGACCCTTGCTCCTCACAACAGCACAGCAAACTGACTCCAACTCTCCTCTCAACCATCTAACCCAATATTTTATAACACTCATCCTTATTGGACACAGCTGTGATCTATTAAGGGCAAGGCTGTCCCTAGTCTTTTGTAATTAGTACAGCTGCAACTCCTCAGGGGCGAGACTGCCTTCAGCACTATCTCTATTCTCTCACAACTTCATATATGATTTCAAAAGATGGAAGACTGACATTCAGATTGAAGTCCCCCTCAAAAGGAGGAGGAGACAACAACTAACCCGCACCAACAGTCACAAACTCAGCACATACATTCATGTCCTTCTCCTTCCTGTTCACTCTCCCTGCAAGCAGAGTGCCATTCAATCAGTATGCTAAAATCCACCACCAAAAGCCTCTTTCCTACTGCGTGGGTATGAGTGCCAGTGGCAGCAAAATGAACATTGTTGTATCTTTGATGATTCCTGAATATATCTGCATGCAAAGGTAATATGAATCCTCATCTAAAGCACCACTGCCACATAAATCACTCAAATACTTCTTTCAAGTTTCTAAGGTCTTTCCTTGGATTTCACTACTCATTTCTTACTTCCTCTCAATAAACAGGAAGATGGCAAATATTAAATGCAGGTAAGTTTCAGCTGCTCAAGTTATGTGCATCTGTAGTTCACACTCAAACACCAAGAAAAACACAGCACTTCCCAGCATACAAATTAACTGAGCTGAATAGGCATACTTATTTCAGGCACAGCTTTACAGAATGAGAGGACTGAGCCAGAGCCAAACTCCCAATCCCATCTGTATGCAGTGGTAACGGATGTGCAGCTGTGAAACATAAACTTTAACAGATTTAGAGATTTTAGAGGAGCTAAGATTTTAGTTAGAGATAAGCCTTACTAGAGTTAATTAAAATAAATGAGTAGGCCTTGATGAAGTTAAGAGTTAGTAGTTAACTAATAACTGATTGCTTGTCAACACAATGTTTAGTTAGCTGGGTTTATAATGAAGAATATAGAAACTGACAAATAGCTTTTAGGAACATAAGACAGTTGTGGGCCTCCTCTGTTCTGAAACCAATTGAAGACAAGGAATGGGAGTTCTACCAAGGTTCATTTGTCATATTTGCATTGCAAAGGTAGAAAGGTCAGATGAGGAAGACTTCATTTACTTCCTCATTTTGGGACCCTCCCCATGAAAGGGACCACCAACCCATTTCAAGGAACAAACTACGCATGCTTTGAAATGATTAGCATACAAAGCAAGGAATGGGATGTACTAAATGATGAATATGTATTTGTGTTTTGGGTATTCAATTCTTGTGTGGATAAAAGGACTCTGTAATCATCTGAAAGGTGCAGTGTGTATTTGGGAGCTATCACACACGCTGCCCAGCGTCGCAATAAGCATACACTTTCTAACTTTAAACTGTTAGAGAGTTTTTGTCCGTCACAGTTGGATATCGGTGCTAGATCAATATCCATATTTCTTTAATAAATAAGCTGTGTGTTTTTATATAACCATATATAGTTCAGGCAAACTTCCCCAAAAGCAATTCCATGCAAATTCATGTCTCCTATAAACTGGCTAGATCATGCAATGAAGACCTGTGTGGGGAGCGTGGGCATGAAGAGGAGAGACAAAAATTTCTGACACTCCTTTTCAAAGCAAACCAGTACATAAACAAGGAAATTAGAGGCTGCTGAATGTAGCCAAAGTGATCATAGTGAATCCAGCTCTACACCACATAAAAAAGGCTCCTACAAACATGTCAGCATTGAGACCTGAATGGCAAGTGAAAACAAAACTGACTCACCCATGTTCCTCATTTAGAATAAGAAAAATAAAGTATAATAAGATAAACAAGTACAGTAGCATGTAAAAAGAAAACCAGTTTTATAATATTCCCTTTTCTATCTACCTTCAGTAAAGTGGAATCATCAGCTTTAAGGAACTTTAACCTATTTTAAGGTCAGATGGAACCCTATACAACAGCTACAGACTACTACCTGAAAAAAGGCTCAATACTATGAATATTTCACCTTCCTTGCAGCACCAAACAGGTTGGTACATGCTGTTTTCATTTAAGTAACTTTTATCCTTCTGGGAATTATACTGCAAAGTGTTTAAAAAGATCTTGAAAGAGAGAGACGTATACAAATAAACTGCATAATGCCTCCCCAGCAGCTGGAAGAATTTCAGAGTCCTACATTATGGCTGTGTCAACTTGGGCTTTGTCTAAGTGATAGGGGTAGATTCTACCCACTCCAGATTTAAATCAGAGAGGATAAAGCTCAGACGTAGAATGGCTGATGCACATTCTCTGCTACAAAATGCACAGCTACTGGTATATTAAAGGTAGTCTGTTCCTATCCAAATGCTGAGAGAATGACTGAACTGGACATCCAAATGGCAGCATCAGGAATTGAAAACTGAAGACATGAGGAGCTGGATCCCAATCCAGCAAAACAAACACTTGGTGTACAAGTAAACCCTGAGAAATCTTGAAAGAAGAATTGCTGGGGCTAAATGGTTGCCTGATTTCAGATCTAACTGGCCAAAACCATGCAGCTTAGGCTGCAGAACAATGGGCTCCTTCAAAGTCATCAACATTTTCTGTTCCTTAAGATCATGAGGGCTTTCACTGTCAGGCTGGAGAGGGCAGGTGGATGTCACCTCTTCTAAATGTGGATGAAGCCTGAGGTGGCATCCCATCACGCTAAGTTCACCACACTTGTATAGCATTCATCTGCACCTTGGAGCATCAGCACCTGTGATGTGGAGCAGGTAGGAAGGCAATGGGCACAACAGATAGAGAGAATGGACAGTAGAGGACAACAGCCAAGAAAGTGGGAACCAAAACATGGTTACATTCTGTCGGTGTTGGCCTCCTACAAAGAAATAGTCAGGAGTCCCAAATCTGGCAGCAAACATTGTTCAAAGCTATTCCCTCTTGACCTCCTTTCTAGGTTTTGGTACTGCTTGATGACAAAAGAAGGGCAAATCACCACATTTAGGCAAGGTAATAAAGGACAACTAACTCGTGCAAAATGTTGCAGACTGGATGGTAGCCCACACCACTTCAGAGATTAGCTGAAGCTCTGAAAAGCAGTTTGAGTAACTTCCTTTGATGTACCATCTGGTGAATAATTTACTGGGAATGTCTTAATCACATCAAAGGTATCTATCAGTGTGCTCAGATTTTCTCAGTGTTTAAGATTCTACCTGTATATTGCACTCAAGGAACAGACATATTAGTACAGAATTAAACTTTACTGCAGTACTCCCACAGTAATAAAAAAAAATCTGCAGCACATTATCAGTATGGCCTCAAGGACTAGGTTTAGGAAGAGCAATATTTCACTATTACCTCAAAAAGGCTGCTACTCTACAATCAGCCTTGCTCATGTTTCCAAAAATGTATAAAATAGACACATATCAGTGGCATAAAACATGTTAAGAAGCATATCTCCCTATTCAGAGGATGTATTGGCAGGGCTGTCTAACATCAATCACATGGGTCTAGACCAAGAGTAGATTTAGACTAGATATAAGGAAGAAATTTTGTGCAATGAGAGCAGTGAAACACTGGCACAGTTTTCCAGAGATGTTGTGGATGCCCCATCCTTGGAAACATGCAAGGTCACATTGGACAGGGCTCTGAGCAGCCTGATCTAGTTGAAGATATTTCTGCTTATTGCAGGAGGATTGGACTAGAAGGCCTTTGAAGGTCAACACAAACAGTTCTATATGTCTGTGACATCCATTTGTCATATTCTAAATGGAAGTACTATTATGACTGCTTCCCCTCCCTAAATATTGAGACTAAATTGGGGTCATATTAAAAGAAAAAAACACAAAACTTGCTGGCTATTAAATATAGTTTTAAAGTCACATAGATAATTACATTCCCTTAAAACCAAGGCCAGGTTATACTTATTTGCATGTGCCAGTCCTGTCTTGCTGCTTAAGTGCTTTAAATTGCGTTATCCTTCAGCATCACCCCAACGCACCCCGCGCAGCTCACTCACTGCTTTGCTGCGCTGACAGGACCCCGCGAACGCCCCCGGCCAGGTGCTCACGGCAGGCCGGTCAGGAGGAGGTCGCTCCGGGGAGGGGAGAGACTCCGGCCCCGAGATCGTGCCCCCGTCGGCTACTGACACCCACGCCCGCCCGCAGCACCCCCCGCCGGGCATCCCCGCCCCTCCGCATCCCCGCCACTCCCCGCTCCGCATCCCCGCGCGCGGCTCCGCGTCCCCGCCGCTCCCCGCTCCGCATCCTCGCCCCGCCCGCCCCGCCCCGCGGGCTGATTTACGGCTCTGCTGAAAACGCCGCCCCGCTGCCGCCACCAGCAACAAGTCGGGTGAGTGCGGCGACCTTGCGGGTGGCCGAGGCCCGCGCCGAGCCGGGGCCCGGCGCCGCTCCGCTCCGGCAAGGCCCGGGCGGCGGCTGAGGCGAGCGGAGCCGAGCCGAGGCGAGCGGAGCCGGCTGGGCCGTACGGCCGGAGCGCTGCGCCGGGTGGGCGCGTCCTCGGGCGGAGATGGCGCGGTACCCCTGAGGAATCGCCGGGAAAGTTTCCCAAGTTTCCCCGTGGGGCGCGGACACGGGCTGTTCCCTCCGGCGAGGAATGCAACAGACAGCCCGGGATGAAGGCGGGCACCCCTGGCCGGAGCCGCTCGGCAGCGTTAGCCTCCCCTTCCGCTGCCCGCGATGCGGCGACCACACCAGGTTCCGGAGCCTCTCCTCGCTGCGGGTGCACCTGGAGTACAGCCACAGCTTCCAGGAGAGCAGCCTCCTGGCCAGGAGCAGCCTGTTCTCCCCGCTGAAGGACGTGGAGCTGGTGTCTCCGCCGGAGCCCGCAGCCCAGGGCAGCCCGGGCAGCCCCGGCGGCGTTGCCGCGCAGCCCGCGGGGCCCTACCTGAACTTGGGCGGCGCGTCCTGCGGGAGCGGCAAGGGCGAGCAGCCGCGGGAGCTGGCAGCGGAGCGGCCCGGCTCCTACCTGGCCAACTATGTGTCGGCTGAGTCTCCCAGCGAGGTTTCCAAACCCGGCCTCCCCGCCACTGATTCCAAAGCCTCCTTCGAGGCACACGTCAGAGAAAAGTTTAACAGGATGGTAGAGGCCGTGGACAAAACGATCGAGAAGCGGATCGACAAGCTTACCAAAGAGCTGTCCCAGAAGACGGCGGAGCTGCTGGAGGTGCGGGCAGCGTTCGTGCAGCTGTCCCAGAAGAAGCAGGAGGTGCAGCGGCGAGAGCGGGCCCTGAGCCGGCAGGTGGATGTGGCGGTGGAGATGATCGCAGCCTTGAAGCAGCGGCTCAGCGAGTCCGAGGAGGAGCTTCACCGGAAAGAGGAGTAAGTGGGGAGGCGAGTGCCGATGGTTTGGCGAGGGCTGGCCAGCTCCTGCGTGAGTGACAGCCTTTGGGGGAGAAGGCAGGGAATGGCTCAGTTGCTTGCTGATTATGAAAGGACCTGGAGCTCACCAGCTTCAGATCGCTGTATTGCTAGATTTCTAGCCCATGTGACCATGTCCCCTGCAAGGCAGTGGACAGCTCCCTGAGCAGGTGGCTTTCCCGCTTGGCTCCCCAGTGACTAACTTCTACACTTTCTAATGCCTGTGTTGGGCCTCTGGTTTCATGGGGGTAGAGACAAGTAGACGCTCTCATCAAATGTGATTTACACTGACACCTTTAATGCATCATCTTTTAAAGAAGATATGGGTGGATAAGTCTGGATGAAGTATGTGAAAATACCTAATAGCACCTTTTCCCCTAAGCCATCTCACCATGGTCAGCCTGTGCAGTAACATAGTCTCCTGTGCATCAACGAGGCTTTACTGGAGACAGTGTTGAAAAGGCCATGTCCAAGTAGTTCATGTCTCGTGTTTTAGACACAGAACTGTGGAACAGGAATCACTTATATGGGATTAGAAAGCAGATGCCAGAATTCTGACTAACCTAAGCCATCTAAAAATACATTCGTGATGCATCCATTAAAAATGTAGTGATAGCTGATATATAATTTACACATGAACTACTTAGTTTATTCAGCACTTGCTGAAACCTTTCAGGCTTTTCAGAGCAACACAACTTATTTTAGAGAAATGGAAATAAAGAGCCTTGGTGTGCTTCTAAACCAATTCAACAGCTTACAAAAAGAAGATAAGTGGTAGTTGCCATGACACTGATCTTACAAGAAATAAGAAAGGTGGTGTAGGAGTTCAGTGTAGGAAGTTTGGAGGGCTTTCATCATTCCTTCCTGTAGTCTAAGGATAAGAAAGAAAAGATGAGATAGCTCCCACATCAGTAACAGCCATCTATCTTGAAGCAGAGCTATAGATTTTCCAGAAGAGGGGATACATAAAGGTGGTGGGATTTGAGCCTCTCAGATCTTCCTTGAAGGAAGGGATATTCAACAGAACTTCTGATTTTAAAGTATGAGGTGATCCTCATGGAAAAGAAGATTGAAAGACTTGAGGTGAAGCTGAAGCTGAATAGTGTCACTGAGACAGATTTGAAAGTATGCTGGAGGGAAGCCATGAAGATAACATAGTTTCAAGCAGTTTTGGTATTCCCATCTAGCCAGACTGCACTCCTGGGTTCTTTCACAGTGTGACTCATCCTGTTTCCTCTAGAAAAGTATCTTGGAGGGGGAGGGATTGCTCTGTGAAGGTTCTTCTTCCCTCTGCAGACTACCAGGAGACCTCAGGTAAGCAACTGAGCAGCTGTCTTAGGCTACATGCAGAATTTAAGGTATCTCAAGTTAAGTGGCATGAATCTTACCCCAAACTAAAGGCACATTGTGTTTTTAAAAGTCAAGACTAGGATCCCAAAAGGAGAAACATGAGTGTTGGGAGAGAAAAACCATTCAGTGGAACAAACCCGAAGGTCTGCAGTGGTGTAAAAGAAATGACCTTGTGAGAAAAGAGGAAAGGGGCAATTGAGTCATCTGGGTAGAAAGAATGGTTATGATATGGGAGGATGGCAAAGGACGCTGATCTTTGAAAAGAAAAAAAACCAGCTAAAGTTGTGATTTTTAACTGTATTAGGAAAAGGAACAAGGAAGAGGCCACTTGCTCTTTGGCAGACTGCTTACCAGCAGCGGTGTCAGGCTGGTGTTCTGAGGCCAGAAAAGGCAATATAGAATGAGGAGAAGTGGGAAAACATTGTCCTTCACACTAGTACATTGCCAGGCTCAGGAAAGGGGCAGGAGCTCAGATGACTGTTGTTAGAATTCTTGTCTTAAAAGGAGGTGGGTGAATGCATAAACAAATGACAAGGGGCTCCTAAGTTGGGGTTAGAGGGAAGGCTGAAGGTTACTTGGCTAGAAACACTAACCAAAAGAGGCAGCTTCACAAGAGACTTCACAGAGTACAGGGTATTGCTTTTTAGGGTTTTGAATCCACTTTCAACAAAAAGACTTGAAAGCGAGTGCAGCAATAGGAATGAGTGAACAGCTCTTGCATGGTAGTGTGTTAATTTCTAAAGGTAAATGTGTGTAATGCATGGTAGTGGGTAGGATGGAAAAATTGCAGCCCTGAGTACCAAGGGGGAGGAGAGCAGTCAGAATATGTTATTGCCTGTGTCTGTGCCCAGCCCCACAGCATTGCCTCTGAAGTTACTCTGAGGACACTGGGAGGGTAGGCAGGGTGAAAGAATAGGTTGAATTCACTTAGGAAAAACTGGAAGTGTGTTGGGTTTTTCATATTTAGATGTTTCCTCCATTTCCCATCTTGGGGGATAACAAGGGATAGTGCCATAGAAAAATGTACTGTTTGGCTTTCCAATTGAAAGGTCATTGTACAATTAGCAAATTGATAAGGAAGGTAGGTTTAAAAAATGCTTTGTAAGAACAGGACTGATAGTTCTAGAGAGCTTTTCAGAGTTGATTCTTTAAAAATGCCTGGGACAGTTAGCTTTACTCCAGCAGCAGGGAGGCACTGGGTGATGTGCTCTAGAAGAGAAAAAAATTCATGACTCGTAACAACAGTGACACTTGTCTGGCTTTTTCATGGGCCATTGGTAAACTCTGAGACCTGTCTATATATTCAATCCTTTGTGTGTTCAAAACTTACTTGGTGTGCTAAGAAGATAGTGTCCTTCAAAAAAGGAGGATCTCAACTTTGGCTTTGATTTCTGGAAAAAGTCCAGATGATTAGAAAGCCAAACAAGACTGCATAATGGAAATTGCAGAAGCAATTCTCACTGCAGATTGTGTAAAGTCAAAGGCATCCCTTAGGGACAGCTTTGATACTTGCTGACCTTCAGAAATAAATGCTTTCATCAGTTTCTTCGGATTTTTTTTTCCATAAGCAATTTTGTGAATATGGATAACTTTTCCTAAAATTAGCATTAGTATTGAGCTAGTGTAGCTGCAAATCTTTTCCTCTTAGCAGGAGAAAAAAAGAAAACACCTTCCCTGAAACATCTGAGTGTTGGTTTAGACCATCAGCAGGAACAGGGCTGCCCATTTGAAGAGCTTGTAGGATCAGTGGGGTTATTTCTTTAGACTGTCAGTTGATTATTTTTAATTTGTTTTAAATAAGGCCTTTAGCAGTCCAACAAAGACAAAAATGAATATACCTTTTTAGTTAAATGTTCTCTTTGTTTCCTTACAAAAACGGCAGTGCCAATATGCATGCAGGCATGTGCTGATACTGGTGTGAGGCCCTCGTGGAGGTGAACTCTGTTGAGGGGTAGGACAGCTGGAGGTATAACACTGACTATACTAATACGTAGTTGAAATGGTATTACTCTAAGCACAGAGCTGCTGAGCAAAGGAATTATTTAATTAGAAAATGTGCCCTGAAAGGGATTATTCAATGTTTGATGAAGAAGAATGCAACTCAGAGTGAGCACTGTGATCTTAAAGATAACACAGAAGCATGCCCAAAGGGCATAAGACTTTGTTGAGTAAGATATCAAGAAAACCATTGAAACAAAAAGCGGGTATGAACTTAACTTCTAGAGGACACTGAGAGGCTCGTTTCTGGATGTTATGTAAGAAAATTGAAACTGGTAGAGTTTGATTTTCAGTAAGTTGAACAGGGTAAGAAGTGATGGTCTTCGGCTGGAATCTACCTTCAATGGTAACTTGAACAGTTTCACTTTGTCTCCTAATCACAGAGTAAGATCATTAATGTTGTACCTTGCCATATCTCTGGCAGTAATTTCTGTGAACAATCTAATGCATTTGTTTTGAGACTGGTCATACCTCTGCTGTGACATAACCTGGAATGCAAGGATTAATTCAGAATAGCTGTTGTGGGCAGTAGTTATTCTTGCCAGTGGCTTCACCTTAAGTTTGCAATTAATGAAATTATCTGTTCAGATAACATCTTGACAATGGCATTAAGAGCTGGCTTTTAGAGATCACTGCAATTTGTGATTTAGAACAGCTTTCCTTTAAAAAGGGATTTAAATTGTACCACAAAACAGTTTTGATTTGCTTTAAGCAGAGTACAACTACAATTACACATTGTTCTTCCACCCTCAGTTTTAGGTAATCCTGCTCCCTCTTTCCTGTTTTCTTTCATCTTCCTACTCAAGAGATTACTCCCCGCCATGCAGCTGCACAGGTTTAAGCCTAGCATGACTGTCCCATAGAATGGCTCTCTGAAATAAAGCTTAAAATCTTCAGTGTCACCCCAGTAAATTCAGGGCTCAGATGTAGAACACAGCCCACTGAATGGGTGCAATAACTTTCTGAGGGAGGAGGTGTGAATCTCTTAAATCAAATGTGCTTTTAGTGGTGTGGTAATGTGAAACCACAACCTAATGAATAACAGCAGCCTTCAGGCAAAAACACCAGTTGGGTGATGCATAAGGTCAGTGGCATTAATACTTAATGAATACATATATTAAATATTTTGACAAGTAAATCACTTTACTACTTACTATGGTAGGAATTTTCCCACCTTCAGATAAAATAATGTGCTTGGTTTTCTATTGATTTTAGGCAGAGTTATGCTAAGTGTAATTCTTTGAAGTGATTTGATATTGGATGCAAAACCTGCATGGAGCCTCATGCTTATCTCCACCTCCAGAGCACTGCAGGTGTCAGTGTTGCTGTGCACAGTCCTGGGGCCAGCGCTATGCATCCGTGGGAGGGCTTGCTTGCAATGTGAGAACTCATTAGCCCTTCTTGTCAGGTGTTAAGGAGCTGGAGCTGTCCCACCCTCTGCACCTAGTCAGTGTATCACACGCTTGGCTGCTGAAAGTCATACAAACACTCAGCATATCCCAGGATCCCTGTGCTGGCAACTGCTCCAGTAAACAAGAACTGCAGCTTGCTCATCCTAAAGGAGCGCTGAATAATCTGGTGGTAAAGGGAGAAGAATAAATGTCACCTAGTCAGCCTATGATTTATAACTTTATTTACCACATCTCAAGTTGTTTCATGGTTACAGCCTCCATAAAGAAGTTTTTGGGCTAGGCTGCAGTTGGGATGCAAAATGCCAAACTACTTAAGTCTAGTTAACTGTATGTAACAGGTTAACTGCCTGGCAGAGTCAGATTAAAAGAAAAGCTTTGGCAGCAAGTCTTTCTTACTTACAGTGAGTTCTTCCCCCTGCACTTGTTTTTTCAGCTGAACACCTCTGATGTACCTGCTGTACTGCAATAAATTTCTGGCTCTGGGAAGAGCTCCTTTCTGACACTGGTAGTACAGGCATCTCCTGCTTCTGTTGGACACCTCCCAGGTTGCATCCCCCTTGTCTTTCCCTCTCACTTGCCTCACCCTGCTGCTGGCAGCTCAATACATCCCCTGCTCTCCAGGCAGCTGGACCAATTCCCTCTTCCTGAAAGGTTTCATCTGACAGGAGCACCCCCTAAGACAAAGCAAGAAATCCACCTTTCTCCCTGCTGCCCAGTCACAGCCTTACAAACATTTTGCATAAAGTATACCTTAGTATTGGTATAGTAAACTGTGAACAGATGAGATTACAGAAATTTAAGAGATCTAGGGTGCACTGAGCATCATCTACACCACTCAGAAAATACAGTGTCAGGATCTGTTGCTTACCCCTATAAGCAAGTGCCAGGGTGCAGGGCTGGGTGAAAGGGTGCAGGAGGTGCTGGGCAGAGGAGCAGAGCAGAGTGGTAAAGAGATGATGCTGAGAGCAGAGGAGCTCTCAGGAGGAGTTAATAACTCTACATAACCTTTCCTCAATATAACAGAAGTACTCCAGATGTAGAATAGTCAGTGCAGGGTAGCAGAGACCTCTTGTTAGAAAGGGCAACACCTCAGGTCTGAGCCAGACTTTAACAAAATTATTCCTGTTTCAGGTGAACGCTGCTCACAAGGCTGTGCTGTCAAGATACAGAGCCCAGTGGGCCCGTGCTGCTGTGCTCTGGTTTATGCCTCTACCAAGTGGGCCCCACAATATTCATGGCTTCAGCTTCCCCCTGACTTCATGAAGAGCAGTGTCAGACCTCTGTGAACATCCATCTTTCCACAAGCATAAGAACAGAGAGTGAAAGACAGAAATCTTGTCACATAACCCTCAAAAACTTGGCAGAGGTCTGGAGAAATAAGTTGAACGTAAAATAAAGAACATAAGCAAAAAATCATCACAGATATCCAGAAATGAAATTGAAGGGAGAGGATCATCAGTAGGGCTAAGAAAAAGTCTGGGCAAACTACAAGAGACAAGAAGGACAGTTAGACAGATAAACAGCGGCTGCAGGAAGCTACAGTTCTTTGAACCTTTTTCCTATTGTTCACAGTGGGAGGAGGGTAAAAATTCTGGGAACTCCCTTCATGGAGTGAGCTCTCTGAGGAAGAAGTGTTGGAGCAAGTAGAGAGAGTTATTAGCAGTCACTCCTCAGGGCTTGATGTTCTTCTGAGAGATGAGAATGAAGTGGAAACAAAGTAGCTGAACTAACAGAGCTCTGCTTATCAGTGCAAGGCATGTGACAGAGCCCTAATGTGTGGGTGTGTTCTGGCTCCTGTCTTTCCAAAGGGAATTTACAGAGTGCATTTCAGCCCAAAGGAAAATTTTTAGATTTAAGTTATTAAAGGTAGGTTCTTAGGCTGTACAGAGGCAGCTAAACAGAGAGAAGTTATGTATATGCTACTACTGCTGCTAATAACAGTTCCTACAATTAATGGCATGTAGGATGCCAAGTTTTCTTTAGTCTAGAAAGCAAGGACAATACTAGGGAATTTATTGACATTATGAGTCTCTTCTCCTGCTGATAATCCATCTAGATCTTCCTGAAAATAAACTCTGCTCCCCCCTGGCCTCCTTACAGCATTTTAATGAGATATTTGTAGGAAAGGAAAATCTATTGGTGAGTATTTGGGTCATAGAACAGGCAGTTAATGAATTATTATTAATTACTTTTGCTGAGATAATTACAAATGTTAGCATTCTTGAAACTATCACCCTTTTAAAAAAATGCCAGGTACTCATGTTTGTGGCCTCCTGCTGCAGCAAAACTCAGAAGCTGACTGACTCCCTGGGAGGGATATCTTCATGGTGTCCCAGGCTGGCAGCAGGGACTCTCCCACCTTCCCACTGGAGGGTCAGCAGCCTGCCAGGCTGTGCACAGCTCTTCCTTACCAAAAGGGATTTGGAGCCAACCTGCTGAGTTGCTGTCTTTTTGAGCTCCCTGTCCCTGATGAAATGGCAAGGACTTCAAGTTGTTCCTATGTTAACCCAAAACCATCATGAAGTCAAAGAAGTTAGTGTGGTGACAATAAAGCCCTAAAAAGGACCTTTATGAGTTTAAATTGGCTTCTCCCTAAGCATTCCTCAGTGGCTCTCTAGTATCAGGTTGCTCTGGGCAAGCTAATAATCACTAAAACTGTTGAGAGCCTCGAAATGGATTAGCTGAGCTCAACAAACAAGTTACCTCTCTGTTTCCTAAGCCAGATTTTATGGGTGAGTTAATATAAACTAATATGCATCCATGTTCTTCATCCAAACAATATGTCCTTGTTTTTACCTCATTCCTACCATTAGATCAGCCATGCAAACAGAACTCTGCTCAGCCTGAATCCTAGGTGGTGAACTTCCGTGGCTGACCACTCATGCCTGACTTAGCACAAAGCTGCTTACTGTTGAAACAACTATATTACATTGGACCAATTAACTACAACTATGCTGAGTTAAAACAACAAAATGCAGGGAAACTTTGGATTTGTTATAAACAAGCTAAGCTCTGAAAGGTTATTTCTGCCACAAACTGTTTCATAGTTTCTACTTAAAATGCTTTTTCCTCAGGCAATGTATTTCTACTGAGCAATCATGCCCTTTCTCATTTGGCAAGCACTGGTTCTCTCAACTCCCACCCATTTCGTACAAAGCAAAAATTAACATGGCTTCGCTGGCAGAGTAAAATATATTTATCCAGGCATTTATTAACCAGGGAAGTCCTACATGTTCGGATTTGTCTTCTTTTGTAATATATGCTTCAATCTATAGCCAAACTTCTTTCACCCAAATAGCCCTCTGATACTGGAGGTCCAAGTGGTGTCCTGAGTACTGATAGTAAGTATGCAGAGAACTTAGAAATGAATAGTGTCTCAGCTGGGAGCTTTCACAGTCACTGGTGCTCTCTGTTTCTTCCAGTTTTGTTACCAGACAAGACACAGTCCTAAACTCCTTACCTAAAACTTGCTCTTCCCACACATGTACTCCTTAGTCTATAATCTGTAGATAATCTGTTAATCTACCATGATCCCTCTGGCTCCAGGTCATAACACCACACTTGGACATACTTGCAGGATTGCAGCCAAAATTAAATTGAACTGCCACAGTAGCTCTTTTGAGTTAGGAACCACCCCAGCAGCAACATTAAGTGACCATTATTAGATTGTGATGAAATGAGAAGATAAAATTGGGAATTCATCTGTTTCTCTTCATGTTTCAGAGCTAATATTCTCATAGTTAAGTAAAAAAAGAGAAGCAGATAGAGCTGTCTCCAGATACTTTGAGAGGTGATGCTTAATGATATTTCTACCCTGTGGTCCACTAAAGACTAATTCCAAGACACCAAATAAAGTGAAAAAACCCCACCCCAAACCCACTGCTCATAAACCTAAATTCACCATTCAGGCTTCCAGATCTTCACTTTGTCCACAAAAAAGTGGAAATCTTTTGATAATGGTGGAGGACAGTAATTAGCACGACAGGCTATCACCATGACAAACTAGAGAAGCACTAGTAATTTTTGACAACGGTGAGACCAGGGACCTGCTGTTATCTAAATGTGGCCTCTTTGCAATGTTTCCATCTTGCAGAGAAGTTGTTACTTTCAACCACTTCCTGGAAGAAGCAGCAGAAAAAGAAGTGCGGGGGAAAGCCAGGCTCCAGCACTTCATCGAGAACCTGTTGCAGCGCGTGGATCTGGCAGAAAGGCAGCTAGAATATTACCAAAACCAGCAGATGGTGTGCAACCACACTGACATCAGCGAGCACGTGGTAAGCCAGCAGAGTCCTTCCCTGTGCTGTCACCCTCCCCCTGGAGCCAGAGTTCTGGGCTTTGAATATGGGTGGGCTCAGTGGCTCAGGCTAAGCGCTACTGCAGGCAGAAGTGCATTTGTGAAATGTTTCTTTAGGTGTGTTTTATTTGTGTTTTAGACTGCCACTTTACATGAGGGAAAGGAGCTGAGAGCATAAAAGCAGCAATAGCCAAAGATTGTAAAGGGAGAGCAGAGAGTAATGAAATATTTGATAGATATTTAAATTTTTTTCCAGCTTTGGCTATTGCTGCTGTTGCCTTTGCCATGAACACGTTTTTTAATGTGAATTGGCAGTCTTTTTGGGATGCCTGAAGATTTTCAGGAAAGACATAGGTCCCTATAGGTGACACATCAGCTTGCTGGCAAATCATCTTGCCTTTGGTAGTTACCTATCATGGGACTCTTAGAAAAATGGTGAATAGATTCCCACAGGTGTATATCCCATGGATTAGAAATCCAAGAACATTACTTTTAAAAATACATTATTTCTTTAATAGCCCTTATTTTTAATACCTAAACTCAGTATTTTCCTACAATACATTATATTTATATGACAAGTTTTAGGCACAGGACTTCCAAGGAACATTTCAGTTTAATTGAATACCCTGTGCTGCCTGTGCTAAGTAGTTGCTCACCCTGGGATGTGAGAAGAAGGCATTTGATCATGCACAGCACTGAACAGGTATGCAGTGGTGGAAAGGAAAGGTTCCCAGAGCTACTTGGAAGACAGCAAGCTTTAGGTAAGACCTGAATAAACATAGATGAGCTGAAATCCAGTGCAGGCATCTCAGTATCTGTGAGGAGATTGTGGGGCACTGTACAGATGGGCCTCAATAGTAAATCCTCTCTCTTGCTCTGGATGTGTTTATTGTGATGCCAGGCTCAGCAGTGTCCCTTGGGGAAGGCTCTAATTTTTAAGGCACCTGCCCTGATTTCTGGGTGACTTCAGCATTCCTCTAAGGTCATCCATCCAAATACTGACCATCCTGACCTTCAGGAGGTACAGGAAAGTATACCATGAGGTGGCTCCAGACTCCAACCAAGATAAATTACAAGGAAAGTCAGGCTGGGCAAAAATCCATCTGCAAAGTGTGGACAGAAGGAACATTTACAAGAACATAATCATTTTCAGGTGCCAAATCTGACTTGCTTGTCTCAGTGACTTCATTAAATGATATTCAAAGGCTCAGTGTAGAAGCTCTGATGAGAACTCAATACAAAGGACCTATTTAGTATTAAAAAAAAAAAATCAATTTAAAATGAGCTGGCATTAAACACCTCCTTTTCTGACCCCCACAAAAGAGGGACTAGACAAAGTGTTTCCACACTGTGAACCAAACTGCTGTGAAAAATGAAGTCATGCAAATTTGGCCTGGCATTGAAGCTATGCTGTCCCTAGCTGGTCTCAGGATTTGCAGGAGGGGGAGAAAAATGCTTGTGTCCTCACCCTCCAGCCTTCAGTGCAAGTCTGGCAGAGCCAAGGGCTTGTAGCTGGCGTTTCCTAGCCACTTGTGTAAATGAAATGAATCACTGAAAAATTAAAGGATCTGAGAGAAAGTTAATTTCATTCAGCTTATTCAGCCACTGGCCCTTATTAATTATCTTGAACACAATAATTACTTCTCATTGTATCCATACTGTTTAATCTAATGTGAAAGATCTCTGTTCAGCCCACACTTTTTTAGCAAGTTACTTTGATTATAGTTAAAATAAAAATAATGGGGAAAAATCCAACCACTAACAACTCACACATTATGAATTTTAAAAACATGTTCATAAGATGGAAGAGTAATAATCTGTAAAAGAGGTGACTTCTTTGGATTCTTTCCTGAATGTTCTAGTTTTAACAGCATGTGAGAATGGAAATACAATTTTAAAGATTGTGTATATTTTATCCTTGTACTTTAATTACTTGAAAATTTAATAGTAATAACCTGTTTTTGTTTTCATTGCAGTTTACAGACATTTCATTAAATAAGAAACCCAGATGCCTGTATGTATATCTCCTTTTTTTTTTTTAACTTTAATACACTAAGTCGACATGCTCAAATTCCTGCTTTTACATTTCACCTTAGAGGTTGGGACCTGCATGTGGTCATGTTATAAACATGTTACAACATGACCTACATGTCATATTTATATCATATAATGAGGAAAAATAGATTTCTGCTAAAACTAAACTAAAATCAGATATTCTCTAAAGAAAATAAAGAATGCTAATTTTCTGTTAAACAAATTACTCCTTCCTGCTGACTATAATAGCCTATTGCAAAGCTACAGGAGTAGAATCTCTTTGGCTTACACAGTCCAAGTTTCAGTTGAAAATGTCTTTAACCTTCTATAGGTAGGAGAGAGACAGTTGTCATTTCCTAACTGACAGTAACAATCTTATAACCAAACAAGTGCCCTGACAAAGCATGGGCACTAACAATCTCAGGTTACTCAAGCAGCTGTCCTGGGAGCAGCAGAACTAATTGGGCTGGTCTCCCGTGTCTTTGTGACTCGGTCAGGAGTCCCAGTAGGTGGTTTGGAGCATCACGTGCTGCTTGGCCAAGTGGCAGTCAGGCACAGCACCCTTCTTCAGGGCAGCCTTTCATTGTGGGGACACAAGTTCAGGACTTTTTCCCGTTGCATCACCACCAATCCTTCTCCATTCACAACAGATTAGGAATATATGTGAGGAGAGGTTCAGACTGTCTTACAGTCACTTATGTTACAGATCTGCTGCTTTCAGTGAAAAAGCATTTCCTGCATCTGGAGCTGGCAGCTTTGCATTTCACATGCAGTGACCTGCATCTTCCTCCATCTTGGGTACTTTCTTACCCTGACTGTGGATTGGGGTCAGACATCCATCTTCTCTACCATAAAGTCATTCAATTTAAGTACAGTTTAGCCCCTTTAGGTAGCCCCTCAGATCATACTGACCTTGACCTTCTGGTTTTAGTAGCTTCATTCAGTGCAGCAGAGAACTGCCTAACATCACCTGCAATAATGCCTGTGTATGCTTTGGGAATAAATGATGTTGCTTCTTCACTGTAACAACATGTGAGAAAAACAGAGCACTGCATCTTTATCTTAAGTAATGGACTGTAAAAAACAGTACTCAAGAATTGATGGTAAACTGGAGTGGCCAACACTTGTGCATTTACACAGGTCATTCCTAAACCCCAGCAAGTGGTCAGAGCCCAGGCCTGCACCAGGCCAGGATGGCACAATGCCTGCAAGCTCCAGCTTGGACCTGCACAGCATTTCAGCCCCCTAAACCTCCCCCTAGTGAAATCAGCTTAGCAAACCTGCCAACCACGTAATGCTGTTACATAGGTAAATCTTAGTTTCTACAATGTCAGATGGCCCTCACTGCCTCCTACCAACAGACTTCCGTGACACCCTTATCATCTTCCTAAAGAGCAGGAGAGGGTTTACACTGTACACACATGAGTAACCACAACTTTTTCCAAAACTGGCTTTGTCAAGTGTGCAATATGATTTAACTCTCAGAAGAAGTAATACTACAGATATATGGTTTTCAGAAATAACAGCTATGGAAAACAGCCCTATGGGATCCCTTAAGAGATCAACTTATACATCAGCACATCTGCTCTTCACTTCAGTCACAGGAGCTGGGTAGACATGACCTGGTGCCTTACATTCATAGTTCTGCTGTTACACTACATGTATCTGCTGTAAAACATTTCAAGATTATGTTAAAAGGGACTATAATGATCTTAGCTAAACTGTGGAACTGCAGTTTTGATGTAATATTTCAGAGTGCATGGTTCAGCCTTTGCAGCACTGGACACTTTGCTGTCACTCCACCTGAACTCACCAATTTCTGCAAATCTTCCTGGGCTTGAACCATCACAGAGAGAACAAAGAATTCATCTTACTTTGGCCTTTAAGCTTTCATACCCTTCTTTCACCAGTTTTTGTATTCCCCTTTCTTCTGTTTTAAATCAAAGCCTAAAAGGGAAGCTAAAGTTTCCTGGGTGGGTGGTCAGCACAAAGGCAGAGCACAGAGTTTCCTGAGCTATTGGCCATTTGTAGCAGCAGCTCCCTGGGGCCTGGGTGCAGTCCAGGGCAGCGCTGAGATTACACAAAAAAGTCCCTACAGTTCCTACGCCTACTTTCTACTCTTACTGGTGCTGTGTGCTCTTCCAAAGACCAAGGGATTGCAGAATGTGAACATGTGCATCTTTAAAATCCCTGCAGATCAGCAAGTACAGACCTCAGTAAGGTCTCAGCACTCCAAAATCAGCAGAATGCTGATCAGAATAAAGTGTAGATGAACACACATGAAGAGTGCACCAGTAACACACCTAGGGGTTATTTTAATGAGGAATGCTTTTGAATACTAAGGAATGTAATTCATCTTACAACTCTCTTTTTAACATGCAGCCTCATTCTGTAAAACAAAACTATTTTTGTTTTCAAAAATGTAAAGGTTTGGAGTATTTTGGGGACCTGTCAGTTTGCAAGACTGAATAACAGTTATTAATAATCACTATTATTAATTTCAGGAGCCGAGGGAGTCAACACGCTTCATATAACATCCCTGATGCAAAGCCTCATTCCTTTCAAAAAGGAAGGATCCTGTTGAAAAAAGCAAAGGATGAAAAAGCCAGCTTGCAGCCAGTGAAATGCTTCTATGAACCTGTTGATTGCCCAAGAGAAATATGGAGAGCACAAAAGAAGGGTGAGCCAGTCTGCTCTGCCAGGAAAGTGAGTGCAAAATCAAAGATGGGTAAGAAGGCCAAACCGCTACAGGAACGGTGAGCAATATACAGCAACGCAGGAACTTGGCTGCAACACAACAAATATTGAACAAAGTTAGTCATCCTACTTTTCCCTATCCATCTGGCCATGCCAAAACATATCAGATATAATATATAGAAATATATACATATGGAAGTTTTATATTATTTAGTTATAACATTGCCTCTTTGGGCGCTATAAAAGAAGTGACACTTTATTCAGTTTACATGGAGGTTTTTCTATTTATTCATGTATTTATTTATTTATTTATTTAGTCATTTATAGAGCTTATTTTAAATGACTGCAGTTATCTTGCTGGGCAGTACTGTGGCTGTGTGTTTAATTATTTTAGTGGCAGCATGCTCTAACCAACTGGTAATTTATTTTCCATCTGTGTTATTCCTGAAGTTCAGAGGAATCCATTTAATCAGCACCAAAATATTCAATCTTTCAGCTTAGGTAGGTGTAAGATCAGTGACTAACAGACATACTTAGATGCAAAAGGCCTACTCAAAGTCGTTTGAAGGCTGTTTACAGCACTAGATTGCTGTCCTGGGTTTTTGGCTATAAGCACATTGCCATCTTTTATGAAATACATCAAACTACTTCATCCTGCCAGCAGCCATGTTGTCTATTTGGTACAAGTTTGGGCTCCTCTGAGGTGTCCCTTTGCAAGGAGACCAGAAGCTGCCCTGAGAAGCACAGGACAAATTGGGCCAGAGGAGGAATTTCAGTGCCAAGTGCCAGCAGCAGGTTATCAGTTGTGGTGCATGCAGCAAGTGACAGGCCAAAGCAGTGTGTTACTGCATGGCATTGCATTCTATGTCTGTGCTTGGTCTCAGGCATGAGAGGCCAAATTAACCATGATTATACCCCAAATCCTTCACATTTTTATCTCTGAAGAATCTTTACAGGGCTGAGAGATCACTGACTTTGAGCTAAGAACCCAAGTGCAAGGCAGCTAGAGATGACTGCAGAACACAAATGTATATGTTTACATTGGTTTGTGCCAATTAAAAGGATCCTTATTTATCAGAGAATTTATTTATCAAGATGATTTTTTGTGTGTACAGTATTTTGGTAACATGAATCCTCATACCATGTTTACAGATATGAACATCCTGATGATGTTACTGATGAGATTTGTTTTCTCAAGAAAAAGAAAGGATAAGTGAAGACAGGTCTATGTGATTTATTTTTAAACCCTCATAACAGATGTAAATTGTTTATGTGGAAGGTGATTTTTATAGTATGTGTACAAAGATTTGTGAAAATGTTTTTCATTTTTTATAACTATGTCTGTAAGCAGAACTGAGTATTAAAAGACAGTGTATCACTATGATTACTGCTGCAATAAGCACCTGAGTTGCAATATTTTTAAAGCAGAAGATAACCAATCAGTCAGTTAGGATCAGGTAACTACAGATGTCATACATTTGTCAGTATACAGAGCTCCCAGAAAGTAGCAGAGAGAAGAAAAAGTATTATTCCTCACTTTTATTTTAAATAGTGTATATGGAACAATCAAATATATGTTTAAAAGTTTCTCAACACTGTTTCCGTAGAAAGTCACAGTGTAAAAACAATTCAGGTATTTAGGTTGTAATAATATTTCAATATTTATTTAACTATGTCACAAGGCCACACTTGGCCTCATGCTAGGCATTGTGTGTGGTGAAAAGGAGTTGTTCATTGTGTTGCATGGGCTTGGGTCAGATTGTGTGCTACAACAACTTTTATAGGCAAGCTAAAATTAAAGCATTCTTAAGATTTTTTTCTATTGCTTCCCACATCCTTCCACAAACCCGAAAAAGGACCTTTTCTGAAGATAACAAAGGTGAACATTAGATAATAAAGTAAAATATATTAATTCATTTCTTTAGCCACTTGACACTGAAAGCATATTTTTATTTTTAAATGTCTATCAACTCTGTTAGTCACCAAAGTTAAATGCAACTACTAGTTCACAAATGAGATGTTTATTTTATTATTTATCATGCCAAAATCTTGACTGTGAGTTTTCCTTTTGGGAGAGGAAAAGAGTAAGAGAAGTTGCATGGTTTTAAACTTTTCAAAGCCTAATTTACACTTACTTGCTAAACAAATGCCAGTTTAGTTAATTAGAAAGAAATTGGATTATACTGTAATCCCAAGTAAAAGTTTTTAGAATATAAACATTCTAATAATAAAGATATATTTCTCAGTTACTGTGTCATTTGACTTTGTCAAATACATTGTTTCTTACAAAAGCTTCTGAAGCAGCGCAGAAAAAGCCAAGCAGCAGCAGCTTGGACTTTGTTTTATCCCTCACATAAAGCATGGCAGTGAAGTTGGGTTGTGACCCTTCCCAGCAATTAACCTGCAGACAGCTGCTCCATCTTGCCTGCACAGCTCACATGTGTCACCTGCTGCTCTCCTACTGTAATGCTGCTTGAAAATCATTCTGGAGCTGACCCACAGGGTCAGATAACCTGCCCAAAGCACAGGCAGGGGGAGTGGAGGGAAGGGTCAGGCAGAGGAAATTAAGGGCGGAGGCGTTCCCAGGGAATGTCAGTGATGGTGTCTCATTCACACACTGCCAGTTGCAGAGCCATCATTTCATCAGGTATCTCCCTGGTTAGACTTGGAAAGAGAGGTTTTCCCATGGGGAAACCAGGTTCCTATCTCATTAACAGAGACAATATTTGAGAGGAATAGGTACCTGCACCAGGCTGAGTATAACCAGCTTTAGCCTGTGGGGACTTGTCAATTTTAATTTTTGTTTTTAAATGTCAATTAATTTTTTTTTTTTACATCTGAAAGTGTTCTAACAAAGTTGACCTCTCACCTTTGAAAATTAATTTGAAGCGGAGTTCCCATATTTTGCCCTTTGAGATCTCTGCAGGCACCTTAATAGGTTGTATGCTCACATCAAAGTGAATTTCATTAGGACCTGGATACCTCATTCCCATATGAATCTTTTTAATCCCACCTCACTTATTACTAAAAATATCTCAGAGCAGTATATGTACTGGCTGGGCCTTTACAGGCGAGCTTTCTGCTTAAAACAAAATGTTCTGACTGACATATGACATTATAGGGCAGGAAAACAAGAGACTAATTGAAAGGCAGACCTTTAATTAGAGCTATATGTAGAAAAACCCAATCACTTTGAGATGCTCCTGCCAGTTGAAGAGAGAGCATGTTTTCAGAGCACTTAATGACATCTGATCCCTGTCCCCAGGTCTGACTCAGTAGTAAGAACAGCTTCCCCCTACTCTGAGGAGATCTGAACACATTTGTTTTGTTTCAAGTAGAGTTACTGCAACTATTCAATGGCATATTCCTATTCAAAGAGATGGCCACCATTTAGAGCAGGTACTGGGTCAAACAAATCGTCACTTCTATCATCCCTAATAATCCGTCCAATGCCACTGCCTCTTTCAAGCTACTTGAGCAAAAACCAGCTCTTCTCTCTCGTTACTCTGCGTCATCAGATAGTTGCCTCTATTTGTTCTTACCTCAGACTAATGCTGATTGTTTTCATACATCCTGTCTGAAGTGTCTGGAGTGGACTATTTAGTGCTCTCTGCAGTGAGCCTGAGCATTATTTTTTATTGTTTTTTAGAAAAATTAATCCCAGAAGAGATTTTACTACATGAAGCTCTTAAAAATAGATCCTGCTGCAACACAAACAAAATGTCCTTTCCCATTCTGTTGCTAATGCCACCCACTATCTAGCCATGCTTTTTTTATTCTGATCTCTTGAATGTTCATTTGTACATCTAAGGAGAAGGAGAAACAAGCAGCATAAATTAAATGCAGTCATTGGTCTGACAAGCTTTTCCCTTCTCACTGTCTTGGTCCTAGCATCGCACTGCAAGAAGGTAAAAGTGCTTGAATTTTTCATAAAAGCATGGGGAAAACTATATACAACAGATTTTGAGTTCATTAGAATGCTATGGAAGAGCTGAGAGGGAAAGAGGAAGAGAGATACTCCACTTCCTAGAGAAGTCACTTTCAAAGATAAATGTGACAGGTTGGAGGAATTTAGTGTGTGCTGGTGTGAGATGAGGGAAAGCCAGAGTCACATATAAGGCAGCAGTGAAAGGATGGGGGCCTCATTACTGCCTGCTCTGCTGTTTTTTTGGGGCTTTGACCTACAGAACATCATCATAGATTCAGCCTGACACATTCAGTCTTTAAATCACACTTTACACACATGTTTTGCAGCCCAATTACTAGTTTCAAAGTAGTAGACTTTAGCACTAGGGTTTCCAAGAAACTCCCCAAACTCTGTTCATAGTATTTGTTCAGGCCATACATACTTGCCTTACAGTGGGAACCTGTGCTTGTGGGGGCTTGTCAGCAGTGAGGGATTTCTGTGTGCCCCCAGTCCTTGCTGTCTCCTGTCTCTGCTCAGTGACTGATGGCAGCTGGCTGGGTGCTGGCAGTTCTGCTGGACTCTCACCCCACTGACTGTCAGCCAGTTCCACAGCAGTGCTTTCCTTTACAGAACTGTGCTGATTTTTTTGTCTGCTTCCCTCCCCAGTTCCTTCCTTTGTTCTACCAACTCAGTGCCTTTAACATGAGAGAAGGCTCATGCAGCAGGTGTGTTCCCTGAACTTCAGCTTGCTCACAAGTCACTGCATGGCACCAGAGACACTTGCAAAATGCTTTCTGTGGCAGCCCGTGGGCAGCTGCTGCACTAAGGTGGCACATTCCCACTTGTTCTGATGGCTTTGCGCTGCCCAGGGGACAAGTGTGCCCGTCGCCAGTCGTGCTCCTCATGCCTGTTGGCAAACAGGCGGTGGACTGACTAAAGGTCAGAGGGGTGTGTTTCTGAGAGGACATCTGCAGCCCATCACCCCTCAGCTGGAGAACGAGGGTAACCTTGGCTGAGTGTCCTACACTTTACAAGTATTTTCACAACAAATGTTACACACATGGTACTTGCCCTTTGTTGAAGTACAGATCAGGCAGATGTCACAGACCCTTGCTCCTGAAGGGATTTCTTATCTCCCACCAGCCAGCACTGAGTGGGGTGCTTTTGTAAGAGAGGGAAGGCTGAATATTGGTCAGATGAACAACACACATACATGCTCAGGTGTACACACTAGGAGAGGGTCAAGAAAACAACCAAAAAAAGGTTGGTTTTGCTTTGATTTTACTCTACATTAATATTCTATTGCTATTAGAGAGAAGCCCCAAAACAAACTTTTCAAAATAAAACTACCAGCAAGCTAGTCCAGGAATTGTATATATTCCTTTCCCTGAAAAATCACTTCTGGTGTCACAGAACTATTTGTCTATAGCAAATTTCCGGAAAATTTTTCTCCTTGCAGAAAATAATAGGCTTTGAAGATACTTTAAAAATTGTTTCTCATGGGGAAGAAAAAAGCAGGCAGGAAAACTGGAATATTTTATCATGAATCAGCATCACCCCAAACCCACAAGGTTCATGCTAAGAAACGTACCCAGCAGAGTCTGTAATTGTTTCTCTGCCTGCCTTGCCTACCAACCCTTCTGAGATCCAGGCTACAGAGATTACCTCCTAAATATGGCATGGTTTAATTATCCCACCCTCCTGAGCTTTGTGAGGCACCTGTTTAAGAAGAGCACGTGGAAGTCACTGGTTTTGCATGCTGCCAGGGCATGCCATGGTGTGTGTGCCAAGCTATGCTGCGGCCACCCCCGGGCAGAAGCCCTTTGTGGGGATTAGCCTGAGGAACCAAGGGATGGATTAGGCATCACCCAAGCCTGGCAATGGCAGGGGAAGCAAATTGGATTTATGGGAGCTGAACCCATTTCTGTGACAAGGATCATGACTCTCCTGTGGCTGCCAGTGTGGCTGTGCACTTCCCAAGCCAGCCTAGGTTCCCCACCAACCCTAGGAAGATTTGGGGTAATGGACGGCATGGGGATAGGTTGAAAAACCCTTTTGCACACAGCAGCTTTAAAACAGGGTTTAAAAGGCACAGAGGGACTATCTCAGAGGACAGTTTTTGAGCCCACACAAGCTCATCCTACCCTTCTGTGGTCCCCCAGAGGCAGAGGAGTATTTCAGCAATGCTGGGAGCCAACTAGTTCAGTGATGGGGCAGAGACTGCTCCGCCAGCAAACACCTTGCCAACATACCTCTTAAGGGCATTAAACATTTTATCCATTAGGAAATAATTAAAAGAATAATTACAACTAAATGAAGGAGCCATAACTCCATTGTCAGTTATTTAATTGCCACAGTGAGTACACTGAGCTGTCGGTGACAAGTTTTATTGTTGCTTTCTAAAGAAAATGTTGTTGCCAGACATTATCCAGATTTCATCTGTAGACTCCCTTCCAAGGGAGCAGCTGAGTGCAACAAGCAGAAGACAAAATCCTGAGTCCAAGTGAACAAGGAGGAACATTTGCCAGGGGAGAGGCGTAAGTTTAAGATTGTAGAAGCATGGGTGGGGAGAATGAAAGTGAAGATGCAACTGAGGCAGTTCAAACAGACATAGCCTGTGCTAAAGAAAGGACCAGGACAGCAATATACTTTCTATTCCCATTTATTCTTTTAGTGGCCTTCAGTAAGTTCTTAGTTTTGCTAACCACTTTTTAATGAGGAAATGGAGGTGCCCTTCACACCTCAATACCACATAGTATCATCACCTTTGTTTTCTAGGGTACACCACTAAAGGACATAGAAGAACCAGATTATCTTTTACTTTGGGGACAGGGGTTTCTATTCCTTTGATGTAAGCAGATGAAAACCTACATCACAGATACCCATCTCTGTGGATTTCAGGATTGGTGCTGTGAATCTGAGTATGTGAGTCTGGGTGATGTCAAAGGCAGTTCACTTCCTGAGTAAATCGTAAATAAAACACTTCCATTTTAACTGCAGCCACACTCGAGGTGTCCAGGAGACAACATATATGAGTCAGCTTAGATGTCAGTTAGCAGTGGGCAGAAGTGATTCTCTGCACGGAAGAAAATCTTGCATAGTTATAAAAGCTATAGTGAGAAAAGCTGGTATGAGTCCAGGAAAAGACCGGCAAATGAGTACCCTTTTTGAAAATTCAGGTTTTAGGCAAAAATAGTTTTGCAAGTGATATAAACTGGCAGATGAATCCAGACTTTTTGCCACTAGGTGGTGATGGCTGACAATGAATGTGTGCAGGATGCTCTCAGCCCCTCTCTCGCCCCACCGGGGCGGCTCACACCCCCTCACTATTCCCGTCCCCCTCGGGGGCAGTGTATTCCACGGGAACACGCCCTACTGTTACCAGAGACAGGCCGCTCCATCTAATATCAGCTGAGGTACACGTTAATTAGAGGACTTGACTAAAGACGTGGAAGCATCATTTAATTAACTTGCAATGGTGAACGAAGAGACCAAGAAATGACACACTACAGGTGGTCACCTGCAACGGGATGCTAGCAACAAAGGTAGTATCAATAGCTGAGCCAGTTTCAAAATCACATTAACTGAACATAAATGATCAAAATTTGTTTTTCTGCCAGAGCCAAATCTGCACAATATCCACCCCAGTTCCCTGGCAAAAAGCAGGGTTTTCAGAGCAGTGGCTGAAGGCAGAGGTACTGGGCAGGCTGTAAAGTGCAGGGATTACATCACACGGAGACAAAAGCCCTGCTGCCAGAAGAGGCCAAGCACACCTCGCCAGCGCTGTGCCAGTGGCACTGGACAGCAGCTCTCCACCCACAAGCCCCTTGGCTGCGGGACACCCGTGCAGCCACCGTGGTGCAGGGCCACACCCGGCACCACGCCACAGCAGCCCCATCATCCCTTCCACAGCCCATCCTCCTCCCCGAGTTTAGCAGCTACTGCCCTTCCTATTAAGCATGTGATACTCTCCTTCTTCATAACCCTAATTAAGGGGCTTTATTCTTATTATAGAAATTAAGTCTACTTGAAACAAAATAGCAATTTTCTGTTATAAAATGATTGCTTTCTGAAAGACATAAGATGACTAATGCACTCAGCAGCAGCTAATGACTGCTTGCCAAAAGGTCCTTTGCTTTTAGTGTACATCAATCTGCTTCTTGCTTCTCTGCCAATGTGTTAGAATCTACTGAGGACCACCCCAGCCAGTCCAGGTACCCCTGAAAAGGGGGCTCACAAGGACTCACCCTCTCCACTGGGAGATGGCTTCATCCCACAACAAACAAGGAGCTTTGCTGCCAAGGCGGAAAGCCATGAGAAAAGGAAGGGAGAGGGAGAGCATATAGATCACATATGGGTGAGAACCACAGCACGGGATGTTCCCTGCAGTCCCGTGCCTGGTGAGCCCCAGGGGGATACAAAATGACCAAATCTATGGTAAAGCTCACCTAGGAGAGGTGCTAACACTGAATTGGACCTCTCACTATTACACTGATCAGTTCAACAAGTAGAAGCCTGACAATCAACTGTCTCCTGCCCTGAGGAAAGTCTGGGGGGGCTTTATGGTTGCAAATACATATTATAAAGTGGTTTTTTTTTTCCCTAAACAACATCAGATGACCTAAAAAAATATTTTAGTCCATCTTGGCATCGCTCCTCTTTCACTCCAGAAATTACTCCAATTCGTTTTTGGATTGTTTCAAGGGCAACCATGTCTTTCTGCACCTCAACTACCAGTGCCCAAGGAATGAGACAGGCCTGCCTGGCTGAATTCACCAGTCACCCACAAGTAGTGAGTGACACACTGGTAGAAAAGCAGTATTTGCCACTCTCAGAGCAATCCACAAGCAGAAATTTGTTTTTATGAAACATTAGTCATTTTAGATAACAACAAATTGGTACAAATCCCATATTCACATAAATTACAGCTTTGAATAGTTGACCCACTTTATAGCTAATGTTGGCACAAAATCTTGACTCTGAAATTTGAGGCAGATTGCTTTCAGTTTGGTCAACTTGGAAAGAAAGAAATGAAAAATATGTTAATACAGGGCTCAGAATGAGGGCTTTTCACTTGGACTGAAACTGTCTCAATCTTGCAGCAATATAGGGACAAAAAATCTTCTGCAAGTGTCCTGTTTAGATTATCTGCATCAGGTTTCCATTGCAGATAAATTCGAGTGACGGACACAGCTCCAATCTGTCATTTGTGTACTGTCTTATGAGTGTGGCAAATGCCGCTCCCCTGTGAATTGGTTTTGCACAGCCTGGTTTTCGGTAGCAGGGGGGCCACAGAGGTGGCTTCTGTGAGAAGCTGCTGGAAGCTTCCACCACATCCAGCAGAGCCAATCCTTGATGGCTCTAAACATGGACATGCTGCTGGCCAAAGCTGGGCCAATTAGAGATGATGGTAACACCTCTGTGATAACATATTTAAGAAGAAAAACAAAACAAAGTCATACAGTTTTTCTTCTAGCCAGAGAAGAGGAGGAGGTGAGAACATGTGAGGGAAACAACACGGAGAGACCAAGGTCAGTGGAGGAGAGGGAGGAGGTGCTCCAGGTGCTGGAATCAAGATTGCTCTGCAGGCCATGGTGATGCCCATGGTGAAGCAGCTGTGCCCTTGGGGATCCATGGGGGGTGCAAAGATCCACCCCCAGCCCGTGGGGAAGGTGGCCATGTAGGAGTGGGTGGATGCCTGGAGGAGGCTGTGGCCCAGTGGGAGACCCGGTGGAGAGAGGGCCGTGCTCCCAGGCTGGAGCAGCCTGTCCTTGGAGGATGGCACCCCGTGGAAGAGTGACCCACGCCACAGCAGATTTGGGAGGACTGTCTGCCTGTGGGAGGGACACACAATTGCAGCAGTTTTGAGAGGACTGCTGCTAGTGAGATTTGGATCCACACTGGAGAAGTTTGTGGAGGAGTGTCTCCCATGGGAGGGACCCCACCGTCTCACAGGGGAAGGACTCCTCATAGGGGAAGGACTCCCTGGGCCAGTGTCAAACCACAACACCCTGCTACCATACTCCCAATCCAGTGTTTCAGAGCTTCACAAAGGGACTGTATGGGGCAGTGCACTCATTTCTGAAGATTGCATTTAAGTAGAAAGGGAAACCACTTCATGCCTGGATATACCTACTTATATATTCATGATCCAGTGGGTGGTATCCCTGCCCATGGCAGCGGAGTTGCAACTAGATGACCTCTAGGGCCCCTTACAACCAAAACCCTCCTATGATTTACACTTCTTGCACCTAAAACACAAAAGTGTTTCTCATGTGAATTAACCTGCCAAATCTCTATGACCACAAGCCCTTGCTGGTTAACAAGCCTCTGCAGCTGTTGCAGGGTCCTATGGGCTGTCCTTCACCTTCAAGGAGCCACAGCAAACTTGACTATTGCTGACTTGTAGGATTTGAAAATGGAGCAATGAGTTTTGGATGTAAACCCTGTTTAACGACAAGATTTCTTAATGCAAGTATGGCTAATGGGAAAGTTAAGCCATGTTCTAGGGATGGTACAAACTAATCAGAACAGTAAATCTATATCACAAGTTGGCCAAAAATTCAGCTGAGCATCTTAACATAGTCTAAGCCAACACCAGCTTGCACCAGAAAATAAAACTCAAGTCTTCTGGAGACCAAACTCTAGTCCATCACCCAATCCTTCTCCTAAAGGATACCAAGACCCACCATTGTGTCTTCCCCTCTCACCTCCAACTTCAATGAAACATGCCATAAAGTTGCAACCAGTCAGCAAACGACCTTCTCTCTTATGCTGAGGATTCAGTTCAAACCCCAATGCAAACTTTTAATCAGCAACAACACTCATGCAGTATGTAGAAAATCTTTTGTTTTTAATAACACACAGAAAGAGGACTGAGAGCAAAGCCATTGATTCACTATAACAGAACAGCATGTCTGTTTTACAAGTGTGAATTTTCTCGTTGGTAAAGATTTGAGGTGACAAAATATAAGCAGACAACTTCTAGGTAATCAGAAAGGAGAGCTACACACAAAAGGTAGGTGTAATATTCAGAATACCTGCACACATTAACAATGTAATCCTGCCCTAATCATAGCTTGTAATGAACTGTGGCAATAGGGTTCTTGGAAATTGGATGGACTCACATAGCTTGTTACTTTAAATAAATGCCATAATTGGTATGAAATCCCAGCAACTAAAGTATGAAAAACAGTATGAACTACCAGTCTTTTATGGGACAGAAAGAATTATCCATAGCAATCCAAAGGCTAGTTTGGCTTTCATATACTTATATTTGAATTTTACATCATCTTGCCTCCAACTCTTTGTAAAATGTAGAGGTTTTGTTAGTAGTGTTTCAGGTAACTGCAGGTATTCTAGGCTTAGCTTGTGTAGAATGGAAAGAAATTCTAGCCTTTTGCTTAAAAGGAGAGAAAAATTGTATTTATATTGATAAAAGGAGAACAAGGTGAGGAAGCATGTATAAGCAACAGCATTATGAAAATCTTAATATCAGATTCTAGAGGAGAGAATTGCAGATATTTCTCTTCTTATGATAGACAGACCCAGTCCTGATCCAGCAGAGAAAATTCAGGTGATCTCACCCACAAAGCCTCAAGGAGGCTCTGCAGGAGCTACTCCTGTAACACAGGCAAGCCAATATCCTACAGACATGGGCTGCTTACAGAGCCACAGCATTTCAAGAGGTACAAGAAGACTCCTGTGTTATGGCAGTGTCCCTACTGCTTCTCCTGACTTCACACCTGATGCCCCAAAGGAGAAGCAGGGAGCATCAGGAAACCTGGCTCCTGCCACTTGGCCTCTCTGACAGGTCATCACCATTCTCTGTTTCACTGCCCCCACTCACAAAATACAATAACTGTTGGGGAAGATGAAATAGCAAGGCCCTATAAATATGATGGCCTGGTGAAAGAATCAGAGAATACAGATATTGAGATGAAAACAAGGTTTGAAATACCAAACCTTAATCACTGAGCATCTCGAAAACAATAATACAGCCAAGCTGAAAGCAATCCCCCCTTCTGATAGATCCTAAGGTCAAATGGAATGTCCTGTCTCACCCCCCAATGTGTGGTTCATCCCATACCTGTAACCCTCCCCTGAAGTATCAGGTGTCTGTAACCCCATTGGCCCAAGTCCTGTCCCAGCCCTGAAGCCCCCTGATAAGGTGTGGCCGAGGGACCGGACGCTCTCTTTGTTGGATCTTCCTGCTGGGACACCCACCTGGCTCTCTCTCTCTCTCTCTCTCTCTCTCTCCCCACTCTCCCTGGGCCTGCCACGAGTTGCGGCTAGCAACTCTAAGCAGGGCCCTTCATCCTTTACAATAAACCATATGCTCTAAAGACCGGGCCTCAGAGATCCTTGGTCACCACCCATCCAAACCGTCCTGGAGTCCAGCAGTCCCCGCAATAACAATTTCTCCTTTGAACACTTTTAGCCCTTTTGATAGCAGTTGCTACAATTACATTATCACTGCAGGATATTAAATAAGCTTTATTACTGTGTGGTGGAGTGCCCAGATGAGCAGTTTGTCCGTTTTACAGACAAACTGAGATATTGAGATGTTAGCAGAGTAAATTGCCATAAGAATGGTAAAAATAGATTATTCACTTTTGCTTTTCTCTCTTAGCAGCTACCAAATGCTCATGGGAGTACAGAGGGCCCATCCTAAGAGATGCCTTAAATGTTAAGTGTGCTCACTCATCTTAAAGAAACTTATGCTACTTCTCTGTTGAACCCTGTATGCATTTCCAACTTCTAAAACTGACACCAACTCCAGGGCTTCGCAGAGACCTGCCAGCAGCTGGCAGCGAGCTGGCTGCTCCCACTGCCAAAGAGGATTAGTGCCGAATAATGCTGACTGGAGGTAGAAAAGCTAATTCTATTTCTAGACATACTAGTATAAAACCAGAGCGAGTAATGTTGTCTACAAAAGACGGGTGCAATGGTGTAAAAGGATTGCAGTTGGAGAGTATCAGGCTCAGAGGAACTGATGGCATTTTTTTTTTTTAAGGACATACATGTTCAGAACTAATAGAAATGTTACATTTGCTGTAAAGATTTCCAATGGAAAAGTAGCACTACTCCAATAAGCCTAGCTCATGTAAATAATGTAAGTAGGACACATTTAAATTTGTTTGATAGTTACCCAAAAAAGTTATTTACAATCTGTAAGGTGATATGCCCTTAAGCATTATGGCAGCATGTGATTTTATTAGCAGCAAAACAGGCAAAATATACTGCCAGCCAAAATCTCTTTTTCCCCCCACCAACAAAAGTTATCCTAACCCTTTACACTAGAACAGTTGCAGTAGGAAAAGGCCTCTAGGGGGTTTGTTTGGATTTTGCTGGTTCTTTTTGTTTTCACAGAGCATGAGACATTTCCCAGTCTACTGTGTATCATTTGTCTTTAGGCAACCAGAACCTAGCTGCACAAACCCTTCCAAAGAGTGAGGAGAGCTGGCAGGACTCAGACAGCTGCAGCACTCCCAGGGGTCTGAACAGGTCACCCCAGCTCCCCTGGCATGTTCAGGCCACAGAGCATCATCCTGACCCATGTAAGTAGGGACGAGGCCGAGATGACCATTTCAGAGGCAGCAGCTGATGGGGTCAGCATCTAGAATCATCTGGACCACATTCTCCCTCAGCTTTTTTCTGGAGATTTTCAAGGAAAACACTGCTTTCTGAATTTACTGAGATTTAATTGCCTTTCTTTGAACTGCCCCAAGATGAGAACTTGTCTTCAGCATGCCCTGGCCAGATGGGAAATGTTATATCCCTGGTCAAGTTCTTCTCTGACCTTTTCCCTTCCCTAGGGCAAGACAAGACACCCACAGTGACACTGACTCTGTGAGTGACATGGGACTGCACACACTGCCACTAGGTTACGAATTCAGGCCATTTGCCAACACAGCTGGGGAGGAGCTGCTGTATGGGACAAGGACTCCAGTTTTGCCCTTGCTGTGCTTTCTACCAAGGAGGCAGCCATTGTCTGATAGCCCACATTCTGGGACAAATCAGAACTGAATGCAGTCTGGAGCTGAAGAGGCACACTGAATTGCTGGTAGACCAGCAAATGATTTGGTGGTATTTCACAGTGACCCTTTCCCTACTGGTAAAGTAAACCTAAGTACTTTATTTCTTCAGTTTCTTCTCACTGATCACTGGTGGACTCAATGAAGGAAGGACATGACAAATTCTGTCACAGAGCAGGGCAGAGTACCTGATGCCGAATCTCATCCAAACCTCATAGTGCAGCCTCACAGGCCTGCCATGAATGTGCTGATCCCAACACCCTGAGCGACTACCATGAGGACAGAGTGTGGGATGTGAAACTTTGTCTTCCTTCCCAGACCCCCCTAAATACTTTCAGTATCAGGAAATTAATAAAAATGAGTAAAATAAAGGAATACACAAAGGACTACAAATATCCCCTTTGTTGTATCTGATTTGGACCTGGAGTGTTTCCCAGCTTCAGTCTAGCCACTTGATAATCTGAAGTGGGAAACGCTACATAAATTACTCATTATTCCCACCAGATGAGCTGTCAAAGACTGCGGAAACCATGTTCACCTCACCTCTCTCTGCTGTTACTTTCCACTCTGCTAAGCTCTGTTGCTAAACAGTTTTGTCTCAAGACGCTAAAAGAGACAAAGAAAGAAGGAAAGAAATAAAGAAATCCTCCACAAGTGTCCTGTAACTGTACTTTGAACAAAAATCCAGAAGGACACAATGAAACCCAAAGCAACTGTTCTTCCTCCATGAGCTCATCGTTGTGCCCCACAGCTGCCAAGCAGCCTTCACAGCCTCTGCCTGCCTGGGGTTACCACCAGTAAAGACACAGGTATCCAGCCCAAAGACTCCAGGAAAAACACAGATTAAACTCCCCTCTTTTCAGAGGTGATCCCTAAGAAATGTAAAGGCAGTTCTGGGGCACAGTTTGTGCATTTCTTGAGTTGCAGCGACTTGTAGTTATTTTCAAAGCAAATCTCAATGTCATAGTATTGCATAAATACAGAGTCCTTCTGCTTTGCTGCAGCTTCTACTCATCACATCTAGGAACTCCAGCCTCCAGGCCACTCAGCCCAGAACTTGGCACCACAACTAAAATAACACCTTATTTTGATTTTTTCTAAATTAGTCATTATTATTAGATGTTTCCAACCAGTTGCCAGAACCTATGTTTCTGCCTGACCCTTATTCCTAAGGTTTCCTGTTTGTTTTTTGCTTCCACATTGCAGACAGCACAAGTAGCAGAGCACTATTACTTTTGAAAAAGATGTTTTAACATATGGGTCTACCCTAAACACCTGGAAGTACTTGTAGCCCTGGAAAGGCAAGCCCAGATACTGGGCGGCCTTAGAAAGCCAAACATCATTTCAAGTTAACAAATGCTTCCTGTCATTGCTTTTGGATCAGAAAGCCCTGGAGTGAGCCATCCCTAGGGCTAGGAGAGACAAAATTCAAGCCCAGGATGAAATCTAGAACCTCAAGTCTCTCTTGCAATATCCTGATGTTTCTGCCACACTGCTGGCTGGCACATCTCGGCACAAGCTGCTGCTGGTTTGCTGTGCTGCACAACACCAGGCAACACTTCCAATTCCTCTGCAACTGCAGCACAGTGTATTACTGTCTAATGCCATGTGTTCCAGGCCCTGCAGCAAAGGGCATTTGGCACAGCCAGGAACCACAGCAGCCCCCTCCAGCTGGGAGGCAATGAGAATCTCAGGACTCAGTGAAAGGCCTGGAGGAAAAGGGTTCAAGCCAGTACTAAATCCCTCAGGGCTGTGGCAGTAACACCCAAGCCAGGATGGAGCCCAGTCTCACCAGCACAGTCGTTATCAAATCACCGAGTGATGGCTGGAGCTGCACTATTCTCTTTTTCTCAGTATGGATGTGGCAGCCAAGAGTGGACACCAGTTTGCTTTTACTCCACCATGATCTAGCTGGTTGTATGACAGCTCCAAACTAGGCAGGATCAAAGAAAAACAGGGTTGGAAAGGCCCCACAGAGATCATTTACTCCAGTCCCTCATCCTCAAGGCAAGATAAATTTTCCCCTCATCATTCCTGTCAGACTGAAAAATAGAGAAGAAAAAAGAAACCAAATTTCAGGGAACTGGGGTTCAGCTATAACTACAAAAGTATAGTCTGGACAGGAATGAGGCTGAATGCACTTATTCTAGAAAACCATGATACAAAAATAGCGTCAGGAACTTGACTTTATTCTTTTCTAAAATAAACAAACAAATCTGGAAGCTTTAAAATCCAGTGTATGGGTTGAGAATTACTTCATAATCCTTAGTCACCTACATAGTCAGCCAATGCAGAAATGCATCATATCACATCCTAATAAACACTATGCAAATATTTTTGCAATCAAATGCTAATGATATCAAATATTATTAATATGTCATTTGGCACACTATTGTAAAAATTATATTTAACTATGTATTAACTGGAGTTGTAACAAATGATGTATTTAGCTAATTGTATGCAATTAAATTAGAATTAAAAACGGGATGTTTCATAATCTTCTTTGCTTTTCACTAAAAATCTGAGCAGGGAATTCAATAAATGAAAGCTGCTGGAAAATCACATGAAACATCAAGCACTGGAGATTAATATAACACAAGGCATCATATGTTGCTCATCTAAGTTTATTAAAAACCACACCAAGTCTAAATCTTTGCACACTTCATACTGAGCTAAACTTAATTCCTACTTTTTCCCTGATTCTTCATTCTATCTATTATATCCCCCAGGCTTAGATCTATTGCATCATTATATCCAGAAATGAAAATAAAATAAAGTAATATTTTTTTAAATCATGCCTGTATTGAAATGTGTGTTTATCTGAACTGTGAAGGTAATGCAGATCCAGTACAGTATTTCATCTTGAATAATGCCTCCCTATAGCATGCACATGTGCTCCTTGCACTTGTGTCAATAACTAGTAACACATATGAGCAAAAATACAAATGTACAAAGAGCAGCATGGTTTGTTTTAGGAGTTTGCTCTTTGCTTCCCAGTTAACTGCTTGCATGGTTGTGTAAATATTAAATGCCTGGATATGCTCAGGCTTTCAGAGAGAAAGACTGGGAACTCATCCTGTGGCCAGTCCTTTTTTGGACTTAGTTATTTCAAGGATTTCTCGCAGGCATTGATCCAACTTTGTACAGGCAACTGTCCTTGCAGTACTTATAACTGAGTAAAAAGGACTTGTGCGTACAAATTTGGCTACTAGTGATATAAATGAACAACTTACTTGCACATGAAAACAAAAGACAAGACCAGCTGTTTGTGCAGCACCATTGTATTAGTTTTCTCCATTTTTCTGGGCAGCACACAGACCCCTCTGAATGCAGGGGTGTACACCTGACCCTACTTGTGGAGGTCGACCTTTGCATTCACCTCTCTCTCTTTCTCTCTCTCACTTGGGCAGCCCTGCCCTGGCTCCTGCTGCAGTCACAAGTGGTATCATGCCCACTATAAAGGAAGCTGGATCAACTCTACCCACCACGCATTTCAGACTGCATAGTTTCAGCTTAAATCTTTGGCAACACATCAGGACTTCTCTCCTAATGACTCTAGCTAACTTTAGCTGCTGCTTCTACTATTTCATGTAGGCATCCATATCAGTGGAAAGCTCTGAACACATTTTAACTTTTGTATGGGCATCATTCTTTCCATCTACAAGGGGTGGAAAGGTCTGCAGAGGTCCACAGTCTGCTGGTGTGTGGCAGCTTACCGCCTGCACCCAGGGATTTCTCTCAGACCTAAGGAGCAGCAGAGACAAGTGAGCTGCTTTGTCCGCTCATAAATCCTTATTTGCAGCCCAAACTGATTCCTTTTTCCATGTCTATGCTTGCTACCTGCCAGAGGAAGGGGGTGTTATAGGGAGATGAGAGGGGCAGGCATTTGCACAGCAGGAACTTGCAGAGGAGTCCTCTTGCTATCCCTGCCTCTATCCACATCTGCCAAGGCAGCAGGCTCAGGCCTCCGTGCATGGGAACACAGTGCCAGGAAATGAATAAGCACAGAGACCAATGTTCTGTCAGGTTTTGTCCCACACTGCAGGGAAAGCTTGAGGACCCCTCATTTTAACTCCCTGTTATTTATTTAGACACAAGGGATCTCCACCTGCTTTTAGATGCTCATAGCTAGAGTGTTTTAATTCCTAGCCAAGTGGGCATATCAGATAGTGAAAGTTTTAAGATCAGGTATCCTGTCTAAACAGAGGAACTGCTTTCATACACCACTGCAGCTATCACCCAGGACCTGCTGGAGCTGGGGAGAAGCTTCCATTTGCCCTGCTGGTGTTGGCAGGGGTTCCAGCTCTCAGCACTTCCTGCCATCCCCCACCTCACTGGCACATTCTTCAACACCCCTCCACCCAACAGTGTCAACTCAATGAAGCACTGCCACAATTTAAATAGTTATTTGCATTTCATTAACAATGACAACATTTATTTTAATACAGTTAAATCAGAGTAGCATTTAATTTAATTTTAACAAGATAGTTATTAAGCTAACCAAATATCAATTGATTGCTGAAGAGACCACATTGTGAAACAAATAAGTTGAGAAATAAATCTTGTTGCCAGGCCATTAATGTAAAATCACATAAATAATAAACGTCTAATTAGCTTTTCTCTAATGAAGAGCTCCAACTGTTCACTGACATTCTCTGGGATGGCTGGGGCTTCCCAAGTTGGCTATTAGGATAGAGCAGTCTCATCCAAGCACCCAGAGAGCTGTACAGACAGACCCAGGATGGGCAGCTGGATTTAAGGAGAAGCCTTAAATCCTGCCTTGTTCCACACCCCTCCAGGCACTGGCTGCTCAGAGACCTGAAGCACCTCACTCAGGCATGGGTGGGAATCCAAAAGTCAGGAAGCAAGGATAGCAGGGAATGCAAAAGTGGGAATCCAAAAGTCAGGAAGCACCAGGGGCTGCTCCTGTCAACACCATGGGGCTGTAGGGTGTGGGGGTCATTCCCCCAACAAGTGCCACATCTTAATATTGTCCTTAGCATGAATAGTTTACCACATTTCCCTGCAAATTAGCCTGCATCTGGAACACCAAAAATGGGTCAGTTACAGCAAACACAAACATCTCATTTTCTAGCATTGCTAAGGACTTGTAATTTTCATCCATCTGTATGTGTGGATATCACTTTCAAGGGGGTTGTTTGTTTGCTTATTTAAACACAGATCTCTTAGGGAGATCTTTTTCTGACCATCTGCTCTGTCCAGCTGTACAAAACAGACCAAAAGACCTCATTCAGGCAATTGTGAATCAAGTTTGCAAGTTCTGCTTGAAAGATATCAAAGTACCTGCAGGCTTGATTTAAAGCCTTGAAGTGACGGAAAATCCACCAAAAATCCACAAAAATTGCTCCGATGGTTAAAATCTACCCACTGTGAAAAATGTTCACCTTTATTGAGCCTGAATTTGTCTAGTTTTAATGTTTATTCACTGTATCTTCCCATGCCTTCTTTTGCCAGCTACAGCAATCCCTCAGCCTCTTCCTCACAGAAGCTGAAGCAGAGCCTGCCATCAAGAGAGGGCAGGGTCTCTTCTCTCTAACAGCATGATTTTTGGAGGGAAACCAGAGCAATTTCAAGGAAAAAGGGTCAGAAAGCCAGTGAACTAAAATGCAAATGAGTTACAGCACAATTTTCCTTTTTAAAAAATAACAATAACCCACAGCTCACATATCCCTTACCCTTAAAAATTACATGAAAATAAGACTGACTATACAGAGCCCATGCCTCCAGATAACCCACACAAACTGCACTTCACCCAGAATTTCCCATTCAGGCACATAACTCTTCTCGCAAGTGGATCACTGGAGGAGAGGCAGTTGTGCTGTGTTTGGTTCAGTTTATGGATCACCAATGTGCATATTAAGATGCAGTGCTGTGTATCTTAAGATCTTTAAGATCTTAAGAGTGAGTGCCCAGTAAGAAGCTGCTCTCTCTGCTGGAGCTGTTGGAGCCTCCTAAGAGCTCCTCTGTTTGCATCACATTGGGAAGGTGGTACCAAAGGACCACCACCTCCCATGGATGGGCACTGGCAGCAAGGAATGAGGGGTGAGAGGGGACATGGGTGAGCTTGGAACCATGCACACACATCCCCTTGCTCCCTCCAGCTCTCAGGGGAGCTTTTCTGGGTCAACTGTGATCCCAAGTAAACGGTGCTGGATTAGTCACACCCATCAGATAGCCTGGTCCTGCACACTTGAGCTCTTGCAGTGAAGGTAGCTGCAGTTCACATCAAGCCACAAGGGCTCAGAGAGCTGAGACCACTCTTCTACTGCAGCGAGACCTGTCCAGGGGATCAGACACAGATACAGACCCATTCTGCACAATTCTACTGTACCATTCTGAGGCAACGAAGCCACCAGAGTCTGTGACAGCAGTGTCCTGTCTCCATGTGACCATTCCACATGATGTCCAGCTCCAAATCCAACACTCTCCACTGTCTCTGCCCATCTCACTTGTTCACACACAGGAAGCAGACCTTGAGCAGAGGCTGGGACAACACAGAGCTAATTACAATAAAAGCAGCAATGTGGATTTGTCAGTGTTACATTACACAGATCAGAAGCTGTAATTTTTAAGAAAGAAGCAGGTGTTTTGGAATATGATCTATTTTTCCAGGAGGTTAAGATAAGTAGTTTTCAGCTAATTATTTTGTGCCAAACCAAGCAAATAATCTCAAAACTGAACTAGTCAGCTTGGAAGACTCTGAAGATTTTATACCAAATTTTATACTTGACATTGAACATAGAGCAGGATGAGTGGTGGCAGCACGGGATCTAACCTGCTTCAGCTGAATTGCTAACACCAGGGCTACAGCTTGTAGCCAGCTGCAAGGTAACCACACTTTTTCTTGAATCTTTCGATTGTATTTTCCAAACAAGTAACTTTAACACATCTGGGAAGAAAACTGACCAAAAAAAGCCCAGTAATTGAGCAAAAACCAGAAAATGTGAGTGGCCTTGGACTATATAAGCTGTTGGAGACTGACTGAAATAGCCAAGTGATGCACATGGGCATAGAGGATACTGCAGGCTGGGAAGAAAAGTTGTCAGCCACAGAGTCAAAGAACACACATCAATCTCTTCACAATCAGAAGATGCTCCTGCCATGAGGCCATGGATACCCATCATCCCTGAAATGGCCAGCACGCAATAGGTTAAAGCAGTTATGCTGAAAAGGGAGAGAACCTGCAGTGCAAATACTGTTAGTACATCCTTCACTCACAAAAGAGTCAATTATTAACTCCTCACTGGCTGCCACTCCCATCCCACCTCAGGATTTGTAAGGACTGAGCAACCACACTTGGAGGCTTAACAATGCAATCTCTTCCCCACATGACTAAGCAGGACTGTACCAACACCACCCATGCACCAGCTCTTTTGGTCATGGCAGAGGAAAATTCATTTCCTTGGCTTATCATTGTGCAATAAACCTCCAGCGGAAACATTTCTTTCCTGTAAGAAGCAGCATTTTGAGGAAACACCTACAAATCCCTCCCAAGGCCTTTGGGAGAGCCCCGAGAGCTTCCTGCCAATGCCTACCAGCCAGGAGCCATCTGTGAGAGCCCTCATCATCCTGGGTGCTTGTGGTTATGTGGTGACAACGTCAAAGAGCCACCACAGGCACACAAGGACCATTTTCTTTCTTCAAAGTGAACAACAAAAAAGAAACTTGAGTTGATGGTAACAAGACTCTTAGTGTAATTTTTGCAAGTTTGACACTGGCTAAGCATCAGTGCCCCACAAAAAAAATAATTTACTGAATCTCCTCCGCTACAGTTGAACAGAAGAGGGGGAAAGAACAATTAAAAAGGGGTTCATGAGGTGAGGTAAAGATTAGGAAGAAACACTTTAAGGGCAAAACAGGCTCAAAACTTAAAAGGTATGAAAAAAATGTATTAACAGAAGTAAAAGAGGATAATGAGAACTAAAATAAACCTTTAGAACACCTTCCCCCCCACCCCAAGCTCTTCTTTCCTTCCCACTGACAGCACAGGGAGACAAAACATGGGGGTTTTAGTCAGTTTGTCACTTCTAAAAAAGAAAAATCTTTCTTCAGTTCACTTAGGGACAGAAGTTTATTTTGCTATGCCATGGGGTCCCTTCTATGGGAAATAGTTCTCTGTGAATTTTTCCAGCAGTTTAAATTTTCATGACTAGCAGTCCTGCCCTAACCTGCTGCAACATATGAGTTCCTCCCACAGGCAAAGCAGTCTTCCCACAGCTGTGTTTTCATGGACCATTTGGTTCATGGGGTACAGTCTTTTAAGGATGAGCTGTCCTCTTCCTCTATCTCTGGAAGCAAGGGTTCTCTCTGTTCAAGCAAGGGTTCTCTCTGTTCAAGCCTCTCTCCAGATCACACCTTCTCAGCATCCACATGCTCCAGCACGAGCACCTTTTTCTCATGGGCTGCAGGTGAATGCTGTATCCCGTCCATGCACTTAATGAATTACCAGGTAACAATTTGTTGTATTACAGTCTTCACCATGGCTTGCAGAAGAATCTCAGCTCCGAGGCACAGAGAACCTCCTCCTCCCCATCCCTCCTTTGCACCGACCTTAGTGTCGCCATGTTGTTCTTTTCATGTGTTTTCACCTTTTCCTTTTCTCTGACTTGGGAGAGAATTAGTGTGCATTGGTCCATCGGTTCTCAAGTTCTACCAACTGAAAAGTTTTTATAGAGTTCTGCAGTGTTGAAAGGTTGATCTCGCCTGGGCTCTGCATTGGGGAATTGCTCACTCTGCCTTTCGTTGATGATCACGCGGTCCCCATCAGCACTGCGCAAGTCGCGCCACAGTGCTGGCTCCGTTTAGCGCCTCTCTTCATGCGGGGTGCCCAAAAGGGGAAGCTGCTGCCGCCGCTTTTGCCTTTCTGTTTGCAGTGCAGCAGGCTAGAAGTGGCTGGGCAGACAAATTCCATGGCTGGCCATGCCAAGATGGCCACATGGCCGCTTCTGGCTCTGGCCGCTCTCGGCCTCAGGGTCACTTCTGGCACCGGCTGCAGAGCTGCTCCCAGCATTGGGATGGCACCCAGGGACATGGCCCAGCAGCTCTGCTGGGAGAGGGCCCGGCAGCACCCTCGCCACCCCTTGGACATCAGAAAGAAAGAGTTTCGCGGTTTTGTCGGTCTTAAATATGTTATCATAGAGGTGTTACCAGCTTTTCTAATTGGTTAGCATTGTGCCTATTCTCAGAGCAAGCCAGCAATTAGTTTTTCTAGGCACAGAGGAAGCTTTTAGCAGCTCCTCACAAAAAAATCACTTCTGTGGCTGGTTTCTTCCCTCTTCATCAAAAACCAAGCTATGCAAAAACCACCACAGTAATCCTTTCCTATCTCATCTGCTCCACCTCACTTGCATGTTGTCTTCTGCAACCTAAGCAGCACTATTACCTCTTTATTACCCAGGAGCAATGTGCCAGGCAGGGTCTTGCAGGAAGCAGAAGGGCTTGACTGCTCTCCCTCCATCTCTGAAGCAGGCCCACCTCATCTCCCAGCCCTTAGGAGCACAGCAGCCACCACCAAGGGGAAAAGTAAGATCCTGCTCCAGGCACATCCCCTTGGTTTTGGGAGGCAACACACTCTGCCCTGGTACACATCAGGAAGCAAGGAGAGCTTTTTGGGAGGAATCATTGCTTGCTTAGTTGCATAAAATGCTACCAAATAATCACTATACCATCTAGTAATTGATTATTAACTCCATCAGCTGAGGGAGCCACATCATGACTTACAAATTACCTTCTTTCCTGCAAAGTTCTTTCTCTAGACAGGACTTACTAAAACCTGCTCATCCCAGCATATCAGTTTCCAGGTACAATTTGGAAAAAAAAAAAGGGGAAAAAGTAAAGCAATGAACAGCAAGCATGCAACAACAGTGTTGTGAGCTCAGATGATGTTAAATGAATTAATTCGATTCATTCTCAAATTTAATTGGCAAGATTTAGTGGTTCACATTAAAAGCATGAATAACTATTTTGTTCTGTGAATGACTATAGTTTAGTGATTCGATGTCAGTGTATTTTGCCCAGGGTAAAACTCGCTATATGAATTATTCACTGGTGGGTGAATGAAATGAACAGGGTCATGCTCATAGACAGGATGCCAGCTGTGGTTATTTGACATGACGGGGCACACTCGATGCTGACAAAGGACAATAGTTAATTTACAATGTGGTACTGGGGCTCAGTCATTCTCCTTAAGATCTTTATAGAAAGCATGGCACTTTTTGTCATGTACTCCACATTAAGATGGATTCCATGTGCCAAAAAACACTGAAGCATAGCTCACTTTTAAAAATGTTCAGTAGTTTAAAGGCAAAAAAAAAATAATCTACCTTCCTGTCTTGTTTGGCTGAAACATTGCTCCAAAGAAAATGTGTTTAAGAGCAACTTAAAAACAAATGAAGGAACACATCTATATATCACTGGAACATCTTGTCATAGATGCAGTAGTTGATAACTCTTAGGAACCTCTCCCTGATAGGAAAGAATCTGGAAGCCTCTCACACAATGAGGTCTCAGACTGGGAATAATAGAGCTTTTACCTAAGCTTTTACTTCCAAAGCCGAGAGAGAGAACATACTGGACAAAGTTTCTGCACTAACGTATTTACAGTGAGCAATCAGAGCAATTTTCCCAGTCTTCTTAAAAACCTGTTGCTTTAATACAAGACATTTGTAATCTGGAAAGACGGATTCAGTGCAATTCAGCTTGATCTGACAAATGGGCCACAGAAGTTTACTTATGCATACTAATGATACATTCATCTTCACTTTACACTTCTCAGCTGCGTGCTTATTGCAAACATCTGTGTTGCTGAAATGACTGGCATTACAACTCATTTATATGGTTTAAAACTAGTGATCGACGAAAGCTGAGAGAGAGGGGAGGGGCTGTGAATGGGTTGAATCAATGTCCTGGTGAGTATGAAAAGAACTTCATTGGTAACTTCCAAACAACCAGCATGGCACAAACCTTGTGTGCATGAGTATTGCATTGATAAAACACCTATTTAGTATATTTAGTACTTAGAAAAAAGGCTAAAGGAAAGATAATTCAAAGGCAGCTTTGATTTCCCCTCCATGTCACACACTCCCTACCATCCAGTTGAGGGAAAGGTTGCTGTTTCATAGGCCAGCAGCTCTGTGGCCATTGATCACCAGGAAAGCATCTCAGTTCTTAGTGCCATCCCTAATTCAAGCATTTTCTTGCCTTATGCAAAAATGGTACACTTTCTATCAAACTATGGTGTGCTGGAGACTGTGCCTACCTCTGAAATGAACCTGCTTGGATTTGCCTTGTTTTCATCCCTCCTGACACTAGATGATTTGGCATAAATCCTTCCTGAAACACAGTTCTCACATGGTTAAGAATAATGGGATATTACTCCTTGTAATGGAGATAATTATAGCAATGGGATAGTTCTCCTTGGCTCCTACATTTATCAGGTATTTGCTTTTAGACCAGATGGCACTTCTGCTTTATAGCTGCATGTGAAGTATTCAATTTCTGTACACATATTTGTTAGGCATTTGGCTTTCCCATGGAGCTCCTGGATACAGGTTAGTATACCAAAAAGGCTCTGAAGTTGTCTTCAGGGTCTTTCTGTCCTTGGACATCCAGGTATTATCATTATTTGACTGTCTCTATTTATGCCATGACATTGTGTACTCTTCATAGTCACGTGGAACATCTCAGAGACCCTCTAGCTAGGCTGACAGACAACTGGGTGTGAGCAGCTAAAGCCTTTGCCTTAAACCACTTCATATCTCTGTTCTTTAAACTTTGTCTTCTTTACTGTAAATACCGAGATACGCTAGTTCTTTAAACTGGTTCATGGCGGCTTGGTTGATTGTTATGGTGTATCTCAGTATTTACAGTAAAATTAGCAGGTCTGTGTATTCATGTATTCATTCATATTCATTCAAGCTAGGAGAAGGTCAGAAGTCAGTTTTGAACATGGTATATGATCCATCTCTCAGTGCCCATGTGCCACTCTGGCACAGCATTCACAGTCACATGTACTGAGAATATGAACCACAAGCTAAGTAGTATAAAATAATCTCCAAAGTCTTACAAAAGCTTCCCACAACACAATTCCCTGTCTCAAAAATCAATGGCCATGAACGCTTCTGCAAGGCATTTCATTTCATCACCTATTTTCTTAACTGTTGCTAAAACTTCAGTACCAAACTACGGCCCACGTCTGCATAAAGGAGCAACGACTGGAGCCCCACAGCACCATGCTGCTCACTGCAGAAGCATCTGCCAGCTGACAGACCTGCTTCATACCTGCCTCCTGCCGAGGGAGCCCCGCTCCTCTTTGCTGTTTCTCTACTAACACTGCATAAATCACCAAGAAACTTGGATAAACTTGGCAAGTGCAAGTCCCAAGAGCTGCCCAACTGAGCTTGTATTTTCACATGAGGGCACGGTGGAGATTGCTTTTGCACATTGTGGGTCAGCTCATAGACAGGGGTGAGCTGAGTAACCCACAGAAGCTTCTCCAACAATTTCTCCCTTTCACTTCTGCTCCAGAGGCACTGAGAGCCTTCTCTCAGGCTGGACCTGAACCTGTGGCCATCTGAATTGCACACTTGCTTTTGATATGACTGCATTATACTCGCATATGCAATTATTAACTAAAACTACAAGAATATAGAAATAGATGCTTTGTTAGGAAAGGTGAAAGGTGGGAGTTTATTTTGCAGATACTGATTTCATCAGCCTTAATCATAGCCACTCAACCTAGCACATCAACTGGCACATGGGGCTCACTGGCTCAGATCTGAGTTACAGTATTTCAGTTGCCATTTCCTCACATACTCTCCTCTCTGGGCACAGGCATGGAAGAGAGAGGAGCCCATTTCCACACCAGGAATACCATTTCCCACCCTCTGGCTACAGCTCTGGCAGGCACGGGAGCAGCAGGGTGGGTGCCTGACTTTGTGTGCACCACCCCACAGGGAGAGGCAGGGCAAGAAGCATCACACACGGGGCACAGCAAGGGACTGTGGGGCACTTGCCACAGCCACAGCAGAGCAGGGGCTCTGCTGCCAGTGGGGCCGGCTCCAGCCTGTGGAAAAGGCACATCGGGTGCTCCCTCCAATACTTATTCATCTGCAGGGATAAGAAGGGCAAGGGGGAATATGGGAAGAAAGAAAAACTGCCGAGTAAGAATGAACAGCAGTAAAGTAACCAAAACAAATGCAAAGTAAAAAAACCAACCCGCTTCTCTGATTAATTTTGGTCACTGCATTCACCAAAAAAAGGCTGGATGGGACAGCAAAGCAGAGCATGTAACTGTGCTCAGAGGACACATGAATGAAATCCTGTCTCACTGCCACCTTCTTACAGATATGCTCTGCAGACATGGCCCACTTCTAAAATAGCTAATAAAGGCTGCACATTGCTGCACTTATGCAATGGCATAACCAAAGCAGGGAGCATTCACTCCTCTTTAGCCCTTTCAAAAAGAAGAGCCTGTGCCACTCTGAAGTCTAGAATAGAGAAGTTATTAACTTGAGCTATGCTTTCCAGCCCCTGCTATGTTATTTTCAGGGCTGACTGCTGCAGCCTGAAGAATAATTCCTAATTTTTCTCTCTTTCTGTGAGCTCTGAATGTTTATTTTTTTGTAGACATCTGTCCAATTTCAGGTAATTTCACGTCTGGAATGTCTACATAAGTAGGTATGTGGGACTATCACAAGGCAAAAATAAACATTGTTACAGGAATTACTTCCTAATGCTGAGGACTTTTCATGGAGAAGATTTGTGCCTTAGTGTACATATGCTATTGACAAAGATTTACTACATTCAACAGACCTGCATTTTCTTAGTTTGTTACAATTTCTGTCAGAAGTATAATCTGTCATGCACAGAAAATCCCTTTCATGGGGAAAAATGAGAGCTACAAGGCTCTTCACTGCTTTCTTTGTTGTCCTTCTTGTTTCAGGTACATTACCAATGAATAATATCCTACAACAAATTACAAAGATTGCAGTAATTGAACATGTTAAATATTGGTGATACAGTGAGCCTCTGGATTGCTGAACAGTAATTCCATAGTACCATCCCAAAGCAGAAGCACGCTGAACTATGCCATGCCTTGCTGCTTCCAACTCCTACTGATGCTGATAACTATCTACCTTCAAAGCACAGTTGGATGAAATGTAAAGAAAAAGCTAAAACAGTGCACCTTACCATCCATGCATACTCAAGTGCCAATCAGCTAAAGGCTATCTGGGAACAGAAAGTCACAGCTATTATCCTCTTTCACAGTCCATACTGCCATTGCTGAGATGGGATTTTTTGAAAACACACTTGCAAAGTACATCCTGTCACTTAACTTTGGGGTTTTTTTTCACCATATTATCAAGGAGCACTGCCTTTCCCATGCCTGGCTTCATCTGGCTTGTGCAGACAGAGAATAACATGAAAAAATTCTTTTCAGAAGTTTGCTGAATTGATGGGCAGAACAAGCTCAGAGCAGATTACTGCCTGCTGCCCTCCGAGCACAATGCATGGGAAGGTGACAGCACCAGCCACTCACCGCTGTGGCGTAGCTACAGCGACTCACTGCCGGTAGCACTGGCTGCTGCCTCCTTGACTCCAGCTCACAGTTTATCTGTTTGTTGAAAATCCAGTGATAATCACTGCAATAGTTCCAGGCACCAGTGTGGGGATCAGAAATGATCTTCCTGAGTTTCCAATGGGCTAGGAAGTTCCTCTAAGTAATAAAGGATTGAGTATCTGCCACGTCCTGTTTTAGTCAATGGAGAGCTCACAGGATGACTGAATAAAAACCACAATACTCTGAGAATTCCTCCTCTTTGGTCCCTGTGTGACATTTACCTGCTAACTATACCAATGCCTACATCCCCAAGGGAAAGATCCTGGGCTAAGCAGCAGACTTATACCTGGCTTTGGGCAGTGTGTTCCTCAAGCAATCCACAACAGAAGAGTTTGACTTTAACTGCTAGCAAAGCACTCCAAAACATTCCACTACACATCCTTATCCCAGCACTGTCTCTTTGGTTTGGACAAATGGCCCCCAGGGGTCAGGGCTGCAATTTTGTGTGTCCTATACCTGCTTCCTTTTTTTACTGTGAAAGTAATCATTATGCTGGGCTGCTTAATAGCAGAGCTTAATAACAGAGCAGAAGAGCTTCTGGAGGTGCCAAAGCAAAGGTCCTGGGGCTGAAGTCATGTGGATGCACATAACACACACACATATCTGGTTATTCCTGCCCCCCAGATTTGTTGAACCACTTTATAAAAGATGAGAAGATTGGGAGAGCAGACTTTTACTTCACAAATGTTTTGATTTTACTTACTTGTCCCCAAGTGTACAGGCCCCTTGGACAGCCATCACCGCCTCCTCCCACGCATCTGCTTAGAGCACAAATGCCAAAACAAACATGGTAGATACAGAGGTGCTTCTTGGATTATTATAAAGCCTATTTTAACAGATGACTTATGTCTATGGAGTAATGTATGTGGCAAACAGAGATACACATCACATTTTTAGGAAGTTCAGAAAACTGTGATACTTCTAGGAATACAAATTACCTAGGTTTAAGTACATCGCAGAATTTCTATTATCACCTTGTTTAGAAAATCCTTGTGCCTGGATTTCAATTCAGCTTTTCTACTAAGTACCATTTAAATGGTTAACTGAAAAAAATGTTCAATTACCTTAATGAATGTGGATACTCCCTGGTATCTGTTGTACAGATGCACAGGATTGCAGAGGATTTTGTTTACATATGCAATGGAAAGTTTGTTGTTGTTCACATACACAGCAAACATTTCAGCAATATTTCAGCTGTAAACACCAGTTGCTGAAGTTGTGCATCAGTCACTCAGTATGGTCTTTGGATGCAGTGGTTTTGTTTAAGCACCTACAATCTCAGGCAAATCTACCAGCCAGATTTCCATTATTTTATATTTAACAGTACGTGATCAGCTGTAGAAGGGACATTTGCAAGTGTGAAAGCAAATGAAAATGTGGGGGAGGAAGAAGGAGAGAAAATGACAAGTGCTTTACTGAAGATCTCAGCAAAATATTGTTTGGTACTCAACAGGATTTCTCACAATAAAATTATTCAAAGAAAAGGGACACATCAGGGAGGACATGGACAGAGCTGTGATCACAGGAGCAGAGCTCAAAGATGGTGTGGATTCAGATTATTCAGAAATATCACAGCAGGGGCTCTTCTAAAGATCATGGTCTATTTTTCAACTGACACCCACACATCAAAATACTGCCTGTATTTGGTGAAATCTAACAATCTAGTTATTGTCACTTGTAACTATTGGAGTGCAGAAGCTGAAGTAATACTTGGTTAAATTAGCGTTGGTTATCTCTGTAAAAGTCTTACCCTACTCTTGCCAATTTTAGTGTAAAATTTGATGTCTGCAACTATGGATGGATGAAATTAAACTCCAGTGCTCCTTATAGCCATAGGTGGAGATTAACTGCACTGAAAAGCTACTGAAATAGAAGAGCAAGTCTCTGGAAAAGCCTGAAAGGGAAAAATCAGCCTGTGATGTTTTCTACTATAAAGGAGGGATGCGACATAAGAAAAAAGTTTGAATGTCACATGGGTTGAGACTTGCAGAAGGTAGGGAAAAGTATTCTCCTAAAGACATATTTTTGGAACTGCTGTGGGAAATCTTTCTGCAGGCAGATCTTGCTGTGGGGGAAGCTCACACCCTGCCGTGAGGGAGGACTGGCCCATTTGGAGCTTAGGATAAACACTTGGCAGGAAAGCAAGCTCCATCAAGGATCTGTATCAGGACTGGGCATGTCAGTCCTGCAAAGATTAACACATATGCTAAGCTTTCTGCACATGAATGTTCCCACTCTAATTCATGGGTGTAAACATATGCGCGTGCGTAGAATCAGGACCTCAGTGCCTTTCTTCTCTAGATCACATGGAAGTTTTTCTGACTGTAAACGTGCAGGAAGGGTTTTGAGCAGAACTAAACAGCTTCTACTACAGGCTAGAGTGTTTTGAGACCAGCACATAGTCAGAAATATGATTGGTCCATATGGCTTATTGTCACAGGATTCCCTCAACAAAAGTGCCCCTGATAACTAGGAATTATTTCATTTTTTTTTAATTTAATTTTTTGATTGCTACTAAACTTGTTTCTCATCTGCTTAAATGTACCTTTAATATAATGGAGAATTTCCTTCATCTAAATTCAACTACACATTAGTTTGTGGCATATGGGAACCATGTAAAACGAATCTGAATAATTATTTATTACAGTTTTTGCCAAATTACTTAAGATTGTTCACACCTTCAAGGGAATTTTTGCTTACATATTCCTTACTCAGCCCAGTTCACTAAAGACTTGATCATATTTATATCATTATCAGTGTTCGTGTCAAGGGAATTCAGAACATTTTTTATCAGTGGATCATTACATGTGTTATGGCTTTTTATTAGTATTCTTCAAATTATGACAATAACTTGCCTAATTGCATTTTGTTATAGCCTATATGATCTGCTGGTGAGCTGATGTAACTTGAATTTTGAAGCAAAATTATCAACTCAGATGTGGTCAGAGCAATCAGTTCTTCAAGTACTGACAGTCTTGATATTCAGACCAAATATTTTTGTAGTTCATCAACAACTTTCCTTTATAGAAGGATAATTTATGTGCTATCTGACCAATGTGTTGTTTGCAATCATAAGCAGGAAAACTGCTCGATGTACAGCAGGAATTAGTCTCTCTGGTCTTAGCTGACAGCTTTAACCAAGAGCATTTCTCCTACACTAGGAAACTGAGGTCTCTACACCAATTACTGCTGCCTTTTTACAGGCAAGGATTTGGGGGGGGAACAACTCTGAGGATTGGATTCTACAGACGATTTGGTTGAATCATGAGTAAATCAAAAGGGAAGATAAAAAGAATTCCTGGGAAAGTATTTATAAACCCATGGGACTAAATGACAAGCATCTGAGATTGCTAACAGAGCTAGCAGAGGGAAGTGAGATACCTTGAACAGTGATTTTTAAAAGTTCATGGAGAACAGATGAGGTGCCAGAGGATTTCAGAGCCACAAAATACAGCACTCAATTGAGTTATAAAAAAGGGGCATCCAGGAATTTACTAAGCAATTCATTTAACTTCAATAGCAAGTAAACTATGTAAGGAGTCATAAAGGAGCCATTATGAAATCTTAGAGCAACCCAGAATAATAAATAATTGGGTGGGAAAGGGCTTTAAGAGGTCATCTAGTAATCTCATCAAAAATCTTGTAGGAGTCAACATTCAGAAAAATACGGTACTTAGATATGCACATTTCAGCTGGCCCTTTCTACACATCCGAGGAGAGAATTCAGCCTTTGCTTGGGGAGGGGGAGCATTCCTTGAGCAGAGCCCATATTAAATGGAGGACTTCCTTGCCTTTTCTGCACAGCTTGGTCTCACTATTGAATGAAAATGCTCAGAGGTGTCAGGAGAAATTACAGCAGCTGGCACAGAAAAGGAAAGCTGTTAAAGTTGATGATCCTCTTTTTCAAATTAATATTCCCTGGACACAGACCCAAGTAACAGATTAACCGGGGGCGAACTGTGATAACACAAGCAGCTAATGCCACGATGGAGGGCTGTGGGGGAAGAGTGTTCTAGGGAAGGGATGTTGTAAAAGAAACCCTCTCCTGCCCAAACCCGTAGAGCAACAGAGAGGTCAGCCTGCCTTTGGAGAAGCAAAAGAGGCTGCAGCCAGCACCAGGGGAAAGAAGAACCGTGATACCTCCAAAATTCCCACCTGAGCTGAGGCAAGTGAGAGGAGCTCACATCCATGCCCATCCAAGGTTGTTACTCCCTTACCTTCCCTGTTCATCTAACACCCCTGAGTGGCCAAGCAAGGGGAGCTCTGCCATGACTGAGGACAAGGAAAAAAGCTACTTTTTTACAGCTTGAAAGGCTCTTTAACCTTTAACTAAAGGGTTTAAAACCTTCCTTTCAACCCATGCTTCTGTGAGCTTTTATATAGTCACTGCAACATTACATGGTAATATTTGAGTCTCAAGTATTGTACTGAATTTTTCAGGAGATCCAGGGAAATACTGGGTGGCACATTAGATTAGAATAGGATGTGGACTCTGGTGCTCAACCTAAAATGCTGAATTGCAGCCTGCCCTTGACAGAAAACCACTAACCCTGAAACACCAAAGTGCCAGTGTGGTACAAAAGATTTACTTACCTCTGAGGTGAAATTCTGTGTCTTTCCTTGTGCTCACAAACAGCTGCTCACCAAAGCCAACCAGCCAAACAGCATGAGTACTGACTGAAGTAGCAATCTGTAACTGCAAAACTTATCTATGATGTTGCTCAACCAGGTACACGTGTATTTTTCCCCTTAAATGCAGAATGGCGCAAGGTAATTTTGAAAGGATTGAGGAAAAAACCCACAAGTTTACTTGTCATTAGATGTAGATAGTAATAATCAAAAGCAATAATCACACCATGTGAGGAAATTGAATATAGACAAACAGCAATGCTAAATGAGAGAGGAGCACCAATTATGTGCAACAGAGTTCTTATTATACGACATTCTGATTACCTTAAATTATATTTTTAAAGATATCCATTTTTATTTTTACTTCTAAAACAGGAAGTTCTTGTCAAGTATTGACGTCAGCTAGCCTCATCAATTGTTCCTGTAATAGCTCAACTACCACTACAGCCACAAATGCTATGAAAGAGCTAAGTACTCCCTGCACAAAGGGGATTCGGTTTGGGCATTGCCACAGCGAGTATGCATGCCTAGTCTTTTACAGAGTAGTAATTTATATTGATTTTTTGTGGCAGAGGTTCCCTCCCACTATGCATTGGTCTTTATTAAAAAAAAAAAAAAAAAAAAAAAAAAAAAAAAAAAAAAAAAAAAAAAAGTTAAAGACAGGATGATCCATCTTGAAAATAAATCTAATTTTTTTTCTTTTTTAGAAAATGCAGTGAATTCAGTATTCATTAGATGTGTTGGACTGACTCCATGGCAGACCTCCAGCACAGTCTGCAGGAGAACAAGTCTCCATGTAGAACAGCCTGCACCTCTTGACTGTGCTTTTGGGGTGATCCTTTGGGGCAGCACAAGCAGCACCACATGGACTTCTCTTTGGCACAAGGGCCCCCACCACTCAGTGGCCATGTAACAAGAGTAGCATGATCTGCCGCAACCTGGATCAGAGGCTACCAGCTCTGACAGCCATCAGCTGGCAGTGTGGCTGCCACTTCCATGTCCCAGTCACATCCAACCCCTGCTGTGTCCCGACCTGTATCCCTCCATTATTTCCTGTTTGTCTTTCCTTTATGTTTATGACCCTTATTATTACTGAGTCTGTTTCCTTCTCTCTCACAGGAATCCTGGATTGCACTATTTATTTATCACTGCTCTTATTTTGGCTTTAAAAGACATCCACAACTTGGGGATGGGAGGGAAATGGAGTGGGGGGATGGGGGGGGCAGGGAGTGGATGCTACCATGAGTGCCTGGTAATGGTTCAGTGGAAATCTTCAATTCAAGCTGTGCCAGGCTAAATAAGAAAGGCCAGGAGAGCTTCAGAAGCCAACCAAGTCCAAGGAAGCACTTAAACTCCCTGGGGAAGACAAGGGAAATCTACTGAAAACACTGAAATAACACTTTTGCTTCCTTCCTGTTTATAACATGAACCCAACTAGGGTTTTACTTCCAGGTGTGAAGAAGGTTTTCACCATCAGGAGGTTTCACTTGGCACCACAGAAGGGCTGGAGGATATTGGCAAGGTGGCCATGCTCAGAATCCCACAAGGCATCAATGTGCCAAGGCCTTGTGGCATCGTGCAGCCCAGCAGCTTCTCAAAGCCACTTCTGACTGTGCACCTGAATCCTTGGATTCATTTCCTCCTCCTCTGCACCTTGAGAAGGGTTGCACATTTACCAAAACATCTTCACTGGTCACAGATTTCAAGTGCCCTTGGATGCAGTTTTAGTTTAGGTACCAGGTTCGTTTATGACAAATACCTTTCATGAACATAAACACACCTACTTCAGCTATCTGCTGCACCTACACAGAGACCTTAGATGGCAGCTGGCATGTACCTAAGCCTTACAGACAAAACCAAATGTTTTTTAGGGCCCATGGAAATGTGCTCTCCCATAAAATGTCCAGCACCTCTTGCTGCAGCCTGAACTAAAAATACTACAAGTACAGTTCAGGCTTTTGTCATTCCCACTGCCCACAGGAGCAGGATGTGCAGAGGCAGAGGATCAGAGGATATAAAAAGTTCATTCAGGAGTCTGTCTTCTTTACATTCTTAAAGTGACCTCAAACACTCTGAGCTTCCCTTTCAGTTTTGACTGGGAAATTTGGCTTTCTCCTGACCCTCTACTAGCTGGTGGGAAGCGGCAGACAGAGCCCAGGCCATCACTTTGATGCTGCTTTCCTGCGACACTGACAGCTCCCCCAGTTCCCATGGCCACAAATTGGCCATGCCTCCCCATTCCTGCCCAGCACAGCTAAGCATCCCTACAGAATCCATGTCCCAAACTCAGGAGCAGGACTGCTGCCAGCTGAGACCAATGCAGCCCTTGCCCACCTTTGCCAGAGCAAGGCTAGCACAAAATGGGCTCCCAGCTGCACCTAATATTGGTGGCACCAATATTAATTTTGTCCCACAACAAAGAGCAGAGTTACTGTAACTAAGTCAAGCTCTTGTAAAAAGTCTATAAAGTAAGATTAAACATTTCTTCTTTCTAACTTTTTCTCAATCTAAGATTAAAAGCATTTCTTTCTGAAACCTGAAATCTTCCTGATAACCCTAAAGTTTTAACCCAAGTGGTGGTGCAATTTGGAACGAGATGGTGACCATGTATATAAGATGAAGAAGATACAGAGGTTTCATTTCCTACAAATTAATTCTCTACAAGCTGTGTAAACTTTCCTTCATATAAACAAAGTCTTTACAGACAAAGATGTTAGGGTTTTTCCCCTTTCAATTATTTAGAGAAAAAACAGAAATGCAATTTTACTGTCTAGGCACTTCAACCCATACCAGCAAATCGAGAGCTGCTCTGGTTGCCTTCCACAGTGCACTTCCTCATGCTTCTGACTATAAAACAAATGTAAATAAACTTGCAAAGAAACAACCTTGTGCAGCCGGATATTACTTAGTAGTTTCAAGCTTCTACAGTATATTGACAACTATTTGTATTTACACACCCCCCACCCCCAAATACAAATGCTGTGATCTCTCACTACAAAGGGGCAACATATGAGAGATAGCACAACTGCCATGCCAATACCATGCTGTCGTCTTCACTCCTATCACTTTTCCATGCCCTAACTTCAGGGAGGCTCCAAAATTCAGCTCTAAAAATGCATTAAACAGTCATTCTGCAAAAGAGGGAGTAATCCACATTATCAATTTTAGTGGCCCAGCTCAGTGGCCCAGCTGGACATAGAAGTAATGGAGAGGGAACTGCCAATCTACTTTGCCCTAACTCTTGCACTTCAGATCCTCTGTGAGAAGAGGGGAGTTGTCCCTCTTCAGAGAGCTCAGGGCCCCCACAATTTGGAGAAGGAGCATGACAGAGAACAGAGACGATTCAACACCCTGAGGGCTTGGCATACCATTTCTTGAAGGAACAGGGAGCACCCTGAAGTCTCAGTGGTGATGGAGAGATGGTGGCTTGCCTGAGGACATGGAGGAGTGGGCTAGAGGCTGTAATACAGGAGGCACCAGACTCAAAAACAAGACAGGGGAAGGACCTACCCTCCAAGGAGACGAAAAGAGCCTTATTTTAACATGAGAATTCTTCTTCTTCAAAAAGTCACACTGGTCAAGCTTGTTTTCTGAGAAAACATGGAGCACAGAGTCCCTAGGAGACTCCTCATGTGTGTACTTTCAGGAAATATTGAAGGTCTACCAGAGGGCTTGACTCACAGGCCATTAGATGCAGTTTTGCCAAACAGACAAACAAGTCATTGTGGACAAATATAAAGTACACTCAGAAAACAGCAGCATTACCCTTTAAAAATATTCCAGAGCACTTAAATCCATCTCATATTCAAGTGTCCAGAAGACCAAATAGAAATGCTATTTGCTGGGTTTTTTTGTTTTCCTTCATAGTATTAATCTAAACTAGTACATTGCATATCATTTAAGAGGAAGAGTGTTTTCATATATCTGAAAAATATTTTTGTTTCATTAATGCCCCATGCCTAAAAATAAACCCAGCAGATTTAGAATGAATGCTCATGATATTTGCCTACCCTTTAAAAAAAAATTTCCATGCCTGAAGACATGATTTCCTAGAGAAACAAGGGAAACCTTCTCTAAATTATGCTGTTTAGGAAATAAAGCAGAAGAAAAGAGTCACTTGTGCTCACAGTTCCCCACATGGGTTTAACCTCTACCTTCAGGCATTTTGCACAACCCCATGGGTAGCATTCATGCTGTGTTGCCCAGGGCTGAGCACTTGGGGTCAGGCACCAGGAGCAGCAGTGCTGCCAGGCTGCTGAGAGCCCCAGCTTTGCCTGCAGTACCTGCAAGAGAAGATCGCTGGGAGCAGTGACTGCCTTGCTCTGCCTCATTCTGGAGTACTTCAGAATTAATTCTGGAGGGCAAAATTTCAGAGCAGCAACTTCTAGAGGAGCTATTTTGCATCAAGAATAAAATAACATGGGAATATGTTGTCACTGCAACCATCTGTACTTCAGTCAAACAACCTCATTGGACAGTACCACTCTGAACCTGTTTCTCCATCTGTTTATGGTGAGTTCTCAGTCACACATGAGAGGCTCACAAGAAGGCAGGGCTACACTTCCTTCTATGTCACTTCTATCTCCAGCCACTGCTTCTCAGGACAGATACAATCTGCTGCTGAGATAACAGTCCCAAACTCTGCTTTTTTTTTTTTTTTTTTTTTTTCCCTTATCTCTCCCCAGTGACTGTAATACCTGTTCTGACAGTACCAATGGTCTGACTTTCCAGCATTGACTGGAAAAAAAAAATACCAGCAGTGAGAATAATGCTTTAATTCTACTGCTCCTTAACTTAATAAAGTCAAATATGCAACAGAATCTGATTTTTCACTTTTCTTTATTAGGTGCTTTATCATTTGAGCTTTATTGTCCAATCTAATTTGTTACTAGAAGATAAAGCAATTACATGCTCAAACATGATTCACTGTAAAACTCCAGCCTGTGAAACCACAGTCCAGCAAAAGAGCTGTGCTGGCAATACCATGGCTAACAAACACAACTTATGTGCGACACTTGGGGAGAGCAGCGACCACAGGCCTGTGCTATCCCTCTCTTCTACTGCTCCCCAAATCCCCCTGAAGTGGCACAGAACACAAACTGGGGAGAAACCACCACGGGGTCTGCCTCAGAGGGCAAGGAGGCCACCAGTGCATGGGGCCAAATGCAATCCAGACCAAAGGGGAGCCACAGGCAAGAAAAGGAAGAGCATGGTAACCCATGAGGAAACCAGGAAAGAAAAAGGAAAGAAAACCTCTCCCAACAGCTGCAGAGAGGTTTTGCCAGACAAAGAGAGAAGCCAGGCAACTGCATAGCTGCTCTCTAAATCACTGCTCAGACATGCTACATGGTCCTGACTGGCTGGGGTGCAGTATCTGGCTGGCCCCTTAGCCAGTCCAGCAGGCTCAGGCTGTTTCTAAATGGGGTGAAGGCCAACAGGTCTCCCCAGTGTCCTGCAGGAGCCCTACTGGCAGCCCTGCCTGCAGGTGCTTACATCACAGACAGCATTCTGCCAGCCACCAGCTCCTCACCCCCAGCACCAGGGCCAGACAGGATGAGAGGCAGCTGCTGGCCACTCGCCAGCACATCTTGCATTGCCTTAAATGCTCTGTTCTGACTACATGTCCTGTTTGCTATGAAACAAATCTAATGGAGGAAATGAGCAGGATTTTGCTTTTAAAAGGATTGTGTCAGGTACATTAACAGTTCTACCATACATGTTACTCGGCTCTTCAGAGAGTGCTTGGGTTTCATTTCTGCTGTAATTTTATCAGCATCTTGCTCAAGCCTCTCCTTGGTTTCCTGCTACTTAATTTATTTTCCTTTGCAGTCATATATTGAGCCATCTACAGTGCTCTGCTGGCTGCCAAACCTCTGAAAACACATCACACCAAAGTGTTGTAGTGAGTCACCTATGGCTCTTGTTTGCAGTTTTTACTCATGTAGCCAAATACTAACTCTGTGTTTAGGACCTATTACTCCAATGATTGCCCTTTTTCAGCTTAGCAGTTGCTGAGCACAGATAGTAAAAATGAAGACTTCTGTGGCAGAATAGCAGTCATTTGTCAGGTTTTAACAAAATCTCTGACACAGAGGTGGCTCACAGAAAGCAAAGAACTATTGTCTAGTTATTAGTACAATAAAGGTGAATATAAACCCAGCTGCCATCCTGGAAGCAGCAAGTCATTAAGGGGGTGCTGCAGCTAGCAGGATCAGTTCAGCTCCCTCAGCATCAGCGCCGAGATGAATGCCATTCACCCTATTTATCAGTGGCATTACTTATTCTGTGTTATTTATTGGTGGAATATGTGAATTTGACAGCTATCTGTGGATGACAAGCAGCTAACAGGTATATCAAGTATCAGGAGCCATACATGCTAAATGTAGATGATTTAAATAACTTGGAGATTTGTAAGAACAATGAGACATGAACTTCAGTGAGAGGGAACAGAAAAGGCAGATGCCAGACTATGGGTGGGGCAGACATTGGCAGAGGATGGATAAGTCAGGCTCACTTGTATGGAGCAGGACTGGAAGGAGGAGGTTGGCCACCCACAAGTCCTGTCACACTGTTGTAGATACACTAACTTCTGACCCTGATTGTTCACTGGAGTTTGGGGATATGCAAAGTCAAGGAAAATGGAAATTTTTGGCTTTAGAGAAGAGGTAGTGGCAGATCAGAGCCACATAGCTTGGCTAGTGCTGCTGCTGCTGCCCCCAGGGAGGAAGGGGAGGTGTATTTTGGGATGGTCTGTTATCTTCCCTTACCCATAGCCACTGCTACATGTGCCCTGCTCCCATCTCACAAGGCAGCTGCTACTCTGGCTCTTGGCAGCACTAGCACTGGCAAAGTGGGCAGTGAAGCTATTGCTCTTTAGCTTGTACATTTCTCTGTATTTGCCAGTGTGTAGAAGCAGGCAGAAACACTCTCCTCTTTGGCACAGAGAAAAGCAGCAGGCAGAGAGCTTCCCTCCACCATGGGTGTGCTAGGAAAAATACTCGTCCATGTGGTAGACTCCCTGCACCTCACTTGTCTTCTCACCTCCAGACTCAGCACGTGCTATCTGTGTGGAAGTCCATATACAACAGGAAAGGCTTCCAGGGGAAGGCAAAGCATTTTGTTTGCTTCAAGACTTTAAACAGCTTTTTCTGGGATAATGCCAGGATCCCTGGAGGATGAACTGCAGTCACTGAACTCCAAAAATTCAGAACAACTTTGAGACAGTTCAAGTTTGGGGGCCAAAACTGGCTATCCCAAAAATCAATATTCAACCTTGAAAATACACACCTAAAAGGATCTTGGCTTAAGTTGGGGGTTCTGTCACAAGTAAATCACAAGCAACTTCTGTTAAAATACTTTGAGAGTATTGGGTGTCGCAAATGAACGGCAGCTCCCAGGAGCCAGAACTGTGACACAAAAACAGTTATCTTACAGAAACTGGGGAGAGATATTAAAAGTTAACTGCTCCAAGGAGCCAGCAGATGTTAAATTGAGTAATTAGTTTAGTCTGAAATGGGAGAGCCCTGTCATCAGAGGGCTCCTGTCCCGTGAGGAAAGGACAGACATTGACCTGATGAGGTGTCTGAAAAAATGCTTTTCATCAGGAGACAACACATGAGAATTAAAGAATAGTTGACAATATCACTCAGGAAAGAAAGCCATCTCTAACTGGACTCACAACCGCTTACAGGGAAAAATCACTTCATAGGAAAGAAGTAAATGTGGTCTCAGTTGAAACTATTGCAAGAGGTCCAATAAAGGATATGAACCCAAATAACAAGCAAGGAAAGAGGGTATATGTACAGGAATAGATATACAGACCCTTGGGGCCTGAGATAGGAAAGTGAAGAACACTGGCAGGTTGGTGGCAGGGACCAGGAGCCACTGCTGCCTCCACACAGCCCTGCCCACAGCGCAGGCAGGCACAGCCCACCACTGCCAGACAGCCCATGCTGCAAAAGCTATTGCTACAAAAAGCTACTGCTACAACTCAGTCCTGTCCACAAGATGTGATTCACCCCCTGCATTAACCTGTGCCATGGCAGAGACCATGGGGAGCACGGATGGGAAAACTCCCGGGGGTCTGTTCCAAAAGGCGTGTGGGAAAACATCTGGGAATAGACTCTCTGTGGGCTCTCGAGGGCGAATTCAGAGTAACAAAAGCTCTCAAGAGGATCTTGTGGAAAAAAATGAAGAGCCCTTCCCCCCTCAATTCTGGTAGTTTCCAGATGGGAAACTGAAATGAAACTTTAAAAAAAAATGTTCAGAAACCTTTTGAACCTCATTAGTTTTCATTTCATATGGCTCTGCACAAAGAAGTTTATAAACCTGCAGCTCTTTTAGATGAAATGATGTAACATTCAGATTATATCAATTGGAGTGGGGGGGGGAGCATTCGTCTCAGTAATATTTTAACAAAAGAAGTCATTTTATGCAGTCTTTACAATGCTTTCTTATTTCAGGGGTCATGGGAGCTGCATAACACCAGGTCTTCACAGTCTCAGAAACCAAATTACCTAATTTTGAGGAAACAATACCTGCATGCAATTAAGCTCTTAACTTTACTCATGTGAGTAGTTTGAATTGGTGCATGGAGAATACTTGCAGGCTTTCAAGTCCATATGTGTAAGTTTTGGCAGGGCTTGGTTTTTAACCATGTTAATTTTGAAGCCTTGCTTTCTTTTTTTCAGCAGCAAGCCTAGAAAAACTACATATATGCTATCAACTTTAAAAATCCTGTAAAATCAGTTTTGGAGACTTCAAGGAAATCAAAGCAAATGTGATAAAATTAAAATGCTCCCACTTAAATAAAATTTTATTTCCCTTCCAGTAACATACAATATTTAACTAAGAATTTTAATATATTCAGTAAAATATGAGCATATTATTAACCTCCTCAGAACGACACGATTTACTGTAAAGTCATTACCATTCTGTTCACTCATGTCTGGCCTCTTTGTTTCAAGTCTGTTTTCCCAGCTTACAGTATCAGGTCAACAGACTAACATAAATGAGTAATGTGTCTGGAATTTTTCCTTGCAATACCAAACCTCAGACCAAGCTCAGGCAGAAGGGCCATGCTGAGAAAAGGATGGGAAGCAGCTTCAGCTGTACCTCTTCTCTACATTCTCCATCCTGTCCCACTTTCCCTTGCAAGAGGCTCCTACCTAGGCTGCTGTCTGTTGCTGACTTCACTTCCTTCTCTCACAGCTCTCAGACAGAATCTGGACTTTTGGAAGTCCAAACCCGCCCTTTCTCAGGGTCTAGTAGACCAAAAACAATTCTGTGCTTCCCATGGCCAGTGTTCAAAATCTACAACAGTGACCTCAGAAGTCCAGAAATTTGTTTCTGTAAGGTGGGACAGTCAGAGGGGATCTACTCAGCTAATTAAGTATTTGTGGTCATTTCTGAGGTGCTGCCCACAGTTAACTCAGGGAAGTGAGGGAATGTCCTGCTTGTTGCTGTCTGTCCCCACAGTCAGCAGGGACTTATTAATAGTGCTGAAGGTGTCAGCACAAGAGAAGGATGTCAGTCTTTCCTCAGCACTTTAAACTTCTATAGCCTTCAGGTCAGGGGGAAGCTGGATGTCCTTCTGAAACATTCTGTCAGTAAATCTAGTCTTTTATACAGTTATTAACAAATAAAAACCAAGTTGTATGGAAAATGCCAGTTCTATTTTTGCCAACTAAAATATAATAGGAAATTGTATGCTTAACATATGTGGAGAACTGCAAAACTGAACCACAGATAAGTAACCACTATTATTAAGAATGGTAAACACAGTTGCAGAGGTGAAACGGATTATGCTGCTGGATGTTTCCTTTAATATGAATTCCAGCTACAGACTTGCTTTGCATATGAAAGTTAATAGAAAATCCTTAAAGCAACTTAAGGAAACAGAATTGAATTCTTACAAAATAGTCACGTACTTATCCAGTGCTTTAATACACTGATGGGAAAACATATGTATTATGGTACACAAACTAAACAAATTGTTCCTGAATACACTAATTTCAGAAACACACAAATAGCTCTGATAGGAAGAACTTGAATATGAATGTCATACCAACCAAAAAGGAAAAGAAAAACCAATCTGAGTAGCTAAGCTACAAGCTGTTTTGAATGATGTCCAGAATCCAGATGAACCAAAGCCTGTCACTCCAAATCTGTATCATAAGTGCAGGTCTCTTCTGGGATGCCCCAGAAAACCCCATGCAGAAACCACAGCTCCACCAAGGTTTCAGTGGAGTGCTCTGCAAAGTGTGCCTGGATGCTGCTGCACCAGGAAGGTGGAACACAGGGGCCCTGAGAATATGGGCCTAGCCCCCTCTGTCAGCAGGGTAACTACATAAGCAGGGAGTCTGAAAAACACTGTTGCAAATATTTTTATCAGAACAAGAGGGTGTTGGAAATCTTCTGTTTGTTCTTTGAAAGCACTCATTTTCCTGAAGAAACAGACAACTTCTTTCCACAGCTCTGAGGCTCAGGGCTAAATATTTACCATAGTAACTTTTTTCCCCACCAACTGGTGTAGTTACTCCAGCAGCTAAACCTGCCCTTTCTAGTCACTAGTACAGCCAACATCAAGAGAGGGTACTATGTGTAACAAATCATACACCTAAGAGAGGCAAGCCACTCAACCCTTTCACTGTCTCTTTAAATTAAAAGCAAATACTATTCACACCTATAAGTTCAATCAACTTAATGTTCCAAATGAAGGAGTCCCACTCTTGGATCCTATGCCAAAAAGGCACAGTAGACCATAGACATAGACCAACAGAGATTAATTTTTTTAAGACCTTCAATTTTCTATGCAAAGAAACACTTTAATTTTTAGGAAAAACAGGGTTTCAGGCAGCATCCTTAAGGGTGAATGAAGACAGCATATGCCAAAAGCAATTTATGATGATTTTTCCTCCAAATTCTTACTGCCGTATCCATCACATAGGGAGAGAGAAATGCTGAGTGCTCGTGAGGCACAGGCAATAACCACAAGCAAGAACTGGCTGTGTTTTTTACAGACAGCCCTGAGTATTTGCTCTTTTGAAATTAAACTCATATTCAAAGTCATGATAGGACAAAAGAACTTAGCAGAGAGAAATCAGAGCACCCAGCAACCCTGACAGCCCCCAGCTCAGGGTGCTGCCAAGCCCACAGGCACTCATGTGTGATGAGGACCCTCTCCCTAAAACACATCCTGGGGGAGGCTCCCAATATACTTAAAGTTCAGGGCTACGAATCTAATTTCTTTTCAGACTGGTAATTTGTGACTCACAGGCAGGTATCTATTTTTAGGGATGGCTTCAGCAAGCTCCAAATGGAAGTACAACAGACTGTGGCCTCTGGCCACTTCAACAGCCCAGCTCCTGACATAAGTCCGGAAGCTTTGGCCAGTGCAACTCAGGCACAAACTGTAACTGTTCAGTATTATAATTATGCGTTTTAACCTGTGGGTCCCCCATCACACAGGTTATTTTGAATTATAGAAGAAATGCCATGGTTTTGCACTGTTTTTCTTCTCCCTGCCTGTTCAAATACAAGTTGGAAGCCTTTCCAAAACCACTCCGTCACCGTGTCTTCCAGCACGAACTGTCTGATATGCTCTGAGTCAGCTACATCTGAGGAGCCACAGCTGGCCTGGAAGTAAGCCAAAGACTTTTCCCTTCAGTTTTGTTGCACAATGTGATCTAAATACCCAGTCCCATCTAATTTGTTTCCTTCTGGGGTTTAAGGAAACTGTCTTTCACTTTGCGAGGTCTCAAGTTAGGGAAACATCATAAGGTCAGTGTCCAAAACCAATTCAGACAGCAATACAAATAAACATCGATTGGAAAAAGAGACACAGCTCGGGGGGGGGGGGGGAAAGCAACAAACTTTTATGACTAGACTATCGCTTTCCTTCACATCATGCTCTGGAATTTAAGTTTCATCTGTTTCTATGAAAAATATGAACGAAGCAATGTATACCAAGGAATGAATTCTTACTTGATTGTGTGTCCTGGCTTTGGCTGGGGTTAAACCACAGCACTGTGTAACCTTTTCCTTCTCGGGAATTTGTCAAGATAGTATTTGTCAATTTTAGTAAAATTGGGTTAAAAAAGATATTTTTTTGGAGTGATGCTGAATCACTAAAATTCTTTAAGGTGAAGATTGCCAAGATGCTTGGAAGTCAGCTACAGTAGACACTGCATTAAGAAGCAGCCCAATATATATTTTTTCACTATCTTTATTTTTACTTCATCCTCACAGACAACATATCTTTGTAAAAGGCAGCATATTTCACTAATTTCTATTTTACAACTTTAAAAAGCTGTAGCGTGATCTAAAAATGAAATTTGATTATCCAGTGCCATAGAATTTTGAAAATAAATCATCTCTACTCAAGAGATACTGAAATATTAAGATGCTAAATTAATTTTCTTCTTGGCTCAAATTTTGAGGCAAAAGGAGTTTTTTGAAGCATGCATGTATACTTTTCTAGTATTCTATCCATATTCTATCAATGACTTGCATTTTGGCTGACAATATAAAAATTATTTTTAGTTGTAAATTATATTAGAAAGAGAGAATCTATGATGTGATTCCCATAATGGAACAAAAACTGTACATTGTTTTAAATGGCTTCTGTGCTTGCAAACATCCCTGAATTTATACCCAAATAAGGGATAGAAAACAACAAAAAAAAAAAAAAGTCTGGCTGTGCCACACACATCCACTAAGGGATAAGTGTACTTCTCCCAAGGGGTAGAAACTCATGTCCACCTAAACAACAGGCAAAGAAATATCAGCTTGCTGCCATCACACTTTGTAGCCCCTAATACAAGCAAAAGCCAGAGGAGTATGCAAGACTGCTGCACAACATCAGCGTTTCTCAAGATTTTCAGGAGTCTCCTGACTCCTTGGGCCTTGCCCAGTCTACAGCTGCTCCATGGCTTGGTGGGGGCAGCAGATGCTGCCCACCAAAGGCACTGAGCACCCTGTCACTGGGCAGCATCCCGGGACATGGGGCAGCTCCTCTCTGCTCTGCTGTAGAAGACCTCAGTGATCACCATCTAAATTACCTCTTTGGGGTATTCCATGCAATTTTTCAAGAGGCCCTTTGGAAATTGTTCATCAATTGACAGATTTTTCTCCCTAAAACTGGTGTCAGTGGTGTGAGGAGCATGGCACTACCAAGGAGAGGTGCTCTGATGGCACTGAGCTCAACTAGCACCCTCTGTAACACACTTCTGATGCAAGATGAAGGACACCACTGGAGCGCACCTTCTCCACCTTGAACAGCCTCATGATGACCCATGAGGAGTTGATGGGAGACACCGTGACTTTTTAAAGGTTTCAGACCACCTTTTGTCATAAACCTGGTGACAGCCCAGGCTGGTGCAACACAGGCTTCGTGCCTGTCCTGCTCTTCCTCTGCTACATGAATCAGAAGCTCTCATGTTAGCTGCCCTCAGAGAAGCCAGCACGATCCTCTTTCTCCAAGATTATGACTACACCCCAACTTCCATCCAACACAGATCTCCCACTGGTAACCAGAAAGTTAAAAAGGGCTAACAGAAATTATCTTACCAGCAGTTTCAAAATCTAGCAAATTCCACACGAGGGTGGAGAATTAGTTTCAGTCTGACTGGTCCTCTTATTTATTTGTTTAAGGACTACTCTAGCAGCAAGCAGGGAAGAATTCCATTCCCATGTAGGAGTGTGATGCCAAGTTCCTCTGACTTGCAGCAAGACTCACCTACATTTCCTGGCTCCCTCCATCCTGAAATGCTAGCAAGAAGCCTATTCTATACCTCACAGCAAACAGCAAGATCTTTCATATTGCAAAGGAATAATTTAACTATGGGAAATAAATTTACCTTTTCATTGAAAATTCTACTTTGAGTATAGCCAACTGAACATATTTCCACTTAAACTGGTGGTAAATGGATAGGAGGAACTTGCAAGGAGAAGTGCCAATTTGCCTGTGCCCAAATCAAAGCAGTTGCTACTTGAAAGCATTAGGGCAGCAGCATGCGCAGAAGCACATTGTTCAAATGGAGTTCCTATTGCAAAAATAAAAGCTTGCACGTGGTGAAAATGAGGTAGAAAATCTTACATTCTCTTCCTCATTAGCACAGTGGGACAGCAATATCAGAGGTGTTAACTGGCAGGTATGTTCATACAGAACTGCTCATTCCTGTTGTATGGTGTAGCAGAGAACAGAAATCAGGTTCAAAAGTAAACATGCACTAGGTCTCTTTTCACCCAGGCTGGGCCCTATGGCCATAATTTATTACTGTGGATAATACATATTGTTCAATAGCACCGTATAACCTTTTTTCATGGATTTTAACTCTTGCAGAGGTGCAATATGATTTCTAGAGGTCAAGTCCTCAGAATAAGAGTCAGGGCTGAGAAGCAGAATGTTCAGTGTAGGCAGTAGCAGTGAGCACCCACATGCAGCAGCCCTGGCTCATGCTCCCAGGGCTCCCTAACATGCTAACATCCCCAGGCTGCACTGCAAGGATGCGTGGGTGCTGCCAGACCTTTCCACCCCCCAAAAGCAGAAATAAGGCGAAAAAAAGTTTTTAAGAGGCTCCTGGAGACATCTCCAGGACTGCAGGTGTTTAAAACCTTAGCATGCAAAGGTTCCAACAGATCTAGGAGCATCTGCTGCAATCCGTGGAAATGACTCCAATGATCTCACTGGTCTCAGTAACCTGTCTCAAGGGTTGACCCATTTGTTTCTCTCTGGATTAATAACTTTTCAGACAGCTCATCTAACACAAATCTGTCTTGTCTATGCATACAAGTCTAGAATTGACCAATTTATAAAAATAGCAAGAAATTAGCAAGTCCAGTGATAAGCCTTAGAAATAATCAACTACACTGACTGCAGCTTTTCCTCTGTCACCCATTTGTGCTTAAGATGTGATTACTACAGCATGTGATTACTGTAGATGCTGCCATGCCCAGGCTCATTTCAAACTATTTTCCTTACAATAAAATCCTTTTTGTTCTTTGTTCCTTTCTTAAAATATTTTTTTCTTTACACAGGAAATAAGCTATAATATTCTTTTCATGCATAAAATGATATTGTTTCTATAACCTATGTGCACTCACCATGCAGGGGCTGGAGTGCTTCACCTAAGAGCCCTTTTGCTGGTTTTCTTCAGGGTTTTTTTTGTTGCTGTTGTTGCAGACCTGTGCCATGAACCAGGTCTTAAGACAGTATAAAGGAAATTGTTGCCAAATTGGTTAGTCCTTACACCAGCACTAGAACAGAATCTGATTCCAAAGTTTTAAAGAAAATTCATGGATACAGGAGACACTGCCCTGGATTTCTACATGCCAGGACTGGACTGATTTGATGCAGCAGGATGCTGTGTCACCCACTGGCAGTCAGCTCCTATCCTGGCTGAGATTGGTTACTGCTCTCAACAGGAACTGAACTGCACTCTTCACTCTCTCCATAACATTTTGGCTGAATAAAGAATTTTTCAATCAGGGTGGGATGGGAAAATTAAGAACCTTTTAGGAATGGCATATCCTGAATTTCCAAAAGATGTCTAGGTCAACCTAGAGTCTAGCCAGCTGGTGCACTCATCCCCAGTATTTACACTGACAGTGGAAACATGCTTGGAACACCTGCAAACAATTACATCTCTGACCCTCTCATGGTGAGGCCCTGTAAGGCAGGATACTGCCATTCACACTGCACATTGCAGCACCTACCATTCACTTCCCATGGAAAACATCCACACTAATCTTATTTCATTATAGCTAATTGGCACCCAACTGAATTCTTTTTAAAGGTGTGCTTTCCAGTATCGGTAATCTCAAAGCCTCCCTTACGATGAGGAAACATCTGTCTTCTCTGTGGGTTGAATGTAAAGGTTTTCTGCTTCCACATTATATATGTATACCAGAGAGTGTCAAAGCAGAGCAAAACAAGGGTTCAAAATTGTATCATGCTCTGCTATTGACCAACCTGTCAGTTCCAGTTCTGAGGCCTCCCACTCATATCCATATGTTTTTTCCACCACTCCTATCCATCCAAAAGTATCCCCTAAGCCATTGTCCACTTTCACTACAGAATTTGTCCAAACCAAAACTCCAGCCTCAAGTCCTACACACACTGAGTCCTCCGCCTCCTCCCTTATTCCTGACCTAGACCTGTGTTACCAACCCACAGTCCCTCACTTGATCTCAGCACAGCCTGGCTTTCAACGTCAAGACTTGCCCACGGCTAGGAAGCTCATACCTTGCCATGGTGCTCAGAAGTGGAGCTCCAGGTAGGAACAATCATTTCTCACAACCACACTACTCTGAAAAAGCCCCTGCATATCACATCATTTACACAACTAAGCAAAATCAACCAAGAGCCAGGCCTGACATTCGTCTACGATTTCTACCTCCCTCCTCTACTAATTTATTTCTGCAAGGCAAGGAAAATATTGTCATGTATGTCTTGCTTCCCTCAGCAAGAGTAGATCCTGGACTGATATGGAAAGGATTGCTGTCACCTCAAAATAATCCTGGCACAGGGAGTGTACAGAAAGGTGGTTTAGGAACAGAAACATTAAGAGGAAAACAGAAACCAGCAACCTGGCTGGTAAGACAGAAGGCATGAAATGCCAAGACTCTTCATATTTACAGACTCATGCAGTTTATGGGCTTAACTAAATGCTTCAGTAACAGGAAAAAAAAAAAAAAGAAATAATGGAGTCATCAATCTATAGCCCTTGAGACTAATGGAAAGAATGACTGGACCACAACAGTCAAACCACACTCTAGTTTCTTTGACCTAATATTAGGATCTTTCCTTCCTTCTCTCACATACAGATTTTTTCAGTAACATTTTAGATCTTAATTCCTGCACACAAGGAAAGTTTGAAACACAAGCAGAGTTGGAGTTGAACAGTGCAACAGCCCTGGACTTTGGCTGAGCCGGAATCAGGCAGCCTACATTTTGCTGTGTTCCTTGATGGGCTGCAAATAGACACTCATACAAGTCTTATTTGTTGTCCTTCCTGATATAGGCTTGAGTAATGAAAAGAGAAACAGCATATAAAACAACTCTGGCTACTCTGATGGCTGAATTGAAAAGTTTTCCTCCAAGGAATTTGTTAATTGAGAAAGCAGATTAGAAAAAAAAGTGGCAAGAAATATGACTGTAATCTGAGACTAGAAAATGTATTCCATTGACTAATAAGTAACAGGAAGAAATGTAACATTTTCATTTACACTTGCATTTCCAGTTATATGGTTACAGAAGAAATTATTAGGAGGGATTTTTATTTGTGGACTCTCAAAGGAGAAGACAGAAAACAGAAGACTATAGAGTTTGAACCTAAGGATAAAATACTTAGGATAGTGCTCAGGAAAAGATGCCAGCTTGCAAATGGCAGAAGGAGAGACCAAGACCACAGCTCACTGCCCTCTATCACCTGATGGGAGTCTGCTGTAAATTGTTATTCCCTTTTGAGGACACTTTGTGAGGTTACTGGCAGACCAGCATGGTTGGTGAAACAGCAATGAGCAAGAGAGCTGTGTAAGCTGTGTAACACTCAGGTCACACCTGCTGGAGTCACCCTTTAGCCTTAAGTTTTCTGAACTGTCCCTCTGAGTCTTTGCAAGGACATAGACCACTGCTTATAATGATCCAAATTATACAAATCTCCTCTTAAAACAACACACATCTTACTAAAATATCCCTGTAACAAGTAGTAAGTCCCCTGGCAAAGCAGCTCATTCTGGTACTAAAATAGCAAAATACAAAACCACGCAAAAATCCAACCAAAAACACTTGTTTAACTGAGGAAAAACACTGTCATGAGTGCCTGGGAGTCTGAGTTGCATTCAGGGTTTATTGGAGCTACAGCTGCTCCCGGTGAGTTATCCACCAAAACTCCAGTGGAAACAGGTGAAACTCACAGCAGTGGGTCAGCAGTGTACAATGTGACACAGAGGCAGAGTGGTGGACTGGATCCTTCAAGCCCAGCTTGTGTGTTCAGTGTGAATACCTTACATGAACTACATGGCACACTTTCTCTAAGCCTGGCAGGAGAAAGGGAAAGAGGAAAAAGCTAACCCGTAACTCTTTTTTAAATAAGTTGTATTAATTTCATGCAATAGATTGAAAAAAAATAAATGTCAGTTTCACATGTCTGCAAGGTGAAAGCTGGTTTCTAGACTGCCTGTTTGAATCACAACATGTACCTAGTTTTGGTATTAGTGGAAAGAACAACTGATCTGACACTCAGTAGATTATTGTGGTGTTTTACTATTGATATTGGGATTTTACATGCCAGTGCTGGACTGTTCAGGTCTGCTGTTCATGAGGCTTGGGTTTTTGGATGCATTAAGAGGGAGACTGCTGAGTCTTGATCATTTCCAGCCATTACTTGCCAAAATAAATGGCAGCAAGATCAATATTGATTGGCTTGATGCTCATAAGTTATGTTCAGGCTGTATTTTGCTCTTTGGGCTTTGCACTGAGGATAGAAAAACACAATCAGGTAGAAGAAAAGTGACCATAGCCTTTCAAGGCACCACAAGCCAGGAGGCAAGACAGATGAGACTTGTCAGTATCTTGGACAACAGGTTTGGACTTTAAAATTTTTTTGACTGCTTGCAGAAATGCGCTGGGAGAGGGGAAAATTCAATACAGAAAATTGAAAGATGCTTCTGTCAGGCAGGAAGAGCCAGGTTCACAGCTAAGGGAGGAAAATAACTTGTCCAGGCAACAGCTATGCAGAGAAGGACCTGGAGGTGGATAGCTCACCAGGGAAACCAGGAGTCAATGGCACCACAGTGTTGCAGAGTCAAACACAGCACTGGCACGAGCAGACTGAGCCAGAAGCCTTCACTGCTCATGAAGTCACACATCCAGTGCACACAGCCTTGCTCCGAGGACCCATCTTCCTCATGCCTGTTTTAAGGACTAGGCACTGCACCTGACAAAATATGAGAATGACTGGAAAGAATACAGGGAACAAGAAAAAAGTTGGGACTGTTTTCTGGCCTTTCAATCAAGAAAAAAGAAGGAAGATGATGTGATTATTTCATCTCAAGAAATGGAAACTGGGAAACTCATGAAAACAGTTACAGATATATAAAGTTTGTGGCTTGGAAAAAAGAAATAATCTACTTTCTAATGTCCATAATATTCAGAAGAGTGTAGGAAGCGATGAGTTTATTGCACAGCTGAGATGATGTAGTTCAGGCATGAGATAAACCCTCTGAAAGGTGAAGGGGGAGAAGAACACCCAGAGCTTGCATTGAGAAAATGTAAAGTTTCTAGCATCCAGGAAAAGCATCCTTCAGAAATGAGAGGTAGTGCAGATCCTGCCTTTGGCCAAGAACTTTTTCAGGTCTGTCTAGCTCCACAACACAGGCATGGTCTTTCCTGGCCTCTGGTGAGCCATGCCACTCTGGACTGTTATACTCACAGAAACAGGGAGTCAACTGGAACACTGCAAAGAGATCCAGCACATACTGGGAACAGCAAACTTCCTTTTATGAGAAGAATAATATATAGAATAAGGGCATAATTTAAACTCAAGGAAAGGAAATAGTGCCTTTACTGGCAAAAGTAGCATTTGCCTGCATAGTCAGCCTACACGTTTTTACAGCAAGTTATCATCTAATTCCATCCTGTACTGTAAATTGGAGTTGCTTGTTAGCAATCACAACAGCTTATCTCCTATTAGAATGGAGTAATCATGGAGTGACATGCAGTAGCTGGAAACACAGCCCTGAGACAGATGGGGCTGTGCTCACTCTCTCCTCATGAAGACACACAATTAACAGAGACTGGACACCTATGGCTAGAGAGAAACTTTTAGAAGTATCTTCTGTCAAGAGATTAAACTTCCTTCTAAAAATATTTTCTAGGCACAGCAAAAATACACATGTATTACTTTTAAAAAGTTGCCACACCACAACTAGACATGGAAATAAAAAGCCACTTTCCTTATATTGATGAAATGCCCCACAAAAAGTGGGAGACCTGTTGCTGTTTGAGAAGGAAAAGGAGAGTCCATTTTTTTATTGGCATGCAAGTCATTTGAAGCCTTTTTGGATCTTGGCCTTAAAATACCAAGCCCTCCTTCCACTTTTGGTAGGATATGTACACTAGGAACAGAACCCAGCTAAGCCCAACAACAGCACTAGCCCAAGGAGATACCTCTTGGCTCTCAGAACAGCCTTTTCTCTGCATACCTGCCCAGCATTTACAGGGGACAGGCACTGCCAGCACAGACTTTTGCAGAAGCACAAGGCTCCCGCTTTGGTTTTGATCTAAAGGTGTTTACACCTTTCCCACACAGACCACTTTGATGTCTTTTAAATATATCCTGAGCTTGCACTTGCCAAAAAGAATAAACATAGCATTGTTTTCATTCATTTTTTAGTTGTGAAGTACTTAGTTCAGAATTGTTTGCATAATGATTTAGCAAGAGGTAAATGTCAGCAGCAAGAGAGATACTGAACACATTAAACACGTGTATTATTGTCTTGCACGGAGAAATTTACCTTAGTAAAATTCTGTGTTGTGTTGAACAAAAAAGAGCTGAATCACAACCTCTAACAGTATTGTCTTCTACACAGTTCCCTGAACAGTTTGTTTTCCTACAGTATGAGTTCTGGAAAAGCTAGAAATGGTTGAATTACTATTCTGCAATCATCTGGGCTGAAAGTGGGACAGTGAGTGACACTGGTGATTCACAGCAGTCAGCACACCTGGATCCACTGCTGTTCATCAGGTTTAGTGACCATCTGCCCCTATGTGTTAGACCAATGCCTCTCCTTACATGGGCAACCTGTTATACCCTCTATAGACTAGAGTATTCTGCATGTAGGAAGAAGTTATTTAGAGAGTATCACACGACAGGGATATCCATGGCACTTGGCCACTTTGTGTCACTATAGAGATACAGACTTTCAGTAAAAAAAAAAAAAAAAAAAAAAAAAAAAAAAAAAAAAAAAAAAAAAAACCACACAAAAAAAACCCCAAAACAAAAAAAAACACCCAAACAACTAAAACTAACCAAAACCAAACCAAAACAAACAACCAACCAAAAACCAAAACCAACCAACCAAAAATACAAACAAAAAAAAATCTCAAGTGTGACACCAAGAAATTGTAGCCAGCACCAATGGGCATGCCTGGTCCACTGCTTTTGTTAGCTCCATTTAGCCCTTTAGAAATGGTTCTGTCTGCAGTATGTGTGGTCTTATCCTTAACCCTTTTCTAAAAAAGCATAAATGCTTTGTATTTGAAAAATGAAAAAGCACTAAGATAACAAAGCTGTGTTAATATTAGAAGGAGTTGTGCATCACTGGTTCACATTGAATGGGTATCAGCATTATGTTCACTGGTGCTAGGATACCATGGTGATGGGCCTTGAAGAATTACCAAAAATAGATTAAATGCATGTGGCAAGTGATAATAAGCACAAAATGTTTTCCATACAGTAAAAATGCCTCAGAAAAGCAGAATAACACATTCTATAAATCAGCTCAAAGAATCAACAATGTCCAGGCAGAATACTTGGGTATCTGAATGCATAGTCAGAGCTGAACTCCTGAGCCCAAAATTGCCAAGAAACCAAATCTGGCAATAATGTCTGCACCTAGAGAAATTCAGACCAAGGAGACTGGCACAGAATCTGCTGTTGCTAGCAAAAATGTATGAAAGGAGCTGAAAGGTTTGTATTTAAAGTAAGAGACATTAATCACTGGGTAACACCTACCACAGTGACTGCGTCTTCCCAAGCTGTTGGAGTCTCATCCCTTTTTGGATTGAGTCAATCAAAATATTAAAAATGCCATTCTTTGAAGCTGTTCTGAGCCAGGCTGCTTGTTCGCTGCTGTATAAAACAAATCACTCGAAAGCATCTCACTGACGCTGCCCACTGATTCAGCAGGGTGCTCATACACAGAATTAAAGACACGTGCAAACACCAGAAGCTCTTGTGTGGGAATGACAGGACACAGTGCACCCCGCTTTCTCATTAACAACCACTGTGCTGCATTACCACTAAGTGGGTGACATCAAAGGGACAAGAAATGTCTGACATGGCACCGCTACTTGCTCACAACTGTCAGCAGCACTTGGCTCAAACCATCCTTTATGGAGAAATATGCACATTTGTTTATGAAAACAACAGCTACCTAAAGCCATATTGAAAATTCATTAACTGGGATGATCTACCAAGGCAACTCACTGTATGTAGACACATATAAATATTTAGGTTGTTGCTCCAGATGTTAAGCCACCCTCAACCCAAAGTGACAAGACTTTCTGAAGCAAAAATTCTCTATGCTTTAGAGCTTGGAAGAGCTCCCACCAAAGGGAGCAGGTACCAGAAAGCAACTGCGAAGGAATATCCCACTGCATAGCAACATACCAAAGGTATTCGGGGGAAAGCACACAGAACATGCAAGAAGAAAAGATATCAAAGATAGGCTTTTGAGGAAGAACATGTCACAGATTTCCATGGCTTTGAAACACTGCAGTTAATGCAAAATCCTTAGTGCCCATCAGCCAGAGCAGATCTTTCAAGCGAGACAACAACAGCAGAGTCCTCCCGAGATTGGCAGGATTTTTCAACATGCAGGGGCAACAGAGATATCTAATTACAAAGTCTGTTACTAGGTGACATACCAAGTCCTGACAAACTATAATGGGTGGTATTTTGATATATCAGTCTATGCAGCAAACTGCGCAAAAAAAAATCCACTTTCACCAACTCCACCCTCTGTTTTTTCCGATGACTGAGACATAGGGCCCCCAAATATACATGCCAAGAGAAATCCTCTGGAGACCAGAAGGTCAAGGACTAAAACTTCATGGCCTTTATATTTTCTGTAGGAAGTGAAGAAACATGAAAACTGCTAAGATATAATCACAGAATCATTTATGAGGGAAAATACTTTAAGACCACTGAGTCCAGCTATTACCTCATGACTACCAAGCCCACCACTAAAACATGTCCCTAAGCACCACATCTACAAATCTTTAAAATGCCTTCAAGGATTGCAACTCCATCACTTCCCTGGGTAGAATGTTCCAGTGTCTTGGGAAGAAATTTTTCATAATATCCGATCTAAACCCCTCCTGGTACAACTTGAGGCCATTTCCTCTTATCATATTGCTTGTTGTTTGGGAGAAGAGACACACACCCCCACAGACACACCCACCCTGGCTACAATCTCTTTCCAGGTACTTGTAGAGGACCATAAGGTCCCTCCTGAGCCTCCTTTCCTTCAGGCTAAACACTCCCAGCTCCCTCAGTCACTCCTGATCACATGTGTGCTCCAGACCCTTTCCCAGCTTCATTGCCCTTCTCTGGACACACTCCAGCCCCTCAGTGTCTTTCTTGTAGTGAGGGGCCCAGAACTGAACACATGATTTGAGGTGCCTCACCAGTGCTGAGTACAGGGGGACAATCAGTGCCTTGGTCCTGCTGGCCACACTGATTCTGATACAAGCCAGGAAGCCATTGGCCTTCTCTGCCACCTGGGCACACTCTGGCTCATGCTGAGCCACTGTCAACCAGCACACCCAGGCCCTTCTCTGTTGGGACACTTTTCAGCCACTCTTCCCCCAGCCTATAACAAGGCATGGAATTGTTGTGACCTTAGGGCAGGACCCAGTACTTCATCTTGTTAAGCCTCACACAATTGACCTCAGGACCATCGATCCAGTCTGTTCAGATCTCTGTGAAGAACCTTTCTACCCTCAAGCAAATCAACAATCCCATTGAACCTGGTGCCATCTGCAAACTCACCGAGAGTGTCCTTGATCACCTCATCCAGATCACTAATAAAGATTCTTCCTACAAAATTATTTCCATCTCCTGCTACAGGACAAGAGACTGAAGGATGTGTAAAAAAAACAAAACCCTCCCAAAATCCAGGGAATCATTTGGGAAATCAATTTTTCCCGGTAAAAATGTGTTTTATATATCTTTTTGGAGCATGAAAACATCAGAAGTATAAGCATCTCCACTCTCCATGCAAGACAATACTTTGCTTAAACACTTCAGCTCTTAGCCAGAAGAAGCAGGTTTTACTTGCTTTTTAAGCAATTTAAACCCAAAATTTGATTGAGATAATGCAGCAAAGCTTCTATAGGGTTTATAGATCCCAGTTGGTCCTGAGGATATGGTGTTTCTCTCACCAGCTTTGAGACCTCAAAGACACCAGATAAGAGGAACAATACCAGTGTGACATCTTAGACCTTGTGGCCACCAGAGAGCTGCTGAGCTTGGGCTGCTTCAGCAAGGCTCAAAGGACCCCTGCAACAGCAAAGGCCCACTGTGATAGTGGCCTTACTGGGGAAAAAGTGCAGTCTGGATACCTTTGAGCCTGGGCCATGCTACAGAAACTCCTGTGTGACCTCTTAAACCAGTTTCACAGTCCCTTGATAGTATAAGAGTAGTAGAATGAAGGCAGGATCTATAGCAACAAAAAAATTAAAATTATACCAGAAATGTATGTACTGCATTAAAGACAAGAAATGAGCAAAGGGGTAGATTTCAGTTGACAGTTCATCTCCATTTCAGCTATAATAAAAACCACAGAATAAAGTACAAAATATTGGTTGATGTAGCACCAACTTCCAAGGTTTTTGTGCCTGCTAATTACCTTTGTGTGCTGCCATGCAAAAGGTCTGTTCACAGAACCAATGCTTTTGTAGTACAGCAAGTGCAATGTCAGAGCAGCTTAAGGGGTCATGCCAAGCAACTGTGATTCCAAAAGACCAAAAGTCAGGGAAGGATATTGGATAGATGGTAGCCATAGCACAGAGCCACAGAAACACACAGACACATTTTTTATAAGATCTGAAGGGGATGTCTGACTTCTGCTTTATGATTCCACAGTGCTTGGGCCTAATATGCTCCACACAGTGCTTGAGAAAGCAGACCTGCCACTTTCCTGATCACAAAACACTGTTCTGAAACGACAGGACTTATTTCACTTTCTCATAACCTTCAGGGATATAAAAGATTTCACATGCAAATGACGGCATTCAACATAAGAATTGAATTTGGAGACAGTAATACAAGGAAAAAAAATTCTGAAATCAGCATGGTACTACCAACATCTCACTACTTAAAAACTTAGCAAACCAAACATTTCAAATTAGATAGAAGTGTGCTTTGCAGTAGAGAATTTAGATCACTAAATTGGCTATTATTTTTCAGCCAGACCTGCTCACTTTCAGTATCTGATGTGTCCTGAGAGCTCTCTAGGACTCTCCCTTGACTGGTCTAGCTGTGTATAGATTTGAGAAGCTTCAGTGTCCTGATAAATTATTTCCTTATTGAAAGGAAAGACCTACACTGACAGGACTTGGTTTTGAGGAAGTAACTGGAAAAGAGGAGCTATCAAGCAAAGGGCTTGCAAAGGGAATTCTGCTACCAGCTTCCCAGTAGCAGCCTCTCTGTTGTGCAGAGCAACTTAACCACGACCTAAACTTTCAAAGGTTTCTGTTCCTTCTAGCATACCATATCCCTTAACACTTAGAGATCCAAAAGTAAGGAACAGTCTAAGGCAGAGCTACTGTTTGTACAAGCAGGAGACAAAACGTCATCCTTTGGGCATTACTGTCCTGGTCCTTTCTCCAGCTGAAAATACCATGCACTTCGCATCCAGGTGAGGAGAATCACCAGCCGGGGAGGGTAGGCGTTGTTCCAGAGGACGCACGGCCGGGCCGGGCTGGCGAGGCTGCCCAGGCCGGCGGGAGCTGCCGGCGGCTCCCCCGGCCGCGGGGACGAGAGAGGGCGCTGGAGCCTCAGGCAGCGGCGGGGCCGGCGCTCCGCAGAAGGATGCCCGTCTGAAAGGTGCCCGGGGCCGGGCAGGTGCGCTCACAGCTCCGGGTGACAGCCCTCTGGAAATCCTAGTCATGGGAAAGGGGAAGTCGGAGAAGCGCCTTGACTTTTTTTTTTTTTTTCCCCCCAGTATATACACAAGCATCTTAAGCATCTTTCAGGGCTTTGAAGGGCTGAATTCTCATAGGACATTGCACATATTGTAAAAAAGGAAAAATTAAAAAAAAAATTGAAGATGTGTAGGACAAGAAAACAAAAAAAGCAACTTTCAAAGCAGTCATTCACCATGTGTTTATATCTAGACTAGAGACACTGAAAACAGCTTCAAACAATTCTTTTGCCTAACACACACTCCTGTCAGAGGAGAGCTGCTGGCCAGCTCTGCCTGCTCACAGCCTCTCCCTTCAGCCACTAGGAATCAGAGAAGGCAGCTCCAACAGCCAGCACAGCTCAGGGACATCACATCCCAAACAGCAGTGTGAACATCCAAAGGAGACAAGGAAGACTCCACAGAAGTAGAGATTTCCAAGCCCCATTGCAGATTTTATGAAAGAATCACCTTTTCTATTGGATTGGCCTCTTGATTTTCAAATAAAGCAAATCCAACTAGTTTATATTTCAGAGCACTGAAATGCATTCCTTGTTCATCATCCAAGTAATTACTCTAGACTTCCCTTGAGCACCGCTGAAAAACAATTGAATGGAGTCCTGCAAGCTAAAGAGAAGTCTGGTCCCTGTGCACAGATATCACTTGTTCTTAGTATTTCCACATAAAAGCAGTTTTTCTGCTTCACTGTCTATTTTGCCATTAGGTGTTCTCCTGAATGTAGGTCACAAAGGCATGAATATACCTCATATTGGCAAATACTGCACAACTGATCTGAGGGTCAATTTCAGCACTGTATAATAATTCTTTCTACATTTTTCCCCACAAACATCCTCAGATCACAACCTAAACATAAAATATTGTGATGACTTCCAAGTAATTTTGGCCTGAAATATATTGCTGATGTCCAGAGCTGGGTCAGTTTTACAATTCCACTTCAAAAAAATCAAGGTTAATTATAGCTTTTGTCCCCAAAATAGGACATGTAGGACAAAAATTAGAGACTGATGTTGAATGTTCCCCAAGGTAAACCTCAGCACCTGCAGTCTCACTCATCTTCTGATTCTCCAGACCTAGACATAAAAGACCTAGGCTGATTCCAGATTAGGCATAGTGCAAGAGTTATGTCCCACTGGATAAGTGGAGGACTGTGTCAGTGGATTGTCCCCTCACATTTTTGGTCTGACACACATTTCTAACTCATTGTCTACATGAGCATGAGGACTCCCAGAAATAGAGGCTGGAAGAGCAGAGTCTGCTTGACAGCTGTCAGTAGATTCAAACACCCTGAGCTCCAGTTTGGCCTCAGCTGTACACCTGATCTACCAGGGTAGTATTCAGGCTCTCTACAGCAAGTAACAGACAAGATGCACATCTGAAATCGTTCCTGAGCTTCACATGCCCTGAAGAGGTCCCCTCAGAGAAATAACAGCCTAGTGCACATACCAGAAGCTTCTACTGAGCACAGATACTTTCCCAGCCTGTGGACCGACTGTGCTTAGAAAGAAATTGAAAGGATCATACAAAGCTGAAGGTAGACTTGAGTAGACTAAAATACTTTCCACTTAATTTTGGCCTCTATCTGTTGTCAGTCTCCCAGATTCACACCTCCTGAATACATGCAGCAGAGCCATGATTATTACTTCAATGCTTCAGAAGCAAGCTAAATTTTCCAGTAAAGATGGGCTCCTAAATCATATCCTAAACAAGAGTTAAGTTCTGCAGAAAAGAAACTACACAAATTATTAAATAATTTTGCCCATCTAGAAGGTTGGCTCAGGACCATCACTTGCAAATTCAAAGGACTTCTTAAATGTGGAAGTTCCCAGGGTGATGTTCAGACGTATGGTATTAGAGCTCTCCAGAAGAGAAGATAAAGAGTCAGTACTAGACAATACTGGAAAATCTGGGAGTTAAATAGATGGTAGTACATCAGAACACTGGAGTATTTTTCTTAATTTTGACAAGTAGGTAATTTTGCTCTTTTGTCCAGACCAAAAGGCTACACAGTGTCTGAAGGCACAGTCAGGACTACTCCTTCAGTGAGGGGGGCAGGGTGGGTGGTCAAGGACCATCCCTTTGGTGTGTTGGAACACCCTTCCCTGTTCCTAGCTGCTCCAACCCTGAGACAGTGCTTCTTGATGGGCCAGCCACCTCTAGACTGGAGGGTGCAGCAGCAGGAGGATTTCACTCTAAGCTCCAGGGAAGATCTCAGGGCTCCTGACAATTGTCAGGAGTAAATATCAACTACTGCTTCTTAGCCTTGAGGCAGGGGAATCTTGTGATAGCAAGGCCAGGGGGCAGAATTCAGACCATTTCCACACGAGTGGGGCTTGCCATTGTCTTACTCCATTATCACTCATTATTCCAGCTACGGAGGACCCAAAGACAAAGGTCAAGTTGCTCCCAATCTTCCAACCAACTTTTATTCTGGCTTTATTCATAGACCATATCCAGCCCAGACTATACAAAACTCAATCAATCTCTGCTGGTAGCAGAGTTTCTTATAGTAGTGCAGGCTCAGTAAGATAACTGCAGAGGAAGGGAGGATGTTAAGAGGTTTGATCTGGAGTAGAAAAGCATCACTGAGGGGAAAAAAACAGGGGAATGATCTCAGTATTTCCCAGGCATTATCAGCAGGCATAGATGCTACCAGTAGGAATAAAAAGGAAAGTAAGATTTGGTCCAGGACATGTATGAAAAGGAAACCCAATGGATAAGAGGACTGAAAGGAACAGAAAATGCAGGAGAAGGTTGTTTAGGGAAAAAAAAAATAAAAAGGGGGAGGCGGTGCAAGAGGAAGGGCAAAAACCAGACTATATCTGTCACTTGCCTCTCCCCGCCCACTCTGAGAAGCTTCAAAAGAGATCTGGAAATAGAGAGGAAAAAAAACGACAGTCAGATATTACTGTTCCAGCCACTGAGTCATGGCAGGAAACTACTGATACTGTAAACCAAGTTCTGTAAGGTCAGAGACTATTTGAGTTTTGTCAAGGCTCACTGTAAAAGGAACAAATATTTAGTGGTGAAGATTTGCCCCTTTCATAACTCTTGGGGTTATCATAGAACAATTTCATGAAGCATGTGTGAAAAAAGCTGCCTTTATTTTATCATTTCATATAAATGCAGATGTTTCTTCTCTTTCTCACTTCTTGGATCTTTGATTTTATTGCAACAGATACTTATTAAGAAAAGGGTGTGGAGGAAGTAGAAAAAGCCACCAGTCTCTGGCGTGCTAGTGGATGCTTGGTCCACTCCAACTCTTATAATTGCTGTGCCACAGAGAAATAATTTTACTATGATCTCCTTATCCTTTCTTCAAATTAGTCCCTGACAGTTGTCAATACTTTAGTGGCATTTTTAGACACGGTTTACATCAGCCCAGTACATGTACTGGGTAGAATTGCTTCTACTGGAATGACACAGCCATCCTAATTGCCACAGAAATACAACAAAGGGGAAAAAAAAAAAGCTGGAACTTGCTGTTGTGCAGAGGGCTCACCAGATTCCTCCCAGCCCTCTAGGAAAGCACCCTTACACTCCTTGCACTGCCCAGACATGTTTAAGTGTTTTTGATTCTCCACCAAGAGTTGAACAGGCAGTGCACACATGCATGCCATCCAGGCAAATTACATTTTTCAATTGACAAGCCCATTTGGAAAGGGCTACCTAGCCCCAAAGTGCTAAAGAAAATAAAACAGCAGACACAGGATTCAGAGATAACTGGGGAAGAAGCAGTACAGTACGGGACATGGATTCTTGGAAAACTGTTATCTGTGTTACTTGTTAATTAAAGTTTTTAATGACCAAGTTTTGCTTCTGATGCCTAGGCATACCCACCATAGCTTTGCAGCCGCCCATCATAGTGAACACAGCCAGGAGCTCTTGTCCCACTTCAGAGATTAAGGCATTATGGGATGCTTGTTCATCTGCTACAGAAACCTACTATGCAACTCACTGGGCAACTTTCCAACTCAGTCAGCTAAAGCTAATTGCTTCCATAAGTCCTGAGGGTCTCTCTCCAGTCCATCTGAGTCACTGTACCAAGCCTGAACCAGATCTGGTCAAGCACAGCTCAGCAAAAAGACATGTTGTCAAGAATAGCCCTGTGGTAGCAACGCCTGCCAAATCAAGGAAGTCAGTCACACCAGGGAAAGACACTGCTGACCCTGGAAATTTGTCCCATTCTTCCTCCTCCAAGAAAACAGACCAAAACAGAACTTTACCTTATGAGGCTGAAGGCTTTCAATCCAGTGATATATGGAACAAGAGGATGCATGAAAGCTGCAGGGCAACTTCCTGCACAATCATCTTATGAACTGGGAAGTCATGGCTGGAGGCATTACACCTCATGGTAGGCTACAGGAAAGCACAAACACAGGCATCTGCTGCTGAGAGAAGCACTGAAGGGCCTTGAGTGTGGAATCCCTCCACCTTTTTCTGACAGTAGCTTTAAAGGCTGATTAATAGCTTTGATGTTTTAACAAATAAAAGAATTTGTGATGTTACAGAAACTAGCCAGATTCTATCTATGGTACATCACCATTACATACAACATGTCTGAACCTCAAAACATTCCTGTCAGAGATCACTGGCCAAAAAGAAAATCTATTCCCTTTTTGTTTGGTCTTACAGGTACTGTTAAACTTCACGACATGATGATGATTTCCAGCAGGGGAGCAATATTTGTCTCAGTTTCCACACCAAAAACAGCCATGGAAAAGGGTAAAGAATATAATGACTAAGCATCAAAGGGTGGAGACTAATTAGTAGCAGATCAGGAGCAGGCAGTGGTCTCTGGAAGAAGGTGCTTTCATGAACAGAGCACAATTTTACTCATCACCAGAGGTTTCCATGAAACAAAGGCTACAGCTGCCTCAAACTGACCAAAAAATTTTGGTGTTTTTTTGTTTGATTATTTGAAAAGTAGTGCCTCTGTCTGGGTTCTTCCTTAGTCTTTTCTTCCAGTATCCATTTAATCCTGGTAGAGTGGGACCTCACCTCCAAGAACCAGAATCTCACTGGACAGCAGGAGCGCTTATCAGGCAGTGCCTCTCAGTTCACTGCGAGCAGATAATAAAAATATTAAGATTATGAGGATAGAATCATCCTTTCACTCAATCAATGTAGATACACGACAGGCTTATTTCAGCAATTGCTTTTTTCAAGACATGCTATTCTCCTCTGTGATTTCAGGCAACCAATGAACTCACAGCACATGCCTTTTCACTGGTACAAAACTACTACAAAAACATTTTATCTAGTTAGCTATCACATTACCCCATCAGCAAGGTGGATTTTATTCCTGTTTTAACAAACCTGCCATTATTTTGGGTTTATCTGAAAGGTATACTGTGAATACACTGAAAGATAATTCTGGACTAACAAATTATTTAGTTGGTTTTTTTCTAGGAATATATTGGGAAATTATGGCAAAACTAAGATTTTAATCTGGGTCTCCTAGTGCTCCTACTGTTCTTAATGGGACTCATTGGATTGCCACCGAGTAAGTTTTTTCTTCTAATAAATCTATTGCTTACTTTAGGAAGCTTAAATGCTCAAAAGCCCCAAAATTGATTTGCTTATTTTTTAACTAAATCAGCAAGTTCATTTTTCAGGAGTCAATGTATGCCCATTCATATTGAGAAAGGTCTTGATAATTAGCATTTATCTTTAGCTAAACAGAGCTGAACGATGACACTGACATGAATTTTAAAGTCTTCATTCCCCAGGAAGTAGAGTGTGGCTCTTCCTGCCATTCTCAGCTTGGCTGGAACTGCAGGAGGGCCAGTCAGGATGCCCTATAAACCAAGAGAATTTGGGCTGTGTGCCACGCACCCATCTCCCTGCTGGCACAGGTGCCTCCTCAATCCCACATAGCCTGAAACACTGGAGAAATAACAGAGACTCCCTAAGCATTCCTGCTTAAAAGAATTACAATAAACATGGGCAAACACATGCCCTATAAAATATTCTGAAGGGTTTTAACAATCACTTTGTTGTTTGGTGACCAGGAATTTGTCAAGCAAAGGTGATAGATGCCACCCACTCACCCCAGCTGAGGTCTGAACCAAGCCATCAGTATGACACAGTGACAAGGCCCTCTGGCTCTCTCTTGCCTTGCTGGTCTGTCATTGCATATCTTTAATGCAGCAGGAACTCTGGTATCCCAAAAATCCTCCTCTCCTAGGCAACAAACTGATTGACTATCCCAATCATTGACATTTTTTGGTTTTTTTTTCATTCATTCTCAACTCCATAACTGGCAGTTGCATCTACTAGGTTCTCTATTTCTGCAGCTTGTGATTTTTTGAAGCAGACAAAGGGATTTAGGAACTTAAACCTCCCTGCAGCAGCAGATGGGCAGATTTTTACCAAAATCAGCCAGGCTAGAAAAGGCACATTAAGCACTTGCTCTGACACAGCACTTGTTCTGTCACAGTCTGGATGACACATCTGGGTGCTCACACAAGATGAGAAGGTGTGTGGCAATCTGTGGCAGGATGAGAATAGAGATGAGTGGGGACAGATCCCTTGATTTATTTTGAAAACACCACCCATGGTCAGTTAAACTTGTTTCCTAGGCAGCCTGGCCATGCATGGAGCAGCCCACTGCTTTACACGGCTCTGCAGCCTGGAAGGATGTGCCAGCAAGAGCACCTGGGAGCAAAAGCACAAGGCAGCGGTCTCATACACAGGACATGTCCAACCAAGGCAGATCTTGTCCCTCTCCTGAGAGGGCACAACTGGTGAGAAGTACCTAAGGTGAGATGCCCATGCTGCATTGCCAGACTGGTGTCCTTCAGAGAGGCCTGACAGAATTTCACACTATATCCAGTGCTGTGAGATGTCCCCACTGGTGGCCTCAGCCCCCTGTTTGATGTATAAAATCTTCCAGCCTAACTCCTGAACATCATCTCAGACAGAGAAGAACACATCCCCCAGTCTCAAAGCTCATTCCACTCTGTGACAGCTGCAGAAGTTACTATGGAGAAAAACAGTTCAGCATGAGAAAGTACTGCAGTAAATCTCTCTACGGTTTATTGTTAGAAACATGGAGGAATGCAAGAGGCCAAGTGACTTTCTTGGGTCTCTCAGTGGCCTCCCACAGCCCACCACTGCTGCAGCCCCTGTGCCTCCAAACTGCTCACTGATCTTCTGCTGGATAGCTCTAGTATCTAGTAGCTCCAACCAATGGGTACAGCTGACTTACATAGATATATTTCAGTTATGTATAAAAAGCCAAATTCATTACACATTAAAGCATGGCAGTTTTAACCTAACACTTTTAGGCTTTTCCCTACTTCTCCTGGCAAGACCACTGTATTTTCTCATACATGTGAGGAAGCTTTCCCAAATAGTATCACTGGGAAAAAAAATCCCTATATACATCATTCTCTGTAGGATGCCCAAATCACCAAGCTTGCAGTGAGTGATGCAGTAGCTGAGAGGATTGAGCCTGTGCCTGCTCAGTGGGAGGCATGAGGATCTCCTCAAGGCATCAGCAGATGGCTGGGTGCTGAAGGTATCTCCCTGGTGACACCCACAGGAAACAGCTGGCAGAAATCTAGGGTGAAGTTGCCTCACAAGTTGTCCAAGGTATTTTCACCACTTCTGGGCATCTACAAGGCCTTCACTGGGCTCAGATCATGGCACAGGGCACTTGGGAGGCCACTGCTCCTCTACAACAATAGCTGAAGTTCAGATACCTCAAATAGCACTAGTCCTCCACATTTACACACTTGAATAATTCCTCTGCAAAACAAACTAAAAACAACTGGAAGAGCAGGTTAAGAAGAACTCAAGTTATAGCTCTCCTGTCTGCATTATTAAAATTAGACTTTAGGGTTCAATATGTGAATATCATGATCTGATAACAATTAACAGAAAAATACCAACATAAAGGGCAGTGACACATCCTCCCTGCACTGTTTACAAATGTCATGGTCATATGAGATAGTAGTCAAACAAATCAGCAGACTAAAAATAAACCACATAGGATATGTTGATAAATATTTATTTCAAAACAGTATAGCTTTTTATATATGACTAATGTGATTTAATGTGATTTCAGACTGAGAAGAAAACAACCAAAGCTGATTGCTTGCTAACTGTGTTTGGAGGAGTGACACAGGTAATGAACTACCATCAACTCTGGCATTTTATTCTCCTGGTAGAAAATTTGAGTAGGTAGACCAGTCAACACCATTATTGCTTTTAATACACCAGTGAGGACTAGTGCAGGATGCAACTAGAAGGCCACAGGTAACACCTTGGAAGAGGAGCAGCCATTTGCATGCAAAAGAGTTCATCCTTTACAACTGTGTGGGCTGGTTTCATGCACCAGCCACCACAGCCTGTATCACAGAGAGGTTAGAAAATGTCTGCCTGGACCTTTAAGACAATTTTATTCCCAGTTAGATCACCATCAAACCCTTTTCACAACAGCATCTGCCACTGAACCACTGCTAATTAGTCAGTCCCTGTTCAGCGAGGGAGGAAGACGTGACAGCAAAGATGAAATTATTTTTAAAAACGGCCCAAAAAGCCCCGATAAGGATTGCAGCACTTTATGACCAACACCATGTTTGTCACAGGGCAGGGAGAGGGAATTTGCCTATCACTACATGTTGCAATCACGGCGGAAATATCTCTCTCTTCTTGCTTCCTCTCCACCCTTGTTCACAGAGTTAAGGTAAGATGGGAAAGCAGCTGCAGCTTCTAGGACATCCCATATGGAGAGCCAGGACAGCACTGGCAATGCTCCTTTGCTGTGCTCTATAAGCCCCAGTTGCTTTAATGTTTTCGCTAGTATCACTTTTCTCTAACTGTTGTGAGCAGTGTGAAGAAAATTCATGAAAGATCCTGAACAGTTTGGGTGTGGTGCAGGAGGGGCCACACAACAGGCAATGCAGTCAGGGGATATACTGAAGCAAATAGTTCTGTTGTGCTGGGGGAGAGAGAGAATTGGGAGAAGCATCTTGACTGAGGGAGAGGGATTCATAGCTCAGTGAAAGTCTGTGGAATGATTATTCTAACACTTAAAAGTTTTCATTCTGCACACCACAATCTCCAAGTGAAAAAGTGGGGTTCTTCCAGGGATAAGGGATTACTAGGCTGAAAGGTAAACTCCTGAGTCCCAGGAGTGTGAGTCTTCATTTAGCTCTTTGTTCTCATGGATATGGACAGATAGAGCCTGACCACCTAAGCACAAGAGCAACTTTATTGGAATTCCTTGTCCATCATTCTCCCAAGAATATGGAGACAGAGAGGGGATTGCAGAGTTGAGTGTTTCTGCAGTTCCTTGGTGAGGACAGAAACATGCCTACAAGGCTTAGAGAAAGATCTTTGAAAAGAGAAAGTGGTGTGTTTCAAATGAGACACCCACCTTCTCTAGAGTGATGTACTGGCAATACCTGATAGTAATGGGCTGCTCTGATGGTTCCTTGAAGACAGGAAAGCCTAGCAGGGGGATGGCAGATTCTGTATGTCCTCTCTTCTACCTCTTTCCAAACAAAGCAGGGCTTACAGCATGGGAGGGGACTGCTGCCTGTAGCAGTAATCCCCACACTATGGTAGCGTCATCCATGTGAGCATCCATAGAGCATGATGCCCACTAGAGCATGTGTCCACTCCTGATTCCACAGGGAATAGAAACACTAAGCATACTGCTCCAAAAGCAATTTTCATTCTATCATAGACTGTAATGACACCAGCATGGTATGCACCCTCCTAAATGCACTCAGCTCAGCAGTTTACCAAGCACACTTGGAAGGGCACACAAGAAGACAGGGTACCAACCCTGACGGGCTGAATTTTAGAAAAGTTAAGAAGCAGGTTATAGAGAGAAAATGAAATATTTCAAAGCACATATTTGTTCTACTGTCCTGTTATGCATCTGCCTAAGTTGCACTAGTAGTCAGCAAACTTTCTCTGTCATTCTCTACTTCCATGAAACGGAACTTATTTCTGGTGAAAAATAATATATATACCCTAATGCTGTGTACATCATTCATACAGAATAGCAAAGTATTCAGTGCAAAGTGTCATCTTTCAAATGCTGCAAAACCCATAAACAGACAAAAGTTACATTCAGTTGCTAAGTATTAAGAAATACACATAAAAAGGAGACTTCCTACCCAGATGGCAGAAAGCTCAAACAAAAGGAAGAAGGAAAGGACAGTATGATATCCCCTTGTGTCCTGCTATTTTTTATTATTATGGAGTGCTCTACTTATACAGAGTGTGCAATAAGAACATGCTTGTGTAGTAAGGTAGAGTCAACCAAAATCATCAGCAGAAAACCTATGAAAAAAGATATTTTTTCCAGTGCTTTCAATATTTATAAAAGTTCAGAAATTAACAAATTCAGAAATTAACATTGGTGAAGCATTATCTCAAGAAACACTTTGGCATTCATGTTGTGTTTATCTAGGGCATTGCTGAAAGCTCACAGACCTTCTGAAACCTACCATAGTGTAAATGTCTGCTTCAGTCATGTTCCATTTCTCTGCAGAGGAAACTAAATCAAGGACTTAGCACTCTATGAAGCAAGGTATATGATAATCACCAGGTGGAAACTCATCATAGTTGAGAATCTAAGACATCTTCCTTCTTTTCCAAGACATCTTTAATCCTGACCAGTCATGGGAGGACAACGAAATATATATGGCCTAAATTGTCAACCAGTCAATACACCAAATAAAAAAATTCAATGTCTTTTTCCCCGCATGTATTTCCCACAAGCCTCTTCTGTAATCTTTTCCTTTCCACACACCCCAACTACGTGAAGACCATGGGCCTTCCCATGATATTGGACTGATTGGGTTTTGTAATGGCTGCTAGTGTGAAAATCCTTCATAACACAAATACTTTTAGCCAGTCCCCTTTTGTACATCTGCTTATTTTCCTCATGTCAATTTAAATAGCAATTTAAATAAACTACTAATTAGTAATTTAAATAAAAGACATAATAAAACTGAAAAAAGTATTTCCTAGTAAGATGTTTAAAAACTGATAGGAACATGCAATGTATCATGGTAATTTTTAATTACATTTTGTATGTGGTCACTTCAGACATGCTAGAAACAGAGGAATTATCCAATACATAACTTTGGCAAATATATTTACAAATATATTCCAGAGACGCTGTCAGAAGTTGATACTAAGAATAAAAGTTATCATTAAAAAAAAAGACAGTAGATACTAATCCTTGGTGGGGGAAAAGCTATTTTAAAATGTGAACTTAACCACATCCTCTTTTATCAACATTCAATACTCTCTTCCTGAATCTATACAAAGTCTGAGACAACAGTTCAGAAAAGCATATAAATATACATTTCATATTAAAAGAAAGGCTCCCTCTGAAAACCAGCTATAATAATTAGACATTAATACTCAATGAGTATGTCCATGTTTGGGCCTGGAACAAGCCTGTGCTCTCTCAGAGCTGCCAGACAGTGCAAAGGCTGCAGGAGGACCACCATCTCTTTGGAACAACAAAGAGCAGGAACTAATAACCCAAGGCCTCAGACTTCATGGGAAAGGAAAGGGAAAAGGAAGGCACACTGAGAACTTCTTTCAAGTCTAGCATCTCATAACTGTAACCCAGCTCAAATGCTTTCCAGGGTGGCAGTCCCTCTCCCACACCTGCTCATCCAGCACTCTCATACTTCCAAAACAGAGTCCATTCTATCCAGTGGACATGCAGAACACTTAGTCTATGGAAAAGACTGCATCTGAGCACATCACAAAACCAAATTTACTTTCCAGCAGTCAACATGAGGAACAAACAACACAAGGAATAAATTGCTTCCAAGCTTTGTGCTTTTCATAGTAACAGCTTAATTTCTGAGCTTACCTGTAGCTGCCACATAGCTTGGAGTTTACTGCAGATCCATAGCTGTCTTGTCATTTTCATCACAGAAGTAGCAGGTAGGAGTGTTGTTCTCTTCTTTCTGGGAAGCAAATGAAAGACACAGGTGGTTTGTGGGTATTTATTTAACCCACATTCCAGTCATTTAACTAATGACCAGGGGAAGGAAGCAGGAAAAGGAGAAACAGAGCCAGTTTTAACTCAGCTTAGTGATCTCCATCTGTCCACACCTTTGCATACACAACAGCAATGTAAGTGTGCCATGCTGACAATAAGTGGTGGCCAAATCAACAGTCTATGCCTCTACATGGGCAACCTCAAAGAACTGGGCTGTCAATCCCAAATAGTTTGTTGCACTATTGAAACACCTGATGCTCATGACTATAATGACATAGAACACACCTGATCTAATTGGGATTTAGCTTTGGTAATAGTCCTTTATCACCAGCACAGCAGGACATAATAAAGCCTCCACAATTAAGTGAGCAACAAAACTATTTTCCTGCTTTTCTTTCTTCTAATAGTTTCTTTACGATGGCATAAGCACTGAAATTGGTGCTATTAACATTTATTATAAATGGTTTGGTTAAAGTTTAGAATTTTTCTGTGCTAGACGCAACAAGCTTTGTCCACTGAGGCTCCTATTCGGCTGCCACAGGCTGCAAAGCAGAGAGAGACCAGGGGTTTGTAAAGCCCAGCACTATGGTCCAAGGCAGATGCTCACTGTTCAGGAACCCCTCCAGAGAGTACCGTCATGTTTCCAAGCCAGAATTACCACCTATTTTACCTATATGCAAGTCTGGGGGTCCTTTCGCCCCCTTCTTTCATCCAAAACCCCAGTTTGTGCTATTCTATCTCTGTTCAACCCCACAGCTCCTCAGTGAGGCCCCTGCAATGAGAAGCATGGGGAGGGGGATTGCAAGTTCAGCCTCATCTCACAGCCTGCCTGACACATGTGCAGGGGCTAGCACCTCCCCAGGGCTGGGGAAAAGGGGACAGCCAAAAGCACATTAAGGGAATTAATTTAGGTCTTCTTGAGACTTTAAAGTAAACACTTCCAGAAGGGGATGCAGAGGAGGGTCACAAATCTACACTGGCTGGCCTGTGCAGCAATGTCCACAAGGCAAAAGCTGCCCAGCTGCACCCACGCCATACTCCAAGTCATGATGGCAAGCCCAGAGACACCCACGGCCCTCCCACCATTCCCTCAGCCCAGAGACACCCACGGCCCTGCCACCATTCCCTCAGTCCAGAGACACCCACGGCCCTGCCACCATTCCCTCAGCCCAGAGACACCCACAGCCCTGCCACCATTCCCTCAGCCCAGAGACACCCACGGCCCTGCCACCATTCCCTCAGTCCAGAGACACCCACGGCCCTGCCACCATTCCCTCAGCCCAGAGACACCCACGGCCCTGCCACCATTCCCTCAGTCCAGAGACACCCACGGCCCTGCCACCATTCCCTCAGCCCAGAGACACCCACGGCCCTGCCACCATTCCCTCAGCCCAGAGACACCCACGGCCCTGCCACCATTCCCTCAGTCCAGAGACACCCACGGCCCTCCCACCATTCCCTCAGTCCAGAGACACCCACGGCCCTCCCACCATTCCCTCAGTCCAGAGACACCCACGGCCCTGCCACCATTCCCTCAGCCCAGAGACACCCACGGCCCTGCCACCATTCCCTCAGTCCAGAGACACCCACGGCCCTGCCACCATTCCCTCAGTCCAGAGACACCCACAGCTCTCCCAGCATTCCCTCAGCCCAGAGACACCCATGGCCCTCCGGCCATCGCCTCAGCCCCTCAGGACAGGAATGACCTCTCCACAGCCCTCTATACCAGCAGCCTCACCTGCTGGGGTGACCCAGACTGTCATGTGAGAGTGGGAAAGGGGAGCCCTATGCCTGTGGGGCAGGAGGCCCAGTGCCTGCCCACTATGGGAATGCCCTTGCCCAGGCCACTGGAACCTGTGAAGTCAGAGAATTCCCACCAATGTAGAAATTATCTTCTCTGTGAGTGCCTGAGGGAGCAAAACAGTCCATGAGGCTACTGGAGAAGAGCAACTCTACCCAGATACACAGGCGATCCTGCTAGAAGCATCTCAACTCCAACTGGACACTAACAGCGATTAAAAAAAAAAAAATAAAAGAATAAAAATAGTAACTGAAAAAGCATGGAAAGCTGATTTCCAGCTGGTGGGCTCCTCCTGGCTGCATAAGCAGTTAGGAGACCTGAGGAAAAAAACCAATTCTATCCAAGATTAACAGTTGCCCTTACACTGTGGTGTGGTGTTTTTGCTAGTAGAGCCTGTGTGGTGCTGCAGGAAACAATGGCAAAAAAGGGGAATTGAAAGCCTTAAAGTAGCACTGAGAAGCCACCTTCTCCACAGCTGCTCCCCAGGTTTTGCTCCCTGGGGCCAAAACCACCCAGTCAGGGCAATTGGTGGCAGACAGGTTCTGTGAGCAGGGACATGTGAGGACACTGCATCAAGCAGGGAACCAGGACACCTCCCCCTGTCCATGGCCCTGTGGGGTGCCTCAGTCCATGCCTACATCCAATCCTCCCTGCTGGCACTGAGTTATCCCTCAGAGCATCCTCTCTTCAGTCTATCAGAATCCAAGGCAATGGCCAGTTTTTCTTACTGACATTCCCATCCCTAAATACATTTTCACCATGGAGACAGTCTCCCTCATTCATCTCTCATCCCAGGAGACACAACTTTGTGGGACTCCAACTCCTGCTTGTTAGCTCAAGCCAAAAGGAATAACTACCAACTAAGAATAAATACTAATTAACCTGAATCTTTCATCATATCGTGATCTGAACCAGATGCTATCTCTAACTTTAGGCTGCTTTGAGATGCAACCTCTATCTGCAGCAGGCAAAAATAAGATTCCTTCTTTTGATAAAGTTAATTGTGGGCCTCAACAAGACACATTTCTTGGCAATACTGTGCTCTTATCTTCAAATGCTGTGAACTCACAAGGGTTTGAAAGGTCTTACATTTTGAATGCCTCCCATATGAGTTTAGTGATTGAGAATTCAATCCAGGAAACTTCCTATGTCGTGCTGGAAAAAGAGGTGCAGTGCAGACAGCTTTAATACTGCACACAAGCACTGAATAGAAGATGTCTCAGAACCCTCAGCCAAAGGCTGCACAAGAGCACAGCCAAGATTTAGCCCCCCAGTGCAGGGAACAGTGGAGTGAAATCTATGTGGTATCTTCTGTAAGCTGGTTGAAATCAATAATGCTTTACATTGGTTTTAGTATCAGAGAAAGAATAATAGAGCAGGGTTAAAACCAAAGATTTATCTGCCAAAGTGTATAAACATTTTCAAAGCTGCTTTGTTTTGGTTTTTTTCATTTGTTGGAAGTAGCTCCAATGTTTTCTAAACTACCAATGTTAAAAATCCCTGTAACAAAACTGCGTTTTTCATTATGACTATTGGTACTTATGCAGACAACATACATAGAGAGAGGAAACGATACAAACCAGACTTACTGTAAAAGCCAAGACCTTTCATAAATGCAGCTGTGTTCCCTTGCAGAAAAATAGGTTATTTGGGGGAAAATATTTTTCGACTTCAAAAAGCAGTGACAGGGAAACCAAATAACTCTTGGCAAGAGCTGTGCAAAGCTGAACGCTGCCCAGTTCCACTTCTCAGGCACCTTCTGTACAACAGTCTACACTGGTAACTTCGATTAGCAATTTAATCTTCACACCACTTCAGCGTGGACATGTAGGTTTCAACAAGCCTGCAGATGAAGTCATAAAATCAAACCTCTACCATTTTAAAGTTGCATAAACAGTGTTTAAGTGGTTTAATAGTGGGGTTTGTTTGTACAGCATGAATGTCATTGTATATAGCAGCTCAGCAAGTCCAGAGATGTGTCCAGCAGTGCCAACTCCCCAGGTGCTGGCACACCTTCCCATCCATAGACTCTCTGCTGCAGATCACCAAGGCCTCTTGGTCTGTTAGACATGCATCTCACTTGTGGGACACTCCCCAACCCCTTGTTATGTGGCACAAGGAACTGCTTCTGTGTCCTCTGAAATTGACCTTGCTTTCCTAGAAGAAAGCCCTCAAATTTGTGCTAAAGGAACAAATGGCAGCTCCATCTTCCAGGAGAGCTGAAATAGCCAAAACCACTGAGAATGAAGTACTGCTCTACCTTCTTCATGAGTCCAGTCACCACCTACCTCCTCTCTGTGTCTTGCAAGTGGCTGTTTCTTATGTAGTAAGGCACAAGTGAGCAGTGAGAACCACTGGAGATAATCAGAAGTTACCTGATTCTTACCAAAACTGATGGGAATTACATAACCAGTGTTTTTTTGGGAACTCTGTCAAATTTAATGCCAAAATTGCTCTTAAGTCTTCTATTTAGGGTACTGGCTGACTGCAAATCTCTAAAGATACATAGTCAAATGGAAACACCAGCCAGAGTTTCAGCCACCTGAACAGTCCCAGGTGCCCAGGTGTATTTTAGGTACTGAAAACAAGCTTTAAAACTTGAGTCAAGATTCCTTTCCTTGAACTGAAGGTTCATAATCTTTGATGAGTCCCATAACCAAATCTGCTATCATAACAAATGCACAGGCATCTCCTTTCCTGGATGTGGGTGGTTTTGATGCCTGCACTGGCTATAAGCAGAAATGTACTAAGGGAGTACAAAACCATGAAATTCAGGAAGATGAGTAATGTATGAAGTGTGGAGGCAGTGAGAGATGATCCTCATATTATGTGCTTTTATTTAATAATGTATAAATAAATATCAGCTTTCCCCAAACTGCCCCTCAGCCTAGCAATTACATGTTGGCTGATTTCTGGTTAGTGCTGTTCTTTTATAATAACAAACTGTTCCCAAAGCCTCACATACAGAGAATTAGACAATCAAAGTACTGTGTGCGATTTTCCACTTAATTCATTCAGTTAGTTGCAATTAAAACAATACAATTCAAGGCCTTGTGTGTTTCTCTGAAAAAATACAAAACTTTACTTGTTACTATTAATATATACAACACAAGAAAGTGTTAACAAAGCCCCTTTGTTTTCACTGTTGTAGTAATTTTCTTATCTTTTTCTGTAGATGCCCTGGCAGTCATCAATATTTCTTTCAGTTGCTGTTCTTCAAAAGGCTCACACTTTTCATTCAACTGCACAGAAAAAAAAAAAGGAATCCAGTGGGACAAATTCCCTTGGTGAGCAGATCCACTGTAGCTGCCCGAGAAGGAATCTAGGTGAAGGTGCAGGGCTTGCACAAGGGAGATGATCAAACTGATTTAGAAGGGAAGAGACAGCATTTTATCAGGCAGTAATCAAATTTCTGCTAAATTTTACTTAGATATTTTACCTAAACATTTCTTATTTCTGGAAAAGCAGTGTTTCATTGTTACCAATCTCTGTTCACCCCCTTCATACAAATGACATACCAACTTTTAGAATGACTATGGAACTTTTCCTTTTTTTGTTTTATGGATCTTCACTAATAAAACCTAATATCAATCTAATTAATATTATACCAGATTTGTGGGTGCAAAAGAGAACAGAAGCTGTACCTGGCACCACAAGAAAGTGATAAGCCACCCTATTAGAGCTGCTGTGACTGTCTCCCATACCACCAAGCTCCCCCCAAACTGGGCATTATTTCCATCAGTCATGAACACAGAGTGTGCAAAGCTCAGAGACCAGCAACATCTCTGCCTTCTAAGGATGCACTGCGTCTGTCCAAGTCTCACAGTGTTTCCAGAGCTTCTGTGAACAAGGTATATCTCCACACTATTCTTGGTAGAAGGCTATCCTCCTGATGTGCTGGTCTTGGGTATGCTAATTCAGTAATTCAGCAGTGCTTCTTGACAGAGGCTTGATTCAGCCTACTCCTGCAACAGAATAACAAAGCACTGATTTGGATCTTGTACTCTTAATTATTATTCCACCAACATAAATGAGCATTTCACTTAAGCTCAGTTCCTCAAGAAAGAACTATTGTCTGCTTTGATAAGATGGTATGAAATTTATCCAAACATTTATCGAACTATGTGAAATCTTATTGGAAGAATATGTTCTGAGATTTTGTGAATAAAGTCCCTCAGGATAAAGTAACCCCAAAATACATGTCAGAGCAGAGACTCCCAAAGTCTGGTCCAAAGGGAACTCACAGCTCATCTAGTGCTCACTTTTATTCTTTTCTTCCAGTACACAACAGCATAAAAAGACCAGGACAAAATAAAGAACCAAAATCAGCATTTCTTTTCCAGAAAGGCAGACCTCTGCCAATGCCAGTTCCAAGAAACACTGTCCAGTATTTTCCTTCCTTCCAGTTACTGACGTTCTACAAAGATGTGACACAGTGATGAATGACAAGGAAGGCAATTCACCAAACAAGGTACCTATTTAAAAGTTATTTTTATTAAAAGAAATGCTAATATCATACTCATGGCATATGACTTTATGCTTGAAGAATCCTGCAATTTGCATATAATCTGGGTGAAAGAAATTTAGTTGAAAGACCACATCTCCAACTATTAATGAATGTTCCCAGAAAGTCTAACAAAAGGCAAAAAAAACCCAACCACCTCTGCTTGGCATGTTTTTTCCCAAATGTGCTTTCTTTGCTTAGGTTGCTTTCATAGAGAACACTGGCAGAGAGTAACTCTACTTGTTCTGTAATAAACATGCTTTTGATGTGGCATTTCAGGGCAACTGGATTACTAAAAAAAAATTTTATAAAGCTAAACTTATCATCAGTGTATATCAAGGATCATGTTATTAAAATAAACTATATAAACTAAGGCACTGTCCATAAAATCAAGGAGATATTTCATATCACTTGAATATCTTGACATTCTCAACCAACCTATAAATACCAGTAACATTTTCATTATCATCTACATTTAAGCTTCTTTAAGCTTTCAAGTGTCTTTATGTCCAATACCCAAAACCATTCCATTCAATTCCAGCAAGTAACTCCAAAAATCATATCAAGGAAGTTCTTTATTGGATTCTCTCAATGACTTCCAGATTAAATCTGCTCTTCTATAATCACAGAAAAGGTTTCCTGTGAGTATCTCATCTAAAAACACATGGTTGAATTTAGGTATTTTCAGTGCTGCAAAAAAGGACCATGCAACTAGAAAATAGTTAATAACTCTCCTGATGATTCACATACTGAAATCAGTGCTGACTCTTAGTATCAGAAGAATGAAACCATATTTAAGAACTAAAATAAGATTGTGGAGCACACAAAAGGAATAGGTTTGGATCTCAAAGTATCTACCTTTTACATACTCACCTTTCAGACACTTGGGCTTCATTAAACTCCCAAGTATCACTGCAAGAATGTGCACTAGCAGTGCAATGAGTGCATAAATGCCAGAATGCCAAGGTAGGGAAGAGGCAGACGTAAATCTGCTCACAGTAGTGCTCCAGATCGGTGCTAAAATAAGAGTTATGAGCTACATTAATTTCAAGTAAATATAAGATTATCTATACTCAGTTCAGGCCTTTAGTCATCATCTAATCTAGGAAGAAATTATAGCTTTATAGTACAGCATTCATTTTTCTCAGTGACACAAAGCAGAAGTGAACAAACTCTTGCCCTTCTCCAGTTCAGGCCAAGGAGAGATCCATGCACAAATCCCTAAGGGTGACATCTACCCAGCATAACACAGCTGCACTTACCCATTCTGTAAGCTCCCAGATCAGAAGCAGTTGGCTCAAGCCTCTAGAAAAAGAAAGGTTTCACATCAAAATATTCTTCCAAATAGAAGTTGAGTACACAAACTTACCACCTCTTTGTAACAAAAGCTTTCATTCATAATGTTAGCTAGAAGACAAGAGCTTTACTACACCAGACAGCAAGAGAAACTTACAGTGCCCTTTCAGACCCATTCATCTTGAATAGTTTCAGTTATGAATGGACAAGTGTTCTTCACACCTCCTAGAACAGGGAAACAAAGAAGAGCAAAAGAAACTCTGGAGTCCTCCAGAAACTCAGAATTTCCACCTAGCTTTCTATTCAAGTCTTTCTACCCTTGATTATTGATACTAAACTGTAGCATTACAGTTGGATAGGCAAGGATAGGTTGGATTCAAATCTACACAAGGACCCTCAGCCAATGTCATTCAGCCCTAAATGCAGATGTATCATTGGCCAGAGAGCTGGATAGTGCTAAGACCTCAACAAATCACATGTGCAGCCTAGGGAAATTTGAGCTTCTATAAAAGGCGCTGTGGGAATAAACTTGGGGTTGTTTGTCACAAGGACCACTGAGTGTGCGTCAGCTCTGTCTCCGACCCACACCCCTCCATGTTACACTAAACAAATCCCTGGATGCACTGAATAGCAACAAATCAGCAGCAGCTAGTAAAATTAAACTGAGCTAGACATCATTGCTATATTGAACAAAACAGATTCTTCCCTCCACCAATAATGACTAGAGCAGACAGAAGTGCAAGAGCTGTGTGATGACAGACTTTCATCAGGGAAGGCAAATGGGCAGGCCTTGGCAACTGTGTAAATTCTGTGGTTTGGTCCTGGAGGTTGTGGCTTCAGCCCCAGGTCCCAAATCCTTACCACAAACCACTAGAGATCTCTCTGAGTAAATGCAGGACCAGCTCCTTCTCAGCGAGGCACCATCAGATTTAAATATCATCCATGCAAAAGGCCTGCAGCTGAAGAATCCTGCCATGGGCATGGCTACTCAGCACAGTTGTGGGCATGACACAGCTGAGACCCTTTCAGCTTGACAACAGAAGAAAATGTCCTGAGCACCTTCCATCCCTGCAGGCTGCCTCCCTTCTTGGACAGCCCCTTGAAAACACAACTCAGCTGCTTTCTCTGCATCAGACACGGAGGACCACAGATTAATTAACGCTGCCTGTATCCCAGGAATATCTGGGACCTTAATCACAGTCCTTGGCCATGCTCCACTAGGCACTTTCATTGCATTAGGCAAAAGGCAGGCTCTGTATGCCAGGGCTCCTCCAAGAAAGGGCTGTCCACCTGCAGAGCAGCAGCTTTTGAACCACTCCAGAGTCTAAGTTGCTATTCCCAATATCAAAATGTAGCTAGCTCAGCCTGTCAGTCTTTCTGAACTCTGGCAAGGAGGCAAACCTGCATGTGCACCAGTGGTCACAGCCATCCAGGCACTCCAGCTGGCACAGGATATAGACGAAAGCCATGCAGGGGGCAGCCCTTGCTTTGCATTTTGGTGCAGATGTACACAGAGAAAGGAGTGAGGGCAGAGCTGAGATAGTGGTAAGCTCAGAGAGAAGGAGGGTATCTTACTTAAAGTCACTCTAAAGCACATTACAAATCTGTTAAATCATTGTGGCTTACCCTATATTTCAGAGTAAATTAGTAACTTTTCAGAAGGAGTGAAGAAACTACCACTCCACTTTTAAATAATGAAAATGCTAAAAAACCTACACTTAACAGCTCTAAAACTGCAGCAAGTCACCCACCAACACCCACTCCTCTTGTCAGCAGGCTTTTTTCAGCTTTGCCTATTATTTCTGTCAAGTCAGAGATGTCTAATATTTGCTATGCTTATCTGCTCAACTTTCAGGAGCCGCAAATGTTACAATATGTACCTGTGCCACTGACCTTTTTCCCCACAGCATTTTGATCTAAACAAGTAAAAACCACAGAGTTTCCAAAATCATTTGGATTCACTGCTCTGAGTGCATAGCTGTAAAAAATCTGCTTTAAGATTAACATCCAATTTTATTCATGCCTGAGGCTTCACCACAGCATCTATTTTTGTAAGATTAACAGCAAGATCCCAGTTCTCCAGAAATGTAAAGAGTAACAGACAATTGTAAAAGGAAGATGTTGTTTCCTAACCTGCCCTGCTCACATCCAAGAAGGTACATTTTCCTAGCCCTTTCCACATTGGATGTAATTTCTTTTTGTATTTTTGGACCCACAATGTACACTATGTGTATTAGTCCTACCTCCCATTAGCTGGAATGCAAACTGTGGGTGCCAAAAAAATTCTAACATAAATCTCACATGTGCAAAGCATCCCCTGAAAGACAGCTTTTATACTGGAGGAGTTAAGAAACAGCCATCTTCCGGTACCTTGTACAAGAGCAGTTTTAATCATCTCTAACTTGAAAATAAAAGTATAGAAAATGAGCACTTGATTTTTTGGCTAATCCATTTGAAATAAGTACACATAAAAGCCTTTCTTTTTGGACATAGTAACCTGAGGACAAATTGAGGGTCATTTTTAACCTAAACATCAGAGGAGATGTCACTTTAAATAGTGCCTTTGGTGTCTGTCAATTAGAGCTATTGCACTGCTGTCAACTTGCATTCCTGCTTTAGTTCCAGCTTTGCTCCATCCTACACAGATCTGTACAAATCAATTGTTTCTTGCAAACATGCACTAACCACTGCAAAGTGAAATTAATAAAGTGTGAGAAAATCTGATTCACAAAGCTGACACTCCTGTGCCCAACAACTCTTCATATAGGTAGGCAAAGTGGTAAAAGATTATCAAATTGCAACTGTCATTCCTGACAAAATGCATCTCAATGCTGGAAGGAATTTTAGGTTTAAGCTAAACCACCACCTCAAAGGGTTCCTCAGAGCCTGTCAATATCTGTACTTTGGATGGAAAGCTACCACTGAGCGCAGTGTGCCCAACATACAGAACCTGCCACAAAATGAAGTTCTTCATAAGAAAGCTCATCTCAGTCTTGGTTGGTAACAATAACAAGGAGACAAGATGAGACCATCAGTCTCAATTGTGAAGACAATGTTTTCCTCCCATATTATTCTGTCTGTCATGTTCCCTTCAGGTTCCAAAGGAATCCCTGTCTCATATATCATTATTTCCCACAAAGCTTGAAAGCCCTCAGGGGGGGTTTCTTCCTGCCCACTGTACCAGCCTTGAAGTCTGAGTACCTTCAGAACAGTGACAGAGGCCTCTGCCAGCAATAAAGGGGAACATCTGCATACCAATTAAACTGCTGAGCGCTGAAGAGTAAAAAAAAGGAAAAAGAAAAAAAAAAAAAAAAAAAGAGGGGGGAAAAGCCTTGAAAGTAAATCTGAGCCAAGTTCTAATTAATGCCCTAGGCCCCGATTCACCACAGCACTTAGGCATGTAGTTAACTTTAAGCATGTATTTAGTTCCATTGAAGTCAAAAGACAGCATCGAAGAGGCAAACTACATTAGCACAATTTAATACTCTTTGGGCTAATTAATCAACCATAAAAATTTACTATGAGATCTGTATTCCTTATTTCCCTCACTGTGACATTTCCAGATAAAAATACTTGGATGTGGCTGGAATAAGCAAGAAAAGCACTGCTCGTTTGGCTATCATGGGGTGCTTGGTCCTACAGCTGTGAAGGCCAATTCCTAAGAACAGCTGTAGGAGCTAAGTTCTCTCCACATCAAAGCCTACAGTTTGTATCTTCTATGTGGTTGCAGCTCACAGACACAAAAAGCACAGCCCCTGTCCCGAGGAGCAGTAATTGAAGAAACAAACTGGCAATAGATGAGCAAAGCCACCAGGCTCACATCAGAGACACCTTTCCTTTTCTCTGTAAAGAGGCATTTGCTCACTGCAGCCCATCAGTGTCAGTTGTGATTGGAGATGGCAAGGAAGGGCAGCAGACAGGGCTGGGTAAGCGAGGGACGCTGAGAGCAGATGCAGGTTTGGTGAGAGCTGGTGAAGTTCCCAAGGAAGCACTGTCAGGCAGAGCTGGGGTAAGGGGAAGAGTGCTGGTGTCTAAAGGCTAAGCAGACTGGAGTATGGCCCAGCTCCAGTGTGGGCAAGGGATAAATTCTCCCCAGTTTCAGTCCAGCAGAACTAAGCCCTGCAAAAAAGAAGCCCAGAGTGCAATCTCCACTTAACTGAATTGTCCCAGATATATCCAAACCCTTTTCTCCACTTGGTAAGTCCAGCATGGAGAATGGCTGCCAACACTGCACCAACAACATGTAGGCCAGATGTAGCCTAAACATGATCTCTAGGTGCCAAATGTGACCAACATTTGAGTCCTGTTGACTTCAGAAAATCATGTGTAACTACCAACCATTCTGTAAATCAGAATGCAAAGAGACAAGCTGGCTAATAAGTGTGTTCTTGCTAGGGATTTCTGAAAAAATGAAGCCTCAGGTTTGCTGAGTATCATTAATGCTGTACACGGACCTATAAAAGCAAGAAAAACGAAAGCAGAGGACATAAACGCCTGGTTGACAACACTTCTTTATCTCATCCATCATGAAAACAAAAAAGAACAAAAACAACCCTCCAAACATTAGAACAACATGACAATAAAAGAAAGTACCAGCACAGCTTTTCAAATTAATTTTGAATTTCCTTGCTTTCATTGGTTTAAGAGCGCTATTGTTACTCCCTTGGTTTTTTTAATTGCAGATACTAAAAATTCTTTTATCTTTCTAAGTCTTTAGAGTATGTTATATAATTACATAATTAAGGCCTCTTTCAACTGGATAAAATTTACTCTATAGTTTACAACAGCTGCACTAGAGCCATTACATTTTATCATTTAAAAGCCTAATTAGAGGCTTCTTAATTAGTGGATCCTTCAGTCACTAGGCTGTGATTGTGTAAAATAAGCTCAGCAGCTATTGCATTTTACAAATCTGCATGAAATGTTTGTGTGAAAACAGGGTGTGTACAAGTCCAAAAACACAGTGCTTGTCCTTGCAGGTCAGCCCATCTGAGCATGCAGAGCTCCACACAACATGCCCACTCCCCTGCCTCAGAGCCTGGCTGCTCTGCACACAGCCTTTCCCTCATGCCAGTGTTCCTAGGAGCTCCCAAAACAAGACCTCAGCCTCACCAAGCTGATGTGACTGTTGCCATGTTCAAACATGACCAAAAGAGAGGATGGGGCTGTGCCCACTGACTGCCCAGGCCAACTCTTGCATGGCTCATCAAAAGCTTTCTCCAGCAAACTCAGCTCCTCACTGCTGCTACTCTTCTCCCTCACGAGCTCTGTTCTGTGCTGGAGGATTCTGCACACACTTCCTCTATGCTGCCCAAGGTACTCATATCACTAGATGGAAGAAGAGGGGAAGCAGCCTCTCATTTATAGCCACTGACACATATTTCTCATTAATCACTACCAAACTAGCAGTCAGTCACTGAGATGGTAAGTGCAGAGAAAGAACTGTAACTCCCTCCTCTCCTCTGGGTAGCACAGTGCTGGCGAGCAGCTGGTGGAACTAAAGCGAATCTTAACAGGAATCATTGCCTAGAATGAGCCTCTCGTGAACCGGGGGCTCACAAGATCCGTCACTCAGTGAGCAAAGAGCTTGCCCAGACCGTACTCTGGAGGACTGGTGGGGTTTTGTTCAGTTTTCTCCAGCTTGTAACACAGCAGCTTTGTTACAATGGGTCAGATTTGGGGCCTGCCAGCATTTGGGAGTGTTCCTTTAAACAGTACAGTGACAAAATCATGAGTTCTTGTTGACTGCAGGATAATATAAATCAGCTATTGAAAACATGTATCATTAGTGCTATTGCTTTCCAGTGGTAGATGGCCGCAGTAACGGATTGGCCTCTCCATCTCATCCTCCCACTGGAAAGCGACATATACAGGACCGATCAATAACTTGATCTAAGTTACTTGTAGACATGTCAGGTGCAAATATCACCCTTTCTCAGAAAGTTTTAAAGACCAGGTGTTTTTGCAGAATTTAGGCCAGGCAACAAATTGCTTTGGATAAATTGTCATTATGGTGGAGAATAACATAACCAGATCCACCCACATTGTTACACATGAGTGTTAAATAGACAGGAAGTAATTCTATTGTATGCATGTATTTCTTTGTGGGGTCAATAGCTCAAGATGTTTGAGAAGTATTTTCTGGAATAGCCATGTTGCTGAAAAGTCTGTTTGATAGGAAATTACTAGATAATTTCATTATGGAATTTGCCACTAATTTCTACAGCTGAAATCCTAAAATACCTCCAAAATCAACACCAAGATCCACGGTCATTACGAGGGCCAGAATTTTAACCTGCTGTGTCACAATATATTACCCACTTAATGTAGCGTTGTCAAACCTGAAGTCGGTGGAAACTCTACAGGTCACAGCCTTGTTTCCCCCTGGATCAGTGGAGAGGCTAGAGAGGGGTTTAAGGGCCTTTCATACACAGAGGTGGCATCACTTTGATGCCATTACTATGACTAAAGCATGTACATGTTTCTATCCCTGACCCCACGTCTGCCACCTGCACACACACAGAGGGGATATGATCAAGTAGATTATAAAACGGGTCAGAGACAGATATATCACAGTTATCATTTTACAGCCCTCAAGAATGTCCATGGACACACACTGAAGCGAATGCAAGCTGAATCCTGGCTATACGCTGAGTCCTGAATTGTGGCACTGACATCAGGGCATTCTTTTTGGGCGAGGAAACAAACATGGGCCAGGCTTTCCAAAAGGTGAGCTGTCATCTTCTGAAAACCCTTGTGACAAGTTGCCCACAGATTTAACTGAGAACTTCACAGGGATATAATATTTTTTGAGCTGGTCTTCTTAGAAAACTCTGTACTCCAAATGTCTGGAAATCCTTGCACCTTAAATCAAACACCCTTTTAAACTGGTCCACGTACAACACTTACATTCTGTAGCCTGCATGGTACTAATACCAACTTTCTTCAGCAAGTTCAACAGCATCAGAAGTGATGTCATAGGAATTATTTCACCTGATTAATTTTACATTGACTTCTGTGACAAGAGTAGGAGAGGAAAAAGAAGGTGGTGGCTAGGTTCAGGTAGCCATAACCAAAAAGCAGAGGAGAAGGCTGAAGACAGAGGAAGAAATAACATCATAGTAATATGCTTTGAAATCAATCTGTCTGTTGGTCTAAGCAAGTACCATGAACTTCCTTGTCTTCACAGCAGGGCAGATGTGCTGCACTCCATCATGTAAAACCCTAGGAGAGCAGAGCACAGGACAGCCAGTGGCTTGGCAAGGCCAGGGACCCTCTGGAGCATGATGCCTGCAGCAGGACAGCTCACCAGCCCAACTCCCTTAGCACCGGGGCACCACCATGAGGAATCCAAGCACCTGCACTCAGCCCACAGCCATCCCAGCCACACAGGCTGGTGGCTGATGTGCTCCAGCCTCATGGCTGCTGCCAGAACCCTTTGGGTCAGAAGAAAGAAATGGATCTCTCTGGCAGTCAAGAGAATCAAGAGATCCCTTTTTATGGGGGCAGGATTATGCACTATCATTTTGTATAGATCTCTGCTCTTCTCCACTCCCACACCTTTTTTTTTTTTTTACATAAATGAAAACATACAAGAAAAGCTCAGTGTCTTCTTTCAAGACTTCTCTATTTCACTAACTTGTTCCAACCTCCGTCACAGCTCTTCCCTTGTCAGCAACTGTACCACTGCGCTATACCTCTGCCCACGCACAAATGCACTGGTTGAAGGTATGAACTGGAATCTCTCCGTTAAAGGAACAAGCAGGCATCCCAGAGACTGACACAGCTGCTATTTGCATGTAAAAGAGGAAAAGAGGTGCATGACTGAGCCCAAATTAGCATGAGCAAAGCCTCCCACCGAATTTGCAAACTATAGCTCGAACAGTGGTGCTAATAGAGGTGCACACTTTCCTCACAAAGAAGAATTTCTACCTCAGCCATAAGGAAACTTGTGTAACAGTGGTTCACAGAATTAGCATGAACTTTTAAATCCCTATTTTTCTGAAATATACAGAGTGCTAGAAAAAGAGAAAAACAGTAGATGCAGGGTAGTGTGGATACACTGAGGTTTAATGTCATCCCCACTTTGAGCTTGATTCCTGAAGCTGGCTACCTCAGAGATGTGTTTTGTAAGGCCTCCATCACTTCTGTACCCCTAGATTTCTGAATGTCCAGAAATATTTACAGTGCTCAGTGCACGTAAAAATTAAAACCAAAATAAGCACAGCAAATGCAGATCTAATGCACCATTTCCATCTTTTGAAAAAGGAGAACCATTCCTTTTCAATATCAGCTCTTTTAAAGGGATGCTCTTGGGAGTAATTTATGTCTGCAAAGTCTTGCTGAAGACACACATTTCATAAACCATAAGATTTCCAGATTTTAACACAGTCTTTGTCTCTCTGGCTGCGTACAGACATATCTAAGCATCCATGTCTGTGCCTATACCTACTGAGTCAGAAAAGGAGGATTAGATGTCTTCAGTAAACTGTTCAAGAAGTACAGTTTTATTGGTCCTCCAAACCAAACTGCACTTTGAGGTCTTGTGCAGAGAAGTTATAGACTCTTTCTACTTTATCCTCATATTTTCATGCAAGCTGTTGGAACAATTCAGTGCCTCCACTATTTCTGCAGTAGGTTTAGCTCATCTGAGAAACTAGAAATAACAGTAAATGCAGACATTAATGGTAATAAAAATCAAAGCTAAGCCCTACATGAAGAGAAACAAATTCCAAAATGAAAAATTCGATTACACAGTACCTGTCTCCTGTCTTGACTTCCTCATTATACATAGAAATTAACCCTGTCATTAAGTACTTTGATCAGGCTGTACATAAACAGCTTATAACGGCATGAAATCTACCACAGCAAGCAGCAAATGAAAAAGTGGAGAAATACTGACATTTGGGGCTGCTGTCAGACATCAAGTGCTCCTACTCCCTCAGGGCCAAACTGCTAGAGTAAATGGGGTTACTCTGAGGATTAATTGTTCCCTCCTGGTTTGCACTACTTCCAGAAAGTTTCAGCAATAATATCCAAGAGGCTATCATTTGGAGATCAGCAGTACTGTTCTAAGATCTCTGAGAGATTTATAAACTAGGCTTTGTGACTGCCCTTTAGGTTAAAAATTTATATAGAAATTCCCAGCCCACAATTGACAGGAGGCAGTATCCCTCCTTTTTGAAGTGTTCTGAGGTCAAAAGAGGAAAAGCAGCATTTAAAGTACGAATAGTAACTACCATCTATCTACTTAGAATTAAGGCACGAGAGGAGAGGTGCCCATGGCCAAACTGGTCCAGGCTTGCATTGCTCAGAAATGAGGTACGGCACCATTTCACACAGTCCAACTCCAAATATTTATCACTTATGGAGAATATCCATGCGCTAATGCCCATTATAAGCAAGACTTCTGGGCAATTGAGAGTTTTTTTCTGGTTAGTTTGCTTGTTTGTCAGGATTTTGGAGCAGAAGTTGCTTTCTTCTGGGATGCATCTAATGCAATGTAACTTTACTTAGTTGTGATCCTATCTAAATTCCTTGCACACACAGACTGCTATGTGATCAGAGGCGGTCAGTCCAATAGGGTCTCTGTCCAGCTGTGCCCTGATTTGCCATCAGTCCCTTGCCATCTCTGAGCCTTCTTTTCAAGCAGCTATGTTTCCTGCTGGCTCTTCCCACCTATTTGCTCAGAAGACCCTCAGCATGGAGACAAGCAGTGGGAGTGCCCAGGTACAGCACCTGCCCCTGAGCACTACCTCGGGGCACTGCATTGAATTTCCAAAGTACAGCTCAGATACTCTCTGCTTTCCTAGGTTAGCTGTCATGGGGTTCTGGTGATTTACCAAGTACAGTAGGCACAGACATAAGGGAGGAACTCTGATCCAGAAGAGACAAAGGCAGTTTTCCACTGTATTCAAGATGGCCCAGATTTTACCTTTAACAACCTAACAAAAGCTTGGAAAAACACTAAGCAACCCCACAGACAATTTGTTTCTGTATGTATTGCTAAACATATTGCAGAGCAGACATTTTATTACTCCTAAAAGCACCAAAGTCCAGTATTTCCTTCACTTATCACAATCCATCCTTTCATCCCATTGCTACAATCAGCCCCAGGATGTTATTTCAATCCATTGTTCAACATGGCTATAACCACAGTTCAGACAAACTCAGCCATAGACCGAAACAGCTGAGCCAAAACAGCACAGGCACCATTGAGCTTCCCAGAATACTGCTCTCAATCTACAAAGCTGCATAGCTGTGCTTACTCATGCCCCACATACCAGTTGGGTGTCCACAAAAACACTTCTTTCCAGATCCCCAAACTCAGGCACTCCCTTCTGTACAGTAAAGCAAAGAGTGCAACCATGCCACACTAACACGGAAGACATCACAGTAAGAGAGTGTGCAAGAGATGGAGTTATCTGAAGGCAGCATTTTTTCATCTGGCTCTAAAAAACCAGCCCAACTGTAGCACATGTGTAGTCCCTGGTAATAAAGCAAATAAACCATTTATTTTGACTTTGCAATTCCTGTTCCAAATAATTTACTTAAATATTGCTGGGTATTTTGCCTACATTAAAAGCTGCAGTAAGCGTGTACCTAAAATTTCTAGCAAACCTAGAAGCACATAACAATCCAGGCTGCAAATGCACATTCTGTATATCAACTACCATAGCATTATCATTTGATATTTTTACAATATGCCAGCTTCCCTCCTAAAAACAATTCACTATTAATATCAATTTAATGTAACTAGCAGCATGCCAGGGATTTCTCCCAGATCCCACCCCTCAGTAATCCCCAGAATTCAGCAAGGTGATCAAATCTCATATGTAAATTCTTCCAGTGATTACTCTCTTCAATTCACCTCTTCAATGCTCTGGAGTTTGCTTCTGCTCCCACAGCCTTCCTGGCAAACTGCAGGATGCAGAGCAGATTAAGGGCTCCACTCCTGACTGAGCAAGACATTTTTAAGCATATCTTACCTGTAAGTGGATGTGTTGCTTTAATAATCAATGGCATCACCTACAAGTATAGTCAAGCAAGTTGTTACACACCTGTCTGAATAGCTGATGCTATAAACTAGAAAAATCCACTGGCACAGTTTTGGAGCTGCTCTACAAAAACTCACAAGTAATGCACTTAGGCACTGAAACGTATCAGTCAGGAAGAGTATAAACGAGGCACACGAGCAGCTACAGTGGCACTGCTTTTCGAAACACACATGGCTATGGGAAGGCAAGACTGAGCCTTCTTTTAGGTTTAAAATTGAACCTGGGAAGGAAGGCTGCTCAGGGTTGCAGATGAGTCACAGAAGATATGTGAGAAGCTAGCCTACTTAAAATCTTTTCAGTGAGAACTGTGGTCAAAGTTTTATTAAAAGTTTGTTTTCACTAAATCTTTGTTCCTGGTTTTACATGGAATTTAAAGCAGTGTGGTAACTTTAGTCTATCAAATCCCAGCCAATGAGAACAGTACATATACCTAAAGGCAATAGGACAGTGTGGCCTCCTGGGAGGTGAGCAGATGTAACCAGGATGCTCAGCACCCACAGTGGCTATTGAAGGTAATGGGAATTGCTGGTACTCAGCACCATCGAGGCTTGGTCTCCAGGAGAGGGATTTGTGATTTATCATGAGTTTAATGATTACAGATGGAGACTGTCATAAAGACACATCCTTGAAAGGAATTGAAGTTTTCAGTCCTCGTGTAGATGTGCACCCATGGGTTTCTGTCTATAAGGTGATGTTTGAATTCCAGCCACACATCTGAGAAGTCGGTATCGCAGCACACTTGCTGTGCGCTCATCAGGGAAATCTCCTCAAACAGCTGCAGTTAAACTCAGGTCACACAAGAGGACAGCCTTGCTTTGGTATGTCTCCAAGCCCTCCTGACAGTGGGCTGGGGCTTATGGGTGGAAGAACACAAGCCTCTGAAAAAGCATGCTATATGCAATTGCCTTCAGGACATGATAAATGTCAGGAAGGCAGTACACAAAGCATCTCCAGACCTGAGTCAGACAACAAAAATGTGAAGTACAAGATCTAACTCCATTTCATACTAACTCCTTAGTACAAGGTCTAACTCCATTTCATATCCACAGGCCCCAGAGGTGCTGTCAGGTAAAGAGCATGAGTCATGGGTACCTACAATATCCCTTCTCAGCAGTCTTTATCCATCACTGCCATTGCTCCTCTGCTAAATAGCCAGAAAGTCATGGAGAAATATTTTGTCCACATTTTATCTGTACACACTTTACAGAGACTTAAGTCTAAAGAAAACAGAAAAGGAAAATATAGCCACTTGCAGATGCCTGTCCCTGGGACAGAAGTCCCCACTGCTTCATGAAAAGCATCATGGTGCACCTGCCACAACTGCTTATGGGAACACTTTTCAAGTAGTTTTTGAAACAGAGGTGCTCACTATTTTCCAAGGAAATATGTCAAAGTTAATCAAATATTTCCAGGAGCAGAAGAATGCTGTAGCCAGGTTCCTTATTCATCTGTGTTCAAAGGTTGTACTCTTCCTTTGGTATGAAGAAGGCACAAGCCATGGCTGACATTTCCCTGCACCTGAGACTGTCATGACATCTCTCTCCCAAGTGTCTCTCTCTACAGCCTCTCCTCAGCCATCTGTATTTTCTTCTCCTTCCCCACATATATAATTTAATTTAATTTAGTCAAAAAGATATTTTCAACTACCTGTCAAATTTGGATTATACTAGTCAGGATATCCAAAGTTATACTGGAGGAAAGACACACCTGCATGGAAGTCAGATTTTAGCAGCTTGCTGAAAACTCCCCAAAATGTTCAGTACCTGCATTGATGGAAGCCTGAAGAAGAACTTCATTACTCCTAAACAGGACTATGTGATCTGAAGTGGGACCCCACAGAAAGGAGCACAGTCCTGAAAAATCCTGCGCCCTAGAGACTGCCTGAGCCCCAGCCCAGCACTCCAGAGTAGCTGTATACTCTAAGCAGATGCTCCAAGCCGCAGCTGAGGACTAAACACCCCTTGAATGGAGGCCCACCTCTCACTGCAGCAATGGGCTGAAAGCAAGGCACAGGGCACATTCATACAGACAAAGGTGGGGAAGGCAGTATGCAGAACCCACCTACCTGTGAGAAGATTAAACCCTATCCAACAGGCCACTTACTTCCTCCTGACAGTCAAGCTTCCACCACACAGCCAGCACTGTAAATGAGATTTCAGTGTGGGCAAGCAGGAGGCCAGACACAAGTCTAGAAGTAAGGGGGTTTATTTCTTACTGAGGAGCTTGATAGCAGAAGTGCCATGGTCATTCTTTCTAATTTCAGGGACCTTTTAAATAAAGTTCCACTCCAGAAGCCAAGCATGAAAGGAGAGGAATGAAAACTCTTTGATAGATAAGATATTACAAGAGACTGTCAGAAGCTTGCTAGGAGAATGAAGTAACACTCTGGATACTGTCATTGAAAACAATAATGAAAGAGTACACCATTTTCTTAACTGAACTACTATCAAATCTATGTTACTGCCACACAACATATTTTTCGTCCAAAAGTGCCAATTTCAAGCTATGACTATTGATCTCTATCTAACACTCAAAATTAACTGCACTGCTAAGGAAAAGTGGCACCAAATCGTTTGAGAACATCAAACAGTAAAAAGCCAATGGGGTCAAATGAAGGTCAGAATTTGATGAGTAGGGTGTCAGAAATTTAATCCATTTTGTCTAAGATAATGTATAGTGCCCATATTGGGGCTTTTTTTCCCTTTCTTTTCTGTATTTTTTTAATGCTAGCTTCTCTCAAGAATATCACAAAACCAGACCTCAACTTTTTTTTTATGAACTTTTTTTCCATGACTGGAGAGAGAAAAGATTAAATGGACTGCAACACAGATGGCAATTATGCCTCTGTTTATTTCCTAATGAGTCACAAGATTATTTTTTGCCTTCTGCCACATCATTTCAGAATACAAGAAAACCTTATCTTGAAGAAGACTTGAGGAGACAAAATAACACTGTTAAAAGTTCCAGTCCAGCTGAAATGTATTTAAGTGAGACTGAAGTGTATTTTTAAAAAACCAAACAACCAAAAAAAAAAAAAAAAACCCCAAAAAAAAAAAACCTCACCCCACAACTTTAACCACAAGTAAAGTCCCATCACTTAAACTCAGAAATGATGGGTAAATCTGTTCCACCAACTGGTGAATGTGGTGGCTATCGAGTTCATTAGTGGTCTCACAACATAATATTCAACAGCTCTCATAGTGACACGTTGCATGTACAACTCAGCATTTGGAGAAAGTTAATTCCTTAACTGTGGCTAGAGAAGGCTTCTCCTCTGCCCCCCACCAGAGCCATCTGTGCCCCTTAACTGCTTCCCATATCATCCCGCCTGCCCCGGATATTCCCCAGCTTCGCACAGCTGACAGAACCCATTTCCAGCCCCAGAGCCAAGCCCAGAGAGCCCACACTGGAGGCAGCACAGCTGTGAGCACACTGACCCAGCACTGCTGGGGCTTCAAACTTGGCTGGGCCACTTGCTTTTGAAACCCAGGCTGCATAACCAATTTGATAGTGGCAACACTGTCTGCTTCTCATATCACAGCCTAGTAATTAGCATGCTCTTGAAAAGAAGCATGAGATATGTATTCAGCAGTTCAAACCCTTGTCTCTCACCTTCTCAAGAAATGCCTTAACCACAGGGCTTTGGATAGGGGGACTCCCCTCTAAACAAAAATTCAGGCTTTGATCCTAAGAGGGCTGAATCCTCAGTCTAGTGATCAGAACACATGGCTGAAAGAGAAAGATCCTTTATCTGAGAACTTTTCATATGTTTTAGGCAGTAACTGGGGGTGGATAATATGAATTTGGATCTTGTCAGGAAGAGTCTGAGTGTGACCTCCCACCTCCTACCAGAATACAAAATATGCAAAAGAGGATCCATTTTAAAGGGAGAGCAAGACATACACTCCTTTCTGGAACAGCACTACCTCCGTGCTGGAACACACTCACTTTCTGCAGTAGTAGGTAAAGACATCCCTACTCAGGAGATGGCTGGTGCTTCAGAAACACCCACATCCTCAGGACATTTCTATTTCCTGGCTCTAGAGGTTCCCCTCCAGTGTCTGGAGATTCCTGCTGCCTGTGGTGAGCCTCAGGCTTGTCTATCCCAAGGAAGTTCAAAGACAACACAACTGGTGTGGTAAAGACAGGGCACAGTTAGGTTGAATAATTTGTTACCTAAAAATGCTTCTGACAGATGGCAAGGCTGTTCTGGAACACTGTGAACATAACAGATTTTGGGACAGGGTGCTGAAGAGAACTGATTTTAGTGAAAAGTTGGATTTTTATCAAAATGACCTTTTCCACTCCAAGTGTCTGCTTTGCATAGAAAATTGCAAAGAAAACTCCAAAATCTGATAAGAAATTAAACATCCCCATGACTTAACTGGAGTTCTGGTTTGGATGTCATTATCCTTCATGGCCCATTGGCTGCAACTGGGCTCCATGTCCAACATGTGTCCTTTCCAAATGTTCCCATGATGTATCACAACAGCACAAGACAACAGAAAACCATCATTCTCATTAAAAAAGCTCAGAGTTTATGGAAGAAAATGAAACCATTTGCCCCGAACATTTGCAAATTCCTTACTCTGACATGGAAACCAGGTGCTTCTGCCTTGCTTTCTCCCCTACCCCCCCAAAGAAAACCAGCAATATTCACCATCCATTCTAATTACCAAGGCATTTTCTGGCTGTATTCCTAAAGAAATGAGGCTTAGCTGGTGGCACTATTCTCCTTTTATCTGTCCAATGGTCAGTTCTGTGTCCCTTCCCTTCCTGTCTCCTCACCGCCTTCAGAAACTACCCGACAGACAGGGAAGGGGGAAGGAGCTGTGAGTGCTGGGTGGGAAGAGTAGATGTAAAAATCCTTAGTTCTGTTTTGATACTTTGCAACCACAGCACAGATCTACACAGCAGATCAGCAAGTCTCTGAGGTTTGAGAGGAAACACTGCCAAAAGATGGTATTTCTTTCCCCTTAAAAAAAAAAGTTGAAACAGTTTATTACTAGGTGTTGTATCGCATCTAAAGCTTTCAGTTTCGGTACTTATGTGACGTATATACCAAGTGCAGAGGGATCTTACTAAAACCTTCCAGGATGAAAACCCTCACACGAGCCAGTCTAGACATTCTCCAGCAAATACAAAAGTGGGATTAGATGGTGCTGCTATTCTCTCCCCAAATAACAATTAATATAAATTAAATAATAAAAATTAATTAAAAGAAAAAACCAACTAAATCAGGTGAACATTAGCTAAAACAAAGCTCAGTTTGAGATGGTAAAATGCTACAATATAACTTCATGAGGTAAATCCATTAAAATACCAATACTTTCTAAAGCATGTATTGAAGTATATTTTTGTCTTATGATTATGCAAAATTTTTTTGTAAGAAAGAACTTGATTTTCTAAATTAGAGTGGAAACCAACTCATTGGCTTCTATTTGGTACTTAGCTTTCTACATATCTAGCTATTAAATTAAGAGCTTACTGGATTTTTAGTGTCTACTTAATCTCATTTTACTTTAGACTCCTCTTCTAAAATGTTTCATTCAAGTGAGATGAAATGTGTTGATTTCTGATACTTTACTACATATCTACAAAACAGAAGCATGGAGCATGAGGAGAAACTTGATTTAAATTACACACTTCTGTCTCTCCAAGAAAAGGTTTTCTATTTGTGTTGGAATGAACTTTTTTCCAATACCTGGTAATTCTCCTGGTTTCTACATACATATTCCACAGAAGAGGCAAAGGTTACTGGTGTCTAGCATTATTTCTATACGATGCTGTGTGTTTTCAATTAGGCACTCCCACAATGATTTCCATATCTAGCCACTTGCTCTTCTTATTTCTTGATAAGTGATGGCCTTATCAGGAAGTCGGGGGCGAGTCTGTTACTGCTTTGAGTAAACAGCCTAAAGGTCATTTTAGCTGTTGGCTTTGACACTCTTGGCTCACTAGACACCCACCATAGCTGTCACCAGTATGCTGAAGTCACCCTCATGGAAAAACAGCCTTTCAGTGGGTCCTGTTGCCTCTTCAAAAGAGACCACCAGTGGGCACTTAAGGATGAAATGAGGAAAATTCTACCAAATTCCCCTCAAAGATACCTGACGGAGGTATTTGGTCTGAGGTCAAGATCCAAGTGCTGGAGGTCTTGCTGAGGTCTGCTAAGGTTAGGGGGAAATCCTCTTGTTAATGGGGTCTCTGAGTCCCTGTGTGTCCCAATGGGTGCCACAGTTCTAGCCAGTGCTCAAGGACCTGTTAAAGGAGGTTTCCCCAAGAAGTGACAGCAGCAGAAGACATCCCAGCTACATGGGCACAACTGACTTTAGCAGGTGTAGCTATGTACACTAGAATGAGAGGGGTAAAACCCATGGCACCCCCACTTGGGGTGTCCACCCGCACAGCTGTCACACACCCACTGCCCTACAATCCAGGCTTCTGCAAGTACCATTTCTCTCGGGCTCCACAAGATTGAGCAGTAGAACAGTAGAAGGCACAGCTTTGCTGAAATAGATGCATCCACTGCCAGAGTGTGTTGGCAGCACACACCACCACTGTGCCTCCATCAGTAAAAGGTCGTTCCAACACTATACTCCTGGCCACCTTCTCCCACACACTCTTGAGCATGAAAGCAGGAAGAACACAGCAGACAGATCTAAAGATACCAACATCCTGCAAAAGAAGAGTTGCATGACTAAAGCTAAGATCCAGAGCAAAGGCCAAAGCACCCACAGGGCTCACAGAACAATATGCCTTGTATTGACAACTCTACAGACTGAGCAACACATATTCCACAAGGGATACCACCACCCAAGGCAGAATCCAAAGTTCACCGCAGAATAACTCCTGAAGTCCTTTCAGGAAACTTCCCACAAATAAAAGTAACTTGTCAAAATTAGGTACTTCAGGCTCCTTGGCTCTCATTTTAGGCATCTGAAGATAAAGTATTTCAAAAAACTATGAAACAGGCGACTCTCACTGAAGTCCCATGTAAAGAGTTACTGTGGATTCAATCCCCCAGGATGCTATTCTGGTACTGCCTGGTGCTTCATTCTCTCCCCTCACACCAGAATGCAGACAGCTTAGTAGCAAGGCATCTCAGACACTTCTCCCCAGACTGAACTCAACACCTCCAATAACTGAGGTACAGTGTCAAATCATTAATCCTGCTGGAACATACTATCTGTGTCCACTTTACAAAAATGGAAAGGTACAGCTCAGTCTAACCCTCCTTGTCCAGCTAAACACAGGTCTGAGACTCTCCTAAATAGTGAGGGGATAGGTTGTACTGATACATTATCTCCATTTTTCTGTAAAGAGAGCTAAATGCTAATATATATGCTGCTAAATTTCTATAGGAAGTGCACCTTGTATCATCTTTGCCTCACTTCTGTGCAGCTAAAAAAGAGAGAAACCAGAACCATGATGAAGAGCTACAGAAGACAGCAAATACATGTGTGTTCTTCCAAGATGATGCTGTCTTTTCAGAGCCAGACACTCAGGTTACTGCATCTACCAGCCCTTTTGCTTCAAGACACACATGACAGTACCTACCAGAAAATCCTGTTCTTCTTTTCCACCATGCCTTTTGAAATCCAGCTGTAGCCATTGTGACCTCTGGCACTGCCCTCACAACCAACACGGGCTGTTCTGTTGCCCTTAGAGATGAAACTTGTGGTTTTTAGAAGACATTCCAGCACTCTTCACTCTGAATGGCATTATCATGAAGCTGCTAATAGATAAAAACTACAGAGGACACATCCCATTGCTCTTTCTCCCTCCCTTCACTCCATAGCAAACAAGGCTTCAGAGCTCAAGGCTTCAGAGACCTCTGCAAAAGCAGTCAAGCCCAACTTCCAAAAAAGCCCTGTATGGTATTGTATAGGCACAGTCAGAGCTGCTTTCTCCAGTCACGGGGCTCCATTTTCCAGTACATAATTTTCACTTTGTGTTAAACAGACAACAGAGTGTGAAAACTCACTTTTTTTGGGTTTGACATTATCGTACAGGCAAGAAAACCATCTGCAGTTTTCAGCTCCAGCTTTTGCTCCAAGTTGGGATCTTTCTGTTAGTTTTCCCAATACATTTTCAAGCCCAGACACTAATTCAGTCTACTCCCTACTTCAGCTGCTCTCCTACTCTGTGAGCAATGTCTGCTTTTTAGCACGATGCAGGAGTTACCAAACAGCACCTGAGTAGGGTGCTTATAATCCCAGGATGCCCTACCACTAATCAAGCTCCTTGAATCCAGTACTTACCCAAGAACAGGGCATGTGCTTGCCAGCTGCACAGCCCAGCAATGCTCACTCATGAAGGGCAGAATAGCACCAATGGAACTTCACTGCAGTCCGATATCACAACCTGTCATATCTTCCCTGCTAAAGGAATCTGGGTAAAGAAAACACAAGCTGTATTTAAGCAATAATACCTTCTGGGAATGTCTAGCAACAAGTGCTCTGAGGAACAAGCTGTGCCTCTGGCCCTTACCCTCACCATCAACATTCTCAGGCTGACTGAGTTCAAATAGCTGAGTTAAAAGTCATAATTGTTATTCTCAACAGTAAAATACTTTTTTTTAAAATGTACCTTTTAACATGCTGCAAAGTTAAACATGGCTTGCATGTTGCCATGGATATGATTTCACATTTATAAGACTGGTCTTTCCTGGCTGCTAAATGCCGGCATAGGAACAAATAGAAGAACAGGGTTTTGTTTGGCATTCTACTTTGTTTAGTATAGCAGCTAACTACTTTTCTTATTAACAAGCTTTTGACTTTACTGGAGTTTCTCTAGGAACAGAGTTCATCTCATTGGCATGAAACACATCACAACCAATCCTCCAGTCTGTGTGAGCAGAGCCCTGACCTCTGTGGCACCACTCATGAAAATCAGAGTATAGGGTCAAGCCTGAGTATGTTTACACATCTGCCACGGCTGATATCAGACAGGATACAGTGCATGAAAACATCCTTTATCTCTTGCTTGCTTCATCTCTCAACACAGAGAGCAGGGGTTGAGCTAGAACTAACTTTTATTCAAAATAAAAACATTATCAATTCTGACTAAAATAAGGTACTGAAGTTAGGTTTTCATTTGAGGAGAGGAGCAGTTTCATTCCATAGGGTCCCAGGAAGATTGTCCAAAATGGAATTGCTAAATTTGTGTCAACTTCAAATCAGCTGCATTCATGCCAAAAGGCTAATGGAGCAAGAATAAAACCCAGACTGGCAGGAAGGTGTTACCAGTTCAGAATACCAAGTCTAAATGCCTCCTTCACATCCACACCTAATGACTCGTGCCCACATCTATTTCAAAGACTGTTGTGTACTTCTAGCCCTGCTGGATGACTTATGTGGCAAAAGTCACCTGGTCTTCAGTGGGACATTTCACCCCTCAGTGAATGAACCCAGGGATAACTTTTGCCACCTGGTTGGTTACATGTAGGATTGTTTCAACCCAGCTGCTATCACTAGGGAATCTGAAAATAAGATGTAATTGCACAGACAAATCTGGGGATTACACCATGTCCCTCCAAATCACACAGCCAGAGTGTTTACCTCTGTCTGTGTGTTGCTGTCATGAAAAATTCTGTACCTATTTCAGTGTCAGAGATACATATCAGTCAAACCTGACTTCGGCTTTTGAAGTGGGTGGAGAGCAACACCGCCCCTCTCCTGTGCTGGAGCCTGCAACTGAACTGCATTTTACTCACAAACATATCTGTAGTTCTGCTGTGTTCTGACTTTAAAAAAAAAATCTCATTGGACAGACACCACCAGCAAGTTTCTCCACTCTGTGGAGTGTCTTCACAGCCCTCCCACGTAGTGAAAATGACTCAGACTAAACTACTAAATTTAGGGCATTGGTATTCTATGTGTTACGCTGGTGTTCATACAAGTAATGCCTTAAACAGTAAATTTCTGAATTAAGCATTCAGGCATCTTTTCTGTGCTGCATTTGCCACTGAAACAGAACGGCAACGAAGGTGGGCTGAGGAGGAGGTTATTTGGATCATGATTTGGCTTGTGTTTTGGCTAGAGCTATATGGGAATTTGAATGAGGTTTGCATGCACTTTTAGAAGTATCTAATGACCCAATATCATGATGTTTGATCTCAAGTAATCAGATCGTGCAAGATTAGCTGCCCTTGGGAGATTCCCCTCATCTCAGGCAAGAGACAGCAGGCTTTGACTCACAACTGGGGAGGATTTCTCTTGGGATGAATAGATCAATTCCCACTCCTCAGCATCCAACTCACCCATCTTTGTGATGTTCCCCTCCTGGAAGGATGGTTCATGAAGCAGCTGCTGAGCTGCTGGTTGCAAATCCATGTAGTCAACTCAATCAGTACTGCTGTAATTCAATATAAAATAGAGAGAACTATTGAAAGTTTTTAATTTGCAAATCAGACCCAGCTTCATGAGCAACAATCATCCATGTAGCAAGGACAAGGTAGCCTGGAAGAAACCAGGATGGCCATAAAGTTACCAGCAAGCCAGGGCTTTGTAGAGAGATTGGCCATGTGGTCACCACCCGGAAAAAAGGACAGCAAGTCCCCTGGCCTTCAAAGAGCAGAAGAAGCAATGAGAGGGATGGGATGAGAAGATGAAGGGGAGAAAGAGGAGTGCTAATGAACCTTGCAAGTTGAGGCACTCTTTTCTCTCTGTTTGCTTAAAATCACCAACAAATCAGTGTGAGCCTGAAGTCAGGCCAGAACCTGGCCAAGAGACCACGCTCTCCTTTAGTCTGACCACACCACCTGCTGAAGCCAGTGAGAGTTTATGTGGATATCTCAGGCAAGGACATAGAAGCAATGACTCATCTGTTAATGAACTTTGATTCTTTATCTGGTTGCCATGTGCCTCCAGAAAGGCACAGCTTTCCTAAATATTTGTGGTTTTTGAAACTGCTGAATAATTTTTACAAATACAGTTCATGATCTGTTACCCAATTAAAACCATGTAATTGCTAGGAGCAATGTGAGCTGTTTATACTACACATTTCTATCACATGCCCTTCCTTTGTTCTTCATCATTGGAGCACAACTCTTCAATAAAAATTATGTTAATACAAAACATTTTAACACTTTCACATAATCTGTTGTAGCTTCCAGGAATGCTTATACTGTCTGATGCACTGGGCATTCCTGTCTGAAGTTCTGCAGAGCAGGTAAAGAATAATTATTTTCAGTAAAACCCACAACTTTTTCTTGTATGACCATCTGCCCTAAGGAAAATTTCCACAGTACAATGTCTATCCTTGTCCTGACCCCACCCGAGAAGCAGTGATCTTAAAAGACCTCAAAGTGCCCACTTAAGAGAATCTTAAAAACCCATGCCTAGAAGTGATCTGGAGAGATTATTTAATCTCTTTCCTTGCTCTAAAACAGAATAAATAACTTAGACCACCTCTGAAAAACATTCATCACACTTTTTCTTGCAAAAATTCAGACAAGAATATGCCACTTTCTCCCTAAGTAATCTATGATTACTTAAAATCTACGATTTTACTTATCTTACTTATGATTACTTTAAAAATCTTACTTACGATTACTTAAAATCTACAATTTTACTACTCATGCAATTAGAGAATGTTTTCCTAACACTTGAGCTGTGTATCACTTTATCACCTCGTATTTGTCCAAGCAGGCAATTTTGACTGGGTCAGATTACCCCATTTTATCCCCCAGATTTTGACTGGTAGCAGAGTCAGAGAATATAATGAAGGAAAGACATTGAAAGCCAAGATCAAGAGATACACCAAGATCAGAATATCTATATGATATCTATTGCATACTACTTGCCCTGTAAACTGAGAAATTACATTAGTTAAATATTAATTACTCTTGGAAATTACATTTTTAAATCATTGTACAATTTAGGTCCATGCAAACTGTCTGACAAATCCGTCCCACTAGCCGTCCAGAAATCCAAATCTCTTTCTTGAGTGGATTCCCAACTTCATTAACACTTCTTTCTTTAGAATACTTAAAGAGGATTTGTGAAGAAGATAGGGACAAACTTTTTAGCAAAGCCTGTAGGCTAGGACAAGGCGTGATGTTTTTAAACTAAAAGAAGTCAAAATTAGACTGCATGTAAGGAAGTAATTTTTTACAATGAAGGTGGTGGAACAATGATACAGGTTGCTCAGAGAGGTGGTGGATGCTCCATCCCTGGAAACAGGTCAGGCTGGACTGGGCTCTGAGCAACCTGATTTAGTTGCAGATATCCCTGCTCACTGCAGGGGGCTCGGACTAGACGGCCTTTAAAGGTCCCTTTCAACCCAAACCATCCTGTGATGCTGTGAACAAGTAAATCTTCCCTTGTAAAACTTAGTAAAAATATCTCCCTAATAAGTTCTACTTTGTGAAACAGAGTTGCCTCAATATATCCTACCATGGTGATACATTAAGGGGGTTTTGCCATATTGCCTTTCCCAGCAATATCTACATAAAGTGTCCCTTTGCCACTAATAAGTGCTTCCCAGAGTTGCTCAAAAGCATCTTTCCACTTGTCCCAGGCAAGTGGCTTAAATGACACCCACCTGTCAAAGAGGCTCTGCTCTTTCTCTTTCTATCATCTCCCAGACAAGTCTGTCCTTCATTATTCCCCAACTTCAGGACAAGCATGGATAACACTTCTCCATTTCTCCAAGCCTGCCTGTACAGAATGAGCTGTATGAATGTTCCAGTCCTGTAACTGATCTATGAAATATTTAATTTGACTCTATTGCTACAATGTCTAGTCCTTTTCCCATATTTGTACTGATGTTGTCTTCTTAACCTTCCAAAGATGCTGCTGTAATATTCACTCTTTTAAACCTTTGCACTGATCTCTTTCAAACTGAGCATAAAGTCCTTTTCTCACTAGGCTGGTGAAGGTTGCACTGTGATAGAGCCCTATTTCTTCATCACCTATGAGAAATTCACATCCCTGACTTCAAAGTATGACATTAGCAAGTGCCAAATACGTTATTTCCAAACTTTTGATTTAAAAATGAAGTGGTTTGGTATTTCTGAATTGAAACACTTATTTTCTGTAAGCTGACGCAAAGCAAAGTATTTTGATCTGACCCAGTTTGCCTTCAGTTTGTCTCATCTGTCTAATGTGAGCCTCTCTGTCCAAGCTTTTTCCCATGATCCAGCACTACAGTAGGTAAGAGGAGAAATTGCAACACACCCTTGGTTAGATAATGCAGAGATGGGAGTGGCTGTAAGAAATAATCAGGATACAATGCTTCCTGTCCCAAAAATATCACAGCAGTTCACACAAATAGCTCAGACTCAATATTAAGTAACACACAGCAACCCAGCCCAACAAACTGTTTTGAAATGGATAAAACCGACTCAAAGCAAAGTATTTCAGTAGTACCCTCCTGGCAAGTCTTCCTTAAATTTCAATCTCTCCAAATTTTTGCAAAAAAGTCACTTGAAGATCAAGTATTTTTTAACAAAATATAATTAGCAACTGTAGAAATAGATCAGTCATCATGACTTGCTGCAGAGGAAGATCAGAATACTGATTCATACATACTTTATATACATTGAATTGCTTCAGAAACCCAGTACTTTTACATCTTCTTCATACCATAACAGTTCAAATGGAGGTCTTTGCTCTGCAATGGTTTGCACATGATGAGAACTGATGTTAATCATGAGAACCACCAGAAAATTCTTTTGAGCCAATTAGATGGCAACAGTCACAATGATATTAGTCATTCACTCCTCACTCTGAGGAGAAGGAACCAAAAATTGTCATTCATCTACTCCTGAAGCTGTGGAAAACATGAGGGAAGTGTACTATTTCCCATTCTTTTTGCAATCATTGTTACAAAGTGACACGAGCTGTTATTTTCTGTTCCTTTTCTAGGAGAATGGTGGTTACTCTCTGTGCAGGTTACAAGAGAGACTTTGATCTCATTTAACTGTTTCATACTCCCTCTGCTCTTTCTTGATCGCCACATGACCCAAAAAGAAAATGGGACCAGAAAATGTTGCCATTAGCCTGATGCCATCAGTCTCTGCAGCCTGTAAGGGCATGATGAATGAGACGTGACTGCTGGTTAACAGTGACAGAGGAGAGAGTTGTCATACGTGGTGCCATGACTCAGCACATCAGTAATAATTAGAAAAGCATGAGAAGTGGTAATCAACATGTGGAAAAGAGGACACTCAAGGAAAATCTTCCAAAAAGCTGATAGTGAAGCACCAGAAGATGCAAATTGCAGAGGGTTCAAAGTGTAGGACTGTAAGAACAGATGGAGGAATAACACTGCAGCAGAGACAGACTGCCCTGGAGTAGCGAGCCTAATAAACCACACTACTGAGATCAGTAAGTACCACTGATCTCAGTGAGATGTGATGTGGGGGAAGCCCAGGAGCAACTGATATGAGGAGAGGCTGATGAAACCCTGCTTTTCCACAGCAGGATGGTTTGGGAATCCCAGAGATGCTGATGTAGCAATCTATCACTTTCCCCCCAGCCAGGAGACCAGACTACCCAGCGGCCCTAGTGAGCACAGAGATCTCTGCATGTGATGTTGTCCCAATGTCAGAGGCATCTTTGAAGCACTCAACAGCTACAAACATCCCTAAGGCACAGGCTGGCCAGCTCTGGAAATATCAACTCTTGAAATGCCTCCAACATTTTGTTTTTGGAAGATGGAGGTAGTGAAAAAGAGGATGAAAAATCAGAAATATCAACCTTTCTAACAGAGGGGTAAATAGAGCAAATTAATAGTAAAGTAATATTCTTGAGAAGGCAAAGAAAGATCTGTGGCTGAGAAGTCAAGATGCATCTAGTACATCTAGGGAAACTCTGCCAAGGTTTTCATGGTATCTGGTCCTCTGGAATGACATTTTGGCTCACTGCCCAGTTAGAATTTGCCCTTGAAGGATTTTATGGGCTAGATCCTCAGCTAGAGAAAACTGTGCGGCTGCTTTTTAGAAGCAGGACAATTCTGAGCAGGATCTCAGATAGGATGGTTTTCTCATGGGAGCTACATCTGACAGCTTCACAATGAAAGGAAATGTTATCCATGGCATGAAACTCCAATTCAACAAACAAATTGGAAAATTACTATACAAGAAGTCATGTTAACAGATGGTACCAAATCCAAGTAGCAAAGATCACAATTACTTCTTCACATTTTGCATTTTGTCTTTTGTGTGTGTGTGTGTGTGTTTCAGCACCAGAGAAACAGATTATGACTCAAGAAGTGGAGCTAATTAAATTATAACATACTAGAAGGAGATTTGGCTGTGTTGATATATCTGGAGTGTGGTACAGCAAGATATTCCTCTGTAAACACTGAGATACCTCCCCAAGATTTCTCATAATTATCAAATAATTCAGAGTATCTCCAGAAGAAGTCTTAGATTTGAATGCCAACCCTAAAACTAAAACATGCCTGAACTAGATAAATCAGATAACATATCTATAAAAAGAAGATGAAGAAGGACAACTGGACTAGTAACTGCTCCCTGCTGTTGTTGCTAGGCCTCAGCTTTCTACATCCAGCTGCACTGAATCCAGATTCATTCTCTTTAAGAGATGGTATCTAAGACTCTCTGATTTTTCACACTCTCCAGTAGAAATAACTTAATCACAGTGAAATAAGACTCAGAACAGCCCTATTCTTCTCAGAGAAAGAGAGATCTTCCAGACACTGTAAGATACAACTTTAATTATATTCCAATGCACAATTATAACAAATGCCTTTTTTTGCCCCATGCTAGCAGCATAAAAGGTTGACAACATAAACTCTGAGGTGGCCTCTGCTTTGCTTGGTGAATGAATGAAGCAATGTTTACCTAAGAGGTGTTGATGTATCCCCGAGGGAGGGGAACAAACTTTCAATGCAGAGCATCTTCACACCAGTACACTTCTCTCTTCTCCACCTCTACCTGAGCTAGACATACTGCTGGCAAAAGAAAACTAGGAGTGAGGTTGCTAATAGATGAACTTTATTAGCGCCTTCCATTAGGCCTTAAGATATGTCCAACCTAGTTGTCTATGCACATACTGCCAGAAGCTACAACTGCCCCTGCAGAGTCAGCAAAAGGGAACATCTCTCTGTGTCTCATCATACAAGAGATGCTCACTGAAGACATGGCAAAGAGGAGCTCTGGGCATATGCAGTATGCTCAAGCATCTGCAGCAAATCGATCTGTCTGTGGGCAACAGATGCCTTTGCAGACATGCAGCACTCCAGGCTCTTTTTATGCTCATTTGCATTTAAATACTGCTAATTGGAACTCAAACTTATACTTCCCTGAGCAAGAAAAGCATACCCCTTTAGCCTAGAGTTAATGCCTAGGCTTAGCTAATTGTCCTGGCTCTCTCCACCACCAACAGAGCCAGGCAGTGCTGCTGTATGATTCACTCTCCTAAATCCATAATGAAGCACTCTGGCCACCTTCCCTGAAGAAGGAGACACACAAGAGTACCCATACATGTTGCTTGGAATACAGACCTGGCCTCCAGACAGCTCAAGAAGGGTAAGATATAGCCTACCTGAATGGCCTTTTCTTTTGAATGTACCCAGTGGTCAAGGCAAATAAAAAAGTAACTCGGACTGTAGCTTTTTGACACAATTACCTTACAAAGATATAATGAAAGCAGTAATCCAAACACACTAGTATTAATTACAGTAGCACAGGCAGCAGTTCCTGTAGAAGTCAACAGCTGTTCCACATGAAACTCAAGTGTGCCACAGCCTGTGTGTATCTGCCCAGTATGAAGGCTACTGCCAATTCACATGCTGTGTATGTTTTCAGTCAGAAAAAAAATTAAGTGATTGATACAAGGGTCTGAAAACCAGGTCATGAGATTCCTTCTGCATGATCCTGGTGTCTGCATGAAACTTCCTGTCCAGACAACCACCTGTAACCTCATGCTTTCACCATAGCTTTGATTTATATCCTTTGCTTGGCTTCTGCAGTACTTTTAAACCTTCCAGAGAGGGTCTGCTTGGGCCCAAGCTGCACTTCTGGGGAAGTGGCAGGGAAGAACAAGGCTCTGCCAGTGGGAAAGCAGATAGACTCTCCTGCAGGTTTCAAAGTTTCTGCGGGGCACACCAGGCAGGGCAGGCTGCCAGGCTTCTCTCAGTAAGAGTTGCATTGCCAGAAATTACCCAAAAGATCCACTACATCATACAGAAGCACAGTATTTACATGCACAGACCTTGTGCTCCAGTGTTCCCAGAGCAGCTGCTACTTCTGCAGTGAGGGTCCTGCCATGCCCATGAGAGGGCTGTTCAAGGCCCATTGGGACAAGCCCAGGCACTGGATTCAAGTCTGACCAGCTCTGGAACATCCAGCTGTGTGGTGTGACATGTCCCTTTATCTCCTGGAGGGAATGGGATTTTATGCATTTCCATTCTAAACACACAAAGCAGGTAGCTAGATGAAATACAGCACAGTCAAGCTCTGAAAAAACTTCTTGTAGGTATGAAGACTGCAAGTGACATACATCATTCTTCATTTAACAATTTGCTGATCTCTGACTTGTGGATTGTTCTCCCTCTGAAAAACCTAACTATTCTTTTCACATGGGAATTTTGACCAGAGTCATTGAGATGTCTTTATACATAGATCTGGCATAGAGACTGCAATGGCAGTGAGACATTGATCTGGCTGGGCACAGCTTGTACCTAACCTGTGGCTGAGGCAGAAGAGCAAATGTCTACGTCAGCTACATCTGGAAAGAAAAAGGGTTTCTGTTTGAGTCAGCACACAGCATCAGGTAGCCAGGAACTGACTACTCCACTGGGCTCCTGATGCTTATGACAACATTCCTCATCAACCAGCTTTTGAAAGATCAGTCACACTGAAGTGTATGCCACCAATTGAAATATGCGTATTAGTCAATATAAGCTGAATGCTTTGAGAGCACTACTGTGTACAGCACTTTGTCCTGTACAACTCCTTGTAGGATCCTACTTCAAAGGCTTATAAGCTAACCAGACTGTCTAGACCAAGTTCTGTATGTGCTGTGGATAGATACATCACAAACCAAGAGTAGCAGGAGGACAGTTCCTTCCCTGCAAGTATATCATAAATAATACAAAACAGTCAATGAACGATGGGAGAAGACTATCAAGAGTATGCAACAGTCATGACTTACACCTACCAGAAATGTGTGCCAACACATCACATCGATTGACTTTCTTGTCACTTGGTCTGCATCTGACCTTGCCATGTTCATTCCAGTAATAGAACAGCTTCAACCTCAAAGTTATCTTTCAAATAACATTTTTCAACTGATAACATGCTCCCATATTTAAATTAACCAAACTTTTTACTACGCTTCAATCTATTTTCTTCATACAGGTTTAATGTCAGAATAGTTGGGAAAATGAAAGAGTATCTTTTTAACAAAAATATGCGTTTTAGTAATTGACAGCATGTATCAAAGTCAACAATCAAACAGCTCAGGCAATGCAAGGTAATGCATGTTTTCATTCCAAATATTGTTTTCTTAATTTAGCAAATAGGATTTTTGCCTGCATTTAAAGAGGAAACCAGCAAATCAGTACTAAATTTTCTGTAGAAGAAAGAGTAATAAAATAACTCAGGTTACCACAGAAACAAATTCAAGCAAACTGGTGCCACAAATCAAGTAATTAGGCAGAAAGAATAATTTAATGTCTTCAAAAATTAATGATTTATGATGCCATGTCATGTTTGGGACATAAATATTTATTATCTTGCATTTTCTATTCCTTCAACCCTTTCTAATAAAGGGCAACTCAGCCAAGTCCAAGTAGTGAACAGTAAGACAATACGATGTTATATTTGCCTCTCCCTTAAGAAGCAGAAAGCACATTTTATGTCAAATTACTCCATGCACAGGGAGCACTGCAATACTGTGTACCTACAGTCACCCATGGATTACAGGATTAGACTCCTGTGTATAGCCAGCAGCAGTCTAATAAATTTAAATTAAACTGCCATCAAGTAGACAGGGGCAGTCTTTTTGGTCTTGCCATACAGTACAGCAAGAAATGTATTGTGCTATGAATTTGCCTTATTACTTAGCTCTTTCTGCCAAGAAGTAAGTTTATCTAAACACCAGAAGCAGAGAGAGAACTTTAAGATTTAAATCCTTATGTTCTTTCAGCTGGACATCAGTAATATCCATTTCTTCAACAACTCACAGTGCAAGGGGTTGTTATTTTCCCTGCATGACTCTAATCTGATAAGGAGCCAAGACTCAAGCCAAATCTCAGTAAAAAGAGAAAGAAAAAATATTCTGTCTTCCTCTTTTTTTTTTTCCCTTGTTCACAAAACATTACCAAACTGGCCTTTAGTATAAGTCCAGCTCACAGAAGTAATTCTTGAAAGGCCATTGGTGGAGAGTGCATTTCCTTCTCCTTTCAGGTTGAAAAGGAAACTTTCTGTGAGTTTACTGTAATGGAGTATTTGTCTGTATCAAAAACACCCTGACCTCTCCAGCCACAAGATTAAATACCAGCAGCCCACTCTGTCACTAGTTCACTATTAGGAAATTACATGGGAGGAAAGACACAACATAAAATTCACAGGGAGAAAAATAGAAAAAAAGACATCAGTAGTGGTGGGAGTGAATGAACAAGCTTAATAACGAAGCCAGTAAAAAGGAAAATACCCTCTGGCCAATTGATAATAAAAGGTTACTTGAGGCAAAGGGTCAGATCCTGAGCAGCGCAAACTGGCCCAGCTTCTCCAACCTCAGCAAAGCAACAGTGATTTACAGCAGCTGCAAAAAGCCCCAGGAGACAGAAAAACCCAGCTATAAAAATGGAACTGGAGGCCCACATTTTGAAAAGCTTCCACTCACTTTCAGCACCAGACTGAGGTACAGAGGTGACTCTGAGGGTTTGTTTCTGCGGGGGAGCTCCTGTGAAGTAAGCTGAAGTGTGAATTTACACTGCATTTATTCTGGGTCTTAAGTAGGCTGTAAATTCACACCCAACCTATTTTACAGGGATTTCCCCAAGTAGATAAGCCCTAAATTTGCCTCCTAATCATGGAGGTATACAAAATAAATAGATGCTTTCAAAACTGCAGACCCACATAGGAATCTCTCTCTTGCTTGTAGGGGCAAGTGGGTACTGAATAGTATATATTGTATTGTAGTCCTGAGAGTGCATGGTGCCCTTCTTTCAACCACTGACCCCAAGGCCCCCTCCAGTCATCTCTCTCAATATCTTTTTAAACCCCTGGATCTATCCCAGCTTCATGGCAGACTTCCATACCTGGCCCCTGGCTTCTCCCTTCCCCATGGCAGTTCCACATATGGAGGTCCACATTTCATTATCTACTCACTCCTGACCCTCAGGGGGAGCAGTAACTCCTCATCCTTGTGCAGAGGTGTTGTCTCCTACCAGTTTCCTACCTCTCAACCAACCTAACCATGCTCTGATCATTCATGCTTCACTCACCCCCAGAAGCACTGGATCCCTGGGTTAATGCATGTCCTTTGAAACCTCCTTCAGAGTCATAAGGTTAACTCCATGCCAAGAAATGCCAGAAGCTGGGCAGATTATTCACACTTTCTTGGCTGGAAGATGCTTTTACACACAGCTAAATGGGCAGCCAGAGGCCTTTGCCAGGAGCCAAGAGAAAGCAGCTGCTCACACCTTCACCAGGGTCCTCAGGATGGGGATTTGGTCCTCAGCAGGCTAGGGTGACAGCTGGAATTACACAAGGCCTGGGCTCTTTCCCTGGGAGCAGCAGTGACGCTGTAATGGAGCAGAGCATTTATGCCTTGACTAATCTGGGACGATGCACTGCTTGAACAGCTGCCTGTGCTGGCTCAGGTGTCACCTAGGTCCCACCTGTGGCCATACCACTCTAATACAGTGACAGCACCATATCCTGAAGGATCCTTTTCAGTAAGTCAATTTAGTAATATTCTCTGTCACCTGAAGCAAACACCTGCTTTCTCAAAAGCAGACTGGAATGATTTCCTTCAGTGAAATGTCTGATTTTGCAAAACATGAAAGTCTGAAAGTCAGTAAATACATAGAAGTTTGAATTTTCAGGGTATAATATATTTCATTTGTAGCTTTCCCAGGCTAGAGATTTAATGTCTATTATCTCTCTCTTGGTGTTCAAAACTCAACAGCCAAGCTATTCTAAGTCCTTACTGAGCCTACCACTTATAAGGTAACAGGGATAACAAGCAGCATATTCCCTAAACAGGGCACCCCAGAGAATTCAGTTACCAAAACACATCCAGGAAGGCAAAGGAATAGGGCCCTCCATGTTATTTTAACAACCTACTATCCCCCGAAATCATTGGCAATACTAATCTATTTATCTTGCAAGTAGACAAATGTACATGATTTACATGATTTTCCCATGCAATAACATACTGATTAAACTTAGAGCATTTCAGGCAGATCATATTCCTCAAATAAAAATCAGACCTTATTAACCCTCAAAGGAAATTGCATATAAAATCACAGCACCAAAAAGCCAGGAGCATGTAAGAATTCAGTCTGCGTTTCAGTCAAAATTCAGTTATTCCTTTTAACTGTTTCAGTTGCAAAGTTTTCAGAAGAACAGTGAGCTGTCCTTTGAGAGCTAGCCAGTAGAAGGACCATGGCTCTCCTTACTTTGTCACATAGTAGGGAGGCCTTTATGCCCTGCTAAATGTAAAATATTTTAGAAAAACAAAACCAGGAAACAAACTGGGATTTGGTCAAGAGTTCATGCTGGCTGAATCACTGTGGTGTGGAAACCACCAGCTCTAAAGATGGAAAGTCCAGAGCCATTTATTACCTCAAAAAAAGAAAAGAAGAAAAAAGAAGAGAAAAAAGACCCTCAAGACCATTTAGCTTCCTCCAACACCTAAAACATAAAAAAGGCTACCTATCAACAGATACCTTGATCTTTTTCCTCTTCATCTCTCTCAGAGCACAGCCAGCAATTTGATCTGCACTATAGTTTTTCATTCTGGATGCAGTGAGAATTGTTTAAATGTCACTCCCTGACTCAACATGCAGAAATGCTGTAGGGTCAGGACACTGCTTCTTCCCTCCACATCCTGCACCTATTGCCCTCTTCAGCCTTTCTCCAAGGGAAAAAAAAAATCTACATACTTTACAGATTGAATATGGCCAGTTTCTAAGTAGAGATCCATTCAGACTTCTCTGGATTGACTCTTAGTTATCTGAGAGGTTCCAAGGAAATACTGCTCAGAAGCAATTAAAGTCAACTGCTCTTGGACAGATAATGGGCACATTTAGGGAGGCATCACAGCCATTTTGGAAGAGGCCTGGAAAATCTTAACATTGTTAAAATGTGTATTCACAGCTGCTGATAAGATCTAGAAACGATGTCTGTGTTGTGCCGGTGCATTTCATCGCCTTTCACAAGCCAAAATCTTACCAGCAAATCATTTTAGCAAACTTTAAAGACAGTGCTGTGCTCAGTGCCTGTAGCAAGAACAGTTCTTGACAAGCTCCCCATACATTTCTTATTTTCCTTGTTTCCAAAGTACTGGCATACAGAAACACACTATACTTAGGCACTAAATACATTTGTCTCAGCTAACCATCACATTATTTGACATAATGCTGTCACTAAAGCCAAGAATCATATCAGCTTCCAGACTCACCTGAATGCTGTGCAGCCTTTTTGTCCATGCTGGATGGAGTGACCAAGAGCTGCAGCACAAAGGGGATGAACCTGTGCTGCAGAACAAGAGAGCTGGTCCAAAGGCTAAATATTGTAACATGAGGAAATCTAGGATCAGCAGTTCTGCAACATATTTCCTTACACAGACTTATTGCCATCATTTATTCTCTCTGTGCCCCCGCTCTGTAAAATGGTACTTTTATATAACAGTCTCTGTGAGAATATGGTATGAAGTGGCACATTGACAGGGAACATGGAAATACCTCTGAATCTAACTCCACGTTACCAATCAGTCATCTTAAACACCCAAAAATGAATGATTCCAGAGAATGTTACAGTGGAAGTGACTCACAAAAGACTGAAGAATCAACACTCTCCTGAACTGAATTCAGTTTTGTGACTGTAAGCTTTAAAGGGTTCATTTACCATAGTGATTCCATTTGGAAAGCAGTCTTTGAAAATTATAAGCATCTTTCTACAGAGTAAACTGCCAGCTAGCAGCAATGTTATTTCATAGCACTGGTGTCAATGACCATGGAAGCCTTCCAATTCAGCAAAGCATGTTCCAGGATGTCTTGAGAAAAAGATATATAAAAACTGCACAGTCAAAAGCCTGGGACTGTTGTGCATTAGTTTTGCACACTTAATGGAGCTGGTGCTACAAAGTGCTTCTAGCCCTATCAAAATTTCACAGGCAATATGTCAGAAGGCAATCCATCCTAAAATACTAAATCACAGTAGATTTCAGATATGCACCAACTTTACCTACAGAGGCTTGCATCAACCAATGAATCCTTCTCCTTTTCTCTTTCCTGCAGGGCTTATAAGGCATGACAGCTCCTGGTGACCTCCTCTGGTGCCCTAGTCCTTTGGACTTCCACTGCTCTCAGCTCCACATGCTGCCAGCACCTGTAACATGATACACTGCATTTTGAGTACTCCCTCTGCCCCCTCCCATTACACCAGTGTTCAAGTTTGGAGTAGCAGTGTGCTTCTGAAGCCAAAATGCCCCACTTACTGTGCAGCCCCCAAGTACAGAGCAGACTCCTTTCAGATGGAACTAAGCTGGAAGAGGTACCCCAGCAGCACAGGCAAAGCACACAGGCCCCACACCTGTGTGGGTGTGCAGGCCAGGGCACCTCAGCAGAGATGCAGCTCTACAGGTCCACTCCTAGCTCCTACTACTGTCACTTGTGCAGAAATTGCCTTGGAGTATCAGACATTCCTTCTACTCCAGGCAAACCTAACAAATCTTTTCTACTCTGTACAATGACCCAAAACTTATTTTGCCCTCCTCCAGCCTCTCTAAAAAACAGCTTGATGCCTGTCTTTTCAGACATTTACCCAGCCAGTACCTCCAGTGAATATAACATTTGAACTGTTATATTTCTGGACTAGTTATTAGAATTGCCTTCATTTAGGTCCTTGCCCATCTGTCAGTATTCTATCAGTCACCTCTTCCCTTTTACCTATTTCTACTCTTCCTTTTAGACTCACTTGTCCTGTTATTATGATTTCAGCTATGAATAAATCTCAAACTCATCACTAACACCAAATTAATCTGAAATAACACAATTTTCTGTGATTTCTTAGATTTCATGTGACTGAATTTCTGTGTGAGTCCCACCAGCACAATCCGAACCTTCACATTACCTGTAGAGAAATCATGTCCTTTTCTCTCTCCATTAACTGCAGCATCTCTTTGTGGGCTAACCCAGGACACACAGAACTGAATGGAAGGACCTCAGCTGACTGCAAGAGGCAGTCCCCTAAATGCACTTAATGAAGTCATTCAAACAACTGATGCTATTTATGTTGAATTTCATGAGTATAGGACATTCAGAGATAACCATGTATTTTCTGTGTCTTTAGCAAATACATTTTTCCTATTATACAATCTGAAAAAAATACTCGTTTTGTTCTAATGTAATTATAAGAATCAAATTTATATACAAGACCTTTAGAAAACAGAGACCCACCTCTAAATGCAAAGAACAAACATTTGCATTACCTATTTATATTAAAATATGCAGAAATTTCCAAAGTATTCAGTCAACTTATAAATTTTTATAACTTCTTCGAATTGTTAACATTTTTTTAACACACAGCATTATTTCAGCTTTGTGGAAGGCTCAATAACAATCTTTCTGGTCTGGAAAAAAGGAAAGAACATTATAATAAAGAATGCAGAATAAATAAAAACAAAACAGTACAAGCCGTACATCCACACATACAAAGACAACTTTCATGGTGAGCTATAAGCAAGTATAATAACACAATGTGCTGCATGTTGATTTCACCAGTGAAAAGAATTTCTCCAGTTATTGAAGACTTTCCTGGCAGAATTTCAGAAAAAAAATTCTGACATTCTCCCAATCTGACTTCTGTGCAATGCAAGTCATGCACATTTTAAATACCGATGAATAATACTGCCTTTCTTCCGAGAACTGTTAACAGCTGTAGAAACTATTATAGCCTGCTTAAAATCATGTCTCTGTAGTCAATACTCTCCAGACACTTAGCAATACTAAAGCTATTCCTGGGACTAAACTAGAATTGCTATGTGAGTACAAAGTTTGATTTATGTTGAAATGAAACAACAAACATCTGATCTTTCCTTTTTTAAAATAGCCATTCACATAAACACAAGAATCAGCTGCATAACTAGAAAGTGATGTACCAAATTTACAGAAATCGGACAAAGGAAGACCACCCACACTTACCTTCAAAAAGAAAAGATTTGTGAAAGGGTGAAAGATGGCTGGTTAAGATACTTTGTACAGCCATGGCCACCCTAACATCTTCATGGTGAGGCTGTGGTGTACAAGTGTTGTTTCATGAAGCTAGTTTTTTAAGTTTTCTGAAATACACAAAATTATCAGTAGCCCAGTCCAATATCTTGGCAATGCTCATCACCAGCTGCTCTCAGACAGATAACAGGCACAGTGGACTGTATAATGAAATCATCCAGATGCATTCAAGAGGAAGTCAAGATCTCTGTGTACTAACATTATTTTTTCACATCACAGAGCACAGGTGGGAACAGGAAAAATGCTCTGTTGTGGCTACTCTGAAGTTTTTGAAATCAAAATTGGAAAAAGAGACAAAACACAAGAGGAACAAGTGCAAACCTCAAAAGGAATAAGATTTCAGATTATGTTCTATAGATTCATGTATATTACTAAGATTCTAGCAAACTGCCACCAAAGTTCTTTTTTTTTTTCACAACTTCACCTTTTAAGAAATAAAAACACCTAAGTAAATATTATCAGATTTTTGAGGGTTTATGGTCTCTGACAAAGACAGCAATCAATTTGACCAGTAACAATAATAAAGTGAGGATTAAGCTAATTTCAAGTAAGTGTCTCTTCCTCCAGAAGAGTACCATAAATCAATCAAGAAGCCTTAAGCAGCTTCAAATTAATTCTCCAGCTTCTTCTAGATTAATTCTAAATCTTTAGCTCTTAAAGTATCTAAAAAGGTGAAAGATAAGCTAATTGTTCATCTCATTATTAGTTTTTCTTCAGTCAGTAAGTTACCTTATTTATAGCATCACACTTCATCTTCTAATCAGAGCTTTCACTGCAGTTTTGTTGTATTACCAGTATAGCACAGGGACACCTCCACCTTCTCCAGTAGATATGCAAGTAGCAAAATAACCTGTGTGTCCTTCTGCTGCCCCAGGTGCCATCAAACACAGCTCTCCACACAGCCCCTGTGCTTGGCTGGGGAAAACATGATTATGGTATCAGTGCTGCTTTCCAAAAAGCCACTGTTAGTTCCACCAGTAACATTTACCAGGCATGACTGGTGCAGGTGCCCAAGGATGGAAACTCACTGTCACTAAAACTTGACTTGCCCACCCCTGCTCTAATGGGACTGAGTAAGACCCAGGACTCCAGAGGCAACACAAAGCTGGACATTCCAAATGCAGACCTAACATAGAGCAGAAATGCTGTCATCCTCTCATTTTCAGGTCAAATTCAAGTTCTTGGGTTCAAGGCCTTTACAAAGTCCTATCTCAGGCTGCTCCTGACTCCTCTGCTTTTCTTCCTCCCTACTCACTCACTCTGCTTTTCTCACTCCTTTTGTCCTTGCGTGTCTCCTTTTCTCTTCAGTGCTCCTGAGCCTTATCCCATGCTGGTCTCCGGGCTAAGATCTCCCCCCCCCACCCCACACCCAGGAAGGCTTTGGATGTCCTATCTCAATAAATTGGGGTAACACTCAAATTCAATGGGAGTAAAGCTGACCCATATCATTGGGGCTCTCTTGCCAAGCATCCCCTGTCCTTCCTCTTGCCTCATCCTGTCTTTATTTAGCTTCTGTAACTCTTCCCTTCTTCTCCTTAGCTGTTGGTCTACACTTCATATTTGCCAATTTTGCCATACTCAGACTGAGAGTTCCTAGAGGCGGAGTACCAAGTTGTTAGATTTTCTCTTACTTTGTTTATAAAATGGTGTCTATTCAATGTTTTCCCATAACAATGGAAAGAGATTATCAATTTACAACACCAAAGGAAGGAGAAAGTGTGCACATAAGTGGGAAGAGGACACACTATTTTCTTAAATTGTAATAGGCAACTAAGGAACTACTTTTTTCAAAATCACTGATCATATACAAGGCAAAAAGGCATTGTTTAGAAAAAAGCATAAGAAAGGCACCAAGGTTACTAGAAACTATCCTTTGGTCTGGGAATTTCAGCTGGGCTCTGGCTCTTAATTCAGCACAGTTACAAGGTAATTCTGCAAGTACAATCCTCTAGGGACTGCAAATGAAAATAAAAGTCATGTTCAAATCAACTGTTTTCAAGGTCACGTATTTGAAATCAAGGCAGCAGGGAACCAAAAAGCCTTGAAAAACTTACAAAATAAGCAGAAATCATGCAACCAGGAAATTGTCACAGATATAACACCAACCTGGATCTGCTAAACTCAGTGGTCAGTAGTTCCATTGAATATACTATGAAAAAATTGGGCTGTAAGTTAGGAGATCCGATAATTTGTAATGGGAGGCTAAAAGTGGACCATATGGAAAATTAAGTGGCTTGGAATGCAGACAAGCTTAGAGAGAGGGTGAAGCAATGCCTGTTTTAAGAACCCCTATTGGGCACTGCTATAGTGTGCTAACAACATGCCAAATGCACTAACGGCTGCAACGCAGGCAGAAGGAGTCAAACGACCTTACAGAATGATATAAAAGTGATTTCATCCATCACAAAAAAGAAATGTAACAGAAAATTCCCTAGCATGTAGGCACAAGTGTGAGAACAGATCTTCCCAGCAATGGATCAGGAAGATCTGATCTTTGGCACTATTTCCAGAATGACAAAACTTTTAGACAGGTTACTTCTTTACCTGTCTGTGGGTAGCAAAGTCACTGATAACTGAAAAACTCTTAGGCAACCTTCTGTGCTGTGTCCTATTGCAATAATTGTACGTTGACTGCTCAGAACTGAATGGTGCTTGGAATCATTATTCCAAAACATGTAACGATCCATCCAGATATTTACACTGCGTCTCTCCTACTGCAGAGAGACTACAAATACGAACACACAGGGGCAAACAATACTATTAACACTTCCTGCTTTGGCTGGTACTGCTGTGTTAGGGCAGTCCACGGGCAGGTGCTGTCGTTTCTGACAAGCCTGTTGGATAACAGCGACAGGAATCTGTCAGATGCAGCCCACACACAGGATGTGTCCCACACAGCGTGCTGACCTCCTCCAAAAAAGTTTCGTTTTAGAATTCTACGGAACATGTTACAAATACCAGCTGGCAATGTGCAATGTATCAGAGAGAGAAGGAAAGGCGCAAGGGGCAGTACAAATAACAAGGAAACACCCTCCGAGGGCAGCAGTGGGCCGCAGCACGCTGTGTGCTTGCTTGGAGAAACAGGCGGGATCTGTGTGACAGAGGGACGCCTGGCCCAGCAAACAAGGAAATGTGCAAAGGCACTTTGGTGCTTCTCGTGCAATTCCCTGACTCTGCAGTTGCCAGAAGATTAGCGCTGTCTTAAAGACAACAAAGAAGCTTCAGGTTTGGCCAAGAATAAACCTAGTAATAAAAACAATAATAAAGAGTAAGTGCCCTTACCTTCACAGGATCATATTCACAACACAGGTAACTCCTTTTTCCCCAGGAAAATGCCCGAGCCAGTGCACAAGATATAAAGGCCTTGCATATTTGCCTCAATCTCACAGCCTTCTTCTTCCATCTCTTACACAGCCTTCTTCTGCCATCTCTTCTTCCCAGGACAACGCAGTTCTGAGGGACCTACTTACTCCTGATTTCCACCTTCTTTACACCACTTGAGGTGCAAAGCTAATGGAGATGAACAACCAGTCACACCTCCTAGGCAGACAATAAAATATCAGAGGCTCCCAACTAGAAGAGCCTTTGCACACCCAGCCACGACAGCTCAGAGTGCTTTTGCTCCAATGCAAAGATCTACAGGAGAGCTTCAAAGTTTAATTATCAGACCACCCACCTGAGCCTGTGAGACAAATATGTGTCCTCTGTCTCCCACCTTGTTGCAAGCACACTTCCCACTACTGGAGAAGGATAGGTGGAATACCTTGAGTTACACAAACATCTTTGGGAAAGCACTTCAGCAGCATGCTGAGAGCTTGGGTTCAGTATGGTATGCAACAAATAACAGCAGTATTGTCTTTTTAACAAAAGGTTAAAAAAAAAAGTCCCTGACATGATTTTGCTTTTGAAAATTGTATTAAGACCAGTGCAGAAACTATTACCAAAGAAGAGATTCGTGAACACCAACAAAATAATTCACCAGTCCCTCAGTAGGAAGTGGTATCATTGCATCACATGTCCATGAGAATGGCAGAAGAGATGCATTGTTTCACAAGACAGTGAAGTGCTGTATTTTCCAAAATAAAAGTATTAAATCTGCGAGTGTGTATGACAAATGAGAGGACAAAAATCATCTGGGCAGTGATGATCAGGCTTGTAAACACTACTGAACATTTACAATCTAACCTGGCATAGCTGAGAGTATATTGTACAAATGATACCACAGTCCAACCAGATTCTTTTCTATCTGATCCATCACTTCTTGCTTAATCCCTCAAGCCAAAACCAGTTAAATCCTTTCCTGCTCCTTGTTTAGCAGCCATATAGTGAGTATGTTCTCACATTCTCTTACCTAACTCAGTCCCACGCTCTCTGACCCACATCTCTGCATCTCAGAACAGGCACTCAGTCTTGCCAGGCATTTATACACCTTAGAAGCACACCTGCTCCTACCCTCTGCCATGCCCAGCATCATTACCCAGGTGCTTCAGTGCTTCTTAGGTCAAAAGGCACAGGACTGCTGCACAGCCAGGCGGCCTAGGGAACCCCAAAGCTTGCCCAACCCCTGTGTTACACAGATCCTTGCCTTGTGGCTCACACTTAAGAGAAGCTGGATATACATGAGGCTGCTAGGGAGGCAGACAGTAAGGAAGTTTTAGGTTTCAGCATGTATGCTACATGTCCTCAAGGATGACACACTGGGTAACAGGTTTTTTAGTTCTTAGAACTGTACCTCATGTTGGACATGCTCTCTGCAGTTCAGCTGAGCAGTATCAGCTTGTCAGCACCTCAAAGCCCTAAGCATGATGCACTCTGCCATGCCTTTTAATTAATGATCTGCTCCTTGCACAGCAAGCAGCAGGAGGGTTGCAGCTACATAACTACCAAACTGACAATGACAAGCTGACATCACCCAGATTAAGAGGATTTTCTTTCTTTTAATCTTATTCCTTCTCCTCAGCCTGCTCTATGTTCCAAGGGGTCAAAGTACTATCCCTCCAGTTCACTTAACAATGATGCTTCTCCCTCACCTACAACTCTTCTCTCAAAAGCCTACACTTAAAGCACCCGACATCAGCAGCCCCAAGCATTGGAAAGACAATAAAACTTGTGTTGCTTTCCTCCCCAGCCTGCTGCCCACCTGTGCCAGAGCCGAGGGACACTTTGAATCCAGGTAATTGCCACAGAAGAGAATGGCAAATTTTTGACTTGCTGATTTTCTCCAAAATTTCTTTAACTCTCTGCAGGAAGACTGGCGGGTCTGTTGCTATGCAGATCTGGTGGCCCACAGCATGCCAGAGGCTGCTGTCAAATCAAGGCTTTAGGAGCAATCACAGAGCAGCAGGCACATCCAAACAGCACTGGAGAAGTCATCTGCAAGGAACAGCAAGTCCCATGCCATGCAACATGAAAGCAAGTTATAAGTATTTATTCTGCTATCACTCCTAAACTCCTGGGGACTGGGACTTTTTTATGCAACTCATATCCTCCAATCCAGTAACCTCAGTTCCCTGAAGACTGGTGCTGCAGGACACATAGACAGGGCTGAGAACTGAGAAGCTCTGGGATTTCTGATGTATCCAGCCACACTCAGAGCCAACCAGAGCGATGCAGGACTCCTCATGCAATCCATCTGCTTCCCTGGGTTCACCTAGAAAAGCAAACCACCAGCCCTCCAGCTCAGTCCTCAGCTACAAGAAGCAGCAGAGTGGAAGGAAAGCTGCTGTCTTTATTTCAGCAGTGCCCACAGGCTCTGGTGCGCTGACCAACAGTTCTTGTCCCACAGAGCTGCATCTAAAATAACAAACAGCCAAAGCGAGGAGACACACACCAACAGGAAACTTGACTGAGTGATTTTTCTGTGTGGTGGTGAATGAGTGACTATATTCTTGATACAGTTGCAGGCAAGACCTCAGGGGTCTTGAAAAACAAAATGGAAATGCCACTTGCTTTAAACACATAAAGCACTGGGCCTGATTTTCCACTGGTGACCCTTACATAACATGCACATAACCCAAACAATTTTCATATTTACTCCCCATACAATTAAAAAAGAAGATAATCTAATTTTATGTTTGGTTTGGAAAAAAAGCTACTGCTCTTGGCATACAGAAGCATGAGAAACCTGTTAGCAAGCATTTTAGAGAACATCTCCGTTTGGTGAACATATTCCCTCAAGTTATTTCTATGATCTAAGTGAGCAGCAAATGCTGTACTCATCTCTTTCAAAATTATCCACTATCATCAGTTAATGAGTCCTGCATTACAAATTCCATCCAAAAAGCCTCCTTATTGTACATGCACAGCACTTCACTAAAGTTATGGAGACATTCCCCAGACAGAGCAGACTGAAATAGATCAGACACCCATTCTGTAACAATTACCTGGAAAAGTGAATGTTTCCTTTCTTCTGTGTACTATAAAACCTCATGTACCACAGGAACAGAAGCTTAAAGGCCACACAGTACTCTCACTTCATGTGTGCATCTTCCACTGATGTCAGCTGGAATGAGTGTGAGCAGCTGATTCTCAGACAGTGTAACTTCTGCCAGGAGCTATTTTCAAACATACCCCATCAACTCTGGGCTCACACTTGTAGCCCAATAAAATTTCACATCTCTCCACACCATCAACACTTGTACTTAAAAGTGGCAATATTTAACTTGTGAAAGTAAAACTTACTTTATCAAATACTGGAGGCTCTTTGAAAGCTGAAAGAATTACAGATCTTGGCTCCAGGAAAAACATTCTCTACTCTCCAGAGTTTAAAATGGGATGGCCACATTTCTAAGCATAGGGACAGCGGATAACTTATGGTGAGATTACCATAGTTTAAGAATTTAACAAAATGAAGATGGCTTAAGCCATCTTCACCACATGACTTCTGCATAAAGAGCAGAGTTTCTGGACTTCAGCTGGTTCCTGAAGCACAGATGAAGAATGACAGAGTGTTACGCTACCAGCATCATGGCTGCTTCTAATTGTCTCATATTCTAAGAGCTAAACTACCCTTGTTCCAAAGCATGGGTCAAAGTACTGCAAGAAATGCAGGTCATGGAGTAAAAGAAAGGTTATTTTGAACTTCTTAGACTTCTCACAAAGTTTTCAGTTTCTGCAGATAGATTTAACCAATTCCATCATTTTGGTTACATCAGAACATCTTTATATCAGAACAACAGACTTTCTGTTATCATGCCCCTTTTTTTTAATTCTACTTATATGCCATTCTCTTGAACTTAAATAGCTCAGATTCACACATAAAGATTGAGATGAGATAATGGAAACAAAAGATAATGAATCAACTGGTTTTGTACACAAAACAAGCATCTGTAATTACAAAGCAGTCAACACACTGACTCTGACTTGAGTTACATTACACACTGGCCTCTCAGGATCCCAGGACTTAAAATCACCTTTGCTCTCTCTGTCACAGGTCAAGTATAGCTCAGCCAAACAAGGAGATTTGTGCCAAACAGTTTGTATTTGCAACAATTAAATATTGAATCCTTCTTTTAGGAGTCATTCAGAAGTTATGCTTACACAATTATTTGCATACACAGCCACTTTATTTCAGCCTCCAATACAAAAAGCCATTAACAAGTGGCCAGATTCTGCTCTCATTTGTCCCAATGCAAAACCACATCATTTTAAGATCAGTGGAGCCAGAGTTTCATACCATACATGGGAGAGCACCACTCCTTTTTCACTCAGGCAGCTCACTTTGCCAGTGAGTGGTGTGCCTGCGGCACATGTGACCTGAAGGTTTCTGTTCTGTGCCACAGGCCACCAGTTCTGCTCACTGTTCTTCTAACTCTTCTGCAGCCTCACCATATTCCTCATGGCCTTAATTTTAAATGGACTTTGTTTCACTGACAGAGCAGAGAATGTTACTTATTCCCCTTAATTCACTGGATTTACCAGAAGCATGCTAGCTGAGTACCACTGAACAAAAGGCAAACTTGTTTCTATAGTATATTTACACACAATAAAATGAACCAATCAAGCAAACAAACTGTACACAATGTTCCCTATTATGAACTGAAACCAGAAGAAACTCTCCTCAATACTTCCAGTACTTATAAAAGCATGCTTACGTCCTATGTAACCCAGGGCTTACATCAATTACTTGGTCCCGAAAGCTTTGAGCCAAGTTTTCTCCACAGTATTTACTCCCTGGAACCCAAAGGAGCAAACAGATAACTGGTCTCCAACATTGTTTCTTCAGTGCCCTCCACACTGAGGGCAAATTTTGCTCATTCTTCCTGACTGACGGATCACTCTGGTTTAACTTCCTGGACACCCTTTGCTATACATGTCACAGCCATGGGAACACTCCTGGTGTAACACCTGGCCAGTGAGGGACAGGCAGCTGGGTGCCAGTGGGCACCAGGGCAAGTGCACTGAGAAAGAAGCATGCAGCTGCCAGTCAGTCAATTACAACGAGCACAAGAGCATGCACAGCCAGCCTGAGAGAACAGAAATCTTAATTGCACTGCTCTGCATGCCCACAACAGCTGGGTTAGGAGTCACTGCTCTGTCTCCTACAGACACAGCATTTGGAAGTGCATAAACATTGCTTTGCACTTCTATTTTCTTCTGGTAATGTAATAAAGCAATTCCCAGTTATAAGAAATGTGAGCATTTGTGACCATAATGAGGTTAATGAAGGTATAACCCTTGCTATGCAGCACACACAGGGCTGTGGCTGAACAAGCTCTTGCTCCTCCCATCAGGCAGTCTGTGTGACTGGCGGCACACACCACCCCATGCAGCACAATCCCACAGGATTATGTGCCCTGCAGACAGAGTTTTCTGCCACCTTGTGTGACCACACAGCCTGAGAGGAAAACTCCCCCAAATACTTCCCCTTGCATAAAGGGAAAAGTAACTTATTTCACAAACACAAGGCACACTGAATCGCCCCAGCTTGACTACTGATCCATGCTAAATAAATAGTGCTAGTTTCAAGGAGCTCCTTCTGACACCCTTCCACTGAATAATTTAATTGAAGGGAAAAACTTGACGTGTCACAGCACAGTATCTCTGATGCTAATTCATATGTCTTTTTTTCCTTATTAGAATACATGGAAGCAGAAGGTTGTCACATTTTTCAAGAAAAAATGCTAATAAGTGGGTTTTAACTCTCTGGTAAGCCTGGAAAACAAGGCAAGGGGACAGCTCCTCCGTGCACAGTCCCCCAGTGACTCAACCAGAGCATACCTACATGAGGAAGGAATCAAGAAGAGAATCAGATAATTGTGTTCCAAGTGTGTACAGCCAGGTTTGTAAACCAAGAATATGGTCACTGTGTTTGAAATGGAGTATTATCATCTCAATAAAGCAGCAGTATGAGACTATGCATTCAACATTTTAATTCCAGGTAAAGCTAGGGTAAAAGCAGAGCAAGTTTACAAAACAGCTCTTAACTGCTTGTAAAGGACATCAGTCAGGCTGCTTGGACAAGCTTACTTGCACCTTCTTGCACAGGGAATGAGTGACTGGATACTGTAATACAGAATTTGCCTGGAGTGTAAGTCTAGTAACAGCTTCAGAGCCTTCTGCCTCAAATCCCCACATGCTGACACAGCATATATGGGTTACACATATGTTCTCTTTAGCATTATGTATACACCAACAAATATAGATGCAGATAACCCTGATAAATCAAGTACTCGTGTGATTTGTTTGTAATATTCTCCCAAATATTTGTCACTGTTACTGCAATCCTTTCCAAAGAGAGTAGCACCAGCACAGGTCCAAAAAGTTACATGAATGAGGACCTCAATCCCCCTGCACACCAGGAAGAACTTACACTGTAAAATAAGGACAAAGCTTTTAGCATAACTCAAAAGCCCCAAGGACCTACAGCCTACTACAGGAACACAGCAGAAGACATCAGAGATTTGTTAGCTGAAAAGAAAGCAAAGTGTGCAAAGTTAAGCAATTGTTTTGTGGACTTAAAATTGTATTGGCATCCTCATACAGTGTTGAAATTTTAAGTACACACATAAAGACACAAATAAGTTACAACACCGTCATGAGTTCCATGCAAATAGTTCTATATGAGCCATGTGTGCAAGGCTCTCTGCAGGATCAGGACTGTAACCTATGTACAGAAATGCTGGTAAAATGTGTTTATGTAATATGTAAATAGATAAAGAAAAGTACATTCACACCAACTACCAAGGAAAGAAAACTAATCATTTTTCTACTGCTAAAAGTACTGAATCACTTACCATCTGCTTTGTGAGGGGGAAAAACTCAGTCCAATTCAGCTATGAAGAAAATCCTGTCTAAAAAAAGCAATCACATGCTAGATCCCCCAAAGTTTAATTTCCAATCATTTTAACACAGAGACATGGAGAATTTTGTTTTCCTGGAGATAAAAAAAAAAAAAAACCCAAACCAACAGTAAGAAGGATGTGTGGCTTGTTAGGCCCCAGTCCTTCTATGGGAAATAGTGGAAGCTAGTTTTCAGGAAAAAATGGAGTTTCTGCATCTGTTTCTGCTGGAATTCATTCTAATTTTCCAAGAAAAATCTACCACACTTCTGTTACCATGCTGTGAAATGCAAAAGTAAAATAAAGATATTTAGTATCTGAACTAATGTGCCATTATACCTTGATGACTTTGTGGGCTTTTCCTCAATCATCCTAAGTTATACATATGCAGAAGTGACATGTTACTGACAGGTATATTATTCCACCCTGAAAAGGGCATGTGGTCACATAAATACTCTGAGCATTAAACCACAACCAGCAAAGGTCATGTTTATGGCTCTGGCAAAGATTTGTCATTTCCAAACTTGTGACTTGTCACTTTGTCCTCAAACACACCACTACTATCTTAATTTTTATAGAAATTGAAATTTTCATATCATCATTTTAATCCACTCTTCAAAACCCAGCCTACACATTGCACTGATCTTCCAAAGGCCTTTGTATGTCCCCTTTAACAGCTGCTCATCTGTAGCTGTATGTCATGGAATCAAACTTCCCTGTTCCCTGTACCACACCAACTCACCTCTTGGTGCTGCTTCTCTGGAACATCCCCCTGACCTCCTTCACTGCCATTTCACCCATGCTAGCATCTCTTCCTTCTCTTTTTCCTTGATATTTTTCTCTACTAATTGCCAATGATTTCTACTTGATGTTCTTTGATTTGGAAGTAGTCAGACACTGGTTGCTCTCTCAGAGATCAGTGCCATGCATGGGTGGCTGTAACAGTTCTACGGGTCTTGGCCTTTTTCTTCAGCTTCCCTCAGCCCACTTCACTTGCTTCAACACTTGAATAAAATTTCCTTCCTCCTCACAGAGGCATGGAGTCTAACACAGACCATTTACCTATAGGACAGAGAATGATTTTATTTGATTTACCAATGAACCAAAACCTTACAAACATCTGAAAACACTGAAAGAAATTTCCATCCCACTAAATACCTTACCAACTAAGTTTTACCATTAACCTCTTTTGCTGCTGAATACTAAGTCTTTCCATGAAAAAAATATAGCTATTATTTATTTTAAATTGAAAAAGAATCTTTGGCTGCTCTTTCCTTCTTAAATTTGCCATTGTTGATTAGCCCTATATATATCTCCACTGGGATAAACTTGATCCCAAGTCATTAAGAAATTAGGTAGTTCTCTCTCTTGCTGAAAAATTATTCTTAAATAATGTGTTACATGTATGACCAAAGACAATTAAGTTACTATGGCTTGACCTGCTGACAACAATACCCAGTCCTCGTTTGTGATCATGAGAAAGAAAGGCTTAGCATCAAGATTCTCTGTGCGGAAGCATTTTTGGCAGTGAGGGAAGGCTATGAGTGAGCAAGTGTGACTCAGTGGCACAGCAGTAACTCTTTAAGCTACTGAAACAGATTAGCTTAGACCTTACTAGCAAGGCTGTTCCAGAGTTGGTGTGTGACCACTACTTAGCATAGCACAAGCAGTGGCAGTCCCACAGCTCGCACCCTCTGGGGTCCCGGAGTTAGTGACCAACCTACTGCTACCTACTGCCAATTTCTCGGGCTCTGAGAGAGTGGAATCACACCCTAGCTAGGACAACAGTGCTCTTTTACTGCGCCTATCACACAGCAGGTAAAAGTAAATACGGCACTGAGGTCAATGATAATGAGGGAGCAGACATGCACAGAGACACAGGGCTTTCCCTGCAAGGGAGCAGCTGCCCTCCTCCTCACACCCAGGGTTGGTCCTAGACAGTCAGCAAGTTAAGAAGGAGTATGGTCATGGCTAACTCACAGCACCCACCACCACAGGCTAACCTGGGCAGCACCAGAGACACCAGAACAGTGCTGATTCGCACCAGTGGAAAGCAGTGGAGCTGAACTCAGATGATCAGAATAAGGCTCATTATTCCTGCAAATTCATGCACAGGGAGTTGCATGTTGCACAGCCTTTCCTACTCTGAGTCACTCCAACTCCTGCTCTAGGCTGTTCCGTAGCAAACTGTCAATAAAACCCATTAATGATGTGCTTTACAAAGAAACAGTGCATTTAACTGAGGAGCTATGACACATGAAGAGTCAGCAAGGGGTGAATTATGTGGTTCATAGAACCACAGAAAGGCCTGGGTAGGGACTGACCTTAAAGATCATCTACATCTAATTCTAATTCCCCTGCCATGGGCAGACACACCTAGCACTACACCAGGATGTTCAGAGCCCGGTTCAGCCTGGCCTTGAACACCACCAGGGATGGGGCAGCCACTCAGGGCAACCTCCCAGGGCAAGCTGTGCAGGGCCTCAACACACCCACAGTAAACATGTTTTTCATAATTTACTCTAAATCTACTCTTTCAAACTGAATCCATTAGCCCTTGTCCTGTCACTACATGCCTCAGTGAAAAGTCCATCTCCATCCTCTTGTAGCCTCTCTTCAGGTACTAGAAGTCCACAATTAGGTTACCTCTGAGCCATCCATTGTCCAGGCTGAACAAACCCAATTCTCACAGCCTTTCCTTGCAGGAGAGTTGCTCTGTCCCTTTAATCATCTTGGCCTCCTCTGGACTCTCTCCAGCAGTTAATGGAATGCAGGATGCATCTCAGTAAAGAAGTGGTAGAGGTGGGTGGGAGTCTTAATGTTGCATAGATCTGCTTGATGTTTGGTATATATATGAACCTAATTCCCCTTTTGATTTCAGTTATATCTAGCACTCCCCTGTGTTTCTACTGATATATAAATTCTCTGATGAATAATTGACAACCAACTTTCTTTTACGTAAGCCTTTACTGGAGAGCCAGCAAATATTACAGACATGTTGTTTGTCTTCTCTCTTTTTAAAAAGTCCTGTTCTCATTTGAGTCACGTTTGGCTAGCATTCCTATCTAGCTCCTCAATTGGTGGCAGCTATTAAAACAAAACAACAAAACAAAACACACCTTTGAAGATCCAGTGGCAGGAATATTGCAAAAAAGATGCTCTTTGACAGAGATTCTTGGGTTTTGTCCTATGTACTGCCCGTCCAAACTCTGACTCTTTAAATCAGTCTAGCGTTGTGACACAATATTTAGCAACAGGTAACCACTGACTTTCTACACAAGCAGCTGACATTTTCATCTACTACAGATGGTTTTATCTGATGGTTACAGGGAATTCTAACTTCTCAAAAGAAATTGGAAGGATATGGGGAGCAACCCCTAAAAGAAAGCAAGAATTAACCAGGGTTTTTCACAAACCTTGAGGGAGCTGTAATATGTAATAGCAACAAAGAAGCAAGAAATTGTTCACAGTTTGGAGTTCAGGTAGAAAGGGGAGGAGACTGAAAGTAGTGGGGTTGGGCAGGAGAAAAAAAGCTGTGACACTTCTCATTCTCCTTCAGTGTGTGGAGAAACAAAACAAACACAGGAGGAGACCAAAACCATAACCCAAACCTGACCTCCTGCTCACTGGCTGTATCATAAAACCTTCAAGCTGAACTTTGGTCATTGCATGACCAACACAATGCAGTCCCAAAGCCGAGCCAAGCAACTACACCACAATTGTTTTTCTCACATATGCTCAAGATAGGAGAGGCCAGCTAAGAATACGGCCTTTCAGAAGAAAAAACGTGTCAATTTAATTGCCAGTTAGCTGGACAGTTTGCTTCTCTGTTGAGGTTGGTTTATGGGTTTATTTGAATATTACTGCACTGAAAAAATGTGGCTGTGATATAGGATTTAACTGGAACATTAATATATTTTTGTCTGTACCTGTTAGAAACGGCAATCAATACAGGAGTCAAAAACATTGGCGATCGTAAGGTGATCAATTACACAAAATATAAACCTCATCACTAGTTTAACATGGCACCAGGATTGTCCACGTAAAGATGTTCTTAAAATCTTAATAAACATCCTTGTACGTAGAACTTATGATTCATGGTTTACAGAGTGATAAGTAGTGAAAGGGTCAAGTAACTCACCTAATACCACTCAGCAAGGCAAGAGCAAGCTGAGTTCAGACTCAGAATCCTGCTTTTCCATGCTGATCTTTCCTTCAACTGCAAGTTACTCCAAGCACACAGTGTACAGCAAATAGCAAGCATTTGTTTCCACAAAAGATCTGATTTTTGTGCTGCATAGAAAAAGAACCAGTGTGTCCAGAAGTGAGTATTCTAGCACTCACTTGCAAGCAAAGTGCAATCGTTGGGGCAGGACACAAATAGGTGGCCAATAAAGAATTTATCGTTACCAATGATAACGGTACTGCCAAAAATTCCAGTGCACATCTTCACAATTAAATTGACTGCCCCTATGAAGGGGGCTGAACAGAAGAGCACACTGGACATGGAACCTTCCAATCCCTCTGCTTCTGACAAAATGCCAGCTGCCACCCAATGCAACAGCGATGACAGCGTCCTCAGCAGTTCATTCCCATGCAGGAAGGCTCACAGACCTTTAGACTCTCCCTCTCCACTTGGGATAATGCCTCCTCATCCTAAGCATCCTGCCACACAGACCCGTTCCTGCCAGGTACGGAACTGGCACAAGCAGACTTAACAAATCACTTAGCACTTAACAAACAGCTGAAGATCGCAGTGCTTTGTAGCTTCAGACGGAACTTGAAAGCAGCAAGTCAAATGAACATCCTTCTCTGTGGAGAGAAATTGCAACTATGGACCTGAATTTGCATTCTGTGCACCAAATTTATTTATAGAGGGCAGGAAATAGTTTTGGAAAAAAAGATCCAAGACACATCTTTGTCTACAGCATCAGTATTTCATCCTCTACTGGGCCATAACATATCACAACACTTGTACTTCTGATTGATGTATTTATCATTCACGTGAGGGTGGTGAGACACTTCAACAGGTTGCCCAGAGATCCTGTGGATGCCCCATCCCTGGCAGTGTTTAAAGCTAGGTTTAATGGGGTCCTGAGCAACCTGATCTAGCAGGTGGCATCCCTGCCCATGGTGCTATGTTCCAAGAATCAGATGATCTTTAAGGTCCCTTCCAACACAAACCATTCTATGATAAGGTGTAAGAATACTGTAAAGCCATGTGTATCTTACTTAAGCTTAATGCATATCTTACAACTAGAGTTTGCCTTTAATCAAGAAAATACATTGGTTTACCTGGTTTTAAAATGCAATTTTTAACCTGGCAGGCTGCAGCCCCTGGAATCGTATTTGATTATGTAATATCATTCAGCTGTTTCTCAGAACCTAGACCTACCATGGTACTTAAATGCTGCACACCCATGCAAGTAATTGAACTCAAAATGGAATGAGTCTGTATGTTTCTGTGACCAGAGCTTAACCTTGTTTAAAAAAATCCCAGCACTAACAGGTTAACGTCTGACTTCAAAAGAAAGGATTTTTAGGCATGATCTGCTACATACAGCCACACCAATTAGAAAGAAGGTAATAGGATCATTGCCACAAATACATATATTAAATAAAATGTCAGAATAAATGCAGGACCCTTTTTGTACATTAGCCTGAAACAACCACATGCAGGCTCCACCAGGTTGGAGCTGAGCCAAAAGATTATCCATCCTTTCTGTTACACATGGATTCTCTGAGGATCGGCATCTGGAACTCTGTGTGCTCGTCGGTGTTCACCTGTGGTTAAAGATAACGAATTCAGACACAAGCACACTCAAAAGTGACCATAAGGAGATGCATGAAGGACAGTACATGCTGTACAGCACGACCTCGACCCAATACTGAAATGAGAGAGGCAGTGCCACAAAACTCAAATCTGATAAGTTTGCCCAAATGCCGTGGTAAGGGTCAAGCAGTTAGTGATAAAAAGTGAATTGTCTATGGGCAGTTGGTATACGCCCATGACACCGCACTTGCACTACGTCGCTCAGTTTCACATGGCTTAACTACAAGCCAAGTAACAAGTTGTTCCTGGGCTTCCTCAGCCCCCGACAGTGGTGGGGAGGAAACACGAGCCATGGGCAATTTACTGCCAAGGCTTCCCCGGCCCCGGCGCAGCCCCTCGGACAGCCGCGCCGGAGCCTCGGGGAGCGGGACCCCGCAGCCCCCGGGGCAGCGGCCGCTCCCGCCGGCCCGTCTCCCCTCACGCCCGTCTCCCCTCAGCGCTCAGTGGCAGCCGCCACAAGCTCTGGGAGCAGGCCGGCCCCGCGGCCCCTCGCACCCCCTCACCTCTGCTGCCCTCCTTCGCCTTCCTCCGCGCTCCCCGGCGGGGCCGCAGCCCGGACTACGAGCCCCGTGGTGCCCGGCGGCGGCGCGGCTGCGCGGCGGGCCGGGGGGCGGTGGCGGAAGCGGCGCCAGGCCCCGCCCGCCGCGGCCCGGCCGGGCCGTTGCCGCCATGCCCCGGGACAACATGGCCTCCCTGATCCAGCGGGTGGCGCGGCAGGCGCGCATCACCTTCCGCAGCCCGGCGGGCCCAGCCTTCGGGGAGAACCTGCACCGCCTGCAACAGCTGCTGGACGAGGTGCGCGCCGAGGACTTGCACTTGGTGCCGCGGGGGCCGTCGGCCGCGGCGGCGGTGGCGGGCGGCGGTCCGCCGTGGGCCGGCGTGGTGCCTCCCGTAAGCTACATGCACATCTGCGAGACGGAGAGCTTCAGCATGGGCGTGTTTCTGCTGCGGAGCGGCGCCTGCATCCCGCTGCACGACCACCCGGGCATGAACGGCATGCTGAAGGTGCTGTACGGCACGCTGCGCATCGCCTGCATGGACACGCTGTCCTCCGGGGCGGCCGCCGCCCCGCCGCCCCCCGCTGCTGGCGGCGGGCCGTGCCTGCGCGCCCTTTTCCGCTCCCGCCAGCACTACACGCCCGCCTCGCCGCCCTGCCTGCTCTCGCCGCACACCGACAACCTCCACCAAATCGACGCCGTGGACGGGCCTGCCGCGTTTCTCGACATCCTGGCGCCGCCCTACGACCCCCAGCACGGCCGGGACTGCCACTACTACCGGCTGCTGGAGGGGCCGCCGGCGGGCGCGGAGCCGCCTGCGCTGCCGCGGGAGGTGTGGCTGGTGGAGACCCCTCAGGCCGCCGACTTCTGGTGCGGGGGCGAGCCCTACCCTGGGCCTCGCGTCTGCCTCTGAGTCGCCGCCGGCGGCCCGTGCCGGGCGGCGGCCGCTAGGGACGATGTGCGCTCGCCCCGCCGAGAGGGGAGCCCGCCGCCCCCCGCCCGGCCGGCCCCCCGAGCCCGCCGGACAGCAGCACCGCGGGGACGCGGTGTCCCGTGCTGGCTGGAGCTTCGCGGGAGCGCCGTGGGTCAGAGCCATCCTCTGATCGCGGGCTTCGTGAGTCGGGGAAATAAAGCGCCAGATCGTGTTTATGCCCTTGGGGCCGATGTGCGGGAACAGCATGATTAAGCTGCTCAGCTGAAGGGTCGGGGAAGTATTCCAGCATCCTGTGTAAACAGTTAGGGCCACGCATCAGGGAGGGGGGTTCAGGCTCCAAAGGGAGAGTAAATGCAATAAGAATTGTCACAGGCACCCTGGCTTTTCCTAGTGGGGCTCCCACTGCCAGAGCCAGCTGGCACCACTGGACCAGGGGACTGTACCCACTGAGTTTGGGAAGGGGGGTTGGTCTGGCTACAGCCTTTGGGGACTGTCTCCAGAGTGATTCTCAAGAAGAGTTGTACCCTGCTAGTAAAAAACAAATACAGAACAACTCCTGAGCCAGGACATGCTTCTCCAGTAAATGCCAGTGATCAATCCCCAGGGCTGGAGTTAAGGAAATTACTGCTCCAAATGGACACTGCCAGGTTCAGAGTTACTTTTCAACAGTTCTTTAAAGTGTCATATACAAGATCCCACTATTGCAACTGAGAATTAATGAGTGCATCTATGCATACTTCCTTCAGCAAGAGGGAGACAGCTGCTGATTAACCTCGCTTGGAACCTCTAACACAGCAGTAGCAGAAGGTGGCAGAAACTGGGCATCATAGGAGAAAAAACAACTATCCACTGTTGTGGAAGCTATTCTAGAAACACGGCGTATTTGCAAACCCTCAGTATACAGCAGCGCATACCCTAGGTACTGATAAGATTTGACCTGATGTCTTCTCTTTAAAGCGTGGTCTGTGTTTTTATATGTGAACGCTTTGGGCTTTTGAAGCCTTGCAGTTTCCCTCTTTATACTATTTATAAAGACTACTTTTTCATAAGGCTTTTAAATAAACGTAGAGTAGAAGAGACACCATGAATTCCGCCTTGCTATGATGGAAGCATCTGGAGATGCAGTTTGTCCACAGCAGGGGATGCAATCTTTCTAACATGGCAGAAAGTTTTTCTACAGGAGAAGTGCCCCATCTGTGCTGCAGGGACTGGTCTTGTGCCTGTGCATCCTAACGCACACTTCGTACCACAAACCCAGGCCAGGGCAGCCTTGGCCATCTTAGTCATGATGTGAGAATTTGAGTAGGAAAACACAACTTAGCAACCTCCTAAGTGATGTACCAGCCTGCTCCAGAAATCATTTCACAACTGGCTTTACTTTTCTGTGTATTTATAAAAGCAGACTTGTTTTTCCTGTACAGTGGCTTGTATGTGTGAATTTTTAAATGATTCTGATATGGCATTGCTGCTTTTTTTTTTTTTTTTTTTTGCCTGGCCTGCAGAAGAATGAATGTAATATACAGTCAGTATTATGCATGCATGGATTAATTCTTTTGCAAGGAAAAATTGGTAGAAATTATTTCAGGTGATTTCCATTTATTCTTTGAGCACTTAAAGGTGTCTGATATTTCTGCAGCTGGCTTACCTGTTTTTCTTGGAATTCCCCTGCAGCTTAGCATTAGTTAATGTTTAACAATTCTTGATCGAATGTAGTCATTAATTATAAGGCAATGCCTCCCTGTGTTACAGCCTGTTTCTACCTCTCTCCAAGCCTAATGAAGACAGTTAGCCTTTTTCAGAAGTCCACAAAGAAGACAGCACAGTGCGTGCAAACAGCTGTACTGGAAAAACAAACTGCGACAGTGACCGTTTTTTATGCTATCTGCTCTGTCCTCCCCTTAGGTCTTTCTGCTGAGTTTTTAATTTTTTTCCTTCATGTGTAAAACCTAGTCAAGATGTTTTGTGGGACAGTATTTAATGCATCTTTCTGAAAAGGACAGCATGGTCACACTGCGGAGTGCTGTTAACCATGGCAAAATCTTTTTTTTTCTTTTTTTTTTTCTTTTCTTTTTTTTTTACTTAAGGTGTTAGTATCAAAGTATTTAAAGCTGGAAAATAGCAAAGAAAACCTGAGATTAGCATTTTTTTTAAAGTCTCTTTGTGTAACTTCTTGCTTACTCACTAATTAAAACTTACTTCCCATGTTCTGGATATCTGTAAGCGGAAGGTTTAAATTGTAATGTCATTCCTTCTCTCTGCAGTTTGGTTATTGTGTTTTCACAACAGCAAAATAACTGTTATTGCTGAAATGTAGAATAAATACAGGATATCTCACCAGTGACCAGTCATTACTTTCCTTCACAAGTATGACAGCCTTAAGCCAAGTACGGTACAGAGCTCTAGTTTCTTTTGCCTGTCAATCTGAACAGTGTGACCAGCTTTTCCTTGGGAGGCAATGCTTAGAACTGGATTCTTAGCCCTGATCCTGCAGGCAAATCCAGGCACATACACTATTGCTGCTTTTGAAGCTGGCTTTCAATGTAGGCACAGATAGGAGTGTAGGACCATTGATCCTGTGCCATGTGAGGTGCTCTTGTAGCTGTACACTAGTCACCAGGAGTTCCCTTAGTTCACCTCTTCTACAATTTTGGTGTTGTTTAGATCATTTTTGCTTTTGATTTGGATTTTAATTTTGTAGCATGGCTGGAGACAGTAGTTTGGAGAGTGCAGGGGGAGCCTTGGATTGTGTGTCTGGGTAGCTGAGATACCAATTTCGTTCAAGATGCTCTGGCTATGATCGAGTTCTGGTTATCCAAAGCTGTGGCAGTACCTGCAGAAGCCCAGCAGTCGAGGAGGCTGCAGCTTCTGTATGACATCCCTCCAGCTGCAGGCTGTGGTCTCTTGGAAGCCAGGACCACGTGGGATCAGGTGGCCAAACTGCAAACCAGGGTGTCAGGGTTTACTTGTGCTGCTAAGGTGGATGGTGGGGCAGTGAGCATGGCTTCTCCTGCACAGGCTGGTCCATGCCCAACTTTAGAAGCTGTCTTGATTCAGAACCAGACATGTCATTTCAGCTCCCACTGAACAGCAGCTGCCCCAAAAGCCGGCATGAGTTCCAGAAGATGGGGAGCAGGGATTTCTATCAGACAGAAAAGGCAGGTGCTGCTGGAGCTTTGCACTATGGGACCTAACACCTGGGCAAGCAGAGGCTGGGAACCACCGAGAAAGGGCTTAACCCCTTCGCCCCGCTGTGCTGGGCTGTGGTGTTAGTGGTGTCCATCCTGCACAGCTCACTTTTGCAGTGCGGGCCGCACAGAGGGGCAAGCCCGCGGGGCGCTTATGGCCCTGCACCGATGGCAGGATCCGAGGGTGGGCCGAGGCCGGGATAGCATTTATTTAAAAAAACATTAACCAAAATAAGCTTACAAAAAAAAAAAAAAAAAAAAAAGCACGATATCGCGGCCATGTGGATTCAGCAAAAACAGTCCGGCTGTGCCGCGGGAGTGAGCGCCGCCGCCCCGGGCCGCTACGGAGCCCCCGAGCGCGGGCGCGGCGCCGCCCGCGCAGCTCCGCGCCGCCAGGAGCCGCTTCCCCCGAGCGGCGGCCGTCGGGGCGGCGGTACTCACTGTTCCGGAGCCCACTCGCGGAGGTTGCCTGGGGCGAATTGTAACCGCGGAACAAAACAGAATGAGTCAAAAAAAACCCACCCCGCTCCCTGGTTAATATTATCCCGTCTCTAGTCTCCGAGGGAAATTCCCGTGCCCAAAAGCGAGTGTTTGTACGCTGGGGCCGAGGCCGCAGGTTTTCCATGCCGAGGCTTTGCGGGGCAGTGCGGTGCGCCTATCGGACCCTGGCCGGGCTGCCCCGCAGCCCTCTGCCGCCGGGACCCGGCGCGGGTCGGGGACGAGTGGGGGACAACCCCTCCCTGGGTCAGGCCAGGGAACCTACGGAAATAAAGATGTCAATTTAGCATAATTAAGAGATTTATTTGTCGTCTTTTATAAACTTTGTAAGCACCTACCCTATTGTCGAAAAGTTTATTTACAGAGTGGCCAGAAAGATACCCCCCCTCTCCTTCCAGCCCCCGTTAGTGGTTGTGCATTATTCGTGTTACCTGCGGCGCACTGGGTCCCGGCCGACCACGGGCGCCGGTCCCAGACCGAGTATTTACATCCTGTCCCAAGTCCTACTACAAACGGAACACTTTTAAGTCACCAAAAAGAAAAACAAAAACAAAACCCCAAGCCAGTGCGTACAAAAATATAGTCTCTAAAAAAAAAAAAAAATCCCAATATTAATAGGCAGAAATGTACAGCCATACTAAAACCAGGGAGGGAAAAACTTTCCGGTCTCGGTGTCGCCGCTGTCGTCGGAGCGGATCGGTAAGGCACCCCCCACATGCAGACAGGGGACCGGGCTCTACACCACACAAGGCACCAAGGACACCTCACCACGACGGCACTGCATGCATCCATCCTCTCGCCGCAGCCCCTATGTACACCCGCCGCTCCGGCCCGCTCCGGCCCGCCCCGGCCCGGGGGAGCCCCGCGGCGCCGCCAGGTGCTCGTCGCGCCCCGCCGGGCCCCGCTCCGCTCCGCGCCCGCCGCGCTCGGCGACGGCTCCGCGCTGGGTCCTGCGCGTCCTGCGCCGTCAGGGCGTCCGCGTCCGCGCCGCGCAGGGGGCCAGGGCGGCGGTGCCGCTCCCGCCGCCGGGTTGCGGGCACCCGCCGGCGGCGGCGGCTCCTTTTCGTTCCTTCTGGCGCAGGTGAATCTTGGTGTGCCGCTTCCTTTCGTCGGAGCGGGCGAACTTCCTGCCGCAGAAATCGCAGGCGAAGGGTTTCTCGCCGGTGTGCGTGCGAATGTGGGTGGTGAGGTGGTCGCTGCGGCTGAAGTTCCGCATGCAGATACGGCACTGGAAGGGCTTGTGGCCCGTGTGGATGCGGATGTGCCGGGTGAGCTCGTCGGAGCGGGAGAAGCGGCGGTCGCAGCCCTCGGCGGGGCACGGGTAGGGCCGCTCATGGACCGGCGTCTTGCTGGGCCGGTTGGGGTACTTGCGGGGCCGCAGAATGGGCCGCAGCGGCAGGTGGTGCGGGCTGTAGGCGCCGGCGGGCAGCCGGGCGCCCGCACCCTCGCCCCCGCCGCTGCCGGGAGCGCCGCCGGGGGCGGCGCCCGCCGGGGGCGCCCCCATCGTGAAGTTGCGGATGGTGGAAAGCGGCGTGAGGGGCGGCGGGACGCGGAGCGAGTCGAGGGGGCAGGGGAAGGGCTTGCGGTCGGGGCCGGCGTGGAGCTCCCGCTGGCACTGAGGCGGCGGGAAGAAGCCGCCGTACTCGGGGATCATGGTGAAGAGCCCGCCGTCGGCCGCCGCCGCCTTCGGTGAGGGGTAGGAGGGCGGCGGGGGAAAAGGCAGTGCCCCGCCGCCGGCGGCGGGCAGGAAAGCCGAGGAGGGGTCTTGCGGGTACAGGTCACCGCAGCCCGAGTAGGGCGGCGGCGGAGGCGAGTAGAGATGCTCCAGGTCGGCCGGCTGGCCCTGTGCCATGGTGCAGCCGAGGGCCCCGGCCAGCGGGTTGGGGGAGGTGGCGGAGGCGGCAGTGGCCGAGGAGGCGGCGGAGGAGGCGGAGGAGGCGGCGGAGGAGGGCGTGCTGACCCCCTGCAGGATCCCCGCGCTCACGATGTTGATGATGCCCTCGGGGTAGCAACCGGCGCCAGGGTACTGCGGGTCGATGGAGAATTTGCCCATGTAGGTGAAGGTCTGATTGCGAGAAGCCGGGGCATTGGGCGCGAAGCCGCCACCGTAGGGCAGGTCCAGGGCCCGCTTGTCGCCCATGTCCACGTTGATCATGCCGTCTGGGGGGACAAGGAGCAGGTCAGCCCTCCGCGCCGCCACCCGCCGGACGACCGGCACCGGTCCCAGCCACCGCCCGCCCCGGCCCAGCGCGGGGCTGCGGCGCGCACATGTTGCGCTCCGGATGCAGGGGGGCTCCGCGCCGACTGCAACTTTCCCCCCCGAGCTGGGTGCGGAGGTAGGGCTGCCGCGAAGGGGCGGCGGGGACCCGGCCGGGCGGCGGGAGAGCCCTGAAGAGGGTCCCGGCGCCCCGTCTCAGTCCGACCCCCGCCCGCCGCCTCGAGTCTCCGCCGCCCCGCCGCTCTCCGCGGGCGGCCTGGCCCACACCTGCGAGGGCTCCGCTTACCTCCTGCCACACCGCTCATCTGGTCGAACGGCCCTGCCAGGTCGGCATTGGGGAAGATCGCGACCGAAGTTGGCAGCGCGGCGGAGATGTCATCCGCGGGGTAAATGCCCTCGGGGAGCTGGTGCACGAACCCACCGAGGGTCACCGGGATCTTGTCTACCGCCTTGGCGGTCATCATGGGGGCAGCGGGGCGGCCCGGGGGAGCGGCGCTCCCGGCCGGCGGTGGGCACTCGGGGCGGGGAGGGGAGGGAGAGGAGGGGGCGCTTCCCCCTGCCTCCCACTACCAGCGCGGGGGGACTGCGGGGAGCCGGCGCAGCATGTGCGGGCGGGCGGCCGCCCCGTCGCGGCGGTGCGGTGCCCGCGGTGCCCCGGGAGCGCCGCGCTCCCGCCGCAGCTCGCGCTGGAGGACAAGTCTGGCTGTAACTATTTATGGGGGCCCCCTGAATGCCCGGGACGTCACTGCCCATATAAGGACTGAGGAACGGGGCCCGGCGGTCACGTGGGCGCCCGCGTGCGGGACCCGCCGGCCCGCGCCCGCCCCGACCCCCCCTCCCTGCGCACCCTCCGCGCCCCGCGGGGGCGCCCCCGACCCGCCCCGGCCCCGCTCGGCCCCCGCCACCGCCCGCCGCGCCGCCCAGGGGGGTATTCCGGTGGCGGGGCCCTTGTCCTAAAAAGGCGAGGATCCGGCCCCGCCCCGCCTGCCCTTTTAGGGCTTGTTCCGGAAAAATTTTAAAAGGTTCGGAAAAGCAGAGGAGGTCCCGGGGCCGCCCCGCCAGACCCCGCTCACTTTCTCAGCAGCCTGTAACCGCAAACCGGCGGCGGGTCAGGAAACAGCCGCATTCACGGAATAGAGCTTCTCCTTTGTCAAAGAAAAAGTAATTTTGAATAATATTTTTTTTTTTTTTAATTACGGGTGGAAAGAGCCGCCGAACAGAACGACTCGGCGGCGCTGCTTGTTTTGGAAAGTGTCTGATCTATATATACCGTCGCGAAAACGGAACCGCCTGCTCCGCCGTCGCTGGGTTGTTATTGTATCGACGGGCACAAGCGAGGACGGGACGGGGAGGAGTGGCGGGGGGACAGGAGTGCCCCCCCCCGCCGCCCCACCCCGTTCCGTTCTGACCCTACCGCTCCCGCTTTGTTCAGTTCAACCTCTTGCTCCCACAGTTTCCATCCTCAGTAACATTTCCACTGCCGCTTTTGCTTTATTTCTCCATGATCTCCTCTATAACGAGAGTATCAAACCAAAGAGTGCTTAAATTCTGGCTCTTTTTTTTTTTTTTTTTTCTCCAAAGTACTAAAAATAACCTCCCTTGTGCCTCCCTTCCCAGGAGAAGCCAATCTTTCATATGCTGTTCCCAAGCTTAGAGCTTGCAGCCCCTACATCTTCTTGCTGATGAGGGTGTCAGATGTAATTATTTCTGAAAGCTGTATCCCGTGTCACTAATCTCATTACTTGGGATATTTCATCTCGTGGCTGTTTATTACTGCGTTCAGGAAAGCAATTCTCACATATGGTCTGTAGCGTGCGAGGCCCCTTTTCAATAGTCTGCAGTGAAAAAAACAACCCATTGACAACCCAAGCAGCAGCAAGACATGGCAACATATGAGAGATATTATGACAGTGCATTCCTGTTCCAAAGCAACAAGACAGAGAATACATAGGAAGGCTAAAAACTCTTCACTTTCATTTTTAACTGCAGATACCCATATTTACAGGTCTAATACATTACAGCCTGCGCCATAGAAGAAGGGTGTGCTCAGGCATCCCTGTGGTGTATGGACTTACCTTCTGCCTTGGCTCCCAAGCACTGTCACAGTGTCTCTCAGGACCCTCTTTATCCATGCCACACCTCACACCCCAGCTGAGAAAGGCTCTTTCAGTTCCTCCAGGTCATGGCCTATGGTGATGCTCCAGGTTCATTACTTGTCCAGGCACCACAGAGTCCAGACTAGACAGCAGCATCCCCGGAAAAGTAAAGGGTTTAGGAGCATTTACTACAGAATTGTAGACATAAAGCTAGATGTTTGCCTTTATGAGAGATCAGGGAAAGTATGCACAGCAATTAGTAAATATGTAACAGTGGTTTTTAACATAGATTTTTGTTACCAGTCCTCTCTAGCACTTAATGTACAGCCAATACAGTTTGACATATGAGATTTAGTTGAAAGCAAGTTTTCAGTGGGATTCTAGATATTTTCATTTAAAAAACCAGCTCAATTTAAAAGTAAAATTTAAAAGTGTGACAGAGAGACAGGTTCTGGGAAATTTGACTGAGAAGTAGGAGCAATTGTGTTGTACCTTTCCGTTACAGCTGAGCTATAATTGGTCTAATCGCTACTATGAAAGAACAAAATATTGGAATCTGTTGTGCAGTGGGGTGAGTTACTTTACATGAATTTGAGAAACAGTAACTCTAGTGCGGTATCCTCCTTACTGCAAAACATTGCAGATATCTCAGATTTAGGGCTTATGGATATTCTACATCATCTTGTATTAATTCAAAATACCATATGCCCACTGAAGACATTAAATCATAATGCACACAGAAGAAAGGAGAACCAAGGTTTCACACCCCACCATAATCCCCCCAATAATCAACTCTAGCTTTCAACTAACTTGGCTAATTTAATGTTCTTCCACTATGGAAAAGGATTCAATGAAAAACTGACACAAATAAATTTAACTTCACCTGTGGAATACTATTGTAGTTAACTTGGCTGGTTAATTTTAAAAGGCTTCTTAAGAATGGAATAAATTTTGTCTGATTTCCAGCTTTTCCAGAGACAATCAAATCACTCGACATCTTTCAATGGGGGCTTTGTCTCAATGGCAGCAGGATCTGGCATGGGGCAAGATGGAAGCATACTTAATGTTCAGTTTCAGGAAGTTGTTGACAGATTAAACTCAAATGTTTCTGGGTCCTTTTCAGATATCTTTGCTGTATTGCTTTGAATGTGCTTTGTACCTTTGATCCCTGTTTGGCTGATTACAGCAGACTCTGAAGGTTGGACTGTCCAGCTCCCACTGATGTCAGTGGCCCTTACATGCAGAAATATCCTACTGATTTGTCTGGTTCCTATAAGCCATGTGGCTTCATATGACAGACAGCTTGTTGGTGCAAATTGCAAAATCCCCAATCACACCAAGAGCCTCAAATATGCATGACCTCTTAGTGGATATAGCAGTGATTGAGGATGGTTCAGAGCTGAAAGGCAGAGCTTCTCTCCTATTCCTAACTTCTTTGAAATGGGGCAGCTTTGGATTTACTGTATTTGCTCTTTTAACAAGCTGCTAGCTGAGATTGAACTGGGGGTATATTTTCCTCCATTCATTCTCTACCACCAATACCTGAGACAGGAGTTGTAGAAATAAAATCATCTTTGCCTCCACACCTGAGTTGAGAGTGGCTAAGGAAGAAAAGGCAGCTTATCATCTGTAGAGCTGGCAACACATTTAACCAGCTTAGCATCACACATTTGAGTCATCTCTCCAGGGGGTTACTATGCTTTTGCAGCAAAACTCACCCGACCTCCTGTGCTAGCAGGCCTGCATGGGAAACACACCCTGCAGCTTCCTCTCTGCATCCTGCTGCTTTCAGGAGGGTTAAGGTGGCCCCAGCTCAGCAGGTGCCCTAGGGAGTAGGAACTCATTTGGGAGCAGGGAGTTGTTTACAGATTGGAGATGAATGACCCTGACAACAGCAAAGAATGTTTGTCCTAAGTCTGGGCTAGATTCATGTTGGGGTTGGTGGGTTTTTAATGTTTCATGTAAAAGAGAAAATCTTCTCTCCAAAGCTGAAGTTCAGAGTTTCCTAAATTTGCTCCTTTTCACTGGGGTTAGAAAGACTTGTCATGTCCTTACAGGAAGAAATGCTTGTTTACTACTTCACCTTCTGTTTTGGCCAGGGACGTTTGCTGGATTTCCCAGGCTGCTGGCAAAAGCCACTTCCCTTTAGTCTGCCCTGCCTGTCCCTCAAAGGCCTGATATAGGCTCTTAGTCTGCACTGGCAAGTCCCCAAAACCTGGAATCCAGCCAGGGAAATCTGCTGTAAACATGAACTTACAGAAAACATCTGGCTGACTGCTGGCATGCCAGGGGAAGGGGATGGTTAAGGAGCAGAGAACGCATCCCAGTCTGCCCTTAATTACAGTACCTTGAAAACACTCTGTGGTTTTCAGCCAAGCTGCTTGTTGTCTTAGGATGAGTGCCTGTAAATTTGAAATAAGTAAATAACTTTATTGTGAGACCTTGGCTTAGGATAGCAGTAGCAGCATCCTGAAGGGCTATTTAAATGTCAATAACTTTTTCTAATTCGAGCTATAGGAATTAAATAAACCCATGTGGAATCAATAAACTACTAGTTTAAGTTTGTGTGGCTGTGAACAAGTATGTGTGACAGAGAAAACTTCCAGTCAAATAAAAGCGACAACAAACTTGTTTGCTCAAAACTTATTCTCGTTATTAAACACACAGAACATTTCCTGGATGGTCCTGTACACGGTTTCTAGCATATATATAAAATCCGTACTCCTACTTCCACTCACCCCATGAGTTTCCCACGGAACACCCGAGGGAACGGATGCTCCCGCCGCTGTCGGGAGGGGAGCGGGGAGCGTGTGCGGGCTCCACTGCCCTCTCCTGGGGAAAGGCGCTCCCGGGAGCCAGCGAGGACAAAGCAGCTGAGCAAAGAGCGATGCGTTGGGCTGAGTTCTGCTAGTGTTCACCGTATAACAGCACCCCTAAAGGTTTTCATCGCATTCATGCTATCAATAGAGAGACTCTACTAGCCCTGTTGAGTCAGAGATCCCGGCCACAGCCTGTGACCTCCTCAACCCCAGCAGTGTTGATGGGGGATCACGTACTGCAGTGAAGTGTTGAGAGCAAGCCAACTTGCTGCTTGCTGGGGGGACAAAGAAAATAAGAAAAAAAAAAAGAAAAAAAAAAAGAAAAAAAAAAGTTGCTTCTCAACTGTGAAAATTACTGGGATACACATGCCATTCATGAGACAAGACTCAAAATAATGACAACTTTGCTTCTAAATAGTGATAGTCTGCCTGCAAAGCTTTACTTTCCAGTCCTTTCTTCTGAAACTAGTTTCACTTACCCTTGTATTTCCTGCTCTAACATGCCTCCTGTGTTTTGTGTAAATACTGCCTTGTCCCATGGCTGGGCCTTCAGTCCAGAGAGACACTAATCAAGCACATGCCTTGATGATGCAAGTGGCCTTCTTCCTTGAAGGACTGAAATAAAAGAAGTGTAGCAAGAGTCACATTTTCAGTTCTCTTGGTCCCATTACCTAGTGTTTGAGTGCTTAGAAAGCCTGTCAGAAGGGTTTCTGGACATATTCAGTTTATAGGAAATAGTGTCTTCAGAATTGGGCATAGCTTTTTATCCTCAAGTGACAAGTAAAGTCAGATATAACATCTCTCTCCAGCAAACCAGGAGGGAAAGCAAACTTCTAACACTATTTTCCAAGCAGTCTTCTCTTGGGAAGAAATGGAGAAGAGTTCTGTGGGATGTTTCCCAGAAACTTTCCATCTCTCCAAGGAAGCTGGAGGGCCACTTACAGGACTTCTAAATTTCCAAGCACTTGTTTGCATTTGCTCTGTGTGCCACTTCTCAGAACCCGTTTCCATTTATCTCTCATTTCTCTGTGTTTTGCTTTTAAAGAAGTCTGCCTTCAGCCTTGAAAATGCTCAGCTCTTTGCTCTGGGTAAGTAAATTTGTATGTGGTTATGGCTTTCCTTAGTTTTTATCAGCATTTATTTTCTGCTCCTGAGGGTATGTCTACATGCTCCAGTTTCACCAGAAGACCATCCTGACTCTGAATTCTTTAGGACAAGGGGATTCAGATTAATTTTCAGCAAAGTTACCCAATGGATAGCTTTTTGTCAGAACAGACAGCAAATTGTATTGCAGCAGAGAATTAAATAAACAAACACTCGCCCCCCCCCCCCCCCCCCCCCCCGAGATTCAAACAAGCAACATGTTTTGGTTTAAAATTTCTAGGGCCAGATTTTTAAACGGCATAAGTTAGCTTGAATTTTCTGATCATGTAACCCTTGCAATCTGAGTGAACAAAAAAATTGGACATGATTTTATTTACAGTTTGGTTACTTTTCAAGGCTAAAACTCCAGGTTCTCCTGAGGGCAGGCATGGTCCTTTTCATCCTATTTTTGGGCTGCTTCCACCTGTTTCACAGGAGTTTGTTGCTATCTTTGATTTGTTTTCTCTGCTGTGATGTACTGTCCTTGTTTTTTCACCTCCCTTCTCATTCATGTCTCTCTCTCTACTCCCTTGTCCAACCTTTTCAGCTCTCTTTTCCCCTCTTCCTCCTCCTGTCTTTCCTCTTCCTTGGTAGTTCCTTTCCTTCCCCCTTATCTAAGCAATTGCTGCCAACATCTATATTTGGAATAGAGTGGGAACAAGCTATTCTTGTGACTTTACTTTGAAATAACTGAGAGGAGCAGATGATTTTCTTTGAATAAATAGAAGATACATGGAGAAGACAGGCTAGTAAAATCAAAACAGTATCATTAGGGAATACCTGCCCAGCAGGTTCATTTTTCCCAACTCTCAGGATAACTTAATCAGGTGTTAGTTCTTGTTTGCTCTGTTGTAGCTTTAAATCCTCCTTTTGTGCATAGTTCCTCTCTCCAGGTTAGTAACCTGAGGTGCTAACAGAGATCCAGCTCATCACCACAATGTCTGGCTCTCAGACATCAAGAGGAATGACTGCCACCATCTAAAATCTCAGATGCTAAAATTAGATGAACCTGGTTATATATTTGTTTAACACCTGAACTCAATGCCATTGTACCTCCTGATGTAGTCACAGGGTACTGTTATAGAGTCCCACTTATATGGGCTAGCACAGAAATATGCTGGGAAGAACAATTTCCTATCGTGCAATATGATTTCTTCATGTCTTCTCACATTAACTCCTTCTCATCACCAACTGTTCCTCATCTCCCCTGCCATTTAAACTGCTGTAAGCAACACATTAACAAAGCCAGCAAGAAACAGAGCTACCCTAACAGGACAGCACAGAATGTATTTCTCCCAGTCTCCCATATTTCTGTGTTTATACAATTAACTCCCACACTGGCAGATCAAACAAGAAATTAGGCCAAATAAGAAAATCAGCATCATGGCTTAGCTTGTGCCATAGGAAGACCCAAGTCTATTTGTCTAGTCCCAAGTGAAGCTGGTTCTATTAGAGCTCTACTCCTGTAATGTGTTAGTGTGTCAAACAGCTTCATACTGGGGAAGATATATGAAAATACATGCAGAAAAGTGCAAAGACAAGATCTTTCCTTACAAGTTAAGCATTCAGAGGAGATGGCTATTAATGTTAGACAAGAAAAAAACAATTCTTCTACCCATTGATGATTTCCTGGCATTTTATAAATGTTCCAGCTAACTGAAATGGTCATTCTGACATGGTACTTCAACAGTTGTGTCTGCAATAATTGTTAATAAGCTCAATTTGCCTTCAGAATATAAGCCAATAGCAGTATCTTAGGAGGGCAAGGCTGACAGAACTCTAAGGCTTTTCTATCAGAATAATATAAAAACAGATCAGTCTTCAAGCAAACCGATTCTTTTCCATGCTTATGCTACTACTACTGCCACCACACTGCAGATCTTGAATGTGCAGTGTAGATCAACAACAAACAGCCTAAGCAAAGGGCAAAATGAATGACCCAGGCTAAGATGCAACATCTACTCTCAGCATTAGCAGCAATTCCCAAGAGAGACTGCCAAGTGTCTCCAGGCTTCTGTCCCTTAAAATGGAGCACAAGGGAATTTGGTGCATGCAGACTTAAGAGTGTAATAATATTTCATACTGAATTAAGTGCATGTGCAATGGTTAAGTGCATTTGATTGGTATCAGATGAGTTTTTGTAATTTTGTGCTGCCACAGAAAGGACATATATTTTATTTATGTATTCCCAACCCGAGGACAACAGACAAATGAGCTTTGGCATATTTAGAGAGCACTGCTAAAAATGGTGAACTCAGAATACTCTCCCCATTACCTCTCATCCCCTGTCCCATCCCTGCTATGCTGGCAACTTGCAGCTTTCCTCTCAGTCCCCTTGCTTCCACATGCTCCATGCAGCTGTATAAAAACTGCAAAGAGCATCTGAAAAATAATCTTTAGTTTAAGGCTCACAGGGCATTAAGGGCACAGAGCTGGGTAGAGGTAGTTAGCCCACAGCTGTACAGGTACAAACAAGTCTGCATTCACTGGCCCAGGACCAGAAACTGCTTCCCAGTCTCTCAGGAGTGCCAGTGTGTCTTTGATTTTTATTATTGAGCAGATATAGATGTGACTGTGGCTTGGTTATACCTAAGCCATAACTAAACCCCACTGACACATGTGCACCCCAGCCTCCCTGGTCTGGACAAGCTGAGAAAATGACCATTTTCTGAGTCTTCCTAGCACCACTCAGAATGGAGGGAATTTTTGTACCCAGAGTTAGAGTTCTTGCCCATGGTATGTGATGTGCTGGATTCAATCCTCTTTTCTGCTTAAAAGCACCTCAGCCCATTTCTTTAGTCTTACAGGATAGCACCCAAAACCATGTTTCAGAGTCACTCTCAGTGCCTCCCCATGTCTTTATGATTAAGGCTTTGGGCTTTATGTGAAGTGAGACAGCTGCATTGCCTTCATATTGGGAGTCAGGGTACTTGCCTGGAGAAGAGCTGAGATCCAGCAGGAAGACAGAGCTTGTGGTCCAGTTTCTGCACTCCAATGCCGTGCAGGTCGTGAGGAGCCAACAGGCTGTGCATCTGTAGAAAGGTGAATGAGAAAACCCTAAGTGCTGCATTACAAGTAGTTAAAACCACAACCTGCAAGCACTCTCCAGGCATCCAAGGATGGACAATCACTGTTGCCATACCTACCCCACAGCCTCCAAAAGGACATGGGAAAAGAAGGTGTGAAGAAAGAGCTGCTCCACACAGATGCTGTTTTTCACCTTAACTCATAAGAGATATCAAGGAACAGGAAGTATTCACCCTGGGATGTACAATAGAATCTCCTTAAAGCTAGGCTGAATAATCATAGAATCACAGAATCAACTAGGTTGGAAAAGACCTTGGAGATGATCAAGTCCAACCTATAATAATCTACGCTCAAAACCACACCATATTCCATGCTGTGATTGAGGACAGCACTTGTGCTGGAGAACACTAAAAACAACATCTCTGCCACTTGCCTGGACAGCCTGGCCAGGCCTGCCATGGACTTTGCAGACTTTTTGATAAGCACAATTATTGAAACACAATTTAAAGTTGACAACGTGTCTAAAAACACACACAATGTCAGAGGAGGAATGAAATGTTGCTTTGCCCTCCTTCCCCAATCTCATTACAGGCTAAGGAAAAATAATGTATGGAGAATAATACTTCACCATCTAAAGAGTTTTTCTGGTTTCTAAATCTAGTGAAGACTCATTGTATATTTTGACAGAAAAATGGATCAAAATAATAAAGTGAATACAAAATTATATTGCTGTCAATAATTTAATTTACACAAAATAGCACTGTGACATGGTAATTGTTATATATGATGCAGCATTCAGTATAATATTTGGAGAATGCATTATACAAAGTCAACATTTAACTACTAAAATCAACTTACATAATCAAAGCTGTCAGAGAATCTTTACAGTTTTATATTAATTTGAATGTAATTTACTATAGAGGTGTCAGAGGTGCTTACAATAGTTAATGATCTCTGCATTTCCATTATAAAATCCTATTTTCAAAGGTTCATCACTTGCTCTTAAGAACACTGAACCCTCCGGCACATTTTCCTTTTCCTTACAAAAACTCTGTTAGACAGTTTAAACTTTTCTCTCAGAGCAGATAGTGTGGTTGCTTTCCAAATTAATTTTGAGGATTTGCTAATTTGCTGCTTGCCACCCCAGGATCTCAGAAAAATAAGCATACTTTACTGAGAAAGTCATTACAGTTACATTTTCTTCTTCCATTTTCCTGAGCATGTTACCCCTCAGACCATTTTTCTTGCTGAAATGTGTAAGTATCTTCCAATATTGCATCCAAGCCTTCTCCATCATTCCTTCCCTCTTTCCTGTTTTGCTGCCTTTTCAGCTTTCTTCCAGGTTCTTCTCCTCATCTCAGACTTTGACTCCCAGCTCTGTTCTGTGTCTTCTCACAGATGTCCACATTTATGCTGGCAAATGCTACTTCCAGGGTATCTGTCAGTCCATGGGCTCTCCTGGCTGCAGCCTGTCAGCCTCACAATTTTTTTCAAGCTGCAACCATAATTCACTTTTCCAACTCATTATAAGTCCAACAATTAGCTTTACTCTAGCAAGTATATTTCTCTCCCTAATCTTTCAGGCTTGATTCCTATCAGACATTAGCTATCAACCCACCCAGACCTGCTCTGGGTTGGTCAGTTGGTGATTTCCAGTTTGCCAGCCACAGGAACTATGCAGCCCTGAGGCATTAAAGTTGTTTTCCCCTGCCCCAGGTTTTCTGCCCAGGGGGTAGGACATTGCAAATCAACTGCCCACAAATACCTTGTGCAGGTCATTTCCAAAACCAGAATTTGAAAGGCAGATTGTCAAAACAAAGCTATTACCCGTAGTAAAACTAAAACCAATAATTACCTTACTTTGATAGACCTGTTCCAGTTCATGGGTCTAGTTTTCCCAAATCCTGCTCAAATTCACTTGTTTTTCATCCATGTCACCTAGCTGTTGTAGATCCCTTAGCTTTCTGCAACCTCAGTGTTATTAGACCAGACTCAACATGCACAACTGCATCCAAAATCTAAATTGTTATTACCACATAAGCATTTAGATTTACACGGAAGTAGTTTTGTCACTGATCCAGGATCTCTTTATTTTCTCTACAAGGAGAAGAGCTTTTTAAAATATTTGGGATATTCTAGTCTAGCCATTCAATCTTTTTATGGCCACTTTTGTCCATTGCCAACACTTACCCAAAACACTTCCTTTTTTCCATCCGTGTCATTTCTGTGTTTGAAAAAATGAATATATTACTTTCTAATAATTCAGTGACGGAAGAAGATAGAAATCTTCTTTCAATTACACACACTGGAAACAGGATTCACAGTTTCAGACCAAAAAAATCTGTGGCTTACTGGAGGTGGAAAGAGAAACTGTTTCATAGATGTCATGTCGTGATGATGGACTTGATTCAAGGGAAATGCGCTCATATTTTGACTGGATAGTACTGGTGACTGACTCAACAAGATAGCTTAACTAGGACAGATAACAATGGTAACATTGGGAGTATTCTATTTGATCTTTCAGAATCATAATTTAGTGATACAAAGAAACTCTAGAAATTACTTTTATTTTTCCAGTGGATATCCAGCTGGACACAAGAAAAATTAGTGCCTGAATAAATTATATTTTATAGAGGCATTTGACACACTTCAGATTTTTATTCTGGTTTTGGAAAAAAACCATAGAAGACTGACGATAGCATGGACTACTGTCTGAAAGCTCTGGATGTTATTTCATCATTCTTTGTGTTGAGGAAACAGAACTGGAAGATAAAACTTTAATACTGTCAGAAAAGTCAGCAACTGTATGGATCTCTTCTCTGCGGGATGAATGGGACCTGACAAACACAGGAGCTTAGAGGATGATCTTCCAGACTGGATGATAATTCTTCCATTTCCACTGTCCCTCAGATGAATCTGCCAAACCTGTTTATCTTCGCTCAATATTTTTACTCCTTGAATCTCAATGAAGAGGTTTTCCTCTGATGTAGGTAGTCTGTTACCAAATGCCTGCTCTCCCGAGGTTGACGCCCACTTCATTCAAGTATTCCTGGTGCAGCAGGGATGTTAGTGGCTACTGGCTTGCAGCCAACATCCCACACGTTTCCTCCGCAGCAAAAATGCCTTAATTGTGACCCACTGCCTTTCAAGTAGATAGCGAAAAAAAACAAAACAAAACAAAAAAAAAAAAAAAAAAAAAAAAAAAAAAAAAAACCAAAAAAAAACCAGTCACAAAGAGCTTTGCTTTTATCTGTATTTCCCCTTCAGAAAGATCTCAAAAGAACTTCAGATATTGTTCTTTTCTTCTTCAAGGTCCACGGTCAGCAAGGGTGAGGCTTGGTGCTGCTGTTAGAGCTTGAGCCACAAAAGAAGCTAAAAGCACTCAGAGAGTGTGTTTGTGGATTTGGGTAGAGTTTTAAGCAGGGGAACTGCCGAGGGGCTGGATCAGTGCCTGCCGTTGCACCAGAGGCTGCATCCAGCACCTCTCCTGCTCAGCAGCTCTCCTGAACACCATTCCTTCTGAAACTGTCACCTATTGTAGGAGCTTGTTTTTCTCTGGCAGGGCACTGAAAAAGGATCAGAAGGGACAGTAGTTTTTGGCTCTCAGCTGAAGTTTTCCATCTTCATCACAGATAGGAAGAAGACTGCTGACCTTAGGTGAAACTGGGGCAGAGTGTGCCGAGCCCAGTGTGTGAATGAGCAAGAGGAACTTGTACTTGCTCACAAACCGGGCACGCTGCAGGCCTGGCATGGTCACCACCAGTGGCTTTGATGTGAACAATTATGCAATGCACACCCATTCTTAGACCCACAAAAGCCAAACACACAAATGGTTTTAAGACCAGTGCATGGAAAATGGGATCTAGTGAAACAAAGCTGTCCATTTCCTTTCTCCATTGCACATAATCCTAAGGAAAACAACATAAATACATCTTATATTTGGAAATCTGGCCAAGCAGAGGTGAGGAGAGGTCCAGCAATGCTTACAGGAGAATGTGGAACCCAAAATTACAATATGAGGAGTGCTGGAATCAGAAAGCAGGGAGAAAAAGGTTGGCAAACCACTGAGCTCGTTTTCAATGGTGTTGTCAGGATGCAAGAAAGATAAACTACTCTCCAAGTTAATGTTATGTAGTGAGAAATATCTGAGGGAAGACATTAAGAAATAGATATACATCAAAAAGATGCCACGAAAGAAAACCCCAAAGACAACTACAATCTGGGAAAAATCACCAAGTGGAAGGCAGATGGCCAAATCTTGTGATACAGATATAAAGATAATCTACTTGATTTAAAAGAACAAGAAAGTCAGTCAGGATGGTTAGAAAGAAGAGAGATAATTAAATGGAGAGAAAGGAACTAATTAAAGAAATCATTAATGCTGACCTTGCATAAATAAAGTTTCAAAGATTGCACACATGCTAATTTGAGGAGCAGGACGGCTAGAAGTATGGAGACAATTAAAAATATTCACTCCTCTATACCAGGGATAATGGTAGAATCTGAATGAGATTAAAAGTATTTGGTATTGTTCCAGTGGATTATGATCTTGGAAAATTAACATGAAAACAGATGTGACAATATACTGAATTTAGAGAGAATTGCAAAATGTACAGATGAATGCAGGGAACAAAACTAAAACAGTAAAATGAGCATAGGTTAAAACACAAGCTGCAGAAAACTGACAGCAGGAAAGATTTCAGGAAAAAAAAACCTAGTATAGGTAAATTGGATAAAACAGAGGAAAGGCTGGCAGCCATCATCACCATGATGCATTACATCTCACTTCCAAATGCAGAGTCCAATCTGGGAGAAGGCAAGAAGCAGAATATGCTCTTTATAGGGGGAAAAAAAAGGCTTCTTTCTTTTGTAAGTTCCTGTGTCAGTAGCCATTTTATAGGGCTGCCAATCATGGTATATCAACTGAAAAACCAGATCATTTTCTAAAGCACCCACCTTCCCAGAGAAAGATTTTCAAGTTGAATGTGTACAATCCAGCTGCTGCTTTTAATCTTTCCCTAACAGTAGTTGTTTTATTACTTTGACAGTCATTTTCAGCCCATGAATGGTACCACAGTCCGTGTAAGATAGGAAAACTCTTTTGATCTATAATTTCATAAGGTTTAGCAATGGACAAAGGATTTTTCCGGTATACTTGATCACACACTTGCTGAAATTTAGGCCTAGAGCCAATAAAAATGCACTGAGCTACCCTTCTGGAGATACACAAAAATCTTTCACAATTCATCACAATTTTTGATGAGCAATGACTGCCGGAAAAAAAAAACCAAAAAAACTTATTATAAAAATATTGTCTATTAATAGAAAATTTAAAACCAGGTTACTCCTGAAATAACTTTGATACATTGCCACAATAACTTTTAACTGCCATACTGTTTTAATATATTATGATCTATAGGATAGAAAATACAGATACAAAATAGGCATAAGTGCAAAAAAGGAAGGTATTTCAAGCTGTCTGTAATAGCTAGGAGAAACTAGGAGAAAACTCAGGCAGACAGAGTAGTTTTCCAGCATAATAATTTGTTCTCTGCTCTACAACTAAGAACTATATATTTTGTGCAGTCTGAAATACTGTATAAACTCTAAAAGAAAATGTATTTCCAAACAAGACTAGAAAGCCATTCAACAACCATTCAGACTGAAAAAGCAATTGCAAATTTTTAATTCCGTAATTTTTACTAGTACAGGTTGCAGTACTTTGAGCACTTAAACATATGTTAAACTTCTCACACATGTGCATTCCATTTTCTTGTCCTATTCCTATTGGAACACATTCTGCTCTTCCTTATGTATAAGGAATTAAACCAGAAAACGTTTCTGATATTCTGAAGTGTAAGGACAGTGTTTCCAGGAGAGCCATTAATTTAGCAGCATTCAGCTGAATATGTAGCTACCTGTGGGGAATATTTAGATAAGGTGCTGCATTGAAGTCTAACTTCTTTGAATTCCATCCTTCGAAAATTCTACATCCATTGGCATAGCATAGCCAATTTCCATAGAGACATTCCTTTCCAAAAATCCACATCAGGCTTAAAATTTAAAGAGGAAAAAGAAACAAATCTCTTTTTTGCTGGGTGCAGTTAGAAATCAGTCATCTTGATACTTAGATTGATCAGAAGGAAATTAAGGGGGATTAAAGGATAAACAGGAGTTACTCTTCCACTCCCTGCACTGTTCAATTGTTGATGTCTGTAGTATTCCTCAAGTAAGTATATTTCAGTTGACAAAAACATTGGATTTCGTGCCTTTTGCTAGTCAGCTTCTGTTTATAATCTCTTGAAATTTCCACAGAATTCCCCAAAATCACATTTTCTGGCAAAATACCAACCTTACTCCTACAGTCTAACATTCAAAACACAAATACTTTGCCTCAGTGTTTTCCGATAAACCACTTAATTTGGTTCCACTAAATTATTTTAACAAAATATTGAGATGCCTCTGTGCAATTATTTAAAAAAAACATAAGTTCTTCACGATCAGCTAAAACTGCCCCCAATGTCACTGACCTCAAGAAATCAGCTCTCAGTGCAAGCAGAGATCTTAACTTCCGTTTCTCTCATTTGTCAGATCTCTAAATGAAAGGCTCTTTAAAGGGTTATCTTTCTCTAAACACTTAAAGTTGTATTTTTAGCCTCACTGTTTTGGAATAATGCACAGCTCTGAGCTTTGCAGATGCAAGATTCTTCTATCCATTCTTTCCTTCAGATTAGGAAGACTCAGAGGAAAGAAATTGGCCACTGTTTGCTAATTATGAAGAAGTGCCTACAGTACATCAACCTCTTGCATCAGACCATGCTTGGAATTACAACTTTCTCAGCATTTGCTCACTCAGTTTTGAGTAACTGAATTATTCCCAGCCATTATCAATTCTTGGACTTTCCCTTTGAGACCTCAGTCCACTACAGTGGGAAAGATAGACTTACTGCAGGAAACATGGCCATATGTTTCTGCATCCTTCCTGCCACATCTTGTAAAACACTTAAGACATTGTGCAAGAAAAATGAATGAAAATTTGAAAGCACAAGCAGAGCTGTGCTCTGATAATCCATGCAAACTCCAGTTCATGTAGGTGTCAGCTCTGAGTCCTGTAAATAACTAAGAGGTCTGTCTGGCTCCAAGCCCTACTGAAGGCAGGAGCTGCTCCTCCCCTCAAAGTAAGGTGCAGGTGTTGACTGCTCCCAGCACAGCAATGCCTGGGGAGTTTCTGCTGCCCCGGACTACCATGGTGCAGCAAATCATTGCAAGTACAAGGCAGCAGCTCTACAAGCCTGCAAGAACTTTGTGCAAATGGGACTGGTTATGTTTCAGGGGGCACAGACTGCCCCACCAGGACCTCTTTGTTGTCTGTAATCATGGTTATTTAACTGATGATCTACGTCTGCAAAAGCATCAACTTTACAACCAATTATTAATCAAAAACTTACCTCCATGCTTTCTCTTTCCAACACTGACTTTCAGGATATTTCATCTAATAAGTCTGAAGAAGACATGAATAAACAAACATGGCATTATAATAGCTTGTTAATTTGCATCAAGATACATGATGTTAGAAGTACACCCAGTACTGGAGCTCATTGAAGATGAGCATGCAAAAAAGGAAAGATTATTATCTTCATGATCAGAAACCTCAATTTGTTTTAGCTTCATCTGTTTTGGATGTTTTGACTGAAAATTGTATTAATAATTTCCAAGCTGTGACTAACTAATTTAAAATAAGATGCCTCCATATGATATTTCAACATTCTGCACACTGTACCTAAGAACAATCAGACTGAAGTCTTTCTAGTGCAGTGTTGTGTCTCTGTTCATTTGCAAAATACAACCATTCTCTCATCATTCTGTGTGGGACAAGAGAAATACTAAAGAGCTTTTTGCCTTAGAAGACAAAGAAAGAAAGAAAACAGGGAAGTTTTCTTTGCAACAGCAAATAAAGGACCCAATCTCTTGGCATCAGTTCACGGACTCAAATCATCTCTTGGAGAAGGAGACAAATGCTGTCCTCTGAATTACAGTCCCAGGAGAAACTTTATATATATAGTGAAGCAAATATACTTTACATGTATAGTGAAGCAAATCAGAAACATAAGGCCCTCATTAGCAGAAGCAGGTTTTCCAGGAACAGAATAGTGACTGGGAAATCATCTGATTCCTGGATATCTAGCATTTCAGTCATCAGCCCCAAAACAAAAGGAAGAGGGAGGTCAAGGGCTCTGGCACAAAGCAGTGCTCATAAGGACTCTGCTGCAAAAGCTTTTCCAGGCACTTGTAAGACAGTATTTGCTTTCATTTGGGCTCAGCACCCTTATAACTCCTCACCTTCCTCCTTGATGTGAGGGCAACTTCTGCAGTAAACACATCCCCACATCTCTTCCTGAGGAGGAAGGATACTTGTCTTCTCCTGGCTTCATTGTCTGAAGTATCTGCCAATATTGGTGGATGTTGGCAGTGCTGCTGTGGCAAAATGCAGGTCGGTGTTCTCTCAATTTTCTGATAATCTCAGAAATTGTACTGCCGAAAAGAAAAAGTTTAAACAACCAAATAATGACTTGCATAGAAAACAACACCCTTCTGCCTCAATTGTCTGACATTCTTTTAGCAATCAATCCCTGGGCAGGGTGTTGCAGCATCATTCCAACTTTTGGCGTGAGCACTGACAATTGCCCTTCCTCCCAGTTCCTATCTTTTCCCTCAAATCAGAAAATGCTTTGTGTTACTGGAGACAAGGAAGCATCCTCCTCTGGTTAGAGATGCTCTAAGTATACAAGGAAAAGAATGAAGAATAAAAATATGTCTAGCATTTGTATAGGTCATACATACATACATATACACACACACATATATATGTAATTTTATGGATCTAGCTTCTTACCCAAAATTTCTTACATGTAAATAAGAGAGCATTTAGATTGTGGCTTGGGGTAGGTATCTTCTCATGCAAACATATGAGGCTGCATTAGAGCTACAAATGTTTCTTTTGAGCGCTTAACACTGTAATAGTATTAAACTATCTGGGCAAGCCTTTTACAGGTGATGTTCTTAAGCCTTGAGTTAGTTTATTAGTGTTGCTAAACCAAATGGACTGAAACAGTTAAACCTAATGCATTTTCTATGAGCAGTTTGTAAACAGAGAAAATTATTGTCCCTGATAAACTGAGTATCAATATGAAGCAAAACCAAGTGTTCAGAAAATTTTCAGCAAATGAGGTAATATTGTGACACATATTATGACTCTCAGAAAGGAGAGTATATATATTGGTAACAAGCTTCCAAAGCAAACTGGATATGTAGGGCCAACGGATTTTTTTTCATCAATAAATTGCGGAGGAAATTGCAGAATCGATATTAATCTTGCCCTTTGGCACTTCTTGCTGTGAGATTTCATTTCATAAATATTCCTTGAAAGAAGAGGTTTTAAAAACCGGAATGACCTGGATCCCCAGTGGTGAAAGGTGAAGTGGGCTGTATTTGGAATTGCCTCTGCAGAAGGGGAACACCTCAATAACTTCTCTGCATGACCGATTCTGATAGAGGGTTGTGTATCTGCCAGTGCAACCTGCATTTTTTACGCTAGTACAAGAATAAATATTATCTCCCCTCGTGTGACAGACCTTTGATAAAGCAGAATTGGCCTGGTTGATTAGGAGTATGTGTCAAACACAGATAATGGGGGAATCCCTTTCAGCAGCAGCATGGCACCTCAGCAACCATAACAAGGCCAATTTAACGAGCCTTCTGTTTTTCAAGAGATATTAATTGCAGTCCTGTCACATAAGATACAATTCAAGATAAAATACGTAAAAAGGGGGGGGAATTGGATTTAGTTCAATTTTTGTCATGATTATAAATTTTCTTGCAGGACCATGAATCTTACCACTGCTGATCTGAATACCCTACATGGCTGGCACACTGCAGTAGAACAACATTTATTGTTACGAGTTCTGTGGAACACCAGAAGAATGTCAGGTTTTCTGCTGAATCTTTCTACCACTATGATTTTTATTCTACCCTACACATTTTGTTTGCTTGTTTCTTTTCGAAAAACACAAAAATCAGGCACTGAATCATGTGTCTCCAACAACAAGGATGCTTCCTCATCTCTCACCAGGACTATCAAGATTTTATAAATGGTTCTGCAAATGTCCCATTTGATACTTCCTCAGGGATGCTCCCAAGCTTACAGATAAATAACCATCCAAGGGTTGTGCTGGATTGATGTACAAATTATCTTCACGCAAGTAAGTCAGAATTCCCAGTTCAGTGTTTCAATAGTTGAATCTCCACTCAATCAGTTGTCATAATTGAATTAATGTTCTTTGTGTATTATATAAACTTTGTACTGCCAATGCATGTGCTCTCAGGCCAGACTCCAGTCAAGGGAGAAGGTGGACCTGCCATATGCTGGATGCTGCTGCCTGGCAGCAAGGATGCTCTGCCACATTGCATTCTCACCTGAGTCAGAGCAGCTCCAGGCTGACCCCCTGGATGTGGCACATGCTGAACAGTGGGTGCTGCCTGCATGTGCATTGTGGCCCTAAACAGGTCTCAGCCACCAAGCTGCTCATCTTCTTGTATTGAGGATTTTCCATTAAAATTAATTTTAACAAATACATTGTAATTTTTGTGGATGCAATGTGCTTCTGAATGAGATCTAAGTTGTCTTCTAACAGTGAATACCTTTGTGATGAAACACTGCCTGCAAAGTTCCAATGGCAGTATATTCAATCCTAAATTATATCAAAATGTGACAAAGTTAGAGAAATTTAATCCTTAATCCTAATCCCAACATGAGGCTAGAATAGTTCAGTTTCTTTAAAGATACTGCAACAGCAGCTTTGCAGAGAATTTTTCTGCTAAATAGACGAACCTTAAAGCTGTTCATAATCCTAAACCTCTTGTACTGGCAGTGCCAAGAACTCCAAAACCATAACATGTATCACAGGTAAACATACCTTGGTCATCAAAAGGTTGATTTTCTTCTCATGGGTAAGAAGGAAATAGATGGGGAAAAAAACAAAGATGGGCTAACTTTTCTGTAAAATATGTTAATGGCATTATTTTATTTTTTCAGCAAGAAGCAAGGATGCCCACAAAGATAGACTTTTGGGAATATGTAGCGTTTATATAGGTCTTTACGTGTGAGTCTGAGAGATCACCTCAGACTGTTTAGGACATGAAAAACACAGAGTCTAAAGCTGCTTGCTTATGAAGTTCAGGCAAGCCCAGGCTCACCAGCAGAGTGGTTACTTTAAGGGACTTTGGGTAACACATCAGGCAGCTTGTAATAAAGCCTTCCTTTCATACATTGTTGCTAGCAGTAAGGTTCACCATTTTCTGCTCAGAGCCTGCGTATTCAGGAAACATGGAACTGAAATTCAGCCAGGCACACACATTCCCCAGAACTGAAAGCATGGTCTGTCAGCCAAATGACACAAAACACTAAAACACACGTTTTAAAGTCTGGTCTTACTCAGCAAAATATTTACATGCTTTTGGACACATCTCCAAAAGACAGCATTTCCTAAATGCTATCCTCAAGAAGTGAGGCCTCATTTGGCCTCCAGATGCAATGTACTATTCTCAGTTCTCAGAAATATATGGAAGTCCCAATTAATATTTTAAAAGTCCCAGCTGGAGATTATCTGTGTTTCAGGAACCATAATAACTTTACAAATCCTGTCCAAGGAGTTTAATTTGCTTCTGAAAAGAGGTGCTTTAAAGATTATAAATATACAATTGACAGTAATGGAACCTCAGCATGTAATCCAGTACCTGTTGGGCCAGAAAGCAAGTTTGACACTAAAATGAGCAGCTCTTTGCTGCTTGTATGGCAATGCTGAGATCATTCCAGGTGACCCTGTGCAAAGATAAAAGGACCAACGGAGTTTTTATATGCACTATTTTCTGATTGTAAGAAAAAAACCCTAAATAGACAGATGTGAGAAAATTAACTGGTGAAATTACTGAATAATCATATGACTGGGGGGGGGGGTTGTTACTGTTTTTAAATATTTCCTTTAATAACAAGTATTGATATTGTAGGATGGTTCAATATACTATGCACCCCGAAATATCCTGAGATTATTCAGTTCATTTTTCTGAAAACTACCACGTATATATAAGCTACTTAATTAAATACAGGAAGTTATCTTCTAGCAACCCCCTTCCACATTCTGAACATGAAAGAGTACACTAGAATATTGATAGCCCATCCAATATTTTAATGTTGGAAAACACATTAGTTTTCAGTAATGACAGGGAGTCATCAAGAAAAAAGAAAAACTAAAAGAATGAATATATGAACTAATTTTGACTCTCTTTTGTACTGTCATGTGGTGAGCAAATAAGAGCCTCACGTATGTGAAAGCAGCATTTACTCTCTCTTGCAGGGAGATCACTTACCCCGAGCTGGGATGGGCTCTTTGCTGTGACCTTTGTGAAGCCGCCCCCGCAGCTCCGCAGTTAACACGTTCTGAAGACCCTTCTTTGTCTCTGTGCCTCTGGTCACATACTAGCAGCAGGCTCTGCTACAGTGGAATTAATTAAACAAACTGCTCCAAGCTTAAATCTTTTATACAGCAGCCAGTGCAACAGAAACTATCTCATGAGTCACATATTTGTACACATCCAGCAGACAAAATACATGTGTGAATGTGATCTACATGCCAATTGATATTTTCACCCTGTTCCAGGATAGCTGCTTCCTTAACCAACCAGCCATGAGTAAAAAAAATAATAGCAAGGACAGATTTGTCCTCTTATATTGAATTTCAATGATCATGATAAAACCCACAACAACACAGAAAACAAATCTCTCAGTATACAGAAAATTTCAAAATTTTCTGTATACTGAAAATATACACAGAACTACCAGACAAACATCTAGACTTCACTAGATGAGGGTTAAAATGCCACAAAGTGGTGTTCTCCCACCCCACAACCTGGGTAAGGAATGTGAGATGGTATCAGATGAAACCTAGCATTTTTATATGGGTTTTTCAGGACATATGAAACCCCTCAGGTGAGCACATGTTTTGACATCCTCTTGGCCCTTCAGTTTGCTCTCCCTGCATGGCACCAGCTCTTTGGGCCTCTACAAACAGCAAAAACTCACAGGAGCACCTGGTGCAAGGTGGCAGCTGCAACAGATGGCATCTTGTTATTGGTTTATACACTCCAGCCTTCTAGCAAGCATCTCCAGTTATCAGTTCAGGCCAAACCCTTCCTTCCTAAAGTAAGAGGTTAGTGTCCAGGTCAGCACTGAAGAACAGCTCTGGTACCCTGAGGTATGAGATTTTACATGAATTGGGGAGTGAGTGTGGAAAGTGTTGTCAGTGAGTCTCCTTTCTACCGTTCAAGGAAGGCACTTACTATTACCAGAGAAATTAGAATACTTTAAGCCCACTAAGTACTTAAAATGCAACTACTTCAAAAAGACAAACTACAACTGAAGTTTTCAGCAGTGGCTTTCAGAACTCCACCCTCAGCAAAGCAGAAAGAAAAGAAATGGGAGCTCAGCACTTCTCACAAAATAGGGCTGTGTAAAACCCCCAGGCCAAAAATACTCTTCAGAGATCCTCGGAGAACATAAAAGATCAAAACTTCAACCTCAGCCCTGTGTATCTGAATTGCTAATAGATGCTTAGTACTGTCTCCATCTGCAGTATCACACAACAAGGATTAGAGGTAATCATGTTTTTAAGGAAAGGGAGTGTTTCACATTGCCAGAAGCATCTTCAAAACTCAGATTCAGAATTATGATGTAGCATTTTCTGTCTTGCCCTGAACAAGGTTTTCAATGACCAGTTTATGAACAGCTGCACCAATACTGCGCTCTTCTTATGTGCTAAAGAACACTGGGACATTGCAAAACTACAAAGGCTTGTCCTGTCCATTTAACCAGCATGTCACATGGAGACAAAGCATAATGCAGCTCTGTGAAAAGTCCACCCACAAACTTCATTTTACACTATAAGAATGAGGCACTTGAGTTCTCTGTCTTCCTTCTCTCACAGGAGTTCACATGACAGCAACTTAAATATTTTGGAGACTCAAGAATATAGCCTTTCAAAAAGTTACCTGCTTAAGAAGAGTAGTCATAAAAGGTATTTTGGTATTTCTTTCTTGTTCAAAACCTTTGTATTCAGTTTGTTTTAAAATGTAGATCAGTACTGAACAATAAAATAGAGTAGTTGTCATTGAAGAGAAAAGCTGTATCATCTTATTAAAACCTAACTCTATAGAATTGGAATCCACAGCACTTAGAAGTGAATTAAAATGCTATCACTAGAAATATATTTTTTTTTTATTAATGAAACATAGTGTCTTAACTTGCAAGCTAACGTTTAAAAAACACTGCAGTATTTGTTATCAAAGAGGAGACATTTATTTTATCAATTAAACCCATAACAAAACCCCTATTATACTGACACAGCAGTACCAAAAAGGACAACCCTCTTTCCTGCATGCACACTCTTGCACACATACAAACACACACTCCTTTTATCCAAAGCTGGCAGAAAAGACCCACAGATCCAAAGGGAGGGGCCAAAGGAGCAACAAACCCAAATATCAACTGTCAGAAAAAGACATCCCTCAGCAAAGCTGTATTTGGAAGACAGTGTCATGTTGTTAACATGCTGTATTCTTAGAACTACACAATCACGTAGTAAAAAGAAATTAAAGATTTAAAACTATTATTTTAGGACTCTATTTTCCCTAAGCAGAGATGTAGGAAGTAGTGAGGACTGTAGTAAAGAGATCAAATATTCATGGAAGAAGATCTTTATATGAACTATTGAATCGTTTCTATTTGGTTTTATACAGATTTTATAAGCTCCAAAATAATCCTTTTAAGCATTTAATTTCATAACTAATTAATTCTCTGCAGCAGGGAACTACAACAAACTTGGAACAATTTTCTTAAATGAAGAGACAGCTGATGGCTCAAGTTTACCAACACCACTCATCCTCAGCCTCAGGATTCACTGACAAACTTTGCTACTGATGTCCCCATGCAGCAATCGCAGCAAGGCCAACCACCTGCATTTACCTTGAAAAAAATGGAAAATATCCTTCAGCCAGGCAAAGGGAGGCCAACAGCTTTACAGTAATACCAGCAATTAGTCCAGTCCTATAACACACACTTGCCATAAACTCAAGATGCTAGCAGGGTGGACTCAGGGACACAGATTAGGAACTTTTGCCTATATTCACTTCTTCTGCATGTTACTCCAACAACAGTTACATCCAGAAACCTCTTTAGTGATACAAAATTAGCACAAAATGTGGCAGTAACAGTATGAAGAATACTGACATCAGTTAGTGGTCCTGCTAAGTCAGCTGTACAGATGCTAAGGGCCCTGCTTTGGTCACTTAGTTTAAGCACAGGCACTGCTCCTTTGATTATACAAGGATATTTACCAGATAAAAACCTGCAGGAGTCAACAGACGTGCATGTTGATTTGGCACTGCCTGGTTTTTGGTAGTGGGGGCCCGCAGAGGTAGCTTCCGTAAGAAGCTGCTAGAAGGTCCCACCATATCCGACAGAGCAAATCCTTGATGGCTCTGAAGATAGATACACTGCTGGCCCAATTAGAGAGGTTGGTAATGGCCCTGTGATGACATATTTAAGAAGAAAATCAAAACAGAGCACGCTGGGGTGGGGAGGTGCTGTGGCCACCACCGCGGCCACCACCATGCCCGCGTGGCCCATGGCAATACGCCGCCATGGCAGCTGCCATCTCAGTGAGCCTTGCCTGCCTGGCCACCCCATGCCAGCCACGCCGCGGGCAGAAGGACAGGGATGGCAGCAGCTTCTCCTTCCCAGCCCCGCCTGACAGCGGAAACACAGCGAGCAATTCCCCGGCACGGAGCCTGGACGAGATCAACTTCTCAGTGCTGCGGGGTCCTGCAGTAACCTTTGAATTAGGGGAACTTGGCAATGGTACCCACAAGCAGCAGTTTTTCTTCTAGTCAGAGAAGAGGAGGAAGTGAGGACACAAGAGAGAAAACGTGGAGGCACCAAGGTCAATGGAAAAGAAAGAAAGGGAGGAGGTGCTCCAAGCATTGGAGCCAAGATTCCTCTGCAAGCCGTGGTGGGGACTGTGGTGAAACAAACTGACCCCCTGTGATGCATGAAGTCCACAGGGATGCAGAGATCCACTCTCAGCCCTTGGGAAAAGTGCTCATGCCAGAGCAGGTGGATCACAGAGAAAGCTGTGATCTAGTGGGGGACCCGAATGGAGAGAGAGGGCCCCTGCTTCCAGAGACAGAGGGTCCTTGCTTCCAAACTAGAGCAGCCTATCCTTAAAAGATTACACCCCATGGACAAGTAACCCACACCACAACAGTTTTGGGATGACTGCTTGCCCATGGGAGAGAGCCCACGGCACAGCAGAAAAAAAGACTCCTCTCCCTGAACGATCGGAAAAAGATCGCAAGTGAAAACTGACCAAAACCCCCAGGCCCTGTCTCCCTGTGCTGTCAATGGGAAGGAGGGAGGGGCTGGGGAAAAAAAAAAGGTATTTTAAAGGCTTATTTTACTTCTCAATATCCTCTTTCTGACTCTGTTAATAATAAATTTACTTCATACCTTTAAATTTGAACCTATTTTGCCTTTAGAATGCTTTTCTCCCAGTCCTTAACTCATGAGCCCTTTGTTAATTTTTTTTCCCTCTCCTCTGCCCAACTGTAGCAGGAGAGGGTGAGTGAACAACTTTCATGGGTGTCTGGCATTTGGCGAGTATCAAACCACAGCAGTATGCCAGTCCTCATAGTCAGGAAAAAGAACTCCTCTAAATGTCAGGACTAAATGAGGCCCTTTAAGACCCATCTCTATGACATGCAGGTGAGCACAATGAAGTTATGGTAACAAACCTTGCACAGATGCAGCTGGAGCAGGGTATGGCCATTGGAGCCAGCTGAAATCTGCAGACAGCCAGATGGGAGATCCGCCAGACAGGGTAATCCCACTCTCAAGAAAAAAAAAAAAAAGAAAACATTGGCATTACCAGGTGCAGCTTTAAGGAGGTGCCAGTCTTCCTCAGCTGAAGTAATTGAACAGAACTTGAGGAATTAAAAACACCTTACCCAGGTACTTTCTGAAAAATTAAGCTACAAGACTGTGATGGGAAAAGGATAAATTACAGTTCTGTTGCCTTCTTAGGAATTCTTTGGAAAACAAACCAGTGTAAAAAATCAACAAATTAATCACCACTGAGCTATTTTCCTCATGACTACATGATCTACACAATTCAAGGAGGGAAAATGTTTCTTTGCAGCCAGACTGTTGAGAAACTACCCTGCATATAAGAACACTCTCTCTCTCTTCATTGCAACAGGTCTTGACATTGACTTTGTCATGTTAATTAGCCAAATTCAATCCTAGTATATGCTTGAATCAAAGCAGCAAAGACATATGAACATCAACCATCAGATAAGTCCACAAAGCACAAATGCTTTGATGGTCAGTGGTACTCCCTGTTACCTTCTTGTTTTGGAAAAAAAAATGAGGAACCTTTGGAGAAAGAAAAAACACCACTGAATCACTTGACAGAACATATTTCTCAAATACAGCAAGCTCTAGTGTTATCACAGCCAAATAAAACTGGCAGAGGATTTGGCTGTAGCAAAGACACTTGTCTAAGTATGAAGTTTCCCATACTGTGAGTTCTGAGATACTGGGCATCACTGTACCCCTATTTATGAAGGGATTTGAAGCAGGGGAGCAGAAGAAATGACAGCAGCCTATAAATGGAAGCCAACATGCTTACAAGGACTATACGCTGCACATTAGTGTCTACAGAAGATGCACGGAAGCAGACTGAATGGGCACACAGGAACATCTGCCAAGCCAAGCACAGAAATAACAGAAAAATATAAAAATCCAAGATTGAATTCTGTATGTTTTTTATAAGCACCTTGATGATAGAAGCCCCAAAGTCAGGAAGAAGCAATGTCACTGTAAACATGATTTTGATGCCTTTGGAAGACACTAGAGTGGTCCAAAAAACTTGGGGAGGGCTGTCACCTACCTTATTTTACCTCTATCTTTCGCACATACACACTCAGTCTCATACTGCTTTACAGCCAGCTGCTTATGTGCCATGTTTGAGTAGATATGTAATAGAACAGGACTGTTCCAAAGAGAGAAGGAACACGCATGAAGATACAAAAGGGGGTTGCAGAGAATGGGCATGAAATATTCTGTGCAGGCTTGCCTTATCTCCTGGGCTGCACTTTCTCTCAGAAGCTGGAGACCTGCTTTTTCTTCCTACAGCTCAGAGTGCTGAACTTCCAGCAGGAATACAGCATCAGGCTGCTGTTTTCCAGAACACCATCACTGCCCCACCTCCTTTCCTGAGGTAAGATATGCCTTTGCTACTGAGTAATTGATTCCTAAGAGCATGAGAGCTGAACAATATATACATTTACACAAACTATACTATGTAGTGTGTAAAAGCAAAGCTTTGGTTGAACCCAAGGCAGCAGCCTCTGAAGGAACCAGATGGGGCCATGAATAGGTGGAAATTACCAGCTCACAGAGATACAGTAGAATTCAGCATCACAGTGTGCATCTCTGACGAAGTTCACAAAAAGCTATCTCAAGATAACAAGGGTTTATGAAAGTAAAATCATCAACAGCACAGCAATGGGCAAGAAATTTGATTGTAACCTGTAAATCTAACATCAAAGGTCTTACAAGGCCACTGATGGCAGGTGGACACAACATAAATGTGATATTGTATGCCTAATAAAAACAGCTCACAGCTCTCTTAATCTCTTCTTTCACATGCATAAGTAACTCACACTGCATGTAAATGTCGTGTATCTAGTAAACAATTCATTTAAAATCATTTATGAACAGCTTAAAATGTATTTTAATCATATTTTTCTAAAGGTCAGATAATGCAAAGAAGAACAGATAAAAAGGATACAAAAGCTTACCCAGGTGATAATTTGAGTATCCTACTGATACCTTATGGTTAATGGTGTTTATAAAAAAAAAAAAAAAAAAAAAAAAGCAGTATGTGAGAAAGGATAAGTAGTGTGACAGAATAAAGATTAAAACTCAGGAAATTCCCATTAAGGCAGTTCATCCCAAGTTTACCATTGTATAAAACACCATAAGAGAGTTTACTCTTGGGCATACAGTATACAAGTACACCAGATGATTGTAACATAAAAGTGTAATATTCCCTTTCCAGTACAGATGTGTTAAACCATTGGCTTTGGCTCCAGATGTGATTTTCACTTCCACCAGACTCTGGGAAAGGCCACATCCTATGTTTTGAACATGTCATTTCAGGACATAAAATGAGAACTAGTTATGAAATTCACTTTCCAAAACCTGCAGTACCCAGCATAAGAGGAATTCTGAATTTACAACACTACCTCTATTCTATAGCTTGTCAGGCAAGCTTGACTTCAAAAGTTGAAGGTCAGGCCAGGACAAGCTGGGCCTTCTGATGTATGTGTGACACTGTCTGGTGTCACAAGTAGCCTTATGCTTTAGACAGGCCACACTTTCAAAAACTGCTTGCATTTTTCCTCCACCCCTAGAGAGCACATTAAATGCAGACACACCATGGTGAATTCAGCTTAGCAATAGAAGCTAACAAAACATGAAAACTTATTACTGGTAAGCCCCTAACAGGAAAAATACCATCTTCCCCTGGCCTTCTTAATGCCATGCTGGTGTATACACATGGACATTTATCTAAGATAATTTAGAACAATTTAAAATGAAATGTTTGCCTCTACTTTTTATTTGTTAGCATGTTTGTGACCTACATTACAGGACTGGTAATTTGAACAATCCAAGAGGATCTTTGGGGAGGGAAGAGCAAGATGTGCTAAATACAGTGTATATTTACTATCTGCATAGGGTTTTCTCACACCTTGTCAGATCTTCTTTCTCACTTCTCATTTGACACTGTCTCTATGATCTCAGGTTGTTGGAGTAGGTAAGAGCCACAGCAAACAGCTCCTGTAATTATTGACACGTTGATGCATCCCCAGAAACTACTATTCCCTCAGATTCCCAAGAACATTCCTGAAACGTTTAGTCTCAGATAAAAAATTTTAAATAAAAAGAAAAATGTTTGTTGCCTCCTGTTAGCCCAGGCAGGCTCCAAACACTTGGAGATTTTGTATTCCTGCCCAATAGTCCCCCTCAAGGGCAAATGAGTTTGACATGTATCTGACAGTAGAAGCAGAAAGTTTCTACCTTCTGCTCTGACACCTCAGCCTTGTACAAGTGCAGGGTCAATGTCTCTTGGCAAACAGCTGTGCTTGGGCCTGCTGGTGGAAAGTTGTTCCCTGGCTGGTGCTTGGTCCCTGGCAGCCTGAGGAATGACTCAATGGTACCATGTCCTGGTCCAAAAGTCTCCAGAATTACTGCAGATACGTGGCACAGCAAAATAAGATGGTGTTTGTCCCACCTTACAAACTGTAACTGAACTATTCAAGTTACTCCTTCTAGCCTTCAGAGCAATCCATCAAATCAGAAACTTATGGACAGTGAGGTTTTTGTCCAGGGAAGAGAACTGGAAAGAAACATTGGAGTCAGAAAGGCATTTTCCCCCAGGCCAAGCTTACTTTTCCCCTTTTTATTGCTATCTACTACCACAGCAGTGACCTAGGACATTTCTGTGGCTCTAGTTTATTGGCTTTTGATCTTTTACACTAATGATCTCTATTTCATAAGATAGTGGTAGAAAGTTTCATCCCTTTGGAAAATAAAGGGGAAGTTAGATGGATATTTTGTGGACCAGTCAGAACTACAAGCACTTGGCAAGTTTGTTGGCCTAAAATGACACACAACTGTATAATTTTTAAAATGTTACACTCGAGGAGAAGACATACTTTCAAAGAACAGTCTCAGATACTACAGGGAGAGAAAGACAAGTATACAAGCAAGGAGAAAGATGCAGAACCTGAAAAGCGACTTGAGTAAATTTACTCACAGGATCAGTTCCACAAACCAGTTCCTGAACTGCCTATTTGTGGATCACATGCAGACTACTTGGGAAACACAGATAGCAGCTAAAATATTCTTCCCCAAAACTGGTCAAGGATCTTTGTCTCCTGGATGAGGTTTAAGCTTGTGCTGAGCTCTTAAAAATTACAGTGATTATTTTCAACAAAAGAATTATATGAAGAACAAAAATTAAAGGTAGAAGGAAGCTCCCACCTGCCTGTAATTCCAGATGTAAAATAATTTTCTTTTAGAAAGGATTCATGTTACAAAAACAGTTTTATTTGCTTTGCTATTACATGGTTTAATGTTCTTTTTTTTCACTCACCTTCTGAAGAAAGAAAAAGTAAATGAAAACAAAAAGTTGATAGTGAAATACATTATGAAATATGAAGAATCATGGGACCAACTGACCACTCCAGTGATTAGGAAAACTGTAGACTATTTAAAGAGAGCAGTTTTCACTGCTCTTCATTAGAGTCTGATTACCTCAGCCATTAACATTTGGCTCTTATTATGATGATTGTGAAATACTGTTCACACTAATGGACAAAAGAAAGTTGACATGGCTATCTTGATTAACTCATCAATAATAATTTGGAATAATTTTTCTTCATTCACTGGATGAATCATTCACATGTGCTTTAATAATGCACACTGTTGTATAGTAAATTAGCATGAAGATTACCCACCTCTGGGAGCTACACTGTACTTCAAAGTGTTGCTCAAAAGATATTTCAAATTTGAATTTTACTTAAAAAAAAAAAAAGGAAATACCAGAAACAATGACTTCTTTTTAATTGTTCCCTACATCAAGGCATACAGCCCTCAAGTTATGCAACTGAGCTCAACCTTTAAGCCACCAGATACTCAATACGTAAAAAACACACTCCCCACCTATTTGCATTCTTCTTCAGAGACTAAAGCAAAACTCTTGTTCTTCATAAGACAAATATAAACTTGAATAACAAACTGATTAAAATGAAGTAATCCTTACCTAAACAGATAAGAATATAACCAAAGTCCACCAGGCTCTTTGTGGATCCAGCCTTGCAAACCTCCACTCACATGAGGTTTCATAGGCAATGTGACTGTGAACTCAAACCCCACTCATGGAAGTCAGTCCTATCTCCATGCAAAAAGCCCTGACAAGTCAGCTTCTTGCTGAAGATTGTCTGTGCAGAATAGGAGGTGAAGCACTCCTGGCTCTAAGCCATGCATGCCATTGTCGCCATGGCAGGTGATGACCCACCTCAGCTCTTTGCAGCAGCAATTTTCACATGCCTCAAACAGGTAACTCTGTGAAAATAAAATGCAGTGCCACACACTTTCTTGCAAAAGCCAACATCAATAGTCCAGATGATTTTCAACATTCACAGTTCCATTCTCACTGTATCTTACTCCACTTCTTCTCCCAGAATCACCACTTCATTTCTGCAAGTGCATCAAGCAGTTGTCTTACCTTTTAGCTTTTTGCTACCTGTTGTAATTGGACCTCCAGAGCTCTGAGGAAAGGCAATCTGCTTCTTTCACCTTCCTGGCTGTACCCATCACCTGCCAGCAGCAACCACCCTGAGTCAGGTGTTAACAATCCTGTGCCCCTGGCACAGCCAGTAGCAGAGGCTCAGAAAGAAGGTAAGACAGGGTAGATGTATATATAGCAGCTTTCTAAGCCAGGCAGGGCACCCTTGTAGATGGATTTTCTTCCATTGATTTTTCTAATTGTTTTTAGAACATGTAAGCCTGTAACAATCCACAGCATCCCATAGTGGTGTCTTCCAGAGTTTAACTGCACACTGTGGGAAGAAGTTACTTCTTTTGCTTGTTTTCAGTCTACAGCCTGAGGGGTTTCTTAAATGGCTCCTGGGAGTTGTATAGGAAACAAGGAACAGTAATTCCCAATTCATTTTTTTCATGGATTTTACAGCTTTCTATAATCCCTTCCTCAATTCCCTCTCTTCTGTGCAGAGAAGTGCTAGCCATTCAACTGAACTCATGGTAAACTGCAATGATCAAATTTTCTATCTTGTTTCCTGCTCTTTTCCTAATTTTGTGTGGGTTTTGCCTGCTACTGAACACTGATTAAATGTTTTCAAGAGCTGTGATAATGCCATCATGACAGTAAACAGTTCAGAACCCATTACTGTGCATGCAGCATCAGGTGTTTTCCCTGTGTACCTTGATTTAATTTAATCTGTACTGAATGTCATCCACCTTGTTAATTTCCTAGACATTCTATAGGATGAAACTGTTCTATATATAATTTAAAACCTTCATTCTTTCAATATCTTTAGTTAACTGCCCTAATAATGTCACATCAGTGAAGACTCTCACGACACCACCACTCACCTTACAAGTGATTATGAAGATGTAGAACAGCCCAGGACTAGCACTCATTTCCAAAGGACTCTCCTGTGATGTCTCTTCATTGAGCAACCTAATAATTTATTCTTGCTCCTTGTTTTCTACCTTTAATTAACTCCTTTATCCACGTGAAGTACTTCCATCTTTCACAGTTCAGCTTCTTTAGGAAGCTTTGGGGAGGAAGCATACTAAAAGTCTAAAACTGGGGAAGAGAAGAAAAGAGCAATAACAAACCACTTCCATTTCTTTATCTCCCATTTTCCCTCTTTCAGACATGCATCTCTGTTATAATCTGCCAGAAAAGCAATCCTTTTGAAGACTGTTGTATTTTGTCTTTTTGTAAATGGTCATTCTTAAATAGCAAGGTTCCCAGCAGCCATTATACAAGATATATATTGGCAACAAAATCACCTAACATAATTTCATTAATTCACCCATTGCAAAACTGTTTCATAGGATGGAAACAGTTACTCCTGGGAGTGGAGAAGGAGAATAACATTTGTTTGACAGTAAAGATTAATTGGCAAATGAACTGTGTAATGGATGCTTGTAGAGGAATAACTAACATAATGGAATATTTGGGGTATTTTCCTCTTTATGTACAGTAAACAATCTATATAAATCCCTCACTCATAGAGATGAGCATAAATCCTACATAAATATTCAAATAGCTTTTATAGTTACAATGGGAAACACATCTTCCTGTTGTTTCCAGCTGAAATAGTGCTTATGTGCTCTTTTCTCTTAGAGCTTTCTGTGGCAGCTATTTCAGCAGGCCGAAAGTGCTGCAGAGCCAGGAGGGCAGCTGTTCATCTGGTGTACATTCCCAGCACAACGGCTCCAGCAGGAACATTCACACCTCCAGCCAACGCGACTGGCATCGCTGCTGCCAGCAGGATCTGGGAGATTTCCGCTCTTTCGTACACCTATCATATGACAACGCTTGAATCGTGTAGGTTTGTCATTTCAGGAGACAATTCAACATCTCTGGAGTGTGTTCTCAAAGCTCAAAAAGAATATAAACAAAGGAAATGACATGTGGTTTTATGATCAATGCTATAAAACATTTTATCAGCTGAGGGACGGTATTTCAAGCTGCAATATATATTCATATGAATAATTCTTAGTTAACTGGGTAATTCTCTCAATTTTATTACATCTTATTTATTTTAGATTCTTAACCATTCCAGGCCAGTCCAGTTTGGGTAGGGATCTTGCCTAGAAGCTGAATATTGAGCCTAAAGAGGCAAAAATACTTTTTTTACTGCCATCAACCTCTAAGATTTGCAGAAAGAGAACTAATTTCATTTTCTCTGTCTTTTTTTCTCAAGTCTGAGGAGACAGGTACCTTGAAATCTCATTACAGAGGGAAGGGAGAAAAAATAGTGAAATTAAGACTTAGATGTGTAATTAGGGGTTCTGATTAAAAAAAAAAAAAAAAACAAAACCAAAACCACAAACCTAAGGCATTGAAATTCTTAATTCTTACACTTAATTAAAATTTCCCACCAAAATTTGCAGCCTTTACACAAGGAAATTATAATTTTGAACTAAATTCTATTTTCCATTTGGATATAGTTTTGACTAAAAAACTTTAATCAGTTTTACCGGGCCAGAAAGGAGATGCCAGTCATTGTGTGTGTTTCCCTTTTCATCATTATAGGAAGAAGTATTTATTGGATTGCATGAGAACTATTTCTATATAAACTAGAAATATAGAAATATAAATACTTCTGTTAATGTTCTAGTATTTTATTATATAGAAATAGTCCTCGTGCAGTTCAAAGTCTTCCATGGGCTCAGCTAAATACACTTCCTTTTCTTCACAAATAAGCACATTTGCAAATCTTTTCTGGGACACATTTTTTGTACATACATTTATGTTGCATTGTTCCCTTGTTCCCAGAAAGTAACAAGTTAACAAGCCTTGTACTTTTATCTATTTCAAATGTCAATTAAAAATTCCAGTATCATATAGTTAACAATACCTAGTGAACCAATTGTTTTCCTTCATTATTTTGAGAAACCAAAAGTTGCACTTGCCATCATCACCAGAGTCAAAATTGCATCAATGGGGAGAACACATAAGTATAAACTTTCAGAACAGTGAGATTGTAAGAATGAATAAAGACAACCAACATTATTTGCCTGCTCCAACCCACAAAAATGTTCTGACTATACATACAGTAGAAGCTATTTATATACTGATGCACACAATACACATTAATGAGCTCTCTTGGGGGTTTATGATCATAAAGGATATTGCTAGAAACAATGAAAATAACTGGGGGAAAAATTATCCTTGAAGTAAAATATTAATAAATTATTTCTTTTCTCAGTATATTGATTGAGATGTTCCCATTTGTGACAAATTCAGTGCCATTTACAATGTATCATTTGGTGGAGAGTAAAAGATGAGAGGATTAAGTACTCTCGGCTCTTCCATAATGTAGCTGCACTGTTGAACAACTGCCACAAAAAGTCAACTCATGAGGTCTATCTGGACAAAACCAGTTAAACCCTCTTTCCAAAAAGATATTATTTTCAAAAAGCACATCACTATAGGAAGGATAGGATATCATTTGGATGCTACTATTTGGCTCTAAATATCTAAAAAACACCCACCAGACTGACAAAAACACAAAAATATTCTAATATATATTAGAAATGCATGTGTGCGTGTGTAAAATAATTTCATTGAATCATGTTTAAAAATTGAGGAGACTAGGATCCATGGCTTTTCTTCCATTTTGAAGTATGACACTCCTTTACTAGTCCAGCATCCTTCAGATCACACGTGACCAGATCAGTTCAGATTTCATCTGAGTCAAGTCTTGGGCTCTGCATTATAGGAAATATCCAACCACCAAAAATAGCTGCTTGAACTAGAATTAATCACAGCGTCAAACCCCGTACCCAAAATGGCTTCAGTGTCAGGAGGTCTGAGGAAAAGCATCTAATAGATGGATCAGAGTGCATATCTGATTTGTGTAAAAATAGGATACTATGTCACCTGCAGCCATATGCTAATTTAGTATAGTTCTTACATTGAGGGGGCTGTGCTATTATCAACAGGGTAGAGTTCATTGTACAATACCAGGCATATTAACAGCATTAATCAATTAACAAAAACATAAAAAACAAAACCAGAAACTTTTGAAATCCATCAGTATGTACAGGTTCTCCAACATAAGCCAGGAGTATATTTTATTTTGTGTATTTAATTTTAATAATAATTTTCTATTTTTTAAGTTAGTATCTGCTGCCTGTAGTCAGCTTGCTTTGTTGATCTCTCTTTCCCTGGTACCTCATTTCTATGTTTTTAAGTGGTTTTCTTTTAAATCAGGCCTTTTAAAAGTTCCACAGTATCATCTTAAATCAGAAACATAATGCCATTTTTCAAATAAAACCTTGACAAACCCTTTATGGACAACACACCAACTTAATTGGCATGTTTTTAAAATTAACCTACCTTTAAAATTTAAAACCTACTTGCGTACAAAGTCTACCTGATTGTGTAGCTTGGTTAAAAGACAATAATCATTACAATAGGGTGAAGGCATATGCACATTGTTTTATGATGCACTAAATAGAATTTGAGTAAACAAAAATAATCATAAAAGGAAATTGTTAATGTTATAAAGTATCCAAGACAAAACCATTACTCAGCCATTGTTTTCGTGTCAGCTCCTGAGGCTGCAGGGACTGTCTGGTCCCGGGGTGGAGGTACCACTCCTGGCCCTGGGGAGTCCCCACTACCCCACCAAGCACAGAACTGGGTGCAGTAGAAGTGGATGAACCCCATGCTGGCAGGCTGATGGTGACCCCAACAGCCAGGATGACTTTTGGCTAAACCTCCTGGAGGCTCCTGCCTTTGGAGAGAAAGAGAAGATGCCTGCTGCTCCAAAGAGGAAAGGTGCCTTGTATCCCCAGTGTCCCTGGCTCCTGCCTTTTGCTGACCACTTCTCCTCCGTATTGGCCCTGGGATGACAAGGGAGGGGAAGTACCAGAAGGGCGAGGGGTCCTGTAATAGCTGCCCCATGCCACCATCTTTGTCATTTCCTTATGCTTCATGAAAAACAAACTGCAGCCAACTTTGTGAACTTTAGCTGAAGGACCCACGTGTGCTCTAAAAGAGCAATTCAAGTCTTTTCTACAGCACTTTATTCTGAGTAAGTCTCTATGAAGTTTTGTTACTGTCTAGGCCTATTTACTGATTTTTATTAATTTGTGTACTAGAATAAACAACGGTTGCAAAAGACTCTAAAACAGCTGGGGTATAGCACAAGTCAATTATTAACTGGCAAAATATGAATACTATAAGTGACAAGTGTTTTAGAGACAGGTTTTTCTGATAATGCAAAATGCAAAGAAGGCCCAAGACTAGAACTGCCAAAGAAGGCTCCTTCTGCATGTGACTCAGGCAACTCCTACAAGAAAAGTCTCACTGATTGTCAAGACCTGACTCTCAAGACTTCCTCCTGCTTGACTTTTAGTCCAAAGCTCCTGTTTTGGGCTGAACAATTATGTGGGTTTTCAAAAGCCAAAGGGTTCCCATTAGCATATGCACAATTCCCATCTGTGGAGGTACCCTGGGAGTGCTTCACAGACACAAACACTTAGAGGGCTCTGCCTATGCAACCAGGTGAGTGAGCCTTCTCAAAGCCCTAGCTAATAGTATTATCAGGTCTTGTATTGATGTTAAAAGCCATGTGGATTTTGGTGTTTTACCACAAGGTGCTGTTAGAGGCAATTGGTTCTGGAAAACTCCATTTACATTTTTTTATTCTGCTAAATAGCAAATTTAGCCTTGGTGAGAAATATTAGACACTTAGAAGTATGAGCAAATAAACACTCAAACAACTTGTTTTCAAAATCTTAATGATTTTTAAGATTGCTTTTTCTTTTTTCCTCCCCTTCATTTGACTCACTCTTTAAGAGCTGCTAGTGCAGCTTAGAGCAGCAGTTGTTGGCATATTACCTACCACCCATGCCCACATACTTGGTGTGGACACGGGACCATGAACAGACTTACACATGCAACTGCTGGCCCGTCTTATCCCTCCTCCCTCCCCCAAAATGTCCTAGCTTAGGCCTTGGGACAATAAAGGGCATGCAGGCTGCTTTTTTACTCTTTGAAACACCCCCGGAGAATCATTCCCAGGCAGAGGAATGCTCACTATGGCGTACCCAGTAGAGCTAGAATAGCAGGTCTGCATGACAAAACTCTTCGCAAAGCTATCCCATTCACCACTGCTATTTGCTTGCCTTGGATTTCTTGCCTCTCACTTCCTACATATGGAGAAGGGGTGGAGCAGAGCCCTTGTGAGTCACATAGTGATTTGGTCAAACACACCAAAAGAAGGCCTTTTCTTTGCACAAAAATTGAGAATGCTTTTAGTTAAACATATAACCACCTAAGCTACCAACTGCATCTTCTTCAGGTTTCAGTAAGTCTAGCTGCACAGCCCTTCAAGCCTTTTCCACCCACAGCTACCCACCCATCCACCCTTTCTTATGCATATAATAAAACAAAGAGTAAACATGCAAATCCAGAATCCTTTCACCATGTCACTCAGAGCTACCCCATGACATTCACTAGTCTGCTTGTCAGAATACAGCTGCTGCATTTACCTGAATGCTCAGAGTTTGTCATTTCATGACTGGAGGCTGTGAATTACAAATAATGCAAGTACTAAAATCATAGCCCAGTGCCAGCTGCCTTGTGGGAGGGACTATAAACTCTGCAGCCAGAGTAAACAGCAGGATACTTTGAGTGACCACTGCTTCATCCTCCCACACGTATCTTATTCATCTTGTCTCCTTTTGATGACATTAAAAGCTGCTGCAGCATAAAAAGAAATATTAATCTGTAAGAGAAATATGAAGAGCAATTCAATACTCAGGCGAGCTAACAGATCTGGAAACATGGCATAGCTGTTACTGTCATCAACCATTCTATCTGAGCATAAGTTTCAGTAAGTTATGATTGTCAAGGAATACAGAAGTAGAGAGAATACATGGAATTTATATGATTTTTTGTGACCCAAAGAGGTGCAAAATTAACCATGCTTCATTAGATGGGAAAGAGTTGCCTTTAGGCCATTGTGCAGAAGACATAAGCAAAGTTTAAAAGAGCTCCCTTGTTTTCCACAGTTTTGAATGTTATTATTCTCACTTCTCAAAGGTTATTGAAAATTATTATTACTTGATTTCATCAAATAGTTGAAAGGAAGGAAGCATGAGAAGCTGAATTGCCCTCATCTTCCAGGTGACATTTTATCCTTTATGCACAAAGCAGCCAGGCAGGTGTTTCTGAATGAATAGTGAAAAGCTCTGCTTTTAAATCTGTAACAGGGTTAGTCTGGACATAGAGCAAGGGACTCCTTGCAAAAACCCTCTAGCAAGCTCTGCAAAAGAGCTGATTCCTCTGTTGGAGTGACACAAACCCACTGAGCCTAACAGGCCTACTTCTCAGCATTCACCAGTGGGACACCCAAGGCAGGCCCACAGTTACCAGCTAGATTCTGGTAAGGAAAAACCCCATGCAATCTTCAGAAGAAGCCGAAACAAAGGCTCAGCAGCCAGCCATTGTAGCTTTAACTAATCAGAGAGAAACCACCTGCAGGAATACCCCCTTTTCTGTTTACTCCCAGCAGAACCTTCCAAATGATGATTAATCACTGAATAAACTGAACAACTGACAATGACATGATGACAAAGGGAAAGCAGAGAGGGGCAGCAGCACCGGTGGACGTGGCTCGAGCATGGGTGGGTGGAATGGCCAAAGAAGATGGATGGCCTGAAAACGCTTGACACTTGAGTATCTCCTGTGTAGCAGGAGAACGTCTGTGCTAAAGCGAGCTGCCATCTTCAAGCAAATAATGCTCTGCACAACAAGCTGACACACTTCCTTCAGCTGTCAGCAGCAATGCAGAGGGGCAGCTTCCTCAAGAATGAACTAATGAAGCTTTTAATTGGGATATGAAGCCCTGATAATAGCGGGAAAAAAAGACATACTGTAAATGACAGGATAATCCATTACAGTGGAAAGCATTGTAAATGTTTTACTGATTATACCCACATATTATCCTACCTATGTCCCTACTAATTTGAAAAATGATGAATCATAGGGCTCAAACAGGACTCAGATGAGTCAATTAACTAACTAGTGATATCAAAAGCTCATATTTTCTGTACTTAGGAATCAAGCATGTTTTGCCTAACAACAAACTAAAATGAGCTGTATTTCACACTCTCAGTTGACCAAGTCATTAGCAACGTGCAAGAATGCTTCTTTAAATTTTCCATATTTTTAGATGCTCTTGCCCCCACGGAGTCCTTTCTGGCAGATGTTTATTAGCTGGAAAAACATTTTCAGGAAATGAAATATTGTCTTGCAGCTTTCTGCTGATTCCACTTCTAATTTTATCAGTCCAGGGTTACTTTAGGTGTTTCAGTGAGTATCCACATAACGAGAAAACTTTGACTGCTATTAGCCAAACTCTGCACATTCAGTATCCAGCCCAAAACTGAGCTCCAGTGTACAACTGAGACATCACTTTTTCTTATAGCACTTGTATTGCAAGTGCTTTAAGATAAAGCCTTAGGGACAAATTATCTATTAATCATGGTTTGGGCAGTTATTTACAGTAATGCAGAATGATTAGGTAAATCTTCACACCTGCCAGGAGATAGAGGGGTATTAAGCACCTTACTGCCTTTGAAACCACGGCTGATACACCACCTGATTTGAAAGGTGCTTTTTCCTGAACAGAGATGGTCTGGTTCAGTCTTCTGCCACTTTTGTTTTGGAAGAAACAAGTAGCAAATTCAAATGTCAGTAGGAGTAAAACCTTTTCCATTTACTTTGTGAATATTTTTAATTGTAGGAATCTAGCACAGGTACAAAAGAAGATTTGAAATAAACTAAATTTTAAAAATGTTTTGATGGTTTGGTTTTCTGCTTTTGGGATTTTCCTCCCTGCCCTGCCCCTCCCACCACCCCCATATTAGTGAAAAAAGAGGAGAAGGGGAATTACTGGGGTAAATAAAATCCCAGATGCTTTTATTTTAGCTTCAGATTAATTTAGAACATTTTCCATTTTGAATTATTCTACTGAAAGCGGGAATATCTTCATGTATCTGAAAACGGCTGTGAATATTTTCTATATCTCAAAAGGCATTTTTTGTAGGGGAAAACATTCATAAAACACTTCAGCTACACAGAATATAAATTAACTCTGATTTCATGGCAATTTGCATTTTTTCTCTGATTTAACAGAAACAGACAATTAAGATGAAAGTTATTGCAAGGATACATCTGCACTTCCAGACTTCAGCCTATGTCAGTAATTTTATAGCATACTTCCTTGGCCCATGGTTTAGTAAAATTTAACATTCCATTTTCCTACCATTTTCCATAAAAGGTCTCAAATGTAGCTTTAGAAATATCTTTGCTTTGAAAAAAAATAAATAGAAATAGACATTTGAGAACTGAGATATTTAAACAAATCCAAAGTAATTTCTTGGGGAAAGAAACATCCAGGAACTTCCATCATTATAGAACTGAGAGCTTGTCAAAGTGCCCAGAGAATGACTTGCTCAGTGCATTTCAGCAACAAACAATGTAGAGACTACTCCTTCTGTACAGTCCTTCTCAGCACCTGAGGTGCATTTGGTGATTTTGGTGTAATAATGTGCACGTCCATGATTGCAATTGCCAAATGGTTAAAAAGTGTTCAGCTGCATCTGAGAAGCCTCTATCAGCCCACCTCCTCATCAGTAAAGGCAATTTCCAGCTTTCCTATTTAAGCTGCTTTACAAAAGGGGCCAGAGAAAAGTGCACATCTGAGCTATGGTACAACACTTAGAGTAAGGCTTGGAGCCTAGCCCCTGTTCAAGGACTAGTTGTGTACTCTATATATACAGCCTGGTTTCAGCTCAGACAACACAGATCCTTCTGTGGCCTAAACCCTTTCTGAAGTGAGAATTTGGTTCCCAGCCTCACTCACAAACTTTCAGAACTTTTATCTGCCTGGACTGTTGGTATTTCCTAGGAACACTGGTACAAAAGTGTGCACAGTTACAATTCTTATACTTCTATCCTACCATATTTGTTTCATTCCTCCACCATATCAAACAGTTTCTTGTGACAGCTACCTGTACACTATCCCCAGGAATCTGCAAAAGTTTTATCCTAACTGGTTTTATCTGTTAGGATTAAACCATTCTGTTAAAATTCACATCACTCACAATAGTTGCTCAAAATCTTTCACTCAAAACCATTCTGACACTTTCACTGGTACAGTCAATACTAATTCTCAACAAAGTCTGCCCATGTCAGTTGGGTGCTCATCCTAAGCCTTCCAAAATTTCCAGTTACTCTGAGGACTCCTAACTCTTAACAGGAATTGAGCTTCCTATCAAAATCATCTAAGAGTCTTGAGCCCCAGTATTGTATATTCCAATTGCTTAGCACAGTTCCTTGTCCAGGGTCAATGCATACATTTAAGGAGATCATTTATTCTAAAGGTGCAAACCTTTTCTAGAGAAAGGAAAATTTCATTTGCAGCTCTATTTCAGTATCTATTGCCAAATTTGCTAAATATTTTTTCTCTACACTGACATCTTTCTGTTACAGCACAGACTTTTCCACAGACTTTTGGAATACCACTCTGAGATCTCTGCTGTCCTCACTCAGAGAAGGTTGTTATTCACAACCTCAGTAGCAGTAGCTTCTTGGTGCTGTTTTTCCTCACATTCCTACTTCTACATCTGTATTGTTTATCAACTCTCCCCATCCTTTTTTAATGTATATTTCCAACAAATATTTTGCTTATTTCCTTTAGATTTTGCATATGTGCTTCTTCTGATCCAGACAGGAGAAGATAAAATGCTTTGAGGAAAAGCTTTCCTCCTGTATTTATTCCTGCTTTTGTTTTGCATGACTCTCTTCATCAGCTCTTTGGAAAGAAGTCCTGGTAACTCTTGAAATGCAGGATAAGATAATTTTAGAAGGCTCAGCCATAGACAAGGTTAGAAAATCTGTGAACAGGAAGGGAAGAGCAGAGAACTTGCTTTGTCATTGTTCCTTCATTTTCTTTATGATCCTCCTTTTCTGAATTCTTATAAAAACATACATCCCAGTGAGCAAGGAAGTAGTAGACAAGAAATAGGAAAGTACAGACAGTGCATTTTGCCTTCAAAATGTTTAAAACATCTTGTGCTCTTTCTTTGCAACAGTGAAGATTGATGTCTTTTTTCGGATAATGCTTCAAGGAGCTACTTTACAAAAAATACCAGCTTCCTTTCAGCAAGTTCTCTGCATGTGGCAGGATACTGGTGAAAATCAGCAAATCTGGGATGTTAATGTTCAACCAGGTACAGTGAAGGGTGCAAAGCACTTAAAGACAGATCAGCTTGACAGATTCTGTACTCCAGCCTATTTATTCAGGCATGTACTTTAGTTGTAGTTGCCTTGTTTAATTAGCTACCGAGGTATTCCATCTTCATCCCTAGTGCCTCATGTCTCATAGGACGCAGAAGAAATCACTGCTTGGGACTATGACAGAGCAAGGCTTGATTGTTCTACAAGATGTCCCATGGATGGGGACCAGACACCATTGATTAACCATTAACTTTGCAGTTCTTAACATCAGGGTTTTTTTCCTTCAGCAATGCTAAGATAGACACTTTGCAAAGATCTGAAATGCCATGTAGAAGATGACAGATTGCTTTGTGTATTTTAAAAAGGGCTGATTACACAGGCTCTACCTCCAGAGCAACTTAAGAATAAGAAAAGCATAGGAAGAGATGGTGGGATTTCGATGAGAATTTTTAAAAAGTGCATACTCACACACAAAAGCACACTTGAGATGTGTAGAAATGTCTCTACTGAGTATATTTCTAATAAAATACATAAACAGGATTAAAGCAAACCTTGCTGAAAATTCATGCATAACCATTTTCTAGCAATAAGCAAAATTCTTCAGTCCATACGTTTATGTGGCTTTTGCAGAGGGAAGAAGAGACACTTGTGAAAGAAAAAGTGGACTGGACTGAGTAGCAGAGAACTGTCTGCAGAAGCCACACTGAACTATGTTTGCTGCTTAAAATATGTATTTTCAATGTGCTGTGTTCACTGCAGAACCACTTGAAATCTTCTTTACCATTGACTCTTTGCATCCTGAAATATTATCACAATTTTCTTCTCAGATGCTTCAGAAGGATTCATAGGTGCTCTGCTATGGGATATTTTATGCACTTAAGTTACTTTAGGTTATTAGTTCATTAGCAGTCTAGACCTTTATACTTGCTACTTGCTCCCAACTCCAAACAACCATATAAGTAAGAAATTTTCATTAGTGCCCATGAAAACAAATCTAGTCTAGTGCTGGCTATTACAGTATTCACCGTATGCATCAGTTTTAGTTGTTCAAATTAATCAGCCAGTTCTTCTGACCTCTGAGCTTCCTTTTCCCATCCCTCCAAGAAAGCAGTGCAGAGAAGGGTACAGCAATCAAGGCTTGATATTGCCTCAAAGCCTTCAAATTTCTTCAGCCATTTCAAATTGTGGTTGGACTACCAACGACCACAGAAGAGTGCAGACCTTTGGTGGTGATCTGCACTCAGTGCTGGGCAGAGGTCCAAGCTCCATGATCCCAGTTGCATGGGTTTGCAGGATAGTGGAACTGACATCTTGATTTACAACAGCCCAAGTGAGATTAAGTCACAGCACAGCTGACCAAGTGGCCAAGGTGTCATTTTGATCAGGCCAGGTAGTGTGTCCAGACATCCCACAGAGCAGAGAAATAATATTATGGTACTGAAAGAGCACTCATCTACCTAGGGGGAGTCAGCTGAACTTTCTTGACTTAGTATATCTCTCCATTCCTTTAGGAAGACAGGGATATTGCTCTACTTCCTCTCAGACATGTCAATAATTTCCCAAACAGCAGAGATAAAAACACTGCCATCTCCAGTTTCCCATCAGACACCTCTGGGAGTGGGCACAGCACCAGCCCTGTGGCTGCCCAGCTCACACCCAAAGTGCAAACCTATCAAACAGCACCTCACCTGCTCATTTTGCCCCAAAGACCAGCAGCTTCACAAGCTTAGCAGCAGCTGTAGGAGACTCAAGAAGCTCCTGTCTGGCCAAGGCACGTGGCCCCTGCCATGCAAGCACTGCCTACCCGTTACGTGGCACACACAGCCCTGTAACTGCATAAGGATCTGAGGTCACAGACTCTGAGTGAGGAGACCCCATTCCCCCCACTCTTTCCTCATGCTTCCCTAGTCAACAATGGCTTGCATGTACTGAATTTCGGGACACACTGAAGAATCCTGCCATTTACCAAGTCCTCATACAGGCAAGTTTTAAGGAAGTTCTTGAAAGTTTTTGCTTTTTTGCCTTTTTGCCCCCCAGTCCTTTAACTGACACAGAGTAAAAGTTGTGTGATTTACATGTGCCTGGAAATGATGGAAACAGCTATTTTTAACTGTATCACTTGTTTTTAATTCCATCATTCAATTAGACATATATTTTTAGATTCAGGAAACTTTCTTTTCAAGAGGTGAAATGCCAGCACAGTACACTAGCAGAACCATTAGCTGTCAAAATAAAAAAGGCTTCACATTCACAGAACAACAAGATCAACTACATGCAACAGAAATAAGATGGCAGTGCATTTTTACTTTTCAGCAGCTAGAGCAGTGTTTTCTGTATTAAATTTAATAGGCATTTTACATGGGATGTCAGATATTTTTGTCTCTGCAAATAGGGTTTTTTCCTTTAAAAAAAAAGAAAAAGAAAAAAAAATCTAAGTTTCCTGCTGCTTATATAGGGAAAATAGCACAGAAATTGCAGTCTTACACTAGCAATGACTAGGTAGTCATCATTTTTAAAAACAATGTCACAAAAGCTATTTCGACGCTGTCACTCTTAAGAATAATTAGTTTCCATCAAAGCAACAGATTATCTGTTCATGTTGTCCACTGGGTCATTACAATGGGCAACCAATACAGATAAATGGTATCTAATCTTTTCTGCTCTTCTATTGGACTGATTGATGGTTATAACTTCTCCGATATTATAAGGCAGAAAAATTATGCTGACATTTAGAAGCAAAAGCACAGGAAGATAAAACTAAGCACAAAGCCCATCCAACACCATTAAAAAAAAAAGAAAGAAAGAAAGAAAAAAAAGCTAAAGACAAACAGAAAAACAAATTACAATTAGGCCAAAAGAGAATATAGAGGTGAACAACTATACATTGTGGGTGGCAAGGAGCTCAATTAATTATAGAACATGAAGGGAAATCCAGGCATTTCCATTAGATGTTATTAAAAGACATATTGACTGAGCTTTCTTTACATGTTATGCCTTGGAAGAAGACAAAAGGATTTCCCTGATATTGATTTGTTCCTGGAATTGGTCGACTTTAGGACATGAGGAATAACATAACGAGAGGTGGCTGGGTAGCAAACAAGAAAGAACAAATTGCTGCCACTGACACTCACATTTGTGAGCTTCCATATATTATTGCCTTTTTCAATTTAGCATTTTTTCACACAGCTTGTCAGAAACCATTACACCGTAAAATATGCTCTAAACTTAAAACAGCAAGCCTCTCAGTTATTCATTTATTGTTAAAATAATCACCATTTTCAGCAGACCTGCTCAAAAATATTAGCAAAAAGTATTAACTAGCTGGCTGGATTTGCAATGTTCCTGTCAGGGACTAAATGCTCCGAATAGCTCCCAGTTATAAGGTAAATATTCAGCTTTTTGGAGGAGCAGAATTTTTTCCTCTAGTAATAAAGATGCCCATCCCATGTTCATCTGTTCATCCCATGTTGAGCTGTTTTACAGCTGCTGTAGGATGACCGCAATCCCAACCCTCCAGTCAGAGTAGCAAGATGAGGATGAGGTTGACTGTCGGCATGACAGCCTGTGGGCTGAGGGGCTTCTAAGCATCTTCTTGCTGGTGAAGATAAACAAAAGTCTCTGCTTTCCTGAGATGGCCTAATCCTGTCCATGACAGACTCTTATATAACAGAGCTGTGTAGGGACCATCCATTCAGGACTTGGAGGAAAGAGGGTTGGCATTGCTACCCACCATGTAGGCAAATCATCAAAAGAAATTAAAAGGCAGAGTACTTCTCGTGGGTATTATTTATAGTGATATGAGAAAAGTGAGCCATTCCATACTAATCATTAGCACTACACTACACCTGGCTTCTCTCCATGAGAACAAAGGCTTGTGAACATAAGTATCTGCCCTTATGTATGTGCTTAGCAATTCTCCTCAGAGTTATGATTCTTCAAGCAGTTTTGTATTGTGTTAACAGTTTGACTACAAAATAATTTTCTGCTACAATGAATGTATATCCACAGCAGGCAAAAACTCCTCAATCTGTAGATCCACTCAGACAACGACCTTCAAAATTATACTATGAGTTACACTTCTCATACTCTGGTATTTACCTTTGGCTTTATCAGCAACCGTGCTCAGTTTCACTTCAGAAATTTTGTGCAGGGGCTGATTTTGCCATTTCTCTCATCATTTCAGGCAACAGAATATTTTTCTATGTAAGCATTATCTGGAAAAATAGCTTAGAAAACATGAAGAACAACAGTGGATAAGTGTAAAACTCAAGCAGGTGCGAGCCAAATAGCTTCTGTACTACACAGTTATTCAGAGATGAATGTCCAGATAAAGAACTGTATTTATGTTTGCTGTCTCTAATATTTCTTAAGTTTTCACTCTTAGACTCATCCACTAAGTCAATGCCTCTGGGAAGGATAAATCACAGAACTACCCTCACCACCTTTATAATTTCTACCTAGAATAAAATATTTTCTCCATTTTGTGAGAATATAAGATTTTAAAACAGTTTCTGTCTCAAATGAAAGCAAAATGCCAAAATCTTGACATATTTTTGAATGAAAACAAATTCAATCACGAAATTTGTAATCCTTCATTTCCAAAATAGATATCTTACATTTTTTACTTTGCATTTGGTTTTGAATGGAATATTTTTATTTTGAACAGCACAGTAAAAATATTGCTGCTAATATTGATTTATAAAAGGCAAGGATTGAAATCGGAAGTTCTAGTGCATTTGTCAAAGTTAAATTAATATGATACTTCAAAATGGTGATCCTTAGCTACATTGTTTTAACCTAGGCTATCACATAACTTTGGGGTTAGGCTAACTATGATTGGGATGGATAAAATAGATTTGTGTTTAACTTTGCCAGTAGGAAACAATAAAGCTTATTTATCCCACTTCTTAAGAGCAAATCTAAATCTGCTAATCTGGGAAGCTAATGGAAGAACCTCACAAAAATATAAAAATTTTGAGGTAGCACTGGGTGAAAGGGGCTTGTGACTAAACAAGGAAATTATCTTCTGATTCTTTGATCTCTTCTTTCCTCAGTGAAATTCCCTATATACATAACCTAAGATTTTTTCAGCCAAGTACACCTGTGAACTAGATAGAACTTGTGCAAAATTTTAAATTTTTTTGCTACCTGTTCAAGTAAATGGGGTAATATAATTTCAAGTGAGAGTATCAACTCTTCCTCTCAATGGCTCAAATTATAATACTCAGGTTCCTTCAATATGCCTTCTATTTTTAGAAAATAATGGAATCAGAATAAAAAGATAAAACTTTCCACAAATGGAGATCCAGATACAACACTGATTAAGTCAATCAAAATCCTTCAAGATTTTTTAAACATTTCACTTTGATTTTTTAAAAATCAATTTAAACTCCTAAATGAAAAGTCACTTGGACTAAAAATTTAACTTAAAAAAAAAATCCAGAGAAATATTTCCATCATTTCAAGGGTTTTATTCCGTATTTTTTTTAACAAATACTGTGCTAAAAATCATCCTTAAAACAAAAACAAAACCAAAACCCAAACAAACCATCTTTGATTTATACTCTCATTTCTAGGGAAAAATGTTGACTGCCTCTACTAACCTTTAAAGCTGTAATAGTTACTGGGCAGAATGAAAATCCTCTCTCCTCAGGCTCTGTGACGTTTGCACAATTATGTACATGAAGGAAGATCAACTTGTCACTCTTCTTGAGTGATAAGTAAGTTTCAAGAGATGAGAATGCTCTGATGCTACATGTGATATGGCTGAGTGAATGAATGTAAAGTAGGAGGATAAGAAACTGTTTTATCTAGTTTTTTCTTCCCTTCTGTTGTCTGTTTATGCTGTGACATTTTCTTGTTTTAGCTCTCTTCTGCTTCTTTGGAAATTAAATGAGATCCAGTATCTCAGAGACTACTGGCACTTATGGATTAGTGAGACTAACGTAAAAGCAATTAGTGAAGGGGAAAAAAAAGAAACTAGTTGCATGAATTTGATTTAATCTGATTTTTTTAAAATCCTGCAATAAAAAATTGCAGCAAAGGTGAGGTGTGATAAAGAAAACCATTCCTGGCAAACTCAAGTGAAGGTACATGCAAAGCAAATCTCTTGAATTACAGAAATCAGAAATATTGATGAAGGAATTGTGGAGCTGCAATGACACTGCAAGAGCAGAAGCCTCATGTATTCAGCCTCACCAGCAATCTGCCAGCTGGCACCGACATTTTCTAAACATATCCAGGATACTCAGAACAAGATGTTAAAAGTAATGCATTGTACTTGGTTTCTACCAGGGAACCACAGACACATTCCACCTGGATGACAGAACAGTTAAGTCTCGTGTGTTGTACATGGGAAGACTATATTTTGAAATCCATCCTGACAGCTATATTTAAGTTGTTCACTGCCTGAACTCAGCTTTTAATGGTTTGGACAAGAATGAGTCTATCTAAACTTCATAAAAAGGGTATTTGTGCTGTGATGTCCCTTTGCCAGCATCTATTCATGTTTATTACACAGGTACACAGACCCTGAAAGTTGAGATGCTATCAGAGAAAATAACCACAAGGATAGGTATGTACTTTCCTATGCAAGTCATTAAAATAATCTCCAAGTCTAGCTCATGACTTGCTTTCCAAAGAGCTCTATTTAAGTCTGTGATTCACTGTGGACTTTTTGATTAAAGAATTTTAGTTCAACTTCTACTCAGAATTAACTACTCCATATCTTACTCTGCTTTGTTCAAGTTTAAAAGGTCATTTTGCAGTTTTATCTTAAGGGGTACAAAGAAGCAACATTTAAAAATGCACCAAAAGCACAAAACACTTCTATTCCTTTTATACAGAATTAGATACTCAAACCAAAGTCAGCACTAAGTCATACCAAACTCTCTAAGCTGATCAAAAACTCCTAACTGCTAAGGAAAACACTGTGTAACTAATTAGAGGCAAAATTTTACTTTTCTGCATCCTATAAGAAGGTAAGCAAAACAGTCCTGTTTGGGCAGCAGTTCTGATGACTGCATACCTGGGAAAGACAGAGATGCAGGGACAGCAAACTTCACAAGTCTCAGTCCTGTTGTTCCCTGGCAGAGCTGATGAAAGACAACACAGAGTATTTGTGTGAAAGTATCCATGCCGTGGTTCATCTAGGCAGTCTTGCCCACAGGCTTAGAAAGCATTAGATTCCTACCATCCAGGTTTTCAGATTAGTATACAAAATACAGACAGAGGATGCATACAGACTGTCTAATTTTAAGCATCTGACTTAAATGCCATTAATCGTACTCTGAGGGCATCTTTCTCCAGCTGCATATGCAAAGAATTTGCCTGTCTGGGCTCAAATCTAGGATGTAAGTGGTGTGTGCATGCTCTCCCGAGTACCCCTAAAGAAAGACAAGGTCCCACCTAGAACTGTTAGCTGCTTGAATAGGCAAAGTCACATCTCTTCTTCCTTGAGACTTAGCTAGGACAATGGCTCACAGGCAGCACTGCCATGCCCAAGCATGGGAGAAGGGGGTTAGCAGTCCTTCTTTCGCTTTAAAAGGACCAGCTCTGAGTCCTTTATATAGAGCCCTTTAATGGCCCAGGTTTCTCTCTAACCCATATACTTCAAAAGCACACAGATACCCAGACAGCCCAGGTGAAACCCAGGCTGGCCTCACGTGGCTCCAACTAGAAGTGCTCTGAAAGACATATGAAGTGAATGCCTGCAGCAGATGACATGGATCACAACCTGCAATGATTTTGTCACCTGTCAGAACCGTGCAAAACCTGCAAAGAGCACAACTTTATCAACTCCAGCACCTAAGTTTACAGGGGAGGTGGTTCAAGCACAGAGCCCCCAGATTCTCATTGTTTCAGCTTTCTGTAGGCCATGGCTGGGCAGAGGGCATAAAGAACCAGTTCTATGATTTTTGTGAAGAAATAGCCCTCTCAAGATCATCATTCCTATCTTCAGCTAGCACTGAAGGTCAAACTAGATTCACCTGTGATTAATACAATGAGTAGTTTAATTTTTATATTTACTGACATATTTCAAAGCAAGCACTAAGGACACTGTAAACATAACTCTTGCCATCAAACTAATTCCATAACTTATGGTTACAGAAAAAAACTAAAGTTCCTCATTTGAGACCAGATGCATTTTCAGGAGCTCTTCTACCTGATTTTGTGCCCACAGACTTCAGTGGTATTCACGATATGTAGGGAATAGCTTACATGTAGGGGAAAGAGTAACTGGGCTCTGAATTAACAGACACCAAGCAAAACTTGACTTTTCAGCTATGAAGGACATAAATATTTCTGAGATAGGACACTAAGTGCTTGACTACAAGAACAAAGTGAGGCAAATGCAGACTCATTAGTAATCTAAATTCACATTAGACATGCCTAACTCCATCTACAACTAGAAAATTTTGAAAAACATATCCATTTTGATTTAAATTGGCCCATTTGAAAAGAAAGATGTTTTTGATCAACCTCTTTAAGCTTAAGATAAAAACCTCCAACATGGCTGCTAAACCAGAGAGAGTAGACTTGAACAGCTAAGGAACTTTGCCTGACCAACAAAATTCAAGGAAGTAAGTGCTCAAATCAGGATTGTCAGGAGAAAAAAAACCTGGAAACATTTATTACTTTATCTTCTACTACACTGTGACAACTTTCTTTACTGAAGCAAACTGCTTTCTTTGCAAGCAGAAGTATTAGCCATGATGTCTTCTAGCCCAGCAATACTTCTGTGGGTGACAGACTTTTGTTTCTTACCCAGGAATCCTAGTTCCTAGTTCCACAGTGCTTCTAAGTGCAATTCACAAACCCCTTGGACTCTGGGAGACTGAAAGTGCAGTGGAAGAATGAGAAAAATGACAATATGAGACTTCAGTGAGATTTTTTTTTTTCAGGAAATAAGATTCAGGTCTAATATTTTAATACAGAATTAGTAGCCTTTAGACCTCTTGAAAAAGTTTTGTTGTTTTGTGATTGACAGACACAGAGATCAAGTGGAACTACTTCATGTGCAGATGCAAAATGTTTCACAAATTGCCACTTAGGCACAGGCAGGGCATTAAGCATTTATTCCAAAGCAAAGTCTATATCCTTGCCTTTCAATAACTAAAATCCTACCTATTTAAATATCTTAATATGACGGAAGTCATTACATTTCTCAGGAGTTCCCCAAGTAAATGCTGTAAGAATTTTGTTAGTAATTATTTTTGCAGTGCTACCATTGGAATTTCACAGACACAAGACACAACCAACCTATGTAGCACATTAGTCAAAACAAGTTATAACATGTTCCAGTGTAATCTACACAGAAAAGACAAAAGGCTATGTCAAAACATTTCATCATTGTTCCCCCAAGTAACAATATAATTCTGTATGTCCCAGAGCATGTTTGCAACAATACATCTACACAGAGAGTTTAGCCCACGCTCAATCTCAAACTTTTCTTCACACACCCTGCATGAAAGCTTTAAGTCTTAATTCACAGAGCTCACTCTCTTGCCTGCTGGGAATACTGAACCAAAATTTAGCACTGGGGCTCTTTGGTGTTCCACATCACGAAAGGTGAATGCAAAAAGCAGCCAGACTTGAATCCCAAGCAGGAATTTCTGCTCATATTTACTTATTTGAAAATCAGCTCTAAAAGCAAAACCTACCTAATGAACAATTTTACCTTCCATCCTCTTTCTCTATCTGACACTAACAGCTAACTCCAGCCTTTTATTTGAGAAGTTCACCAGAGTCTAGTGGATTGCCTCCCTCTTTACATTCACTGACAGTTTCTTTTATTTCACTCAATTACTTCAAGTTGTCCAGAATGTCTTGCCAGACATCCATTTATTGCAAGAAAAGTAAAAGCAGAACTACACAGTGACACATAGCACGTTGTAGTTGAGAGAGTATATGGAGAATCTCACAATTAAATATGAGAAACACCTAGGAAGAAGCAGAATTCAACAATTGTCTTTTTTGTCAAAGCATCATATTTGAGAAGACAGTGTCCCTGGCAATGGGAAATCTGTCCTTCCAGCCAAGAAGGAATTGTAACTTTCCTATCCTACCACTGAAGTTCTACAGTTACCTCCTTACACCCATGCTGCTCTCTGTAAAAATTGGGAATGATATATGACAGAAAGGGCATTGTTGGAATATACCTCAGATCTACCTAGCAGTGCCTGGGCTAAGTAACTAACCTTTAGGATGGAGAATATAGGGAAGTCCATCCTGGAAAGGCCCAAGATCTCTCTCCTGTGGCAACTCTGTGCTGCCTTGGTACATTCTGTTATCTGGAGACAGGGGCTGCAGGAGAACCCCTGAGGAAAAGAGTGCTGCTTTGGCTACATGCAACCTATTCTTCTGTAACAGGGTATCCTCAGAGCCCTGAGGAAAGACAGTTTGTAGCTCTGCAGTTGCTTTCCCTGTCCAGCAGCACTGACTTTCTCCTTGCTCCCTACCCTTGGAGGAGGAACAATGTGTATAGATCACAGCTTTTGAAGGGGCCTCAGTCTTGCAGAAAGGTAAGAGAAAAGGCAAGTCTACGGTATCTGCTATCTTCCTCCAGTTTTCTCATACAAATGAAAGAAACAGTCAGAACTAAAAGCTTCCCCCTCTATGATTTTGAGTACATAGCCGAGATAGTTGATGGGACTTCCTAAACATGAGCAAGAAGTAGTACCAGATATATGTAAACACATAGACCATAGTCACCCTTTGACCTCACTGTTTTCTGCTGAGAGACCAGAGCCACATGTATCACATAGGCCAAAGGAAAATGTGTGACTATACACAAGTGTGATTATACCTGAAGCCAACACCCAGGTTGAGTTTGGAACAAGGACTGAGCTTCAGTCAGAAGACACTGGTCTCTTGGTCTTACAGGCACATTTTAAAGGAGTATTGGCTCTCAGCAGTCAAACATGTACACATCGAGCAATATCGGAACAGATCGGATGCTCACAAACTAATAGTAAGTTGAAAACCCTGCAGTTTTTCCAGATGGAAGCCTAGCATTGTGTAACAGCTTGAACTGCTTTTAGGGCAAAATATCTACTGTTTTATAGTAATTTCAGTTACAATAAAGGGTATTTTTCACTCTATTCTCTTTAACTGTCACTATATGAAGTGCCACAGCTTGTCTTAAACCTGCTATTTACTGAAGTGAAAAGATTTCCACGTGTGAGGAAAATGCAGTATTATCTGTTATAGATCAAAAAATAATGCTTGTGATAGGGTATGATTTTTTATTTTTGCATGTGTAAATCTATATATTGTCTAGTATTGTTTCACCATTGTCTCATCATCGAGACTAATGTTAAATCAAACAATGAATTATTCATGAGATGTAAATAAATGGCATTAGCCTCTCTAGCATTCACTCTGTAAATCACATCTTCTGGATAAATGCGTCTTTTTTGCCTTTTTTTTTTTTTTTTTTTTTTTTTTTTGAATGTCTGAACACCAGAAATAATGACCTGGCTTGCAGCCTTGCTAGATTAGCTCTTGTTAGGGTGATATTTTTAGATGAACATAGGTCTCATCAACCAAGAGATGTCAGGCCTGCTATCATTCCTGTCAGCTTCCTAACTTCCAACAGTTTCCCTCTCCATCCCTAAACTCTGCCCTCACCCCTAGTAGCCATGGTACCTGGAGCTCAGATGATTTGTTGAGCTTGACTCATTATCTACTATGTTGTAACAGCAGTTAGAAACTGAATGACATTCAATTAAAATGATATTAGCAGCTCAGGAGTGATTTTGTTTAATTTACTCCTACTCAGATGTAAAAACATTAGTGACTTTTTTAATTGGACCTCATAATGTCTAACTCCTACTCAAATGCAATGAAATTAAAGACTTTGGTGGCTAAATACCGCTTAATTTACTCCTACCCATCTATAATGACATTAAAGATGCTTTAGGGTAGATATTGTTTCCAATCATTTATATTCAAAAGAAATCTGAGCTTATAGGTACTATTATTGAGCATATAATAAAATCATACAAGAAATTTATCTATACGGTAGGGGATAGTTGGCTACAAGTAATATTAAAAAGTAATCATTCATTTTTAATGCAAGGATATTAAAAAGTAATGTTAAACACAAGAATTTCTGAAGTTTTCTGTTCTTCACAGCCTCTTCAAGGACCTAAACCTTTTCTTTTTTAATTCAATGTGTGGTTTTAGATAGAACATTTTTATTACATTGCACGAGGTTTTCTTAAGCAGTATTTATATGATAAATCCAAGGCTGACTTACATCATTACTGAGACAGACAGCCAAGACACTCTTCAGTAATGAAGTTCACTTTGTCCTGTAACTGTGTGTAATACAGTTTAATGTAGTCTCCTGAAGTTCAAACTAGAGAAACTTCTGAAGTTCAAACATTTGTGAGGAGTATGTGGTTCTCTGTCACATTTACACTATTTGCCCTTAAAAAATTACTTGATCTTTACTGAGTTAATGCTGTTTGCATCTACTACAAGCACCTGCCCCATGTTTTGTAACATTGATAAAGCTGAGCCATGAAATCCTTCCTGCCTCTTTTACTCACACAAAAATTCCACCCATTTGGTCTCTGGCATATTCCCCTCTTCCCCTTCCCAGCCTTAAAAAGCAAAATTATTAAAAATGTCTTCCTTCACCTACATAAACTTTTAATTATTGAAAGGAAAAGCATTTACAAAATTTCACTTATGGTTGTATTATGAAAATAAGCTGGGCAGATGGCAGATTGTCTCTTGAGATGGAAGAACAAGATTTCTGCTTTAATCTTGTGTTCTCATCTAGTGTGTGGCTATGGAGATGTTCAAATGGAAGATCCTGTTCCAGGTAAGCACCATAAACCACTGCCAAGGGAGAGAGAAGAGATTTCTCTTTTTCCATCTTGGCAATACACGGCCAGGCATCCTTGTCCTGCTGAGTGGTGGGTGGTTCAATGACTGTCTTTTCAAGTGAAGGTACCAGATATCAGCTTCTTCCCAATTCAAATGGAACATGGTCCTTGAGCTTTAACAGCAAAGCCCTTCAGAAACCATGATTCATTTGCTGATTCTGAAGCAAGAGCCATTGCATTACTTCCGTTTGCAAACTAGTTTAAAATAATGTATTAGTTTATAATAGTTACTTTATAATAATTGTAAGGCTTCACTGTAAAAATCCATTTTAATCCAAAACATTTGCATGCAATTTTGTAATTCTTTCCACTCAAATCTGGAATTTGGACATGGGAGATTTAGAATAATTTTTCCCTGGGCATGGGTTTGCAAGGGGTTAGTTAAGCAATATGGGCTTGAAATACTAAGGAGTTTCAATGATATTTTGGAGTATTCATAGCAACATTAGTATCTATATAAGCACTTAAACACCAGCAAATGCAGACTCTCTGTTTTGGCCTGCAGTGGGTCATTTGCCAGGTCACACAATAAAAGGGACTGTCCTGTTCCTCTGGAGCTGGGAAGTGTATTCCCTCACACAGTTCCTCTGGATACTGCACCCTGCCATAGCATCCTGCCACACTGTCTCCTGCTCTATCTGCAGAGCTGCAAGGCAGAAACACTCCAGATATTTATGCTCTATGAACTACAGCCCTTCAGAAGATGAGCTGGAGACACGAGCCCCCAGTGAGGTCTTGGCCTCGGAGCATGACATACAGCAAGATCAGCATAGGTATTTTGCCAGAGTCTTCAATGCTTTATGCCCTATGTGTTTATGGCACACACATGCAAATGTGGCACCATAACTCAGTAATTTGGCAAGAGCTGGGAGAAACTCTACAGGAGCCCTTTGGTGCCCTTCCTCACCTCCCAGCCCAGAGACTGTCAAGTCCTCCCAATGAAACACAGTTTATGTGCCTTGGACTGGCAGAGGTGGAAGTATCTGGAGCTGGGTAGGGTCTGCCACTGTTCAGGGAGCAATGGTTACCCAGCTGAGTGTGCCACCATGTCCTGTGTTACAGCTGCATTTCTGTGTGCACCTGCACATCTATTTCTGTACCACAGCTACTCTTATTTTACCTTTTGTCCAAAAACCTGTCTGGATTGACGTTGGATGCACAGTGTTAATGTTGTGGAGGGAAAGGGGGCACCCCTAGGTACAAAAGAAGCTTTCAGAATAACAAGGTTATTACTATACATTTGGACACAGTTCAGCTATCAACAGATAGTTATAGCAATTTTATAATTTTAACCTACTACGTCTTTTTAGCATATTTACTATAGATATGATTATTGCAATTATCTCTATTAAAGTGGTCAAGAGGGACCACTGAGCATTGATCTTTCTCCCCCTTCTTTATTCTGGTATTCCTTCCCTAAAGCATTCTCCAATGGGTGCAAAACAAGTATGAGGAAGCAACAATTATAGTATGGGAGTAATCTGAATTTCAATGGATAATGTCTGCAATAGGGAACACTGTGACAACTGAGACTCGGGCTCAGACCAGCAGGGAATCTGAACTGCTTATTCAAAGAAACAAGCTGGGTTTAGACACTTCTTCAAGACACAATATTTCCCTATATGGGAAGTCTCACTAAGCAACCTGTCACACATTGCCATGTCAGCAACAGCTTTCCTCATGTACCTGTAGGGGTGATCACCTGCTATTCAGGGGTCTGTCAGCTTCCACAGGCTCTTCTCCATAAGGCTCTGCCATGTGGCACCTCCTCCCCCCAAAATCAGGTGGAGACAAACTTCCCTGTGCTGCCATGGAGTTCTGTAAGCATGTTCCACAGCCTGTAGCTCATTTCTATCCTATCTCTCCCCACAGAACACCAATAAAACACTATAAAAAAGAAGGAGGATATAAAAACAGTGATCATCTGACCAAACTGTGCCATTCCAGGATCAGTGAAATCTCAAACATACAAAAAACATGCAAGGACTTCTAATTAACTTCAATGTCGCAAATGTGAAAGGAATCATTGACAGAATACATTTCTAAATACCTTGCACGCATAGTGAAAACAACTCAATATCATCAATTCAGGTGTAAGTTACAAATTTCAAGATATATAGCCAGGTACAAATTTGTCTGCAAAGGAAACATCTCAGGGTGCAGCACAGTAAAGCACAGAGTCAGCTTTATTAGTAGTTTTTGTGTACTTCCCCCAAAGCCAGAAACATTTTTGAAGTCAAGGACACTATGACAGGATAAAGTTCTTCAGTGGACTGACACTTAGATGCCTACACCGTGCAGAGGTCCTTTATATTAAGATATTAAATATCAAAAAGAACAAGAGAGAACATACATACTCATCAGGAGGGGAAAAAAAAACCCAAAAAACAACAAATTGTATCACTTTCTTTTTTCTAAGATGGGCACCTAAGATGGTCAAATCCCAAATGTCAACTCATGTTCATCTAGTTCCCCTACTCCAGTAACATGGCCTACAAGCAGAGCACTTCCCATGGAGTTCAAACCCTTACCAACCACAGAAAAGCAAAGTCCAGAATGGGTTTACGAACATCAACTCCCTGTTACCATCTTGCTGATTGGGCAATTCCATTTAACCTTGGTGCTGTGACTGCCACACATTTACAAGGCACCCTAATTCTCATTATGGGTTCTTGACCCATTATATAGAGCACTTAAACAGCCTGTATCCTCTATCTAACCTCCTAAAGCTATTATTTAACAGATGCACTAACAAACCTCATATTTTCCAGTTTTCTGGAAAAAAAAATCCCACTTTATTTACTGTCTCTAACATCTATTTCTGTCACCTCAGTTAAATGTTTCTGTTGCAATTAGTTCAGAATTGTTTTGGGAAAGAGGAAGATACTGTCTAATTTCCATGGTGGAAATTTTAATAAACAGCACCCTCAAGAGGATTAGAACTCACTTCCTTTACTGTTTGGTTTGAAAAAAAAAAAAAAAAAAAAAAACCAAAACCAAAAAATCCCCACAGTTGCTAAGCTACCACTTTTTAATACAGCCAGAATAATTTCCAAGGGTTATTTAAGGTGTTTAACTATACAGCAGATACTGTGCAGGAATGCAGGTACACACTACACTAATATCCTCTCATCACCCGTGCTTCTGTGGTGGCCCTTGAGGCATCTGCGTGGTTTAGTGTGAAACTGAGGCTCACCAAGATCAAACAGGCAATCACTCCCCATTATGAGATGATCCTTTAAGGAGGTGGCTTTGGAAAGGGATGAGGAGACAGGCTGCTTCAGGGCTCCCTGTTGCTCTGCACATTTGGCAAAGTCGTTGTGAGAAAAGCTAATGTAAAGAGAGTTCTCATGTTTTGATCTGAGGGTGAGGAGTCCCACGGCCATTCTGTTTGTGGGCTGAAGGCATGAGAGCACACCTGGATTATTTCCTTACACTACACTGGTATGAGACCAGACACACATTGTGGGCATTTGGGAAGGAAGCATAAAAACTATACCTCACTTTGGGTAATGGGAGGGCTGCCTGGAAAGGCACATTGCTAGCGTCCTTCTTCCCCAGGACAGACAGGAGGTCACTAGCTGGGGGCAGCTGCCAGGAAGATTACAGCCCCCAGCTGACTCACCCCTGTAAATCTCAGCCCAAGCCAAGTCATCTCCAGAATCTGGAAGGAGAGCAACCTTGTGTGGAATGTCTGGACCTAGTAGTGAAGAGATCTTAAAAATCATGTCTCAGAACAGAAATTGAATGTGCTGAGGACAACCACAATTTGCATAGCATCAGAAAAGTCACTCTGGTGCCTCATTCTGCCTTATGATGGATGGTATATATTTTCTTTGCAGAAGTAACACCATCCAGATGTCTCTTCCTCTTCCACTCATTCTTTCCACTGAACACATATCATATCAACACCACTAAAACTGATTTGCTGGCGTTTTAGTCCTAAATTCACTGAAAAGGAAGACTTCCAAGAATACCAGAACACTCAATATTAAATACAGCTGTAATTTACAGAGTGAATAAACATGAATCCCCTTAGGATATTTCTCTCCAATGTGTTGCCAATGCTCAGGTACCAGAAATTAGATCCTTGTTTGTAGGTTTAAAAAAAATCTTGCAACTATAAAACAAAACCTTAAGAATGAAAAGACAATTAGATAATTCAGAATACTGAGGTATGTGTTGGGTTCTCACTCTGCTGCAAATGTATTGGCAAATGCTGTTATTTATCCTTTTTGTTTTAATAGTTAACATTTTCTATATGCTTATCAATTTTTAGGAGAATACTTAGCATTAAAAAAAATCCTTACTTTTTAAAAACCCACTGATCTAAGGAAGCCTAAGCAAGGATAGCCTTCTGACAAGCAGCCAGATTCATGCCTAATGCTGTTTTCAAAGAGTGTAAATTCCTAGAGATGGAGTACCCAGCCAGATACAGATGTGACTAGGAGAGAGCACATTTAATCCATATGCCAAACGGAAGCTGCTTTTTCAATTCAGAAGTGTTTTCACAGTGGCACTTTGGTATGAAGAACTATTTTAAAATCACTTTCAAAAGACATTTTTACTATTTTTTATCTAGACATTTTTTCTAAAGCCAGACATGAGATGATAAGTATATACTGAAGAAAATTTGGGCATAAATAACACACATCTGATCATTATTCTCTGGAACAACAATAAACAGCTACTTATCTGTGATTATCCTGTTTGGCTGTAGTATTAACGTAGACATGAAAACTTCCAAGCTCCACAAATTATCTGTTATACAGATACAAATGGTCGTGGTCCCATTATTCTGAGACAATTCATTTTCTCCTCTTTTCCCAAATTTTACTGCCTTTCTTAGCATGTCTGGCCAATTTTCTGACATGAAAGCTCTACTCAAACATACTGATTGTTTACTTACCATGTACAGCAATCCTAGTTAATTATTTTAAAATCCATATATATACACATCTCTATATATAGGCTCCACATGAATAATACAGGCTAACATATAGAAATTAACTCTATCTTCTAATTGCTTTACTAATTCGATTTGATATAAGGTGGGGAGGGAATGTTTGCATAGCTATTAATTAAGATTTCTTTTTCACCTTCCCTGTGTAGTATAATATACTGGGGTAGAAATAGCTTAACCTACATTCCACACTCAACTATATTCCTTTTTATGCTGTAGTTAACAAAGGTGTTCATGAATCAGCTGAAAATCTCAGTTTGTAGTTGGATGACACTTTTCTACAACTAACAACAATCCTCAGTTACAAATGCCAAACAGGAAGAGCACATCTGTGAAAAACAAGCCTCTTAAACTGAACGAATGAGTAACAATGATGTGTGGGTTGTGCTTTCTATGCAGCAAACTCTGGGAAGACCTTTCTGTGAAGAGCTATCTGAGAACAATTGGAGACACTTTGGTGTTCCTACACGCCTCCCACAGCCCTTTGTATCAGCAGCTCAGCAGAGGGAGTCTGACAGCAAGATTCTTTTGTCATTTGAAATCTCAGGTACTGTAACTCAGCTCAGTGCTGCACAAACGAATCTCTACTGAGTGGCTGTGTGTTTCTACAGAAGAGAAATTTCTCAATGGCTGGCTCTCAGTGTGCAGCATGAATTCATATCTACCAGTTATCCCAACTAAATCATTCTCTGCTAAGAAACCTTCCACCACCTTGGTCTCCCTGATTTACACAGAGCAGCACCCTCATTTCCACATAAACAAATAAAGCTCTATAGCACCTAACTAAAACCCTATCTATGCTGTGCACAAGGACCTATGATGCATGCAGTTCCTTCCAGTTAGTTGCAAGGCTGAGGAGAACCTGTGCTTAAAGCACCACTAGGTTCTCCAATACTAGGCTGAAAAGGTGCAAGTCCATAAAAATGGAAATTCCAAACTCCGAATTCAACTTAATATCCAAATCTTAGTGTAAGATTTCCCCATCATTCTCGTAAGCCCATCAGAGAGACACTGGATATGAATATGAAAACACAGAAGCATGAAGACAAGCAAATAATTCCCAACTTCCAAGATACAGTCAGCTGCAAACAATCCCCCCTCCCTTTTTTGCACCCATAATATTAAGGAGTAACTAAAAGTATTTGCAATACTTCAGTCATCATATCAGAGACAGCTGCAGAAAGACAGGGCAAGGACATTAGCACTGGCAAATTCACATTGCTCTTTCTCCTCAAGTCCCACACCAATATTTACATAATTCAGCAACAAACTCAAGGAACTGTCAGAGTTCATTCCTGAAAAAAAAACTCCTCTAACTGCTAGAGGCAGACCTCCCTAGGCCAGAAGAGCAGATTGAAGTCATGCAAATCTTACATCAAGAACAGGGCTACACATTTTAGATAGATGTAACAAACACTTTTAATTTTGCAGAAAGTTCTCTCCCATCTCAGCAGAAGGCAAGTCCTCAAACGCTTCAATGACATGAGAAACAGGCTCTGATCTGCTCACTTTCCTTCTTGCCAAAGCAGACTACAATTTTTCAAATATGTAAGACCATTTTTTCCCCAACCACATAAAATCCCAGTCACTGGAATCAGAGTCTGACAACGGTTAATTTATTTGGACTCCTTCTACCTCATCAACATGCTAGAGCTTCAGGCTGTAGCATAATCTCAGTATTTTTCTCTCCTGAAAAACAGATGCCACTAGGAGGAAATAACTTGCTGCAGTGCACAAAGTGTCACATTCCCAAAGACAACTTCTTCTCATGCCTTTCATCAAAAAGAATTACCAAAATAGAAACTTTCTACAGACTCCTAGGAGTTCCCATCCATGGCTTTCGATACCTACACTTAACACCATTTGCCCAGCTATAACTAAAGATGAAAAGAGGAAACACTGTTTAAAATCACCAAATCTCTGATGAGTTTTCTTCTGTATGAAATCTGTGAATGTGTAGGAAAAAAGCCTGCTTTACTGAAAAGATTGGGAATGCATGTTATAGTCAATGTGCTGTTTCAGTGATGAACTGCAGTGTCTAAAAGTCAAGCACAGGTCTCTGGGGTACAACCCCCCGTTCTATTACTGCTACCTGTACAAGGGACACTTGTATCCTATATTTCTCATTTTCCCACCTAAAAAGAGTGAACAAATAACTGCTTAACATAGATGTTTCAACATCCATTGCCTTAGCATTTGCAAGCCTTGAGAGGCCCTAGGCTAGAGAGCACTCAACAAAAGCTAAAAGTAATATTAGTTTAGATCATATTTTCTGGTTTTTTTTTTGTTTGTTTTTTTTTTTTTTTTTTTTTTTTTTGTTTTTTTTTTTTTTTTTTTTTTTTGTCCTACAACTGCAATTACACTTCATCCATTTAGGCTTATCCTAAAGTCATTATTTGTTATGATGCTGTTCCTGCCTTCAACTACAAAGAAAATGACTATCCCTACCCCCTCACAAGCAGGATTAACAGCCACAGAAAATGAGTTATGGTTACTCTTGCTGACAGGAGCTCAGAAGCAAATTCATTTTCAAAAGTCCACCTAAGCCCAAGAAAGAATTCTGCACCCTGTGTCTTCTTAATTCTTCTTCACAGGTACATAATGAAAGTATACAATGCATTTTTCTTCATCACCAGTCTGCACAGTCAAGATATGAGACCTATTGGTGCCAAAGGCAGTATGTGAACTAGGTGGTATAGAATAAGTAATGCAACACGATGCAGAGTCTGAACACTCTTATCAATTTTTTTATAAAGCATGTATTAAGACTATTGCCAACATAGGTGGATCATTTTATATTTAGGTGGAATAATAATTATTTTACTTATCTCTCTGTCCATCTCCAAGTAAGCAGGCTCTGTATAGCATTCAGTCTAAATACTAAATTCATAGTAACCAGCTATAATTTCTCCTTCAATTCATAGGTTCACATTTCTTAGCAGAACAGGTACCAGATGCAGCTAGATAGGCCTATTTTGGCTGAATTTAGTTTAGAAGAGTCATAACAGTCCTGACCTGACTGTTTTTAATGCCCTTTATCAGTAGATTGATGGGCACACTCATCTGCCTTGCTCAGAAATAAGCTGTTATCCAAGTACCCAAACACTGCTATCAGCTTTTGCCCACTAGACACTATTGAAGAAAGCATCCTTAAATCAGCTGAAGACAAGACATTGTGGGATAAAAATATAAACTGGAAGCCAATATACAGCACGGTGCTTATACAGATCAACACCACACAACAGAGATCACCAAGCAGCCTTCAAAAGAGGCAATATTTCAATTTAGAGATCAGCATAAAGCTTCTAACCAAATATTCTTCAAAATCACAGGCCATGTTAAAAGATGAATGGCAGCACTGTTGTGAAACTATTCTGAAGAGATCTGTTTTCTGAAGTTGTTTTAGTGTAAATATGTACTTAGCTACCTGTAGCTGCAGTGGAAAAAATGATTGTCTTCTCTATGATTCACAGTAATCAATATATGAAAACTAAATAAATTGAATTCTCACCAAAAGTGAGAGAAGATATGAGACAAATATCGATGTATAACAGCTGCAGCTTTTCAACAGGTACCTCCAGGACACCCTGCAAGCATGCTCCATGTTGTGTACGAGGGGCACGCACACTGCAAGCCATTGGGAGCATTCAGCATTGTTACCAATGAAGCCTGTGTGTTCTGATCTGTTCTGTGTCCAGCCCCGAGTGCAAGAACACACATGACTCAAGAGCCACGTGTGCACTCCTGCCATGACAAACAGCCCCAGTAAGATCCATCACACAACAAAAAACTTCCTACATGGATCCAGGCTGTAGGATTATTGCTTTAATTGTTCCTTTTCACAAATAGCAAGAAAACAATGACAAATTTCTCAAAGTTTACCTGGAGAATATGTCATAATCCTGCTTCATGAGCTGAAGCCTAAGGATTTCAACTTTGGTTGGGATTTTGTTGTTTTTTTTTTTTTTTTAATCTAGAAAGTCTTCATATGTTTAACAAAATACTTACAAGTATGAACTCAGGTGTTACTGTTATCAATATCTCCTCTACCAAACTGGAGTAGACGCTTTGCTAGATTAGATCATATATAACTTTGCATATTAAAAAAGTAGATGGAAATACCAACTTACATTTATTTTAATAAGATTGTGTAATTTGAAGTTTATAGAGCCATGCATAAAGCATTTGTTATTCCACCTTTAACAAAATTGATCCATTAACTCTGACCATATTTTTAGTACACAGTTTGCTACAAAAGCATTAGGACACATTATGAATCATTCTGGCATTATGAGAGTTAATAGAATACTGTATATTTTTCAGGATTATTAATATTTAGTGTCATTCAGTAAATTAAAAAATCAAGTTTAACTAAGGTTAAAAATATCTGATGATACAGTACATAGATGATTGTAAATGTATATTAATGAAGCTTTACACAATTGACTGGGTATCTTTTCGTTAATCACTCACAAACCCATGCCAAACATATATCAAAGACTTCAGCTCCTTTTTCATCCAATCTTCCGACATTTCATTATTATGGTTACCTGATTAATGGATGCAATAATATATGTGGCATGATATGATATGTTCACATTAAATTTTAATCAAATATTACTAAATTCAGAAAACATTAAGTAAATCATGACTGATGAGGCAATATTGCTGTACTGTTGTATTGATGGTTAGAGAAACTCACTATGGAGTTACAGATTAAAGAGGAGAAGTAAATCTTATGAGGAAATAGAAGTATCTCAAGTTTAACTAGTTGGTTCTTTTAAAATTGCCTTCCAGCCAAAGGCTGAATATTAGATCCATCAAAAGTATTCCAGTGTCTGTAACTGATATGAATGCTTTGGGTTTTTATGCTGCAAGTCGTCTCATTCTTTAAAATGCATGGATTAACATATACTCTGCACAAGGGCCTTTACCAAAAAGGTGATGGGAAAAGAAACATTATTCCCCACTACAGTTGGGAAAAATTAGCCCAGTTAATTTAAAACCTTGCTCTGATTTGAGCAGGAGGGTGTCAGGCACATGGAATGCACTTGGTCTGTTTATTTTTACCTAAAATACACTTTTGTGGCTTTGCAGGAGGTGTGCAGAGAGACAAATAGGGGTTTATGCTCACAGCCTAGATCTACAAATGTAAGATGGTTTCACTCTGAACACCAGAGAATGTGCCTCTACTGCTGCAGACAGAAGCTTTCTTTTCAGCTTTACACCAGTAGTTAACATGTTCATATGAAAATCTGATCAAATACAACTGTACTTGGCCATAATTCTGTATTGCCCTTTTAACTGACAGACAGGAAATAAAACACTGAACTGCCTTTTCACTGCTGTGTTTGAAGCTGAGAGAGACCTAATTGTATTCATCCAAGTAAATATATTTCCCATTCTAGTAAAATTTCAGATGGGATCTGCTTATGTTGCCCTACATCTGCCTTGAACATCCATATCCCCACTCCCTTAACTGAAAGATTCAAGTTATGATTTTGAGCATTACTCTTTATAACAAACAAGTTATTTACCCAGAGGAAAAGTCCATCTCATGAGAGCTAGATGACCCTTTGGAAGCTAAATGATGAATTCTAAAAACCAGTACTAGAGGGAGTACTAGCTAAAAGACTGCAACAAAACATTTCAAGTATTAACCTGTCCTCAAAAAACTTATTCCAAAGAATTTAGAGCTCCTAAAAATAGATAGTCTGAGGTGCTAATTCAAAACTTTCAGTGAATTAATCTATGACTATTTTTGTGAATTTCAGTCCCATAGTACAGACTAAACAGGTCTCTTCTTTCATTTGTTTGTACCTTAAAAATAAAAATAAAAGAGAGACAGTCTTGTCATATTACCATCTTTTCGGTAGACTCTTATGCCAAGATATCAGATGCTACTGGATCTAATTTTGATTATGTGAAGTAGCATACAAGTCCTGCTTAACTGAATAATTAATTGCATTCACAAATGAATGCATTGCATAGTACTTGCCACAAGACCTTTCTAAAATGCTGTTGGCTTCTTCATGTCCTGGTCTCACTTTCAATCCCTTTTCTTGTTTTGAAAGATTACAAGGGGTGTAAGATTGCCTTATATTATGTTTACCAGCATGGGAAATCTCAGTGCTATTGCACTGCAAATAAATACTACTCAATTCTGCAGCTATACTCTGAATATTAAGAGCAATAAATATTTAGCATGCTTAGCTGGATATTTTTTTTGACAACTTTCTTTTTTGCTAGAAGTCATTCCATATAAAGGACTTCAAAGAAAAGCATACAGATAATAAAGGCAGAAAAAGAAATTAAAAGGCTTAAATGGATACGATGAAAATAAGGACCAGCTGGGAAGAAGCACAGAGTACTGATGTATCTTGGTAGCTCAGTTGAGCTGCTGGTTTATTACTGGTTAGATGTATGACACAAGAATTTCAGTTAAACATCTTGCTATAAAAATGGGTTTGAAATTTTTTAAAGTGTAACTAGCTCATAAAATCTAATATGACCAGTTATGAGAATAATTAAAGCAATTCACTAAGTTATCTTCCTCCATACCCAGATAAGTTTTGTACAGTTACAAGATTAAAAAGCACAAAATTCCTGTGAGTGTAAGGCTTAATAAAAATGGAAGAATACACCCAAACCCACAGCTCTTACCTCAGGCAAACTCCCACTGGTGTTGGCACCTCATGCGATACAGAGAAGAGTGCAGACACTTCAAACAAAATTGCCTGGAAAGGTTTGATTCACTCTCACTTGATTAATTGAATGAGTATATATAAGTCAGTCTTGCAGCTCTTGCTTTTCTCAGGAATGGAAACATACCAGGAAAAAAAAAAAAAGGTAACTCAATGTTCTCAGTAAATTTTAGATTAGAGTATGATGTTATGGCTCAGGCCATCAAAATTCTGCAGGTTTCCACTAGAATGTTAACAAGATCCAGGATTTAATGACCCAACATAGCTTTGTAGTCTACAGGGTTGTGTCAAATACCAGACCTTTTGTCAAAAAGTCAACTTGAAATGGGCCTATTTCTTTGCATTACAATCTCAGAGAGGAAAGACAAAAGAATCCAGAAAATTTTTGACTGAGCACTCTGGATATGTGATGTTCACTGTATGTTGAAAATGTGTCAATTTCTAAGGGCAAGGAAAGCAATAATGTACTGTCCAGAGAAACACAGCTTTGGAGTTAGGATAAAAGAGCCAGTTTATAGAAAGAGATACAGAATCACTGCTAGTGATGCAAGAATAGAACCTTCATATCCTTTAGCAAAGCAAAGCTGCTAAACAAACCTACTTTTGTCCAAGCTTTTTAAATCCCAAAAACCAAAGCTGAAAGGGTCTCTTACGTTTGTGGATAGGGCCAGCTGAGAGAAGCATTATTCAGCTGCCTGTGGCAGTGTTTAGGAAGGCAGTAACAGAAGCATGGATGCAGCACAGGCTATTTCAAAGATGAGCATGAGTGGAGCAGCAGGTCTGAGTTGAGAAAATAGGGGCTGGCCTGTGGGTTGTAGGTTAGAGGGGATTTGTGGCAAGAGTGGGAAAGTGATGAAAGGGAGGGTGGTGGCTTTACAACAGAGCTGTGTGAGAGAAAATGTATTAAGAAATATTAGGAAGAGAGCTGGGGCAATGAGCATACATGAAAAACATGGAAACCCTCACATTTTGACTTCTCATTACTTTCAGATGGCCAGTTCTTTTTGACCCTATTTTTTATGCCAAAAATATATCAGCCCTACTCAATATAAAAGAAAAAGTCAGTATATCAATTGCTCATCACTATGCTCTCACAAAATACTGAAAACAGGAAGGCTGCTGCTCGGCTTAATACTGAGGGCTTATGAACACAAATACAGTTTTCCTGGTGTCTTGCACCTGGATAAAGTAATGCAAAGGAATACTACTTAACCTTTCACCATTCCCACCAACTCCTTTAACTAAATTAGTTGTTCTGAGCAAAGAAATCACACTATAAATATAATTAGTTACTTGGAACCTGATCTAACGCCTAATGAAATCAGCATAAGTCTTACAGAGAGAATGAGCTATAAAGAAAATATTAGTTTGATTGCTGTGGGCAAAACTACTTTCAGATCTAAGCAGAGGATTTAACTATTTTATTCTGCAAGCAATGAGAAAATATCTTCTTGATTCTAAAACTAAAATAAGAGACTTAATTAATTCTAGAACACCACAGCCATATACATTACTTCTTAGTATGCATGAATCCAATAGTTTCTTTTTTAAACAGGAATATTTAAGAGGCATTTAAGTGGTTGTGGATCCTCATTTCAGTAAACACATGAGAAGGCATTCATTGTGTTTAAATATAATAAATACAGCTAAAATCATGCATCTGGGTCAATCCTCTGCATGTAATCAGGATTATGAAAATTTAGTTTCTCTTATCTTTCTCAATAAATGGTCTATGTACAGACGACTGGAAATTTATTCAGACATGGTCTTGCTATGTTCTTGTTTTTTCCTCCCTACAAATCTGACTGATTTCAAATTCTGTCAGTTGCTCTGGTAGCTAAGAAAAGTGCCAAAATGTGGTTGCTGATTTCTAAGCTGTGCTCAAGTTCTTTTGGAGACAAAATCTCATGCCAAGGCATTGCAATTGCAAGTGTTCAGCGCATTTTAATGACTTACTCTTTTGCTTCTTACTGCTGACCACATGTCATTATAAAGGAAAAGGTCACTGAAGACCTTAAGAAGGCAAAATCCAAATAGACACAAAAGGGGTAAAGGTGACTGGAAAAGGTTTTGATTTAGTTTACACCTTCTCCAAGATTTCACTGTCCTGAACCTCCCAGTCCTCTGACTGAGGTTCCTTCAGCCCCAGTTGTCAAAGCCCTCCTTCACCCACTGCCTTGCCCACAGCTCCTCTCAGGAGTTGCCCAGAGGCAACCCAAAGAGACACAGCACATCCAGGGGGAAATCCTAAAATCTGGTTATTCTGAAAAATCTGACAAATGGAAGGAGGCCCATCAGTTTGATGGCTCTGTACATGTGTGGTGGGAAAAAAATTGTCAGAGGCATAGGGGGAATCCCTTTTGTTTCAAAAGTGCTTCTTCAAAGAAACAGACATCCCTATCTCTCTTTGAGGAAGGCACTGTGTGGGAGGCTCTGTGGGCCCTCCTACAATGCCATGACTGAGAAGCCTGTCTTCAACTGGAGCTTCACTGAAAATGCACAGTCCAGATAAAATACAAAGACACAAAGAGTAAATAAAGAAGTAGTCAATGCTAAGCAAAGTGTGGGCCGAGGAATTCTGCCTCCTAAGGAGGTGACAGTCAAATGAAGCTAGCTCATCATGTGTGTCAAAAGCAGCATCAGACAGGTAAATAGCAATTCTACACTTCCCTCCTACTCTAAAATTCCACCCTTAAAACACAGGGTATTTTAGGAAGCTTCCTGCTGACAGGCACATCCTGCCCAGGATTACATTTTAATAGTTCTTCTTTTACACAAACATTTAATTTATACTTATAGTCAACATGCTATTCCCATGCAGTCCCTCGGGAGGAACAAAACATGCAAAACACAGAAAGGGTGGTAATGAAAAGGAATAATCAATCTGCATTCGTTGATAAATTTGCAGATAATGTAGTAGACTACTTACTATGGTTCTGTTTTTATCCAGAGGGCAACTTTTTATCTTTTGGATAAACTCTGTAGACTCTGACAGAAAACAGTAGCCATTTTCAGTCCAGCACAGCTGAGGTTGGCACATCATCTGGAATGAATTTGTGACATTCAGCACTCCAGGATCGTAGTTTTTTGGACAAAAATCCACAAAATGCCCCAAAACTATTTTCTAAGTAAAGAAAAACTTCCATATAAATTTAGATTTTTTGAAGTAGCAATAACATCATTATAACACATTAAAGCTAATTTCACAAAGATGAGGTTACAGGTTTTACTTGTTTTCTGCAGCCACTTCAGGACATTGCAACATGGTGCTTCTTGAAGGACCAGGGGACAATTAGGTTTTCATCTTGCTAAAGCCAAAAAGTACTACCTATCCACACACTGGCTTGACTCAACAACACAGCCCCTAACACCTTTATTCTGTTGATACAATATCCCTTAATCCTTTAGTTCCCATTCCACAAGTGGTAAATTGGCCCAGCATCTTACTCCTTTTTCCACGGAAGATAATGTGTCTTAAAATTAACATTGACTGTCTCTTAAAACCCAATAAATTAAATTGTCTTTCCTCAGCCAGCAGCAGGAGTAATGGAAAACATTTCTCAGAACTAGTTTGTTCAATTTCTACAAAAGCGTTTGACCTAATGATCTGTTTTAGCAAATTGGTATGACTTACTGATAAGCATACAGCAAAAACCAGCTATGCAATTACCTGTCACAAGTCAGCTATTTTATACAAAATTAAAAATTATACACAAACAGATCAGGAATATAGTTTGAATAAATAAATTAATTAAAATCTCCAGTTCCATCACAATAGATGAAAAAAAGGTAGTAAAGGTGCTAGAAATAACAGCTTGACAGCATGCAATTTAACTGCCAGGGTACTGAAAATCTCATCCTACATAGTATTTAACAAGATCATCAACATCTACCTCTGGATTAATGCAGTATGGAAAAGGATAATCAGCTAGCTAAGCATAAGATCTGACGTTTAGATGCAAGAAAATCAGTAAATTGTGATACGTTAAATTCAGCATAACTTCATTAACAACTGAGCAACCAAGTTTTGTGCTCAAATGTAAAGACCTTTGGCAAACTTTTTCCTTTGTAGCACTACCAGAAGAGAGAGGAAAAGGCCAGGCTGCAGAGGGTTAAGGATTAGAGAAGGGCTTGTCACTGTGAAGAGGTACAGTGACCAAGTGGGATGGTCAAAATGGGTACTACACTGCCACAGAAAACAGCTAAATATTACTTTTTAATGAGACTGTGTCCATGAGCTAAAAGGAAGGGAAACACAAAGGTTCAGTACAATGAAACAATTCAATTTTATCGTCTTGTGTTGGAGTGTAAGTGCTGACAGTGAAGTGTCAACTACCCTTCTCCCTCGCCCAGGCCAACCTATACCTGTAACAACTGATACAGGACAACTTCACCTATCTCCTAATCAATGGGGTCTAGATCAAAACCCCTCTGGACTACACGGGATCTGACTTGCTGATACATAATGAAACAAAGTGATAGATAAAGTCTTGCAAATGAAAATGGGAACTAGCAAGGTGTCTTTGGGAAGCTCCTTGCCAGAAGATACTATCTTGTCTAACCAGGTATGTTAAAAGGAAAACGCCCCCTAGCACTCCCATGTTGCACAGCTAGTCCCTACAGCACAGACATAGTTGAGAGCTATGGCATATCAGGCCATGTGGGCTCCCTCACAGACGCCACTCACTTCCGAGGATGGCAGCTACAAAGGGCACAAAGGGAACTCTGGATTTTCTTTACTTGCTGCTAATTAGCTTTTTCACTTATCTTCTGGATGTCTCAGCTTCAGTCCTACCTTCTTTTATCTCTCCCTATTTTTCTTGCCTTCTTTCCCCTTTCAGATTATTATATGAACTCATGCCACCCTTTGCTCCGCCTGACAAAGTTGCACACAATCCCTCTATCACACTTTTCTTCTCTGGTCTTCACAAAGCATAAAGTTGTGAGTACCATGTTCCATGCCCTGCTTCACTGGTCCCTCTCAAGGCAATGTATTTTGAATAACTAATTACAGAACCCTTGAGGCTGGAAAAGATCATGTCCAAGCATTAACTTAAAAATGCCAGGTCCACCACTAAACCCTAAGTACCACATCTACAAGTTTTTTGAATGCTTCCAGGGACTGCTATTCCATCAGTGCCCTGGGCAGCTTGTACCAAATGCCTGACAACACTTTCAGTGGATAAAGCTTTCCTGTATATCAAATCTAAACCTCCCTGGGTGCAATTTGAAGCCATTTCCTCCTATTCTATCACTTGTTACATGGGAGAATTGACATTACTGTGCTGTTGGTATATACATGGTGATACGGCAATTTTAGTACCATTGCCATTGTCACCTGTCACCATGCGCTCCAATTCCTGCAATGAAAAGCCATGAGGAGCCCTTGAACTTCTACTGCTTCATGACTCTGCTGGGGGAACTTTTCCCCACAGGAAAAGTTTACCCCACTCACTCCTCATTACAGCCCTTGGTGTCTGTCCCTTAAGCCTCTACCTAGAACTTTTGAAGTGTATTTTGAGCTTCCATGGGATAAAAACATTTAGTAGCATAGCCTTTTCTGTTACCTCACATTTTGCTCTATTCCCCTCAATAAGCATTCTCTGTAAGAGAGAGCTATAATTATACTTGAAGTCAGAGAAAAATAGTAAGAATATAGCCAAAATGTGAGCAAGATGGTTCTCTTTTTAAAGTATTTCAATTAAACTCACCCAGTGTTGGTCTTCATGCTAGTTTTAAAGGTTCTGTGTGGCAGTGACTGGGTGCAGAGCTTTAGAGGTCTCAGACTGACAGCATAGCAGCTAGCTTCTGGTGTCCACATACAACTATACACAGACTTTACATGCCAGTTCCTTAGGTTGGCTTACAGCCATTATTTTGATTTATATCCTCCTCACATTTATTAAAGACTTGGGAATGCTGACTTGATACTGCCCAGAATATGATGCCACTCAAACACAACTATTTCTTACTCTTTGAGAGCCACGTCACTTATTCCTAGGCAAGGTTTTGACCAGACATTCATATTTTCATGCGTGTTTCTATACATCCTCTCCATGCTGCACTGTAAAAGGCACTTATTTAACTGGTGTTCGACTAAGAACCTCTATGGGCCATGCTGGGGGCACTTTTCCCCACAGACACCTCTTCACCCCAGCAAGCTCATTATCAGTATTCCATGCAGGAGGGTGGTGCAAGACATTAAGTAATACCAATAATGAAGGCATTTAATATTGGACCAGTATCATATCTTGGGGTATGTCACTAGTCAGTAGACAATAGTGGAACTCAACCACTGATCATAATGAAAGTAAGCCCTCTGAGCCTGGCAGCTCAGCCAGTTTTCAGTCCTTCTCAGTGTACGGTTATCTAGATCATACCTCATCACTTCCTATACAGTGATGTTGCAGGAGATTGTCAAAAGCCACACTAAAGTTGCGATAAACATGCATATCCACAAACTTGGATTAGAAATCTCTCTGTAAGGCTAATCATCCTTACAGAACAACCATTAGTGCTGAAATACTTTAAATCAAGATCATAAGCAGCAATGCCCAAGGAGTGGCTGAGGTCACTTGGTTTGTTTAGCCTGGAGGAGACTGAGGGGAGCCCCCATTGTAATCTGAAAAATCCTTATGAGAGGAAACAGAGGAGCAGGCATTCATCTCTTCACTCTTATGACCACTGACAGGACTTGAGAAAACAGCATATAGCTGAGTTAGGGAAGGTTTAGGTTGGATGTCAGGAAAAAGTTCTTCCCCCAGAGGGTGGTCGGGCACTGGAACAGGTTCCCCAGGGCAGTGGTCACAGCCCCAGGCCTGACAGAGCTCAAGGAGCATTTGGACAACGCTCTTGGGCACATGGTGTGATTCTTAGGGTATCCTGTGCAGCGCCGGGAATTGGACTCGATGATCCTGATGAGTCCCTTCCAACTCAGCATATCCTACAATTCCAAGATTTTCTTTTCTTTTTTTCTTCACCATTTTAGGGCTTAACTTCTCCGAGAAGCAAGGAAGGTGATGTTTTCCTTTATTTTTCTTCACTCTCGCTGACTGGCACACCCTTATGGGAAGGGTGCACGAATCCCTCTCTATTCCCCATTTTCCCACAGACGCCTTCTGCCCTCAGGGCGGGAGGCGCGCGCGGCGCCCGTTGCCCCGGCGACGCGGCCCCGAAGTCTCGCGAGGCGGCGCCCCGCTCTCGCGGGCAGGGCGGAAGCGGCCGCCGTGTTTACAACCCGCGCCGGGGCCGGGACGCGCCGGGCCGGGGGCACCGGCGAGCGCCCCTCGCCCATGTGCCCGCAGCCCCCGCCGCCCATGGAAGTGATGGAGGGGCCCCTCAACCTGGTAAGCGCGGGGAGTGGAGGGGAAGGGGGGCGCGTCCGGTCAGCCGGTGCCACCGCTGCTCCCGCCGCTCGGACAGCGGGGAGAGGGTGACACCCCTCGGCTCCTACCCCCGGGCAACCAGGCAGAGAGGCGCGACCTGAACAGAAAAAGGGTCTCTTGCCGCCCTTCTTTCCCCCAAAACACCTGCTCAGGTCTCCTGTCAGGCCCTGGCCGGACGGGAGCGGGGCCCAGCGGCCGTCCCGGGCCGGAGGCGGTTCTGGGGAGGGAGGGAGGGAGGGGGTGCGCTCGTCCGCTCCCGCCGGGGACAGCGCTGCTCCGTGCCCGGGAGCGCGGCGAGGGGGGCAGCGCCGGGGGTGCGTGTCGTGGCGTGCTTACATTGGAGGGGTGTGTGGGGACATCGCGTTGCGAAAGCGAGGGACAAGGGCAGTTCGGGAAGGAAGCGTCTAGAGGAAACGTTTAGATGACATAGGCCATATCCATGAGTTTCAAGAGTTTTAGAGGCTTGTCAGGACCTAGTATTGGCTAAGTGCTTCCTTTAATTTCAGAAGGTGAAATGCTTTAAAACCTTAAATCAGTAATTGTTCTGCTTAAACTAAATTTCTAAGGAACCTGAACTGAAACACAGTCTAAAAACTGCTTCTTCACAAAAGCTAATCAGATATTAAATGGTCTAAATTGGCAGGTCTCTGTCCCATAGACAAGATCTAGGTCAAGAAGAGTTAATTCTCTGCTGCCTTGTGGGTTTTACCAAAGCTGTATCTTGGCTATGTGGTGATACACAGAGCATGCCCTTAGAAAACAAGTTTTGGTCCAGCAGTCCAGTTAGCCAGAGGCAGCACACTGAGAACACAGCTGTACTGCTTCCAGGAATGAGTTTGATCCAGGAATTGTTTAGACATTGCCATGCAAACCTCAGAGACTTGTTTCATTTTAGGTTTTAATCAAAGCTTATTTATTCCAGGATGGTGTCGGCCCTGACAAATCATTGCCTACAGAGTCAATCAGGTATTTCTAGGTTGCTCTCCCTAGTTTCAGAAAGACTTATACAACTGTCACTGCAGACCACCTATGGAATTAGGGCTGACAGTGTACTAGGAAGATGGTCTATTTACATCTGTAGATTCTGCAGTGGTGCACAACCACTCTGGGTATGTCAGCATCATACTGTCTCACTTTTTACTCTGTCTACTGAAAGATTAATTGAAATAAGAAACAGCAGGAAATAGGAAAGCTCTTGTAACCTGTTGATATCATGGGGTAAAGTCAGGCAAACTTAAAACATGGTAAAACAGGAGGACTAAACTATAGCTATCTCACGGACCTTTTTGAAAAGCAGATCTGGTGCATAAGATTCTAAAGAGAAAATATTCACTAGTAAATGTCTGAAAGTAGCAACTTTTTTTGGCAATATCATCAGTCAGTAATGTTTCTTACTGAGGCCATTTAGAGATTGTAGGAGTGACACAACTTTGACTAAAGCCTGGTTTAGTCACAACTGTGACTAAAGCCTTGCAACCACAATAGGAGCGTACAGTTACTGTGCCTGTCTAGCTCCAGGCTGACAATAATGTAATGGATGATACAGGAAAAAGAGTTGCTTTACATGCTTTCATACACAAAATTATGAATTTGCCTGTGAATATGTTCTTACTGCCTGAGAGTGTTCTGAAATACAAAAACTTTTCTTGAAGCTGCTGTGCAGTATAGTCATGGATCATCATATACAGAAAAGTGACACGTCCATTGAAGTTGTGTCAAGCACCATGGAAACTCCTCATGATAAGAGGGCTGAATGGGTACAGTACCATGGTTAGAACATAGCTACATGAACAGGAAGGAGTAACTACAATTCTGCAAAGCTCTTCTGTTCACAGCCCCTCTCTGCTGTGGAGCTTCAGATTGACAACATCATTCAGGGAAGGTGCCAACCTCCAAAATAAGAATGTTCATTTAAGTTTTTGATACTATCTAGTGCTACCTATTGCACTCTCTTTTCCCATAAATTTCTTCTCTTACCTAAATCTAGTTCCAGTGAATTGGAAAAGCACAACTTTTTCCAAATGTGCCAATGAGGAAAATAAAGCTACCAAAAGAAAAGGAAAACCAACCAGAGCCACCAAATCACCCAACACCTAAACTACAAAGTGATTTTGGATACAGTAATCATTAGTCTTATTTAACTGCTGTCAGTGGTTTAAATACAAAATATTTTCCCTCTTCCAATACATCATAGCTTGACAATTTTCACAAAACTGATTTTTCATCAGTCAAGGCTATTCATTAGAATTTACCACAGTACTTGAATCTTGCTTTGTCTTGTAAAAATTGTCCATTAATAGTGGATCATCTAGTGGAGCATTTAGTCTTAGTTACTATAAAGCATGGATACTGTCCTGATTTTCCTGGCCACTTGATCTGACCACAAAAAACCCTAAACAAACACAACAACAACAAACCAAAAATCACACCCCACCCCTTACACTTGAATGCCATATCTTATATTCTCCTGGCTTAAATTATACTCTTTTTCTGAAACTTCTAAAATATGCATTTCCCTAAAATAATATTTTATCTTTATGGAACTGAGTCTTCTTCAGCCTCACACAAAATTTTTTTTAGGTTATGCCATGGAACTTAAAACCAGCATGAAGTAAGTGGAGTCCCTGCACCAGCAGGTAGCTATATAGCAGGTACCTAGTCCAGCTGATTACTTATTTCCAAAAAACATCTCAACAGTATTTTTACAAATTAAAACTTACATTGTAAAGGCATGAAGATAAGTCTTCTATGAACACTGTATGTTTTTACAGAGCATCTTGAGGGCTTCTCTGTGCTGTTTGCTACAGGGGCACTTCCTACTGCCATCTGATTTGGGCAAAGAATTTTGCTCTCACATCCAGCCATAATTTTACCCTTAGGTGTAGGAGCAAAAGTTACAAGTTAAGAAGCACAACCACACACTGCTGACCATCAGAAGCTTGGAAGTAACACAGTAAAAGTGAGGCAAATAATATTAACCTCAGGAAGAGACTAGAAGTTGCTCCTTAAACAGAGTTTGACATCCAGGACTTCATAATTCTGCAGATTCTACTTTCACAGCTCAGTATTGTCCTGTAGCTGAGGAGCCATGCCACCTCTGCCTTGTATTCTTCCTACAAGGTAGTAGTATTTGTATGGTTTATAATAAAATACAGTCCAAAATCTGATTGATATCTGTCACCTCTTAAGTTTCCTGAAGCATAAAGGACCTAGCTTGTAGAGCTGCTGTTTTAGTGAAAACCAGAAAGCACAGACCAATAGCTGGAGTGAGAATAGCGCAAAGTGTGTGTTCCAAGAATCTCATATAACGAAAGCTTTTAATATTAATACTGCTAGCTGTCAGTAGCAGCCATTCCAGTGCAAGCCAATCAATGGTTTACTTTAATGAATTATTTCAAAGTGAAGTAACACTACATCCACACAAAGGTAAAATAACAAGCAGAATAAATATGCAATATGGGAGTGTAGGAGGAGAAAATAGAAAACATCTACAGAAGTTCACTAGAGACCAGAGAATTTAAACCACACATGTTAATGTGTTTGAGACTTAATACCAGCACTTCTGTCATTTTCATTGGAAAACCAGAAATATTAGGTTAATCTACAGAAACATCCATGGAACCCCATTTGTTTTCTTGGATTTTTTTTTTTTCAGTCTTAACCTGACAGCTACTATACGTAGTCTTCCAGTGTAAAACGAAACCAAAAAAAGGCAGATGCACTAAATTCTGAAGTCCAATTACAGAGAACAAGCTTGTAAGGTAACAAAAGGGGAAGTATCACTAGTCTGACATGCTTAACACAAAGTCTGTTTTTACCACAGTGGTGGAAGAACCAAAAGGTGTGAATCCACAGAGGCAGCAGTATATCTGAGTAAAGTGGCTGAGTGCATCAGATACTCAGCTGAACAGCCAGATCTGTAATAGCCACCTTGGAAAAGCTGGACAAAGTTGTGTGCAGGCATGTAACTGCTGTAAGAGCACAACACAAAACTGTTCCTTGTGGCACATAAAACAACTTGCAGCAGCTCCCAGTCAAGAACATAATTAGCTAAGCAATGGGTGGCTGACAGGTGTTATTTCCTCACTGTACCTGTGCTGTTTGGGTACCTACCAGGAGTGCCTTTCTGCTGTGTCACACTGGCATTACATTCCTGTCATCAAGCCACAGAGTTCAGCTCTGAGTAAGCATGACCAGCAGTTTAAAGACCCAAACGAAGCCATCTCAGAGAAGCCTGGTGAGACAGGCTGAAGGCACAGCTGAAGCCTTTCTGCCCCATTTGTTTTGAAATTGTTGCTCTTGGAAGCTTGTTTACTGGACAATTGTTTGTAATGGTTCAGATGCTCCTATTGAGAGGTAGCTCAGTTGCTGTAACAGCTTGAGCCTTGTGGTCATACAGAAGCCCAGACTGGTTTTGTTTATCAGGGCAGTGGAACAGTTCTCACTTATCTTGTAACCTTCAGTTAGCAAGACTTGTACTTGTGTAGTACCAGCTGTGACACATTATATATGGGGACAAGAAGAACAGCCAAGCAGCTGAGAACTGTAGGCACACAAAATAGCCCTGGGGAGGTGATGGAGTCACTGCCCCTGGATAAGGAAAGACCAGACATGACACTCAGTGCTATGGTCTAGTTGACACAGTGGTGTTCAGTCACAGGCTGAACTCAATCTCACTGTCTTTTCAAACCTAATTCATCCTGTGAGTCTGAAAATGGCTCTGAAAAACAAGTTGAAGCATTTAGTGCTTTTATCATACTGAATAGGTGAAAAGGAATCGAGTAAGGTTGATTTGACTATGCAGTAGGTAAAAGGATACCACACCTTAATGAAGGTGCAGGTGATCAGGGAAAGGGCTGCAGCTCTGCCTGTATAGGGTTTTGAAGACTCCACCTAACCAGAGCAGTATGAATGCAAGCTGGGTTCATTCCAGATCTTCTAATTGCATTTGCATGGTGAGGAACTCAGAATAATCATTTTATCTGAAACTTAGAATAGGTTGGGAACACATGCATAGTCAATTAGAACTATTCAGTCAATTAATGGGGGTTGCCTAAACAACTGCTTGCTTGTCTGCCCATATATTTAAAGTCTAATACTATTGCTTACATGCGAGGTGAACTTTAACATCTTTACAATTCAATACAAAGTGAGTGAAGGGTCTGTATTTTCAACATGAACATTCTCATAATAGTATCACATACTTGTTTTGCTCTATAGGAACACTAAACTGTAATTTACACAGTTGAGTCATTGTTCTGTCAACCTTGCTAAATACAGGCTTTCAGAAACAGAAAATTGATCTAACATGTGACTGGTGGTCTTGGTTGAACATCCACAATGGGTTCTGGCATTTTTTGGTTGATCTTCAGTAATTTTTCTCTACAGAATACAAGTATTAAAAAATGGGGGCTTTGTTCATTTGGTAAAGCTACACCATTACCATTTCTTTACTTTTACTGCAAATACAGTCTCATTTTTTAGCTTAAGTTACAGTACAACTCATTATTTTTACTTTTAGTGCAACTGCCAGTCAATACAAGCATTTTGCATAGTCACCCTCATCAAGGTTGCACTTTTTTTAATAAATGGATAGCCATAGTTTATTCTTGGACCTCTCAGATCAAGTTTTGGACTTGTATTCTCTCTTCATTACATTTTTTCACTACATATGAGGACATACACATTCAAATCTTTCAAAATTCACTATTTGCTGGTAAGAATGGGTTTGAAAGAGGCTTCTGTAGGTGTAGCCTCTGACAGAGTGTGTGTGGGGTGGGGAGAACCATGGTGCACCACCTTGTCCTACCCTTTGTGGCCTGCTGCTGTAAACACCCACATGGAAAACACTTAACACTCTTCTGGATAACAGAGAAGCAATGCAGTGTATACTTTGACTGTTCAAAATAGAAATCAGACCTATATCCTTAAGGAAACAAATCCTAAAGTAGATCTCTCATCTCTTAAAAAAAAACCTTCCCCCTTGTTTTCAGCAACAGGAGAGCACAGGTATTAATCTTTTCTGGCAAGAATAACTGGTATGCACAGTCCATAACATAAAATAGATGATAGCAGCATCAAACAGTGGTTTCACTTAAAACATTTACAAAGAGAAACTTCTTTGCAATTAAACTTTCATCAGGCCCCATCATTCTAGCAGCTGGGTTTTTCCTGCCTTTGTCATTTTAAGTAAAGTGCTGTAATCTGTGCTCCATAATCCCATTAAAATACATCATTTTCTGGTGAGCCCTTTGTAACATACTAAGAAGGCTGTAAGCTTAACATCTTATGCAAGGCTTTGTCCAGTGAACAGCTGTTCCCATTAGTGGAACAGAGAAAAACAAAACATACCTGTCTCAGCTGCAGGAGCACTCTTGCACATGACTGCTCTTAGGAGAGGGTAGTAGGCCTACACTATTTGAAAATGTGTACTACATCTGCCCTTTTTTTAAAACATTATTTTTATACTGTTGAATCAAACCTGTTTTTTTCCTGTTAGTCTCCTTTCCACATTAGCTAGCCATCAACTAGAATTGTATGATAAGAGTAGCAGCTTTCCTTCCTTATCCCCACAACCTAAGCCAGGATCATACTGTGGTAGTCCTTTAAATTGTAAGATTATGCTGTGATTAGAAAGAAAATATTGTTACTTTTTCCTTTGAGGAAACAGCAATAGATCTGGCAAGTGGGCCTCATGGCTTCATTTTTCACAGCCTGCAGTCACATCATTATGTAGCCTATAGTGGGAAAAACCAAAAAAAAAAAAAAAAAAAAAACCCACAAAAGAAGTGGAGTGTTATATTTTGGTTAATGCTATAAGTAAAGAGGACACTCTCATTGCTGTTCTAGAGGATTGTTTGATTGGGCTTTATTCTGCTGTTCAGAGATTACATAGGCAACAATTTGGGCTAGTTGAGTAGAAAGATCAAATAGGAACACTTCCCTAGAATATCAGTACAAACTTAATAAAGCAAGTGTCATCCCTCAGCATCTCAACTACATTTACAAAGAGCGTGGAAAAATGTCTCACTTACCTTCCACAGTTAGTCCAGAGTGCTTCAAATCACACAGTAAGGCTACCCAACTCTCTTAAGGACCAAGTCTAGTGGGGCAAGGTGAGGAAGCTTTTTAGCTTGGCCATCCTTCATTCACACCTGCTTCCTTTTACAAGAGTCAAGTTGTTACACCTGTCCATTTGCCTACTGGGAATTCCTGCTCATCAGGATTGGGAGGGACATCTGAAAGTAGTTGTCAACCTGCTTCCCCTTTTCAATTCTATAGCTTCTTAATAAATTATAATTATTCTACACCCCATCCTGCATTAGTTTCCAGCACTGCAAGTGGAAGAGGAAAGAGAAGTCAGATCTATAAACCTACCACAGTCAAGCAGCAGGTGTTTCTGTAATCACAGCAGCAAGACCAAAGTCAAAGCAATCCTGCTTGAATCTGCTGGGAACCAGCACTGAAGCTCCAGAGCTGTTGTGTAAATACCTTCCTCTGTCATGACATCAGACCAGGGATAAACTTGAGAGTAATCTTCTCTTTATGACAGAGGACCAGTTCTTCCATTGCCAGTTTTATAATGGGATACAGGCCACTCTGAGTTCAAAATAGATGTGCTAACAATGGTTGGAAGCTGCATGACTGAGGGCAACTGAGCCCTAAGAATAAACCATCAGAGTAGACAAGATGTAGAAGCTCATCCATGATAATGGCTAGTAAGCATCCAAATACTTCTGTTGTATTCATAACTTGCTGCTAGGAAACAGCACCACTAATTTCTTCAAATTGCTTATTGATAAATAAGCTGCCATGAAAGTAGCAGAAATTCCTTGGTCTTTCCATAATCAACTAATTGGAACAAACATGGGTTAGAATAAATGAGCAAGTATTTTCTTGTCAACCTGTCAGGAAAAGATAGGAAAATAGGAATTCCTTGCCCATGACTGACTGCAGAACAGCTAGTTTTCTCACACAGGGCTGTGCTTAAAACTGAATTTTTTTTTTCTGGTGTGGCTCCTGTTGTTTTCATTGGGAATTCTGTTGCATCAGAGTAAGATGGCCTGGCATGTATATTTTGATGTAAGAGCAAGAAAGGCATTGTGACCTTGTCATCAGAGGATCCTAGGTTTTGTTTTTGCCAGCATCTATGGACTGTTGTTTTCCTAATTTTATTCACAGTTCAGCCCAGCTTCTTCAGACTCTCTTCAGCTTCACTGGAAGTTAATTGAGAATGGAAATAATTTAATTGCTCAGTGAAATAAGAACTGAATGTCCTCAGATGTTCTGCATGTGCTTAAGTGATCTGAGTAAGATCACACTCCAGCAGTTTAAAACATACATGAATAATGTTTGAAAACAATGGGACTCAAAATCTTATATGTAAAAACTCGTAAATGGAACTTGTCCTCTGACTTGTTGAATTGCTGTCTTAGCTCTTTGGTTTCTGGCTATTCTATTTCCTCTTTCCCTGTTTTTTTTAGACCTGCCCATGCAGTTTGCAGAAGCAGCCTGTATCAATACTAATTTACTGAAAAATTGTTTTGCAAAGAGCTAGCTCAGGTATTTTTATATCCATGACATAGCTAATTTGTAATGGGACAAGCTGCCAGGAATAACCAAGGAGATGGCTCTATTTGTGCTGATACTGTTTGTTCATGTCAAAGGGAAATAAGTTTATCTTTCTGGCATATATCGTTTGTAGGAGTCCATAGAAAAAGGCCATAAAACAGATGATTTTCCAATAGGAAAACACTTCCTCTTCTGAGATTATTTAACCTCAGGGTAGAAGAAATGGGAAATGCTAACAATGCTCTGAGGATTCAGTGAAGGTGAGGAAGAAGAATATAACAAAGAATATTTCTTGTGAAGAATCAAGGAGTTGTGTTTTAGGTTTTTTAAGAACACACCATATTAGCATATGAAATCAGTTTTAGGAAAGCCAAATGTCTTCATGGAGTGATGTAACTGCCACGGATTGCTTAAGAACAGCTGTTGCCCAGACAGATGTTTTCTGTACAAGTCATTCTCTTCTGTGGTGTCAGAGCTGCTAAGATTCTGGTAGAACACTGAACTTACTGTAATACTGTAGGGCATAACTCCACTTGGCAGTCAAAAATTACAAACTGACCTGCATTTTGAGACTTGTATTTAAATGGATGTTAGTATCATGTAAGTATCAGTAATTGATGTCTGCTTACTTCAAGCTCAATACAGAGTAAAGCAGTCCTGAAAAGTGTGTGTAACTGACAGTCTCACCAGCTAGTGCTTGTAGCCTTTCACATTACACAGCTTGTCTTGGAGGAAGGGCCATAAAATCCATGTCTTCTAGTAATGACAAAGAAGACTTGCTTTCATGAATGTTGCAGTGCTGGTTATGCAATAGTTTCTCACTAAGCATATGCAAATACTTGCATCAAATGTTTGCTTTCAGCAACAACCTTAGTCTGTGTTGGTGGTTTACATTAGTGGTTTACAAATACTAGTATAGATTTAATTGCTGTATAGCAACAACGTGACTTTGATACTTTAAACTATGGCTGTGCTGCAACCATTAATTGGTGTAAGCTGAAGACAAAAAAAAAACAAAAACAAAAACAAAACAAAAAAAAAGGGAAAAAAAAAAATAAAACAAACAAACAAACAAGTTATTCACCCAAGAGGCAAAATGTCTTGGGTATGGGGCAGCAGAAAATGTCAAATCAGCTGTAAGATGTAACACACTTCAAATATATTGCATTCTTCCAGATAAATTGGTCCAAAATACTTATAACTTCTCATAACTTCTTTTGGCCTAATGTTCTTTTTACATGACTATGATAAGTGCCTGCTTAGAAAGGGGAACGTGTGCTTTCTGAGGAACAGCTTCAAAAGTATTTTGTTGTCTACATACCAGTTTTGCTGCATTAACAAACTTCAGTTCTTACCAGTTCAGACTCTTGTAAGGTAGTATTAAAGAAGAAGTCCAATTGCAAAGCTTGGAAGGGAGTGAAGATCTGAGCCTAAAAGCCTGAGAATTGGAATCAGTACAGGTTTTTCAGATGTATTGGTTACTTTAAAGACAGGTATAACTATTTGTCCATTTACCCTCATTTATAAAATGTTCTTTTTTAAATTTTAAGGCTCACCAGCAAAGCAGAAAAGCAGACCGCTTGTTGGCAGCAGGGAAATATGAAGAAGCAATTTCTTGTCACAAAAAAGCTGCTGGTGAGTAGCTTATTTCTCACATTTCAGCTCTTAAAATCAGGTTTTAGATTTGCATGCACCAAGCCTGTCTTGAGGTCAAGAAGTGTTTGGACAATGTCCCTTCCAACTCAGCAGATTCTGTGATTCTGTGTGAGTAGAATGTCTAGTTACTTGCAAAATTTTTATTTTTAAAATGTTTGTTTTTCAGTTCAGATCAAGAAGCCTTTTGAAAATGTTTTTTCTTATATGAGCAGCTCAAGTCAGACATTTCCAAAGTTGTTTAGATTGGGGGTGGTTATCACTGTGAAGGCAGATCTTGACTGAAGATGAAGCCAACACCTTGTGGTATGCACAGAATGAAGTTGTGTACATGCTCTAAGCCAGTTTAACTTTATACTTTGCATTTTCTTTACTGCTTTCATAGGCAAGGTTACAGTGCTTTCTCTGTTGGTAAAGGACAAATGTTTGCTTACAAAACTTCCCTTTCCTAATGTCTGCATCAAGGCAGCCAAGAACAGGTGATGGGCTCCCTAGAACTTGAGTAAAACAGCAGCTTGCATTATAGACCTCAACACTGCAGGGACAGCCTCTTCTCTGTGAGATCTTTTGTGCATTTACCTGTCCATTTAAATAGTCCTGCTTAATTTTTTTTGTGTTGGAGTCCCTCAGCTCTCTGACAGTGTGCAGCTACTTGGCAGAAGAAGAAAGGAGGTCTTAACTGGTGCAACAAGTAGGACATTTTCAGTGACAGGGCTTGTGTGGAGACAAAGTAAGTGGCTGCTCTGAGCATGGTAACCTAGATACCAGGCGTTCCGGCTCCATTCATAAATACTAGAAAACCCCATAAAGTGAGAAACGAATAGTTTCTTTGGTATTTATTAATTCTCAGAGTGATGAGAGATTGCACTTACTCTAAAATGCATACTTTTTTATTTCACTTCATGTACCAAGATAAAACCCAAAAATACAGTGAACGTTTCTTGCCTTTGTCTTGCATCATTCCAAATTCAGTTGAGAATTTCTCATACATTGTCATTTTCAGCACTAGTAAGATATGCTTGAAGTCTTTCTGGAAATTGCTGCTGCTCTAAAAACAAACTGGAGTGACCCAAGCCAGCAGGATGCTATGGGAAGGGTGTAGTGTGTATTACAAGGTCTTACACTAATTTTTTCAGACTTCTGAAAAACAGCAGGTGTTTCCAGCCACTGTAACTTGGTAAATACTTTCCCTCTAGACTGCTGCCTTTATGTGGGGATTGAGCACACAGGCCTGAAGGCTTTCCTTAGCTTTTCTGGAAGCGTTCAGGTTTCTCAGCCGTGCAGTAAGTGCTGATGGATGTTCTGTCCCGCAGGGTACCTTACAGACGCGATGAAGCTGACCCAGTCGGAGCAGGTGAGACCAGAGCGCGGCAGATGCCAGAAGCAGCCACAGCCCCGTGGTGTGCCCATGGGTCCCATTGTGTCTGATCACACCCTTCCTGGGTATTAGCCTTTGCAAAATTTTTTGAACCCTTGGCAATTGCACAAGTGTGCAGGAGTTCCACAAGTGTGCTAATACTAATCTTTCTAGTCTGCCAGACATCTTCAAGTAGGTGACAGAACTAGTGTCATGTTTAACTTTATCTGTGAGGCACTTAGTATTTTGCTGAGACAAAAAGCCAAACATCTTATCTACAGTGTGTCAGTTTGGTTTAATGCATCCTGATTGGAGGATCTCTAGAACAACAGCACTGACACTTTTTCTTATTCATTGTACAAGTTCATCTGTGAATGTAGTAGGCTGCTCAGCACTTTTGTACCAGCAGGCTTTGACTTTAGCCAATATTATGAAATCAAATAACCCTTGGAGATCAGACATCTGTCTTTGCTCCAATGGGTCATTTTTGTAGAAAAATGGTCTTTCACCCAGGTGAGTTAATAACCGCTGTGCCACCTCCTTCATTAAATCTGGCTGAATCATTTGGGTCCATACCTGGCCTTGGAGCAATTTGCTGCTTCATTTTGGGTGTTATTGATATGGCTACACAGATACCATCATAGAAGCATACAAAAGGTTTGCATGGTTTAGCCAGAGTGTGGCCGTGCATGCCAAGTGAATCTCTTCCTTCTTGGTGTTGGTCATAGGTCAGCTAAACTCCGAATGCCTCTGCCCAGAGATATTGTAGCCTGGTCAGTGACTTACAAACAAAAAGACCAGTAGTTATGCTAAATTTGACAAATCTGAATCTGTTGCACTGTACAAGCAGAGATCACTTCCTGTTGGACTTAATGTCTGAATAACAAAAGCTCCCCCCCTTGGGCATGTAGTGATGCTGTTTATGTATATAGTTAGACACATCTAATTCAATGTTTGTGAATATTTGGGTGGAATTAGGGATCACCATCTAAATTGTTTAATCTTGTTCTTACTCAGGCTCAGCTATCGCTGGAATTACAAAGGGATAGTCATATGAAACAGTTACTGCTCATCCAGGAGAGGTGGAAAAGGGCAAAGAGGGAGGAAAAACTGAAAGCCCAGCAGAGTGCTGACAAGGAAGCAGCCACACATCTTCAGACTTCTTACAAACCATCTGCTGAAGACTCTGATGATCAAAATGTACTGGTTCCTGTTGCTCAGAAATACAGCTCCTCCACAGAGAAACATTCACAGGATATTCGGGGTGTCTTTGACAGGGACCCAGATACACTTTTATTTCTGCTTCAGAAAAAAAAGGAGCCAGTGGAAGCATGTATTGGGAGTAAAGCGCCAAAAGATGACAAAACAATAATAGAAGAGCAGGCAACCAAAATTGCAGATTTGAAGCAGCTCATAGAATCTCTTGTAGCTGAAAATGAGAGATTGAGGAGAGAGAATAAGCAGTTAAAAGCAGAAAGAGCTAGACTCCAGAAATCTCCAGTAGACAAAGAGTTGGATGTAGATACTGACTTTGTCGAGAAGTCAGAGTTGTGGGGTCTGCAGCAGCACTCAGAATCTGCTTCTTCAGCTGCAACTTGGCAGAAGTTTGCAACAACTGCTGGGAAGGCAAAGGACATTCCAATACCCAACCTTCCCCCCCTGGACATCCCATCCCCTGAACTCCCGCTGCTGGAACTCTCTGACGATATACTGAAAGGACTGATGAATAGTTAAAAACCAGGAAAAGTGCTCAGTGTAGTTACCCAAGCTTGAGAAAAGGGAAAGCCACCAGGACAATGGTGATCTGAGGGCAGAAACATTTACCACAATCCTACTGTTGGAGAAAAGGCATTAAGCAACTTTGTTACTGTGAAATACACTTCATATCTGATTTACTTCATGGAAGTTAAAGGTACCATAGTTGGTATAAGATGGTGATCTCTTTAGTCTTTCTCCCAATGTTTCAAACCAAATGACTGCCTGGAGAATGTTTCAAGTAACACAATCCTTCAGGGTTTTTAAGTATGCTATATGTAATAGTTATCTATAATGCCATAAATGATGGTGCAGAACCTAACTGTTATGGTTGCCAGTTGGCTGCCACTTCATATTGAAAAATGCTTTCTAGCATGAATTTCAACTGTGCATTTCATTATGCATAACTTTGTAAATTCAGATACAGTGCAATTTATACACCTCCTAGATGGATTTATGTGCCACACTCTGTATTCCTGACCATGTTAACCTCAAGTCAGGAGAGATTTTAATTTCCATTCTATGAAGGAACCAACTTACTCGTTCTGTCGATGTGGGTTTTTTTGGGGGGTTATCTGTTTACATAACTAATCAGGGTGCATTGAATCTAGTTATATTGGTTTCTGTATAAAGTGTCATGGTTTAAAATGAAAAATCTATACTTAAGGTAAAATACCCTTTTTGTTTTCAGTGATGCATGAATGGAAGTAATTCTAGCTGGCAGTATTTGATTGAAAAAGAAACTGTTTACAGCTTAACCTGATTCAAAAAGGATAGGAAAATAAAAACCAAGGTGTTTTGACACTGTCTGTTACATCTGTACAAATGTTGCTGAGTATAAAGGACAAATTAGTACTTGTACTAAGTATTAGGATACACTTACAGCTGAGCTTCCACGTTCATCATCCAGCAAATTCAAGAAAGCTGGGATGAATTCAGAGGGCCGTGCCCACCTGTGGAGTGACCTGGCTGACAGCCAGGTTCCAGCCCTGCAGAGAGCTGGAGCGTCAGCAGAGCAGCTCTGTGGATTTGCTGGGGCACAGCCCAGCAGGAGCTGTAGGAACAGTGCTGAGGGTGCTGGGTCTGAGCAGGGCTGTGCAGCCTCCTCACACCCATCCCTTCCAGCACGGCTCAGCCCCTGCCCTGGAGCCCAGCTGGGGCTTTCCCAAGGGGTGTTATAGTGTGTAGAGGAGGCATTAATTACCTTCAGCTGTTACTGATTAGTGACGTATTCAGTATTGCAAACTATGGCATTTTAAGTTATTCTTATGCTGTAAAAAGGTTAGTTTGCTTTCTAAGAGTGCATTTTTTTTCCCAAATAGACTTGGAAGTGCAGCAAGAACACCTTACTGCTCTGCAAATTCTCCCCTTACTTCTGTATACCTGGCATCTTCTGTGCTTGAAGGAGCATAGGGACTGGAGGTTAGAAAAAGTCTGTAGAAACAGGTAAGACAAGTTCATTAGAGGAGGTGCCTTGTGCTGAATTGTAGCTGGGGAAATAAAAAAGTTATTTTTCAGTTGGATCAGTTTAGCAAATAGCCCTATCTAGCTGTAATGAGGTGACCTGTTCCAGGTCAGACCCAGCTCACTGCTCCCACCAAAGAGCAAGTCCCAGTCTCTGCTGGCCCCTGCCTGGCTGACTATTCCAGGTAACAAGGCAGAGGAGCATGCTGTTTTAGTCATGTAAGTAAAGCAAAGAAAATAGCACGTGCTCACAAGATGGAGATAAAATTATTTAAGCACCTACCTCATGCCACTGCTGGGGTGGTGGCTCAGGGTTGTTAACTCCAGGACAGACATGTCAGTGGTGTCTGCAAATGGTAGCTAGAGGAGAAGGGAAGAAATTTTTAGGTCTGTTGAAGTCAGAGTTCTTAGAGGTGGGAGTATGGTAATTGCAAGCTCTACCTTCTTATTTTAATACTAAACTGTCCCTTTATGTGTAGCTGCATAAACAAAACACCAGATCTGAAAGAAGCTGCTTCTCTGTGGGAAGGATGGCCAAGTAGGGGCAAAACTCCATACTGCCACTTTTGGAAGTAGCATTAAGACTTCTCTCTCTCCTGCAAAGCAAATGTTTGTTTGTTCTTGCAGTCTGCCTACTCAATACAACTGCTGCCGAATCCCAACTCCAGGCAGTAACGCTGAGCACGGGTGTGTTCCACTTTCGTGAGTGATGCTGAATTTTTTAAAGTAAGGAATTCTTCAGTCTGAGTCCAGAGCTAAGCAATTACTCGGTGCACTGGAATAAGGTAGGTTGTACCGAGAATACTCACCACTAGAGGACAGGTTTTACAGATTGATAGCAATAAACCTAGGGAAATTCTTCTCCCATTGCTATCAGCAATTAATTTGTGTCACAACAATTTAAAACTATTTTAAGTTATTAAACTTGAGAGCGTGGTGCGGCCGGGCGCGGTGCTCCAGCCGGTGTCCGGCCGGATCCCGCTCTGCTCGGCACGGCCATCGGCTGCCACCTGGTGGGAGCCCGGAGCCCGGCTTGGGCCCTGCCGAGCCGCGGGGACCTCTTCCCTTTCTGGCCGTGCCCTCGCTTTTTTCACCGCCAAACTGATGGGCTCGGTGCCCGGGCCTGGAGAGAGTAAGGAAGAGGCGTGGTGCGGGAATGCAGAAGGTGACCGACTAGAGCTGTAGCAGCAGCAACAAAATGGTAAATCACTGGTTGTCACATGGCACATCACCATAGCCTGGCACAGCACACAGAAACATTCCCGGGGTGGTGAGTCTGGGCTGCATTGTTTTACAGTGGACAGAATTAAAGAATCCTGTGGCCCGTTATTTCAAAGTGTCTCACCAAGAACCAATTTTAAGTACACATCCAGACACTGACTTCTATTCATAGACTTTGCTTTAACCACAGAAACCACCCTTGTCTTGGCACTCAGAAGTACTGGCCCTGTTGAATATTGCCAACATATGCTGTGCTGAAAGAAACTGTAATTATCCAATCTCTGGCTGGCTGTATCACCACAGAAAGAGAAAGCAAAGAAAGGCAACTGGGAAGTGATGTGGAGTCTCCTGAGAATAAAATGTGCACTATCAGTTGCTACTTAAAATGATGGCTAAAACCAAAATACAGAAGTGTTGGGTTTTACATTTTGCTTTTATTAAAAGGGGAAAAAGGAATTTTGTGACTGCTTCCTCTGAGAGCATTTCCATGTTCAGGAACTCTGGTAGTGAACTCCTTCCTACTGTCCTCTCAGCAGCAGCTCTTCAGCCATCTGCAGTTCCTGATGACCTGCTTTCAGTGTCAGGAGCTACACCTCATCTAGACTCCCTTTCCCACAAAAGACTGGATCTTCTGAGACCCCTTCGAGTCCAGCTCTGTGCATGACGAAAAGCAAATACAGCCACAACAGCTAATAACATCCTGTACTGAGCTGGGCTAAAAGAGCAGAAAACAAAATCAAACTTCCAGAGCAGTGGCATGGCTGCCGCAAGCCAGGTACAGGCTGGATATTATTTGCCACACCTTCCTACCTGAATATGAGGACTGTGGAGTTCAACTGTATAAAAAGTTCATTATTCCGTAAAGAATCAAGAGCTATGGCCATCTTTTCCTCCACCTTCTTTTTCTCTCATATTTGTTTTACCTGAAGTAATTTCAGCTTACTCAGGGTTTTTGTCTTGTAATCATTTGAAGTGTTCCCTCAGGCCCATTTGCTGCAGGACGTAAGGTATTATTGAGATCAAACAATATGAAATCCTTAGAGCTGTGAAAATACAGGATTTCCTGCCTCAGAGCTACTAAACCCTACTCTCTACTTTCACTAAGGTACCACAGACCCAGGGACTGAACAAAGAAACAGGCACCTGGGACAAGAATATATAGCCTTGGTATGTTTGAAAGGTACCAGAAATGTTCACTTTGGAACATAACAGCAAAAATCCCTCAGTCCACCACTTACCTTTAGACTAAAGGCACATGTTTATAATGAAGCTATTTGCACACAACACATCAGGTGAATCACATCTTCAGTTTGCTATGAGGCAAGATTTTCCTAGCAGCTATTTATAGATGGTGACTTCCTTTTCAAAACCGATGAGAACAAATGAAGAAAGTACAGAGGTTCGTTTGTGTGTGCTGCTGACGCCACAGGGCATTTGCTCCTTGGGCAGTTTCCTGGGCCACCCTGCTGAGATGGGAAGAAAAGATCATGGTGGTGGCCACTGCATGCAAGGACCGCCCCCAGCACTGCGTGCTCTGCTGCCTGCTGGGGTACACCGACCATGGCAACACCACACAGCGCTCCAGCCATCAAAGCACGGGTCAAAGTGTGGACAGCAGGAGCACAGTGCAGAGCTGACATTGTTTGAAGCAAAGCTGGGGGTTAGCAGGGGAAAGCACAGCAGAGACCAACTCCAACAATCTCAACAGGGTGAGGCAGCTCATCCAGCACGGATGTGGGGGAGAGCACAAACATCCTGCTCTGGAAAGCAACAGAACAGGCAATGGTTAGCTGTGGAAGGAGGAAGGAAGGGAAATTCCCAGTTACAGGCACAGGGCAGGGAAGGCTGTCAGCTGTGAGAGCAGAAGAGGGCTTGACACAATGTCACGGGAGAGGGTACAAACAAAATTACCACCTACAAAAAAGGTCAGAGAGCATGAGAACATAGTACTGATCAGATGGGGGGTTGGCCTACACACACAGATCTGAGCAACTTGCATAAAGCTGGAGGAGTACAATCAATAGATTTGCAAATCAGACTGTTCTAAACCCCTGCATCTGACCTCCCTAACAGGGACCACCATTTCCCTGCCAGCAATTCCAGCAATTTCTGTTTCTGCTAAGCCATAAACACAGCGGCTGTGATGAAATACTTCAGGTCATCACAGCCCTGCTTTGTTCTTTGCTAAAAACTTATTCTTCATTAGGTACCTCTGCAGTTACAACAGGAAAGAAACTACTATGGCCATTTACTGTACAGCAGTGCTGAGGATGGAGGTGACGATAATGAGCTGGGAAAGAGGGGGTGTGGGGAGCAGGGCTCACTGTTTTGCTGACTCTTGAGGTGTGGTCTTTCAAATGACAAGCAAGGGGAAAGAAGGAGGAGTTTCATGAAGAGCAAAGCAAACAAAGAGAGCTTGTACTCAACAGGGAAGTGGCAAAAGATGACACACAGTATTTCATATCCATGTTCTAGCAGCTGACAGCATTCCTGCACTCAAATAGCTTCAGCTGATCTCACTGAATACTTTTGCCTGTATTAAAATAGTTGAGGTTGTAGAGCAGAAAACTCCCCAAGAGTCTTTAGCAAAGGAAGATGGGAAGAACATGCCCAGTAACACCTCACAGAACATGGAAAATGGACAAGAGGGAAAAACTGACCTGAGAACAAAATGTGTTCCCACAAACCCCTCTCTGGTGTCAGACATCAGCTATGAACACCTCTGGTCATGCTCAGCCACAAGCACAACAAGCACAACACCAGCCCCACTTCCTGCTCCCATTTCCTGCAGGGGAGCAGGGAGCTTGGCTTCATTGTGACAGAGCCAGAAACCTTAAGGTACTGAGTAAACAGAATGTGCTACACCAAGTACTTAAACAGTTTTTTTGCGTGTGTCTTTTAGTGGTATTTGGAGTACCTGTGAACTTCAACAACTTCTGGCACTGTTTAGACACTTCCAGTTTCCCCCACGGAGAGAAGAACATCTACAGCCTGACAGGCAGGTGCCAGGGATCCCTGCCCAGGTCTCTAAGCACTCTAGGGTGGCAGGGCCAGCTGTCAGCGGGGCCCAAAGGGTGGTACCAAAGCTCAGACCTCGAGGCACAGGAGCTGTCAAATGTACAGGCACTGGAGAAGAGGTAGAGGTGGAGGAAGAGGTCGTTGCCTGGCCAGGGCAGGCGTGGCAACATGACATTTTGGGACAGTAACTCAGGGGACACCAAGCCCTGTGCCCCCACTCAGCTGCCAAGACACACCATCATAGGGGTGAGCAGTGATGGCCCAGACCCAACAACTGCTCTTGGCTGCAGGAAAAGAACCAAGGGGAATGGGACTCTGCAGCGGGAATGATAATTTCATACTTGTAAGGCATGTTAAAAAAAATTCAATTGAAGAAGAAAATACTTAAATATTTACATATCCTGAACTTAAAATACAAAGTATGTACAACTAGAGTCCACTTCTCATTAAGCAAATGTACACTGGCAAATCCTGCATTTTCAGCCAATGCTCTAATGCTGCAGGGAAGAATAAAGATAATAATGGATTGAACAGGCTACAAAGCTGAGAAGCAATTGCTAAGTGCAGCACCATTAACTCCCTGGTATTTCTCTGCAACTTGACAAAACTCAAGTTCTCGAGCCAACTAAATATTCTGACTTTTGGAATGAGGAATTGCTTTTGTGCTTTATTATTTTGAAAGGTAACTTACATGGGATTTGGGGTTTTTGGTGACCCCAAATTCAGTCAGATGTGTCAGGCTGGAAGAGTAATCAGGCTTGTTACTGTAACCAGGTTAATTACTATCCCCTTTTGGACATCTCACGAGCTGGCCATTGGCTCTGCCTAATATTTGGTAATCTATCTAAGTATTTGAATAGTTTCAATAACTTAAAGCACACTTCTTGTGAAGATTTTCAAACTCACTCCAAAACCTAGAATTCTGCTCAACTGCTAACATTTATCATTATTAAATTAAAAAAATATAAAAATACATTTTTAAAAACATCCATTATTTTGTAGTATTGAACCATTAAAGGCAAATTGTTACGAAATAATCATTCTACAGAAACGCCTTTCCCCTTCCCGTAGAGGAAGTGCCGATTCCTAAAGGGAAGGGGGCGAGTGGCAGAGGCTCCCGCCAGCGCCGCGCTCGCAGTGCCGGCTGCGGCCCGCAGAGGGCAGCACTCGGCTGCCCTGGCACCAGCGGAACAAACAAATCCACACCACGACGTCTGACAAAGTCATTTTAATGGAAAATGTAAAACCCCTTTCAACTTCAATGTACAAAGCATGTGTAACACTTGCACTTTTAACAAATTAAAGCAAGCCAATGTTTTAAAAAAATACATCATTGAATGTATATATGTATATATTTACATAGCATATTAAGTTTAATATTTAAGCTTTAAAAGTTCACATAAATTTTACCAAAATGAGACAATTTTTAAATAAATTACACCTTTTGAAAACGTTTAATTGTACACTGAATAGCTTCAATAAAATACTGAAGTGTCTGTATTTAATATCTACTTTATATACTTTATATTTTACAAAGTTTACAATTATTTGGCAGTAATTTTCAGAATATGACATGACTGCTGTGCGGACTCAGCAAGATCCCAAATGCAGGCAATAGCTGGTGTTTGTGTCCTACTCTCACAGTAACTGTCTCAATGTAGTGAAAAAGATCTGAATTATTTTAGCAAACTGTACAAGTCACATTTACATTTGATCAACAATATAGCATAGAATTTTGTTGTTTTTTCCAAAAATAAATACATCATCTTAAATCTTTGACATTTCACAAACTTCATGTACATTATAATACAGACAGCAGAACGCTGCTCAACTGTTTGCAAGTGGAACATGGAATCACAGTGGCTGTGATATGAAGCTCTACTGTTGCAGTGTCGTTAACAAGTAAATATGATGACTGTGTTTTCTTGGCACTGATGGTTTGTGAAGCTTAAATTAGTGTGTATACCGTTCACAGATCAGGTGAAATAACCTCTGGGTGATGCTACCTCCGAAAAGCAGAGCGTGCTCAGTTCTCATCCATATCCTCCATTTCACCTTCGTGAATCTTCAAAGCTCTCACCATTTCTTTAACTGCGTGATACAAGATATTTTTAACCTGCAAGAACATGGGACAGATTTTAGTAAGGCCTGCGACCTGAGGAACTCTGCAAAGTTTAGGACTGAGCCCTAAGCTTAGTGGATGGAAAAAGGAAAGGCTTCATCAAGCCTGTGCAAAAGGAACAGCTTTTTACACATTTTAAAATGTAATGTGAAATAAAGCCAGCAGCTCAAGGGAGAGTCATTTACAGCCCTGGCATTCATGCTGCTGCTCATTGTTATTCTGTGTGAACAGCAGCAAGGAAGTAGCTCCACGCACTGCTCGGCATTTCAATGAGCCCGAGCACACCCTGCCTTCCCAGCCGCTTCCAGAGCAGCATTCATTTCCTACCTGCAGTTTATCATCATAATTGATTTCTTCCTTTGACAGCCTCAGCTCCTGCGTTAAGTGAAATGACTGCACAAGATGTTCTGGAGACACAAAGTCTTCCGTTACTTGAACGCAGCTGTGAAAATTTTGCACCTATCCAAAATAACAAAAAGAGACTGACAATTAGTATTTGGGGTTATTCTTTGGCAGAGGTACCTGAGGAAAGAGTGGGTCTTGAGATCCCTCAACCACAGCCTTATTGGACTAACGGGCATCTTTGCAGGCAGAGAGCAGTTACGCGTGTCTGACTTATCTAAGCTGGCTGCTGCCAAAGGCACTCTGAAGGCTGCACCGCTGTCTGTGCGCTGGCGCTTCCCGCAGCCGCTCCGGCATTAATTCCACACCGCCACCGTGTTCCTGCCTTCAGCAGCTGCGCTCGGCCGCCCCAGCACCGCGCAGGCGCCGCTCTGCCCATCCCCAGGGAGCAGCCCTGCCCTGCAGGACCTGGCTCCTCTGGCCACGCACACACACGCTGGAAAAAGAACTGCTAGCGGAAATACTTGAAAGAAACAACCATGAACAGAGAAAGGGGGAGGCTGAGAAGTAGGGGGGATAGAGCACTTTTCTTCTTTCTCTGAGCATGTCTTCTTACTGACATGAGATAACTACTGAGGAACAGACACCATCTCGTGTCACCCAGGTCGAACCTGGAGGACAGGGGAAAGGAAAATTGCTTCCTTGTTGTGACCTAGCCACCAACTCCAGTTCACTCCCTTCAGAAACATTTGCATTTTTACCCCTAAACCCTTACAAATTACAAATTAATTTGTAATTCAGCAGTCAAAACCCTCTTTCCCTCAAACTCCAACAGCTCCTCACAGAAGCTGTGTAACAGTTTGAATTCCCAGAGCCTGGGGGTGGGGAGGCAGAGCCTCAGCTATTCCAGCAAACACCCCACCCCATCCCACCCTGCTTAGGACTGAGGGAGATGTGTGTATTTTAACGTGAGTTAAAATCTAGAGTTTCTAAATATATACTCTAAAAATTCCATTATGGTACCTGACATTCAAATAAACCACTGGGGTCTATGAAGTTGAGGACACAGGACTTCATTTAAAAATTCCTTTCTTCTTCAAAACCCCTGCCCAATTCTGATTTTACAAAGCAGCTCCCCCCCTGTAACTGAAATCCCATCAGGTAACCCCCAGCTCAGCAGTCATCTTGCACATGGGGTTTTTGATGGTTCATCATCATCAAGGACAAAGCAGTGCTGGTCCTTCCTGAGAATTCATCAAAACAGAAATAATTCTGACACAAGGGGAGTTTGTTGATGCTACACAATCTGCAAGCAGCAGAAAGCCAGGAGAGAGGCAGCAGTTGCAGAAGTGCCAGCATGAGGCTCCCACCAGCACTCAGGGAATTTCCTAGAGCTTGGGGTGAGGCACCTCTGCATTGTGCAGCTGGCAGCTCCAGCCCCTCCCCTCCCTCACAGGCTTCCCACCTCTTTCAAGTCTCTACCTGCCCTTGGTTTCCTTGCCAGCCCATGCAAATCCCACACCACTCATTCACTTTCTCCTCACTAAGACAAGATTTTACTGACTCCCTATCCCTCCATGGCAGAATAGGAAATACTTGTTTCCCTCAAACCTTTAATTCTCCTGTGCCTTATGTCTTCTCCCTCCCTTCCAGGGCCTGGCTTATCTGTGTGAAAGTTTGCGGGGACTGATTTTACCCGGCTGGTCTGGTACTTCGCATGGAAATGCCCCGCTGGCAGCCCCAGGCAGTTCTATTTATAGTATTTATAACACAAGCTGATGCAGTGACACACACATAGAAACGTTTAGCAACGATTCCCCTGAGGTTTGTGGGGCGAGGAGTGCAGCACTCCCACGCCTGTGCCACTTCCAGCTGAACTGAGAACAGCTTCACACCCAGCCCACGCAGAGCAGACATTTCCAGCAGGGCCCGGGAGGTGGCCACGGTGCGGGAAAAGCCTCAGACTTGGGCCGGGACAGGGAATGGGCAGGGAAGAAAGGGCCAGCCATCCTGATGGCCACAGGATCAGCCACTTCCTGCAAGGCTGAGCTCCGAGAGCTCTGCATGTGCAACGCCCAGACCTTTATCCTACAATCCTTATCGGAACATTGCCAGGATGTCACATTACCTCCGAGCGTGTTATTGTACAATACATAATCCTGCTGTTAAATCAAGATAATGCCTCTATAAAAAACAACATTATAATAACTTGTTCCACTATGAACAAGTTTTGCAGGGTGCCTGAACACCACATGTCAATTACTGACTCCAGTATTTCTAGCTTTTTATTTTTAGTTAAATATTTTACCCATTTGGAGCTACCAAGTTAAAACCAGGGAGGCCATCCCTAGAGATATCTATGATACAGCATAACCCACAGTGGAGCAGCAGAAAGAGTGAATCTTTCAAAAGAACAGCACCAGCACCCTTTTTTAGCTGTGGAAGCTCCATGGAGAGCTCAGGGCTCCTTGTCACAAGTGCCACAGAGGGAACAAGGCCCAGCCACCATTAGCAAGGCAGGGACACTGCTGAGCCAAGAAGAAAGGAGATGCCCCTCACAGAGCATTCAGGGAAGCATCTGCAGAGGTGACCGATCCAATGCTGTATCTATTTCTGGATTCTCCTTCTGAGACAGCAATTCCCTCTACAAGAGGAACTGACAAGGCTGCCCTGCCCGTCACAGCTCACAGGAGAGGCTGTCCCTCCCATCCCACCCAGGAGCAGTCTGACTTTGCCTGCTGCAGTCATCACAAGAAGGATGTGATGGCTGTCTCCTAGTACACAGGGAGGGGGAGAAAGCTGGGAAGCAAGAGGAATGCTATATGCTGCCATGAAATGTAAAGAGTAAGTTACTTTAAAAGCCAGACATTAATCCATAGAACCAGGGGGAGGGGGGTGGAAAAACAATATTCAGAAGAAATACAATCTCCTTCACGTTAGGTCAGTAAATTCTAGACCAGCATGTCAGAAGCAGCAGTGTGCCAACGAGCCTAACTGGCTCCAGAACGAAGAGCCAGAACTACACTTTTGCAGTGACCACAGGCAGCCAGACTCCCTAGCTCCAGCCCTCAGTCTGATTTCTTCTGCCCCACAACACTACTTATGAGCAAATAAAAATGTTAATTTACCACCTGATTTAGCATCAACTCTTACCCAGTTTTAATAATTAAAAGGTTCATAATGTGCATGTAAATCCGAAACACTTAATGTGTAACCTTAACATGGTATGTATTCTTGTGCAGACTTATTTTTCAGTTTTTAAATGTGCTTTGTATCTCTGAAGTGTTGGTGCTGATCCCTAAGGTCAGTATTTACGCATCTCTACAGAGAGCGCTATGCACATACATGAAAGAACACGATGCTTTTATTTCCTCCTACGTGGCAGATTCACAGGAACTTCTTACTGAAGATGAAAAGGTTCTCAAGCTTCACCCACTAAGGTTTAAAAACACCATGTTATTAACTCCTTGGTGCCAGAAGCTAGAACATTACCACTTCAAACACAATCAGCAGTTTAAAGCCAAGGAGATAAAGATAAGAGTGGTCTTACTTTTGGTCCTTAAACATATAAAGTACAGGGAAGACTGGAACAGTCCCACTACTTCATGTTTTATATTCTGTATGCCTTTATATAATAGCACATGCTATATAAAACAGATTTCCCAGTACATTTGTTATTTCCCCTGGGTTCCCTTCCACTCTTCTATCTGGGATATATCTCTCTTGTTTCATGAGATCAGAGTAAGGCTGCTGGAGGATGCAATACATGACTCTGGGAGTGCCAACTTCTTTAGTCTAACAGGAACCAAGAACAGCAGCAATGTCAGATGTTCCTCCACATTTGTGAAACAACATGAAGCCCTGAGTCATTGTACAGGGGAAGGCAACCTACACCTCGCTAGATTTGGGTCAGCAAGGTCTGTTTGGGGCTGTCTGGGTCTTTCCTTTCCTGTGCCAGAAAACAAATCCACACAGACCATCCAGAGCTATGTACCACCATGTCAAACCCACCCAGAAACTCAGTGGGACAAGGAGGACCCTAGTCTGGGTAAGGTACCAGTTGCTTTCAATGCCCCACAACAGACACAGCCAGAGACAGAGCAGGGATATAACCCCTGTCATCACTACACTCCTGTCAGTTTTTCACAGAGGAAACCCCAGTACCCTGGCCACAGGGACATGGTGAGCCATTGCTTCCTGTCTGCCACAGCTGGAAGCTGATCTGCAGATTGGGAACCCAACAGCACCTTCTTCAGAAGGGCTTGGCCTCACTTGAACCCACAGGGAGATCAATGATAGACCTTCAACATCACAATGGTTTACAACCAACTGCAGGGTGGGGATGCTCCTCATTCCTTGACAGTCACCTCATTAGTGGTGCTTGACAGCTGGCAAGACAGCAGCCTCCACTTCCTGCTGAAGCAGGAAAGAAATACATCTAGAATGGCCTAAAAATCCCACCTAAACAATTGAGCTTTCTTCCTCTTTTCACCAAGGAGCAGCAGTTTACAGGCTGTGAGGGGAAAAAAAGGCCTAAAGGCAGTAACAAACCTTTTATGCCAGGTCATGAGGCTGACTAACACAAATTTGTCCTGCTTCTCCAGAACTCCCCCACTGGCAGTACTTTTCTTACCCAACTACAGATTAGATCAGCTCAGCTGCTGCAAAGGTGGTATCACTCTCATAGTAAGAAAAGCTGTTGGAGACACAATGATGACTTCTGGTGATTGATGTACCATCTGTGTTAAAAGGAGCTTAAATGTGGCATGGGAAAACAACCAAATATCTGTTACAGGAACACCAGAACACCCACTACAAATCTCCTACAGCTAAAGACAAAAACAATGACACCTGACATCCAGGTGCTTACCATTCATACCTGCTCAAGTTGCTCTCCCTGCCCCTCCTTGATTAGCTTAACTTCTGGCTTAGAAGAAAATTACTAACCTGACTCTGCCGTAACTAGACTCAGTTTGTTTAGAAATTTGCTACAGAAATGAAAGGTGGAAAACAATAGTTAATAATGGTCTGTTCATTTGTAATTGTAAAGCAAAAGATGAACTAATACTTAAGGCATTCAATTTGCTGTATGTTAGTCAGCTACACCAGCAGATGTACCTTATTTTACATTTCTACATGCTAACAGATACTAAGAAAAAAAATGTAACTGAGCACAAATGTCTTTGGAAAAAAGTTATTACTCTTGTATGTCTTTAACCTAAGGTACATTACCTGATGAAGTGCTCCTGCTGGTAGAATAATAGCATCACCAAGGAACTGAATAACTGTGCAGGTTTTTACTCCATATTCTTCAAAAAGTCTTTGGCGAAGTTTTTTGTTCACATACCAACTCTGATCACGGATTGGATCATGCTCTGGTAAAACTTCTAGGCCTTGCTCCTTTGCTATCTGTTAAGTACAGAAAAGATCCCAAATAACTTCCAAAAGAACCAAACCTTTTGCTGATGAATTTTATGTATATCCACCTCGCCAAGCAACGTCACTCGGTTCCCAACACCAAGCAAGAACTCTGGCTAGGGGCTCAAAACAACCCCAAAGGATCTGGGAAGTGTCACTGAACTGAAGACATCTGCAACACTCCCACTCCAAAATGCAGAGCTTTAAAGAACTCAGCACAATAATCATGCTCTCTGTGTGACTTCTTTCATCCAGAAAACACAATCTGAGCTCAGGAGTTCCTGTGCTGCCAATTCTTCAGGCTTAGAACCTTCTTTAGTTTTGACACAGACACGCAACATCACTACCTTAGCTCAGGAAAAAAAGCAGCCAATAAAGCCAAAGGTTGTAGTCCTGGGAAACCTGCTCCAGGTGACTCTGCTTGAGCACAGGGCTCGGCAGAAGGGACCTCAAGGGGTCCATTCCAACCTCAGCCATGCTGGGATAAGAAGCTGCTTTCCTACCACCCTATGAAGGTATTCAGAAAAAATTATCAACACATAAAAATACTTCCTGACATGGATTGTGTAATTCCTAAATGGAATTACACAACCATTTCTCATCAAGTGAGCCACAGGGGAACAAATATTACTCTTAATCAACTGCCACTAAATCAATCCTAATCACTAAAAAAGAAAAAAGTGATTACATAAGAACATATTACGTACAAAGAACACAAACCTAATCCACCTGTCTTGAGTCATGAAACAAGTATCTCATTAAAAACATACATTTCTTTGCTTTTATTTATTAAATGAATGCAATTATGTGTGATGGAGAATTTTAAACTCTGCTTGAGTATTAGATACTGAGATTTTATATCTTATCAGCAGCAAAGTGGTCCCAATGCTTACCCATCAATTCATCTCCAATTCAATACTTCACAAATACCACCACTTGTAAAATACGTGGTGGTACACAACTCATTTGGGATACCAGGGCAAACTGTGGTAGCAAATGACAAACTTCTTTCCGCAGCATCCTGAATGCTTCTGTTTTAAACTGCTGCTCAAATAGTTTCACAGCTATTCACAGTAGTTTCACAAGTGCTCTGAGGGAGTATTCAGCATTTCCTCTCTATGTCCACCTATTCCTTTGCATTCATGACTTTATTCATAACTCTCTTTTTTGAACTGAAAGGCACCATCTAATTTATGAGCATCTACTTTTTGAATGAACAAAAAAGTCTTGCTGAATAATTCATAATCTCCTAGAATTAGCTTTGTTTTACTTACCAGTGCTCATTTTTACCCACAGTTTAGCCTGCCAAAGAGCAAATGTTTGAGTCACTGGAGGACAGCTGGCCTGCTACAGAAACACTGCTTTATTGTCAAAGGGAATCTTCACTGCTAAATTTCTTAGGCTTTCCTACTCACAGCAGAGCCCTTGGCCTCAAGTTTGTTTATGGACCCCTCTGCTGCAGCCAGTTAAAACTCATCTCATCTCTCCTCACAGTAAAGACATCTCCTCAAGCAATCACTTCAGTGATACTTTGCTATTTCTGTGTCACCTATCAAGGCCACCTTCCCATAACACACAAATGTGCTAAGGACAGGGCACAGAAAACTGCTTCCAAGGTGGATCCCTACATTTAATGGATTGATGGATCTTCATCCTAGGGAACAACCTGAAAGGTTCTGATGTGGCTCTAACTGATCACCACATGCCACTGAAGGATGATCTGCAACATGACCAGGTTAAGTTTGCTGCCCTTTTTAGTTATCCCACTGCTTCCACCTTCACCAAGAGCCCAGCCACGTTCCTGTGCTGACTGATGTCACACAGTCCTGCCAAAGACTGGTGGCCACTGGGTGGTGAGGTCAGGGGATTTGGCATGGGAAAATTCACCAAAAATTCAGCAGCAATAATACAATAATGGATTAGTGACAGAAAAACATCATCCCACAAATTATCTTTTGTATTAGAGCAGGGCAAGAGTAGATCTCCATGCCCTAAGCCTTCAGTTACAAGACACCTGTCACTCTTCCTAAGTGAATATATGTGTTACACATTTTATTTGTTTGTGGTGCAGCAGGTCAAGTATGATTTATTTTATGTGCTATAAAGGAAATAATTTTGCCTTCCTCCCTTCTCTAACATTGAGGTGGGGTTTGTGGTTTTTGCCAGCCCCGTTTGATTCACCAATTACTTAGGTTATATTTATAAATTACATGTAATAGAGCTAACCTTTTGCAGAAACTCTCTTATCTTGTCAGCATCTTTGCCAGCATAAATGTGCCACAAAGCACCAGGTAATTCACTTGAATCTTTCAACCGCTTTCTTAAAAGGTCATCCAAATCTTCCTCTTCCAACTTCTTCAAAACTCCTAAGGGTCAACAAAAATATTCTTTAAATGTGAGAAGGAGAAAAAATGTTGAAACAAAATACCTTCTTTTCAAATTTCTTGTGTGAGACTGAGCAGATAGAAGTTTGCTGAATACAACAGAAGCCACCAGGTGATCTTTCTGTTCAATGCCTGTAACTCATTGCTAGAACATGAATGCCATGGACACCTTAAAATATATTTAATTTTTGAAATTTTTCACATTTCCTGATTTCCAGAGAACACAATCTCCTACCTGAAATAAACAAGCAGGACTGGTACCAAAAAATGAAAAGATGAAAATGGTGTTTTCCTGCAGTCAGCACAAGCATGCTGTTGTTGCAGCCAGAGCTTTCTCAGGATGCTCAGGTTTGCTGCTATTAACTCAGTGCATACACACGTGAAAACAAAGCAAATGAAAGACAAACCTTACTGCAGCTCTATTAGTCACACCCAAAATCTACATTTGCTGATTATGGAATAAGAGGGCAAAAGAAAAAGGGCAAAGAAACAAAACTATTACAGTGATTTAAAGACTGTTTCACATAAGCAATAAACCTCATAGAGACGACTAACATACACCAATTTAAGCTCTCCAGTGTTGAAAAATTACATTGCAGCCCAAATTCAATGGATAGGCACAATGCATGCAGAAGCAGCAGCATAAACAGAAGGTTTGGCAAATACATCATCCTGACATAATTGTTAGAACCAGTACAGCTTCCAGAGAAAATCCTTCACCCTGCACTTCCATTAGCTATACCCGTCCCAGCACAGCAGTGGTGCATCAATTATACAAAATGGCAAAAAAAGTGGAAAGAGTTTGAAATACCATTTCATAATTCATGAACTGCAGTGTATAACTAATGTGCGTGCAAACCCTTGGAACAAAGAATCTCCCAGCTGTAAGCAGGTTCTTATGGATCTCTTTCACTGCCTTCCAAAGAACAGTGTCAATTTTAGAAGGGGCAGAACATTCAGTCCATCTACACCACTTACAGAGAGCGAGATTCACAGTACCTGATTTGGAAAGTACTCCATTTCCTTTGGCTATGCCAACATAAACAAGGATGTTCACGACATCAGAAACTTCAATATGGAGATTTGTGGTTCCTATGTCATGGTCTTTAGTAGCAGCCACACCTATGTTAAAAGATAAAATTAAGATTTATTTGTATTGCATATTCAAATCAGAACATGTAACAACAGTGAAGAAATTCCTGAAGTACACTTGGCATCACTGAGATAGACAAATTGAAAACATATTTTTTGTTCACCTGCTAAGCAAGAAAGCATTACTTTTAACAGAGTCCTTGAGATTCTCTCTTAGCCCAGGTACCTGTCCCTACAGAGCATCTGTGTCAGAACAAAACGTTTCAGCAGAATAGTCAAGAGACATTTCCTGACCACTATGTTCCATTCCTCTTCAACCCTTCAGGTTGTTCAGGGCAGAATACAGGTACAATGAATACACAAGGTTATCAAATCTGTCACTTTTATGTCTGGCTGTAAGACAGCTCTTAATCAAAATCATGCCCAAAGAGGAAAATTAATTTTAGTTTTAAGAAGTGGAATGAACATTCTTAAGTCAAAAGGACATTCTGGAACACTGAGCCTTAGAGCAGTATTATCTCAGAGTGGCATTAATGACTCAGTCCTCAGACCCATGCCATTATCACTATTGTTAATATGCTTCTTTCACAGGATATTTGGAGAACTTTTAAAACCAAAGCCATCGTGTCACAAATTGCTACTCATTTCTTGTCCTATTACAACAATTTGTAAAACAGAATTAAACAACACTCTTTGCAAAAGAAGGAGCAGACAGAAAGTGTCTGAGGGAACCAACCTTTTCTGAACAGATTTTTGAGTGTACAGCACGCAAAATAAATTATGAGAAATATGATGAGATTAATTTATGACCAGAATTATTAATACAATGATATTTCATGAAGTATTTTGTCATGCAGACAAAATGACAAAATCTTACTAAAGACAGGTTCTATCACTGTGTAGAAGCAGCTAACCATTTGTATGCTTCAGAAGACTGTAATAGCATAAAACAAGATGGAAAAAAATGGAGAAGCAAATAGACTCTCATGGCCTAGGTGCAAATACTGTTAAATACCCAAGTCAGTCAGTGTTTCCCCTACATTCAGTGAACAATTATCCTTCAAGAAAGCTCAGCTTTCTGTCAAGCATGGTAATGTGTGATAGTCTACAAGTTTAAGGGAAGAGGTAAGTGCTGCATTTATAGGGCAAGCTCACCATATGCACTGCATAGCCTGGGTCCCAAATCCGGACGGACAAAAAATCCTGGCAGATGAGAAGCCAAGTTTAGTTTTCCTTCTGGACTACAATATTCAGGCAAGGGTAAACTTTTTAGTAAGTCCTCATATCTGCAGGAGAAAAGAAAAAAAGTATGTAATTGAATTTGCTTCTGTTACGTAGAGAGAGAAAATAGAGTAAATTAAGATTGACCATAGAACATCTAATATTAAACTCAAAATACCTTGCTGGCATCATGGCCTTGAAATCTTCACCAGAAGGCCAGTCCTTCAGTTTTAGCAGAGCTGTTTCTCCATTTTTTACTTTCTGCCGTTCTGCAAGTAACAGAAATAACTAAAAACTAATGTACTGTAGGTAGTTCACTTTATTAAACTAAAATATAAACATTAACTCTAAACCTGCCAAGAATCAAAATTTCATGCATAAACAGGAGATAGCTGATTTCAAGACTCAAGAATGATACAAACCAAACAGGACATTCGTCCAGTTTCTTACTTAGACCTAGCTAGTATAATAGTGCATCCTTAATTCTGCAGAGATACAAAATGCAAGTTTCCACCACATTCTCTGGAAACAGATTACCTACAGCTTTCTTTTTGAAGTTTCTTCAAAGCCTCAAGATCCATAATGATATTTTTTAACAGCAGTTTCTAACACTGATCATGTTCAGAATCAATACCAAAATACATTTTAAGGAACATACTCGAAACATCTTCAAAACCATCCCAGAACTCTTTGACATTGGTGTTTGAAATGATACTGTCCTTGCAATTCAAGATATCGGCTTGCTGGTTTCCAAAATCCAGGCTGATTGACTCAGCTTTCCACAGGCTGAAGTTCATTTTCTTATGCATACCGGACACCAAAACTGGCTGTAAAGAGGAAAATAAAATAATTTTTAAAAATCATACTTATTCTTTCACAAGTAGACAAATTCTTTAACTGAACTGGAATACAAATGTGTCTGGAACACATAAGGAAGACCTTGGCCTTACTGAGCTGTTAACACTTCCTCCAGCAGCACCCACATCCAAACGTGTCACCCCTTTTTGGAATCTGAAACTCCACAACAGAAATGCCCTATTTATTGTTAACTGGTTAACTCAAGTTTAACTGCACAAGGTTCATCTGTGGGCTATACCTGACAACCATTTTTTGCCCCCAGTTTTAAACATGGAGTTAGACACTTCTGTCCTTTAATACACAACTCCCCAGAGCTCATGCTGATGTCACTTTACTAACCAACCTGCTCAATACCTACCCTTCCTTGTTTCCAGCACTCTTTGAAGAGCTTCCAGTTGTTGGTGTTTTTATGATCTCTGAGCCACAGAACATGCTTATCACAGATCCACGAATACTGGATATCACTGTACCGTTTACTGCAGTCATCCTGAATACTTTTTTTATCATCCTTTGGCTCTTCTTTTGTTTCAGATTTTACATTTATCTTTGGTGCTCTATTTGGTGGAATCTTGTTTTCTACTACTGAAGCAATTATATCATCAAGAATGTTTGGCATAGTCCTTCCACTCTTGCCACTCTGTTAGAAAATAAATGCATGCTTAAACAATGTAAAAGCAACTTAATGCAATTCCTTTTGAAAGAGAGTAACGTTTCTGATGTTGTATCAATTATCATAATATATAAAAACAAATAAAATGTTAATGTGTGTGTGTGCGCATATGAAGTTTTAATTATGAATGATTATTTAAAGCAATACACCTATCAGACTGCTCTAACTGTAATGTGCCAGAACAGACTGATAGAGATTTTCAAATCCTAAGAGAAAAACTGTGCATCTTGTAAACACTTACTGCTGTTCCTGTAGAGTACACTGGAGCAAAAGCAATGCCAGCATCTGTAGAGCCCAGACGCAGTTTGCCTGCTGTTGTAGTTAACAGATCTCGTAAGGTTGAGCCCTGCTCGTTGTTCTGGGATGCAGGAGGGGAACTTTTACAGTTTGGGGACTCCAAATTATCCTGGTCCTTCCCTTCCTTTGAATGTTTTCCAGAAGGACATTCTTTGTTCTCTAAAACAAAAATAATCATTGCAAGTTTACACTGTTGTATCATGGTGCACACATAGGAACAGCAGTGGTACCCTGCATTTCCTAGTGGTGGTAACAGACTGTGCAGCACTAGTGCTTTATGCACCTGGAAATACACCAGAGGACAAACTACATCCTTCAAAACAGAGTCAAACAGTGTGACCAAGCAAAGGCCTTCCTCAGCATCTCAACGTGCAGCTGAGTGAGTGCCTGTCCTGAGTGAGATACGCTGTAGCTGGAAATACTTCCACAGCACACAGGCATTCCACCAGCAGATCTTCTGGTGAGGGATTCTGATGCCACGAGGGAAAGGTGCTGCAGTTTCAAGCTTGGAATCAGCAAAGAACACTGTCTTTTCTTTTTGTGAACAGCAAATGGTGTTATTTTTTATTAATTTAATTACAGAATCACATGGAATCACCAGCTTGGAAGAGACCTTTAAGATCAAGTCCAACCCATGCTCTAACACCACATCAACTAAACCATGGCACTGAGTGCCACATCCGGTCTTTTTTTAAACACATCCAGGGATGGTGACTCCACCATCTCCCTGAAGAGACAATTCCAGTACTTTATCACCCTTTCAGTAAAAAAACGTTTTCCTAATATCCAACCTAAATTTCCCCTGGCACAGCTTAAGACTGTGTCCTCTCGTTCTGTCAGTGCTGCCTGGAGAAAGAGACCAACCCCCACCTGAGCACAGCCATCTTTCAGGGAGTTGTAGAGAGTGATAAGGTCATCCCTGAGTCTCCTTTTCTCCAGGCTGAACACCCCCAGCTCCCTCAGCCATTCCTCACAGGATTTGTGTTCCCAGCCCCTCTCCAGCCTCGCTGCCTCCTCTGGACGCGCTCCAGCGTCTCAACGTCCCTCCCAAACTGAGGGGCCAGACCTGGACACAGCACTCGAGGTGTGCCCTCACCAGTGCCCAGTACAGAAGAAGAATGACCTCCCTGCTCCTGCTGGCCACACCATTCCTGATCCAGGCCAGGTGACATTGGCCTTCTTGGCCACCAGGGCACACTGCTGGCTCATGTTCAGCCAGCTGTGGACCAGTACCCCCAGGTCCCTTTCTGCCTGGGCACTGTCCAGCCACACCGTCCCTGGCCTGCAGCATTGCAGGGGGTTATTGTGGCCAAAATGCAGGACTTGGCACTTGGACTTATTAAACTTCATCCTACTGGACTGTGCCCATCCATCCAACCATTCCAGGTCTCTCTGCAGAGCCCTCCTACCTTCCAACAGATCAACACAGGATCCCAGCTTAGTGTCATCTGAAAAGTACCAGCAGTGCCCCCAAAGTCACGGACATGATATGACAATTTCAAACATATACCTTTTTTTTCTTCTCTGGCTTTCTGCTCTGCAAGATCAGCCAGCCAATGCAGTGGGGACTGGGATTCAGGCGGTGTTAACTTGCTGTCTGTGCTCACATCACTCCTTGGACTTGTGTTACCATTTGTCTCAGACTTTTGAGGAGTATTCTGCTGTTGAGACTCAGGCATACACAGAGAAATTTTATTACTGTGGTTAAGGACATTCTGCAAAACCTGTAAAGAACAAATTTATTTTTAACTACATAGCTTCACTTTAACGTATTTCAAAGACAGGGCCAGCACTTAACCCCCACATATGCAAACTAAAATGCAACTGGTACTACTCAAATACAAAAATCCACCAGGATCAGAGTACTTGAACAAGATGCAATATATATATACACACATTTTAGACTCACCTGAGACACACCATTCATTGCAGGGAGCTTGCCAGCTTGTGTGTTCTGCTTGGTGGTGCACTGACAATGGGATTTAATTTCAAATTTTTCTCTAATACTGTGCATAGCATCTAAAAGATCTGTCAAAACTAGAGACAATTAAGAAGAAAAACATTACTAGCTGTCAATCATTCTGACCCTCTTTACAATGTACACGGTGATGTCTTAAACTATTAAAAATCCTGAATTTATCATTCAAAGCTTCTCCAAAATGACTCCCCAGTTTATCTTCAAGCTTGTGCAGAGAGACATTCAATTAAATAATCGCACACTACCCTTCTGAATAACCTGCACTTGAGTCTGCATTCCCATTGCATGGCACACATCAAGCAAGCCAGTAATTATTTACTTCTCATTGTTCAATAGGTGTATCATTGCTTCATTCAATAAAACCATCAGCTAAAGACTGAAGCGAGCCATGTCTTGACAAAAAATCAGTATGTGAGCATGTAAATGAAGGCTGTTAGGTAATGGGCATGCACGGAAGTACAAAACTGAGGTTAAGTAGGCAGCCTTCACTGTGCTGTTTCCAGATGAGTGGCTCACTTTCACAATTTAAATTTCAAACCAGTTGCAGTCTAGAACCTGTTCTGGGAAATGTCACAATTTGAATTTGTTATGGAATCTACCCAACCTTCATTTCTACCTGAACTAACATGGAACAACCCATGGAATAATGACTTGGTTCTGTATTTTCAGCTTAAAATAACCTGGGAATTTACTTAGGACGTTTAAGGGCACATTTCAATTTTCTATTTTCTGGTCTGTATCAGTGCTGACAGAAATTTTGTGCTAACAACCACTACATCACACTTAATGGCAGTACTTCAGAGAACTTACTTGGTGGTAAGCAGAATTCTGAATCTAGCTGGATTTATGATTCCTGCTTAGTTTTTCAATTGTCATGAGCTCATTCACTGCATTTTGCTCAATCAAAATGCAGTGAACTTGGGCATGGGAGAGACAATAGTGAAATACAAATCCCCAAAAATCCATTGCCTCAGTGGTACTATTTAAACATTTTCTTTTAACAGCTAAGGTCAGATTTATTAAATACATTCTGATTGTTTTATTCTGCTCTGAAAAGGTACAAATCCATCACAAAAAAAGGCTCTCAATTTCTTCACTGCCTGTCCCCAAAACCCCTTTACACATCTGTCAGCACACTTCTCTTACTCTCGTCATCATCTGTGCCCAGTGCTGGTAACTGCCCAGAACCACTTGCCTTCTTGCAACCATTTAACCCAACTCCCAGGTTTTTAAATGGAAAATGAGAAGTTTCAAGAAACAACTCTGTCCCCACTTTCACAGAAAAGACCTGAGGGGAAAAGCAGCTTCTGCTTGTTTGCATATAGTCTTACCAGAGCCTGGAATAATCTGTGTTGGCATCAGGTGCTTGTGATCATGAGGCTGTCCCTTCACACACTTCATCCAGGCGTACAACTCCTTATCTGCAAAATAGTATTGCCAATGTTTTACTTCCCTTATGTTGCACACAGACAGAACTAAGGTCTTTCAGACTGGTTTTGGTTAGAAACATTTCTCTGCACACGCAGGTCTTCTGTCTGGGTATCCAGTATGACAAGGACTTGCATATAAAAGCTACTTTTCACATTAACAAAAAGAGTTTTAACAATACTGAAATCTGAAATACCTGCATCTGTAACACAGGCCCTTGCCAATTACTTCCAAATTTCAAAGTGTATTCCCTTTATCAATTTAGTGAGTTGCCAATTTAACACAGGCTGAAATCCTTTACAGTTGCTATTAAGGCCATGAGCCTCCCTTGATGAATCCTGCCATGGAAAAGAGACTTAATTAAGCTGTGATTGTATGGTTCATCTAATTTGACACAATCCACACTCCAACTGGAAGCATCTGTTTTCAACCAGAGTTCACCAGACAAGCCAAAAAGACAAACTTTAACCAAGTAATCTCTCTGATTCAGCTTATGATGCAGCTACACCAGTGGGACTGGTGGCACAAAGGAGAGGGAAGTTGCATCACGGATTTATGGCACATTAAAGCAACCATGAAACCCTAATACTGGCTGAAAATCATTTGTGCCAGCAGAGAGCACCTAACTGGTAAGAGAGAGATGCTTTCTAAGTTGTTTAAGGAAGACTCTCCTGAAATATGCAATGTAAAGAAAACACACAAGAATAATGAGAGCCAAAAATGTCTGGCCAAGCAACTGGTCACCAACCTACAATGTGATTTTGGGGCAGAAAGAACACAATTTCTCTCTCCATCCCCAGTCTTGTGTCCTATTCACTAAACTACTAATTTTAAGACATTTTTCCAAGCCTTTTACCAGTTTGCTCACTGGTATCACTTGCAATTTAAACTAAGGAACACACCACAGGAACATGTAACACATTTAAGGCTTTTTTTTTTTTTTTTACACTGTAGTAGGTACACAACGTTTCAAATGTTCCTTCAGACAAATATTAAATTTATATGCTATTCAGTAGTTTTTGTAGCACCTAAAACATCTCAATATCCAACTGGTCACAAATATAAATAAATCAAGACAACAGAACAGTATGTATCTAAATCTGTTTTCTCACGGAAATGTCGTAACATGGAATCCCAATTGATGGTGCCATAAACTCTCTGAAGGTAACAATGGTTGCATATGCACTCGCTCATGTAGTAAAGTGATAAGAGAAGTCATTGATAAGTATCTGAATCTGAAATATTTAAACATCTAACATTCCTGCTGAAGCAGGAAAAAACCAGGGGATTCTCTGTTACATTCAGCAACTGTAAAAAAACAACTACTGGTTCCAGGAAAAATGGTGTAATATAAAAGTCCTAGTATATAGAGATGGGTGGGTGGTTCTGAACGTTTTTTAAGAGAGTACCAAAGAAACAGCACAGTTCACATGAATCCTACGGCACCATTAGAAATTAAGCCACAGCGAGGGAAGCTGTCGTACTTCTGCTTTCACACGTAAAATTGCAATCAAAAGAAAGGAGAAAGGTCTTCCCTGTAAGAAAACTGAAGAGAAGCCTCCTTCTTTATACTGCTTGTTCCAACTTCTAAGACATTTTACTAAAACTTTCCTGGCTGGTTAACACATACTATAAAAAGCCTCTGACTGTGTGTTCCCAGGGTAAATAATGTTTGGCATCTATCCCAAGCCACGTCAGATGGATGCACAGACATGCGCACACACAGACTTCAGCCAAAGAGCTGCTGAAGCAGCCTCCAGCATTAAAGCATTAACAACTGTTCTCAGTGCAGGAAAATCCTGACATTAGCTCCCTAAAAACTTCAGTGTAGGAGGCCTGTCACTGCAAGCCAGGGACAAAGTGGGTGAGACTCTCCATTTGGCAAAGCTTTGCACCTAACACTTAAACTTTATTTTACTAACATTTCACATCTGTGACATTACACGGCTGTGACAAACATGGAACTGCTTTTCCAAACAGCATTATCCTTGAATCAGTTCCTGGCACAGCGTCTGACCGCAGAACTGTGCCAGGGCACAACGCCTGCCTCCCAGGGAAGGCAGTGCATTCCACCAAGCCTGCACACCAGTGTCACAGCCGAGGGCTCCAAGCCCAAATCAATCCTCCAAGTCATTCCTCCTTTCAATTGCAACCCAGCTGGGTCACCCAGAAATCAGAGGTTTCCAAGTCAGTCCTGTTATACTTCTCTCTCTCCAGACTAAAGTAGGTGTTTCCATTAGAGCACAGGATAAACCACGTATATGTGTAGACTTATGGATTGTGAAACTTCCATTAAGATTCATTTTAAATACCACCTGAAGTATTTCCCTCCATCTCTTTTTTATGATAAAACTATAAAATAGGATGTTACATCATTATGACAAGCCACTTCTGAAGGGAGGCCTCCAGAAAGCATTCAAATCAAGGCAAGTCTTAACAGCAATGAGTTACCATAAACAGAGAGGTGTGACTGAGCACCAGCCTCAAAACTGAAGAACAAGATTTAACCTTGAGGGGCAAGGCACAAGCAATCCACACAAAAAGACTGAAACGTAGACAAAGAGCTAAAATAGCCCCCACAGCAGCTGCTTTCTGAATGACTGATTCTGTATCTACTGACAAAAAAGGAGGCAAAGTAGATCTAAGAGAAACCAATACACACAAGAAATAATTTAACACTTTACAGAAAGACAGTTCTAGTGGATCAGCAGCTCTGCAACAAATGAGAATAAACAGCCTATACAATACTCTAGTTCATAAAAAACTGACCTCTAGAACTTTTCCTTTCCTTTGCTTTGTAACAATCTAGGCAGACCACAAATCCACATTTTTGGCAGACCCAATGAATGTTAAATAATGTGGCTTCACATGCATCACACATCTCACGGACTCCTCTCACTGCTCTCTTCCATGCAATTTTGGCTGAAATACAAAATAAGCAGAATAAAAGGACTGAAATTTAAATGCAAAGCACAGAATGAATAGTCTTTATAGATGAAGCATTCATAAGTTTCCCCTCAGACACAACTGGGTTTTGGGGGAGGAAAATGATTCTTCATGAACAGGCCATCGAGAGCTACCCTCTTAGCTCCATTACACAGCATTCCCTTCAATGCTACCTACTATCAACACATTATAAAGAAATAAAACATTCAGAAAACACAGACTAAAGTAATACAGAAAAGATATTGCTGCAAGCACAAACAACTTCTTTAGCGTACACTTTTAACCCATGCACTCAAGAGGGTTTTTCACCTGACTGCCCGCGGGACATGTTTGATCTAAAGGGCAGCCAAATCAATGAGCTGGACAGTTGAAGCTGGCAGAAGGGGAAAGAGGTGCCTGTTCAGGAGACCTGGCTGGTATGTGTTTTCTGCTCCACTTCCTCCTCATACAGCCTGGAATTAGCAGAACCACCAGCCTGCGCCCATCTGCTGTGGGCCAGAAGGATGGAGGGCTGCTTTGGTGGGGAGGCGACAGTGTTAGCACATGCTCTGCGGGGCCTACGCGGCTGCACTCTTCTCCTCTGTTTTGGGAAGGAGACACATCAGAAACACACCATTTGTTGGCAGCAGTCAGTACCTGGCTCGCCACAGGCCTTGGCTGGGAGCTGGCTGCTCTGGCTGCAGAGCTGGAGGCCAAGCTGGCAATGGAGGCTCCTCCAAACCCAACAGGGCCCTGGCCCAGCACAGCCAAGCACAGGGAGGGGATCGGGCTGGCCCACTGAGGAAGGAACCCTCCCCAGCATGTCCTCCTACTAAACAGCCTAGGAAAATCCAGCAGCCAGGGGAACAGAGCTACGCAAAAGGAAGCAATGGTAATCCAAGAAAAACTGCACAACACTTGACAGCTTTGAGGGCTCCTTACCATCTTTTTTCACCCAGGACATGGCTGTTTTCTCAGAGGTTACCAATTGACAAAATTTATCCCCTATGATATCAAGAATGTATTTAGAAGTTTCTAGGTCCAGTTCATCATCTTCATAGTTTTCATGTGTCCATAAACTCAGTGCTTCATCATCATATTGATCAGGAGAGGAGAAACCATCTATCCTAACCACTCCATTCTTACTAAAAGACAACCTAAAAATGAAAACAAATAGTTTGACTGCATGTGTCATTATACTCTGTGACTTCCAATTTACTTGCTGCTTAAATCGTATAACACAGAAGTTTTCTTTTCACCTTATCATCCTACAGCCTTTTTAATTTTAAAATAAATCTTATTGATCAAAATAGCTTGAAAATTATAAATAAGGAAGCATGAAAACAAAAACTAACCTTTTCGGAACTTTTTTGCATTCCATTCACACATCATTCTTTCTCTCTAGCATTTATTACTCGTTTAAAATTGCAAACAAAAATATTTTTTTCCATTTTACTTTGATCAAAGTTTGGTTCCACCCACTTTCCCTCACTTTCAATTTTCGGAATGTCTGTGACAGCAGTCCCTCACTCTGACTTTTATTTTATAGATTTTTGTATCCTACTGCTTTCATACTAAGAAAGCATGAGTTCAAACACTACATTTAAATTTTTCTGGGCAGACCAAATCACCAACAGAAGCTTACATTTTTGTATCCACTAAACTGTGACCTTTCAAAGGCTCTCCTGTTACCCCATCCAGGGCCATTCTACTAACCCTGGCTATACTTAGCCTATTTTTAATCTGTAACAATTAATCATTCCATCTTATCCAAAACAGGGTAAGTCATTATACAGATGTGATCATGACAGTTAAGGAATTTATGCCAGAAAGACAGTCCTGAATTTAGAAGTATCAATAATAATGCTTAGATATGTATCCAAATGAACAAGATGAAATTATCAACTTTCAGCTTCCAAAATAACAATTTCCAAAAGAAGTGTAAACTTCTTTTGCAATTCAAGCTCTACTATCTAAACACAATGAAAATAACTAAACTGCTGTAAAACGTACTACAATACAATAAAAAAATATCTCATACCATTTTTTTAAATGTTGGCAAACCTTTATGTTCTCTGCTGTATAAAGGGGGAAGAAAATCAACCAAAATTCCAACTCTGCCAAATGTGGGAGCAAACATTCTTACAGAGAAGGTATTCAGAGTCCAAGCTTGAAATGATTCCTACACATCTACCAAGTCTAGTAACTGAAGATTCATTAAAAAAAATTAAACCCCACTTAGAGAACAGTTTCTTGTTGAAAACAAGTTGGATTAATATTGACAGCACAATCCATACAAAAATTGAAGTTGGTTTATCCTTTCCTGGCGCTTCCTGCACCCCAGGAAATTTTCTTCCTTGTAAGTTTTCCTTGATGGGCCATTAATTCCAAAAAAAAGGAGGTCACAATTCCTCTCTGTCCTCAGAAAACTCCCAGAAAACCCTGAGTAACATTCCCACCATATACTGGCATAAGAACAATTACAAGTAAGTGCAACTCTGTGGTTGTACAACTTGTCCAGAAAAACTGAAGCTTGCCTTTTGAAAATCCCACTTCAAATGTCAAGACACCTGTGTAATGGTGATGTGTTGTATTTTCTGCTTGCCTAAGGTACAGCAGGCAGATGTTCTGATGTCTTTGCTATAAAGCTTTAAACAGCAATGAAGTCAATCCACAAAAGAAATGCAAATGTAAATACTGTTAAAATAGATGCTGTCTTTTATCGGGTAGACTGCGACAGAAAAATCAGACATGCTTTCAAGTATGCCAGTCCTTTGTCAATATTATTTTAAAAGCTGAAACACAACATTACCAGGAAACTAGGCATACTTACCGCCGAAAGTAGTAAAATCTACAAAATACTGGTGAGTGAGTTGGTTCTTCTCCTTTCTTACTTCTTATTAACCTACATTCTCTGCATTTTTGCAAATTTGGTCCTATTTCAGAACAAGAATCATCCTGCAAAAAGGACTCTCCCGTTTGCTTCAGCTTCTTTACTTTGCGCCAGTCTTTTAACACTGAGCGAGGTATACCAGCTGCAAAAGTAAGGACAGTTTCAGATCAGGTACTGGCACTGCTTCCTCACACATCACAGTCAAGACAGTCAGTGGTCAACATTTTTTTGTTACCTGTATAATGTATTTAATTTTTATTTCCACCTGCCTGCATGTCAGCACCGAAGTTAAAAAAGCAAAGGTACCAATAAAGCTTTCACAGGCAGGAGCACAGTTAAGTAACTGCTAAGCTCCCAAGGCATAACATTTTCCCTTATATTAGGGGTATCATTCCCCAGACATTCTACTAAAACCATCTTCAGAATCTCATTCTGACAAAAAAAAAGCAAAGAAATACAATACTGCAAGAAAGTTAGGTTTGAACTCTTGTTTCTGAAGGTGTAGGCAAAAAACCACCCACAGTTTAATGAATAAAAGCAGAGCTTAAAAAAAAACAACCTAAAACCAAATTCCAACTCCTTCAAAACTTTTTTTTTTTTTCAAGTTACAGAATAGCAGCTATATTCAACAGAATCCATTTACACTATGTCTGGTTTGTTGGATTTGCAAGGCCAAGCAGTATAATTCTATTTTAAATACTGAAGTCAGCAGATCTGACACTGAGTAACATGAGGAGCAAGTCTATTGAGTAATAAGTGCAATTTTCACATACAGGTTTTGAAACTGAACCCTGTTGTCATTTAACCGGGCTTTCGTTTTAAAGAGTCTTGAAAGTGGCACCGCTCTTATCTGCAGACAGAGAGAATTATCTGTCATTTCATCTACCACTACTCTTGAAAGTTCATGTCCTGTAAACAGGGATCTGATATAGGATGACAAAAGGGTCAGGGTGCTAACTTTGGACTTGGTACCTGGGTGCAGATTGGTATTTTGCCAGAGATGACTTGTACAAACTTTACAAGTGACAGACTGCCTATGCCTCAGTTCTTGGCCTAGAAACCACATTCCATACTCACCCAAGGCATGACAGTAACCGGATTTAAACCTGAAGAGTAAAAGGGGCCCAAGTACAGGTTTACTAGCCCAAATCAATGTTTTCTGCCTTGGAAGCAGAGATCCTGGGTGTCATCTGGTAGCTGCCAGACTTCAAGCTCTGTGGGTAGGCACTTGGAAGACCCCCAACACTTGCAGGGCTGTGAAATGCTTGCTTTGCAGGAGGGAGCCTCACAGCCCGGAGCTCTGAGCGCTCTGGCTAGCACATGAGCTCCCGGGGGCTCTCCAAAACAGCATCAGGACAAAGCACTCTTCAACCCTGGAGGAATCCACACACCACCCATGCTGCAAAACTGAGCCCCAGACCCTGAAGCACAGTCAGCTACCTCCAGCCACCTACAGAGAACCCAGGCAGCTGTTTCAAGGGAACATCCTCCTTCCTGAAAGCTCCTCAAGGTTGACTATGATTTTGAGTAAAATCTTTGTGGAAAGTTCTTTTCGAAAGAAAAATCTCTGACCAGCTCTCTTGCAGAAATTTACCATGAAGAAATCTTTTGCAACAGCAGAAAGGTCATTAACACTTAACATGTTAAATATATGTATTTCGTTTACTTTAAAAAGGGAAGCTGAAAAGGATTTTACAGGCATGTTTGCCTTGATCTTCCCTTTATTTGGGAGCAGAAAGAAAAAGTAATACTATTATCACTGGACCAAATATGGGGAATACTTCAGATGGACTACAACATTTTCAGCACCCAGTACAATTCAGGGATCAAGTACTCTCGGATACCAGAAGAGTAACTTTATACACCAGACAGTGAAAAGCCACAGAATGTAATTACAGACAGTATTGCTCATTTTCTTGCTACCTTTACTTAAAAAGTCTTACAAGAAGTAATTTAATGGTAGACTCTCTAATACTTAACCAGACCAAAGACAAAGAAGAATCCTTGAAGAAGAATAAATTGGGATAAAAATAAGGCAAGTTTTTAAATAAAATCCCTTATGTTGGCAGACCAGTTTCTCTCTTTTTGTATTATGTAGTTACACTCTGCTACACGTTACAGTATTACATTTAAATGCAAATTTGTATTTCCCTAAATTTTTTATTCCTTAAACAAGAAGGATGTTAACACCATGTACTACACATGCTAGTTAGGAGTGTGAAATTATTCTTCCTTAAACCTTTCATTAAATTAACCAAATCATAACTGAGTGGCACTAGGCTCTCAAGGAACTGCCTCTGGCTTTCTGATCAAAGGATGAATTAGAGTTCAACAACAGAGAATCTTTCCCTCCAGCAGTGCTCTAAAAATAAATGCATTAAATCTTAAAATAAAATAAAAAAAAAAAAACCAACATATATATATATAAAAAGCTCAATACAAGTGGTATAACTATATGCACCAGCCTGCTCAATTCTGAGGGCCAGCATAAACGAGATGATTTCCTGCTTATTTATAGGCCAAGAACCAGTTTGTTAACACAGATATACAGAATACTCTATTTCTTAAACCAGGATATTTCAAATGGCCTCAAGACAGATAAATCAGGACCTATTCATTTACACAGGTATGCTTTTTAGCTCTTTTCCCAGCCATTATGTATGACAAACCCTCCAGGATTAAGTGTTGGACTTCACACACTTCCGTGTCTTCCAAATCAGATTAATATACTCACTGCTGTTACTGCCACTCTGTAACTTCAGCTTGCTTTTTTCTTTGGCGCTCCTGCTAAGAACACCATTTGGTTTCACTTCTTCCTCGGTATCACCCTTTTTTTTCTGCAAATCATTTTGTTTCTTTTTGTAAGTTGGCTTGGGCTGCCGTTTAGTCCTTTGCTCTGACTTGCTCTCACTTTCATCAGAGTCACCACTTTCAGAGCCAGACTCGTAAGTTCGTTTTCCTTTTCTCCTTGGGTGCTTATCTTCCTTTACAAACTTATCTGCCAAGATTTTGCTATCTATGTTATTTTGCAAATCATTTGATGTAGAAGCTATTAAATTGACAGTACATGGCTTAATAATTTCTGAAACACTGTTCCCTGAATTATCTTTTTTATTAGTGTTTTTATCTTCCTCTGAATGCCTTGTTAGCCAAGCCTTTTTCAGTTTAGTGTGGTAGTTTGGCTGACTCGTCTGGGAAGTTTGCCCACTGCCTACAGAGTTCGCTTTGTTTATTGTATTACAGACGATAGCACTGTCTAGGGAGAGAGAGGTTGAAAATGTCTGATTTTTCACAGAGTTGGACTCGGTCTCAGCGGTGTTGCTACTTTTAAACTGAGCTGCAGCCAACGCTGCCTTGTGCTTTTTCAAATGGACGAAGTCGGTAGAGGTGGAGAATCCCGAGCTGGGCTGAGCAGCGCTGCCAGCAGCGGATGTAACCGGAGCTGCAGTGCTGACCTTGCACTCCTGGGGCTGCGGTGCCGCCTGGCCGGCCGCTCTCGGGGCCGCGCTCTCCGGCGGCGCGCAGGACACCGTGCTCGACACCGAGTAAGTCACTTCGGAGCTGCCCCGGCTCGACGCGCTGGTCGTCATTGCTGCTGATGCAGTGACATCCGTTTTGGTGCTGCAGATGATAGTTGTGGTAGGGGTGACAGCATGAGGAATGCTGCCTTGCGAGACAGCTGCAAATTTCTTTTCATACTGTGTGCGAGCACTGTCTGAGTTCATATTTGGCAGTATGACTCTTCCAGTCTCCCTGGCTTCCGCTGTTTTCAGGCAATCTGCTAGATTTGTCACAGCTGAAGATCTCTCACTAACTCGATCTTTGGAAGCAGACTGCATTACTGGTACATTCTCATATTTTGTGCTAGAAGGAGGACGCACAATAACAGATGCTGTAGCGGACTGCGACTTTCCACTCATTCTTTCAGTGTGCCAATCCACTTTTTCATTATTTGGGGCATTATTGGACTTCCACATCTCTGATAAATTCTGTTCAGAAGTGCCCTTGTAAACAGTTTGGGCTTCCTTGGGCTCAGGTACTAAAGTTGGTGGTTTCTGCAACTCCTGTGTTTTGCCACCACCAGCATTAACGGGTTGAACAGGGGTTAGAGTTGGAGGTGAAAGGCTGCTGTAGCTGCTCTCCTTCTTCTCCAGGTTCTGGTGCACAGGAGGGTGAAATACAGGGGCCCTATGCAAGGCAGGCATACTCCGGAGTGTATTTGAAGATGAGACTGACAACTGAGTAGGGCTCCTGCTGTCACTTCTGAAAGAATTTACAGAGTGAGACTGCACTGACTGTGAAAGCTGCTCGGGTATCTTGCTTGTAGAGCCTTCGCTTTCTGGTTGGTGCTTAATTAAAGGTGGTGGTTTTGAAAGGGAAGAAATGTAGGAGGGGAGAGCCTGGGGACTAGCTGCTGTTGAAGGACAATTAGTTTGCTTATCAACATATACACCTGAAGCTTCCTTTGATGGGTACGATCTTGGTGGCTCATTTACTACACTGTTAGACAAGGTAGTGAAATAGTTACTCTGTGGCAAATTCTGTGGAACTGAATGTTTCATTTTATACAGTTCTGACACAGAGCGTTCAGCATCTTTGTCGTATTTTACTGAATGGCTTTTGGGACTTGAAGATAAGGATGTTACCCTGGAGTAGTTTTCTCTCTCTCCCTCCAGTGCCTTTATTTTAGCTGTAAAAGGAGCAACTTCAATACTTTCTTGGAGTATCCGTCTGTGTTCTTCTTTGTATTTGCTCAGTCGCTCCCCAGTCTCCTGTGGTGGCCTTGGCAGCTGGTTCAACATTGGATCTGCATAATGTCTGTGCATATGGCTCTCCTTTGCTGTCTGCATTCTGCTCTGCTCTAGCTCACTCTTCACTGGCGCAGTGGTAACAGAACGCAAAGGTTCAGCAAAAGCTTTCCTCTCCAGTTCTCTGTTTGAAGAAAGGTTAAGCAAACACAGGTTAGCCTGAATGTAGTACCATGTGCTAGACGGAAGACCTTTCTTCCCATGCCCTGAACCAAGTTATCTATTAACACAGAATAAACTTTCCTCTATATTAAGTACAATTTTCACAAGTCTTCAAATGACTCACAAACTCAAGTACCACACCAAGTCCACAAAGCAACACAATGACACACCTGTGTTCCCCACAGGCATCCACGTCTACAAATAAACTAAAAGGAAGCTAAAAGGCAACATCACTTGCAGAAATGTACCCTCACACACAGAGTTCAACAGCAAACTTACTCTTTGCGGTGCTCTACAATAGTTTTGGACAAAGGCGGGCTGGAATGCGCTGTCAGTTTGAGAGGCCGAAGGGGATCTGCACTGGACGGTCGCACCGGAATGTGACTCCGTAAACCAAGGCTGTCAGCTGAGGTCACTGGGGTGGGCTGGTGTAACCAGGGGCTGGGAGTATTCTGTTGACACCAACCAAACAAAACAAAAAATAAAATCAGATTTCAAAATAATCATGGGACCACAAGGGTAACTCTACCAAGTCCTACCAATGATCAAAGTAAAGTAATGTATTTCAGTATCAAATCACAGTCAGTAAATAAAATTTAAATCACTTTTTTTGACCAACTAAAATACAACTGTACTTCCCCTGCACTTCCAGCATACAAAACAGTTTACACATTTCAGAAGCATTCTTAGAACCATTTAATTTTCAAGTACTCAGGATGAGCAGTTAATTCTAGAACAGCATCTCAAGCTCATCAAAATTAACAAACCAATGACAACCTGACAACACTCTACTTCAGTTATTACTAAAAAGACCATTACCTCTTCAAATTACAAGTATTTCTTTAAAAACACAAATATGGCTTGATATTTCTAGAAGCAATTTTACCTCCAGCCTTATGACATATCTCAATAAAAGGGATACAAGTACTTCTTTCTTGGATTGTTCGTCTCCTGTCCCAACCAAATGATTAAGTATGATAATCCTAATTAATCTGCTTTATTTAGTCAGGCATTTTTATTTGGCTTGATCATCATCATCATGCTATTAAAACCATAAATGTACACACTTGCCATACTGTGCAGCATGGCAAACACACGGTCCAATTTTATGCTGTGTACCTAAACACTCCAAAGGTGGGCCTCCTTGTTTAGACACAGTGGTAAATCTTGATCTATGAAACTACTTTTTAATCTATTACTTTGTTAAGTTTCTGTTTTCTTATCTTTACTGAAACTTGCAGAACAGCCTGCAGAAAAGACCGCTCTCTCTCTCTCTCCTCTGCTTAGGAGACCTGCTTACAAGAAGTGCACACAGCAGAGTGGAAAAGCAGGACACCTGTTCAAGTGGGGCTCAAGTGCTGGGGACAAGCCAAGAAGGGACTGGGGATAAGAGTCAGCTTTTGTGCACACCCCAAAGCCTTGTGATGCTTGTCCATCCCTACTTTCTTCCCCTCCCTACGCTCCTCACCAGTCCATCCCTATCCTTCCCCTCAGACTTGGCAATTCCAGTTGGGAACTGCTGCAGCAGAAAGGGAAGCCAAGAGCGCTCATGACACATGCACACAGCACAGAATAGATCTGCAGGTGCTACAACTTTGAAGTTATGATTTCTGTGTTTTTGAATATTTAAAGCAGCCGCTTGGGTTTGCGCTCACAGTTTTAGTGCGCACGTTTCCTCGGCCAGGAGTTCCCACGCTGTGATGAGTTCCCACGAACAGCCTGTAAGCTGCATTAAAGTATTATGCAAAGAAGGCCCGTCACCTTCTCTCTGGAGGAGCTGGGGAACATCTGCCTGAGCACCAAGCCTTGCTCAAACAGCTTTGTGACTCCACCTGCACCATCTACTACTGCCCAGCCCAAGCATGGGAGCTGCCTCAGCCATCCAAGGCCAGTAGGGAAAGGTGGGCTTGGGGCACACTTCCTTCAGCTCAGAGACATGGCTCAGCCCTGAGCCAAGGGTGGATGCTGCTGCTGCTCTTACAGCTGAAACACAGATCCCTTTCTGTGATTGTGGCATCCATGCAAACCGACCTTGGAAACGCCCATTCTGGGTTTCTAAGATCTATTTTAAAAAGGCCTCCAGTGCGAGAGCCAGAAGACAAGTCACCACAAGACAATTGCCACATATCAACATAATTAAAAAGCTACGTGCCTCAGTATGCAGGGCTGCATTCTTCAGGCAGCCAAAGTGAAAATAACGTCTATCATAAGTTCTTTTAAAATGGACTTCTGTATAGGGTGGAGCAGGCAGCAACACGAAAAGATAAATCGACCTATCTTTTTCTCTTAGGCTTTTCTACACTGCTACGTTTTGATTTTATCACATTTTGGATCAAACTCACTTCATATTACAAGGCCAACTCAAACTGACTGTTTTGGGAAAGACTTAGCCACAATGGTTTGACTTTTTTTTAAGAATGAATCTGGGGAGGAACAGCCTTCCCCATGATGACAAAAAAAAAAAAAGAAAAAAAAAATTCTAACCATTCAGAAGGCCAAGCTTTGACACAAAGGCTTACCATTTGGCAGAAGGACCACTGTCACTGACATGCCTTTTGTGGTCCCTGTGAAAATCTGCCCAAATTAGGCCAAGTTGAAAGCCTCTAAAGATCAGTATGCACATGCTCAGTGGTGATTTAACTGAAGCTGGCAGTAAAGCTCTCCAAAGTTTCTGTCTGCACTACACACGTTTCATCTTACACTATTCCTTTGAGGTGCCTGCAATGAGCATGCCATATCCCAAGCCTTCAGGAGCTAAGAAAACTTTTCCTGTAATTGCCACGTCTGCCTGCCAAACCCCACCACCACACTGGGCATTAGGCTGAAAAACACAAACCACTTCTTCTGAGACTGCAGTGGTTACACTCAGCAAACAGACAGAGGAATCACCCTGACTTGAATACAGAGGAGTGGAAAGCAGATGGGAAGGCAGAGATGTGTGCCAACAGAAACAGAAGGGGAGAAAACAACACTCCAAGAAAGGGTACATAGATAGGTGTAAAGACAAGAGAAATGGGTGTACAGTGTGCATGAAACATTTAGAAACGCAAGAGTATTTCTCTCCAGAACTCCCCACTGGATGTAGTACTCCTTCCTTCTCCATCTTTCACCATTACTGAGTGAGCATGCATGAAATTTCACTATGAAGACAACTGTCTCACCTCTCCTAATATTTCACTTAGACAATGGTACACAGTTTGAGGTAGCAAATATTTACCCTGTGAACTTGAGTTCCCAAACAAGCTGGCTGACCTCATCCTTAGTCATAAATTAAAATCAAACATTTAATCTTTCTTTAGAATTCTTAGGAATCAAGGTCTGGAAAAACTCCCCACACACATCCACCATGAGGACAGTGGTTACTGCTGTAGTTCCATTCCTAGTTCTCTGCCTACTCAAAAACCCCACCATCCCAATATACTCGGTGTGACACAAACTACCACATATGTACCTAGGAAATCACTGCTGGGAGACACCAGGCCCAGCTAAATAAATCATTAAGAAAGGATCTTAACTTACCCTTCTCAAGGAAGGCTCCGCATTAACAGGAGTTTCTGGGTGGACCCATTTGGAGGAGGGCAGACCGAGTCCTGAGTAAGCATGTGTTCCATTTGGATACTGCCAAATAATTGGATAAAGCCCTAGCTGATTATAGGAAGCAGAAGGATGAGCTTGTCCGAGAAGATGTGGAGACTGGTGTTGTAACATCTGTTGCTGCTGCTGGTGTGCTAATGCCAAATGGCTTAAGCTGCTAGCATGAGCAGTCTCTAGTCGCGGGTGGGCACCCAGCAAGGAGGCAGCAGGCACTCCAGGCAACACTGCGGGAAGTAGATGAGGGTGATGAACAGAATGGTGAGATGTGCTACTAAGGGGGTGAGTGTTAATAGCGGACAAGGGAGCCTGAGCTGAAGACCCAGCGAGCAGATGGGATGAACCAGTTAATGCAGGATGATGTGCATTTGGATTTAAACAGGTTCGGTGGGATGAGGAATGCAGAGGATAATTATGCTGATGCAAGTAAGGTGAAATGTGATTAGTTCCTGTTTCTTGTCCAATCAGAGTGGGGTCCCTGTATACTGTGAAATGTTCATTCTTGTCAATGATAAGAGGACTCTTAGTAGCTTCTAGAGCACTAACTCTGGCTGGAACTGGATGAAAACTAGACCTAGGCAAATCATGATCAGTTTTATTGGCTGACCTTGTTAATCCAGTAGCATGGCTGTTTTGGGAACTAACCTTCGACTTCACAGTATCAGAAGATTGGGTGAATTTAGGCTTAACATCAGGTGACTTTGTTTTAGGATGATCAACTGAAGCACTAGATTTTGACTTCACAGAATCGGGGACTGGACTTTGTTTACGCAGTTTACTCTCTTCTGCTAGAGAAGCTACATTTAACGAAGACATAAATGAGCCATACTGCACTTTTTCAGAATTTAAGTGTTCATTTACTGGTAATGTTTTTACAACCCCAGGTTGTATCGAATCCGTTTTACCAACATTGCTAACCCAACTTTGATCAGCTTCCTGTTTTCTTGCTTCAAGGAAATTTGCATTTGCAAATTGCTGTTTTAAATCACTGCTGTGAGATTCTATTTTCTGAACTGTTTGCAAACCAAAGGTACTTGCAGCATTATCCTGGTTCTCCTTTTCAGAGTTGTTTTTATTAGTAACATCAACAACACACTTAGGAGTAGGAGGCCTGGGTAAAAACTGCTCATTTTTTAACTCCACAGTGTGATGTTTTTCTGCATTACACTCTTGAACAGGTGGATCCTTGGCATTCTGCTCATAAAGTGTTGGCTGCTCTGCTGCATGGAGTGAAGATTTTTCCTGATGATCCAAGACTGATGACTTCAGTCTTTCTGTCTCTTCATGGTTTTTATCCTGCTGTACTTCATCCCATGGAGACTGCCTATCTGTTAGTGTTTGTTCTACGCCCTCAGTAGTTTGTGATTTTCCTTCTTCTCCATTTATCTTTGAAGAGTTCTTGCTTTTTAACTCATTTTCTGAATTCTGCTCTGAGGATGAATCTGTTAATCTTTTATTTGAAATCTCCGAGTCACTGCTCTCAGAATAATCTGAGATGTTGTCCGTCCGCAGCCTCTTCACATTTAGTTTTTTTTCATCTTCTTCAGGTTTTCTTCTTTTACTAAGAAAGTGTTTATTTTTGGTTTTGGGGTTTTCTGCAAAAGATAAAAACACATCTATCAGATTTTCAGTCTAATACAGTTTTAGGAGGCTCTCCCTCCCTTTCCATTAACCACTTTTACCTCCTCGACCTATATAATCGTATCTTTCATCTTTCATCTTCTCTTCATCAGGCATGCTGCTGTCAGAGCCTTTCCTCTTATTTGGCCGAGAATTCCTCTGTTGCTGATGAGAATTCTGTCTTGGTGCTGCAGCTTGGGAATTCATTGCTGGTCTGGGACTATTTGCTTGTGCACGTGTATAATGACCCTAAAAGTAATTCGGTATTAATGGACTTAAATACAACGTTAATTAGTGTCTTTAAACATGTATTTTTAACATTTGCAATATATGAAAATACTTAGGTAAAAAGATAAATGTATCTACGTGAACTGTGTTGCTGTTCTGGTTGGAACGAGACCGTCGGCGTGAAGTGATGCCAATATTTTCACCTTTCAACAAAGAGTGAACAACATCATCTAGAAAGGTCATCTGAACCATAGAAGGATCAACATTCTGAGGTTCTAGCACCTGGTTTATGTTAAAAAAAAAAAAAAAGAAAAAAAAAAAAAGAAAAAAGAGAACAGAGAAAATAATAATCCACAGATGTTCAGACAATGCCTAATCTGTATTTTCTGTACCAGTGTTCACCAGTCTATTTTGTGTGCTAAAGACTAATCAGAGAAAAGCCTACTTAATCCTGACAAGCAGAACTGACACATGACACAACAAATGCTGGGAACAGTGTCAAACCAAAGCAAATGTGTCTTTACATGCCATTGTAAAAATAATTATTTTTTAAGAGTGAAAAGTATCCCACCACCAATTCCTTCCCCCTTCACTAACCTGCAAATTTGAAATTCAACAAGCTATTCATAGAATAACCCCTAAGCAGTAATTAAAATATACAAATATCTTATAAAATTAATTTAATATACTATAAATTATACTGCAAAAGCACATTACAGTAACTGCTTTCAACAGAAGCTAAACTGCTACGAGAACAAAAATTACTGGAAAGAACAACTCTAGAACTGTTGAGTGTTATTACTGAGAAATACCTCATAAAGTAGGAAATGCTAACCATATCTTCAAAAGACATGGCACGAAGTGAAAAAAGTAACATTTGGGGAATATTAATTTGAGCAAATTAAGGTAAAGAACTTATATGAGTACTAGACTAGTCTTAAATTTTTATTGTCACACATGGTTTTGTCAGTCATTTCAAGGCAGATGGGTCATTCACTCTATTACTCTTGAGTCATTACCCTACTCTCCTGAAATTCATTACTGCCATTAAAAATACCAGCATTAACACTTTTTGTAACATCAAATTCCGCAATAAAACTAAAACCCACCACAGCAAATATAAATTGGGGCTGTAGTAAATGCTTAGCTCAATAAATTGCAGAAAGTGACTATTTCAATTGCTTGGAAAAGGTAACCATTACTGCAGTGCTGAAAGACTTCATTCTTGGGAAAAGAAATTCTCAACAGAGCAGACAGGGAAGACCAGTTCTTCAAATTGGATTGCTTTACTTCAAAGACTTCAACAGTCAAATAGCAACAGCAGAAAAACTGTAGGACTGGTATTAATCATATCACTGCACAAATACTCAGCTTCAGGAGCGTTTAACTGATAGCCCAATGCAGTTGTGCTGTAGTTTCAGTGCAGTGATACCCTCAACCTGCTGGAATTGAACCAACTTGGTGTGATTCTCAGTGCTACCAACAAAAATTAGAACCTCCCAAGGCATAGTTTACTTGCAGCTTTTTTTTTGAGTATCATCCATCAACTCACCTGGTCATTCATAACCACCATAGTGCGGGTGAAGAGATCATGGTGAGTGATGATGCCAGTGAACCACTGGGTGGCAGAATCCTGTCTGTACACTCTCACCCTATAACCATTTAAGGAGTACGGACCTTTGGAAGGGGAAGAAATAAAAAAGCCATTGAGGAATGCAGGAAAAAAAAGGCATACATGGATTTTCCTACTTTTTTTAAGCTTCACAGCAAATATATAGTGCACATAGCATGGACAGCTAACCACAGATTCAGGAAGACATTTTGAAATGCAAATGATCCATATGAGTATGCTTTAAGGTTAATTCTAACCTTTTCAACATACAATTTTCTTATCTAACTAAATCTTTCTGCAACCATGATGACACATGATGGGAAAATTCCTGCCTATGAACAGCAACCACAGAAAAGTAATCTGAAAGGCTAGAAGGTGGCAGCAGCAGGTTATACAGAAGCCATCTAACAGGCTAGTCACATGCCCAGCTGCTTTGCTGGCTAAAAGATTTACATCTTGGTGGTTAGGCTCTGCATCTGCCAAGTCTTTCCCATAAGTGACCACAGAGTTTGTTCTCCATTACAACAAGCAGAAAGGCAGTGGAATGATCCCGTGACTGCTATGGCCACACAGAACATTCAAGCACACACAAACTGTGAACACTTCAGCTCCTGTTTTCAGACATACCAAATCCAAAGAAACCTGACGCATTTTGCAAAGCTCAGTTTAATTCACCTCCAAAAGCCCATGGGGATAAGGAGCTAGTATGATACAGTACCTATATTACAGTTTGTTTCAAGACCCAGAAATCTAGACTGAACAGTTTTATTCATATTCAGTGTCTTACTTGATCACTGGAACGCTTAAGTTTCTTAGCACTTGGTGATTATATGGCATTTTGTATAACCAAGCCACACTGCCACCAAGTTCAGTTCCAGCTCCGTGGGTTTTGCTACTTCTGCAATCAAACCCCAGCTCCCAGGTCAGGCAAACAGGAAGGGAGAAAAAGCCAGTCAGTGACAACCTACGAACAGCCTAACTTAAGTGATTTAAGACTGCTCAGTTGCTAAACCACACAGGCAAGGCCAGAATTTCCCTGTCTTTCCTAAAGATCAGTTTTTCCAAGCCCTGCCCAGTACATAAAGCAAGCTCAAACATCTGCAGCAAACAGGCCAGGGACCTCACAGGTGACAGCTTTCTCTAGTAAAAAATATCCAGAATCACACAACCGGGTCTATTATACTTTCTGCATGTGACAGTGTGCTACTGCAAGGACTGTTTTTAATGTCAACATTTGACAGATCAAGAGAAGCGCAAAAGCGGTAATTATTTACTAATTTCCAAGTGGTCTCTTGAAAGACTTTTTCCACGTGACTATATAATTTTTAAAACCAGCTGGGAAGAGAAACACTACACCACAGCAGCCTTCTTATCCCCATCCACATCATTCATGGCACAACTGAAACCCTGAGACTTCCTGAACCCCCTGAGCCACCTTAACTGACGCTGGAGTATGTTTCCAGCAGCACAGACAAGGGCCAGAAGTGTGCCAGCACAGGCACTGCCAATCACAGGTACATACAGGCAGAAAAGGAGGAAGAATCCACAAGCTTATGTCTCACATTTCTGGTCTTGGACCAGACAGGGTTCCCATGGGGACACATTTCCTGATGGCTTCTCTCCAACCCTTACTCCATATGCCCCTGCAAAACGCCTCCAGCTCAGCTCCCACACTTCTGACTGCCTGACCCATCCACATTCTCCACATCTTGAACTTTTAAGGGCTGTCCCAAAGCTCTGGCTTATTCAGACAGTCTCAGTAAAATTCTGCTTGTGTCTGTGCAAATTTGCCATTCCTACCTTCCTGTCCAAGCGCCTCCTCTCTTGCATCCTACTGCTAACTGCACAATGATTTTCAGTCCTTGCATAAACAGAACCAGCATCTCCCCAGCTTCTTGTATCATTTTAGCACTACTGTGACTCCAGGCCACTAGCTTCTAAGTTCTTTCCCCCAGTCTTCTCAGCTTACAAGCTGAGAAGCTTTCCTTCCTTCTCCAACAGCTTCCAGCTTCTCCCATACTCCCCTACATTGACCCAGTGCCAATTTCTTTCTTCTTACTCCTTGTTCTGATTTGTGTTCATGCTTTGTTCCAACTGTTACCCTATCTACTTTTAAAAGAGAGTTTATCTACTCTTAAAAACAGTGGGTTGAGGTTTTTTCTTACATGCTGATGGGATGACAGGAAGAAGGAGAAAGATTGAACTGCAATCACACAACACAGACCAGCTCAGCTCCAGCCCAGCCCAGCCACAAGCAGCCATTACAGGAAAAGCCTGGCTTTGTCTCCAGTCCCTGGCTGAATCACGCCAGCTACACATTGTTGAAACAGCCTGTGCAGTACTATGAGAAAATATGTTCAGAGCTGAAGCACACTCAGTGTTTCAAGAGGATTATTATACATGCAGCCTAAGATTGTAATGATGAAAAAAACTAATCGGAAGAAAGAAATCAAATATTTTAATTGTTAAAAATCATAGACACTTCACTATGTTCCTTGAACCAGTTTTATTTGTCCCAAAAGGTTTCAACTTGGCCAAGTTTGGGAGGAGTTTCATTTTTTATTAAACAAGGAACAAACTACTTTCCTGCCAAAGCTACAATCTCTACTGCAAAGCATGCTGCTGTGATTGCCACCCAAAGGAGAAGTTAAATGGGCCAATTTTTTTCTTTAGTCTCATTCTTGTAAATAAATGGACTGGTTTTGAGTAAAATTCTCCCTCCACAAATTGGCACATTTCTTTCCAAATATTTGGAACAGGATTTTAGTGTTTCTATCCGACCCTCCTCTTTCTTCAGACAAACTGTGTTTTAACTTCAAAAGTCAAAGTAAAAAATACTAAGTTATGATATGAAGGTTTCAGCATCACAGAAAACAAGGAAAAGGCTGGATACTAAAAATATTATAGAGGATGAAGTACAAGAATGTGGTAATAACCTTAACAGATGCATCTAGACAAGGCAGAGCCGAAAACATAGCTTAAATTGCAGGGAACAAGAAAATGGTAATGGAGGAGGTGAAGCAAACCAGAGAAGAGAGAGGAGGAGAAAAGTAAGAGAACGTGACCAGATTACAGCAGCTAGCATAGTCAGAGGGCTGTCTGTAAGCCACTGGAGGGTTTGTGCCAACGTAAAGTCTGCGTGAGCAGGAGCAGATTATGTGCAGGGAGAATGTGACAGCAGTCTCCCCTGGCTGACCACCATCCCATGGGGCTGAGGCCAAGGCCCCAGTGAGGAAGCATGTGTCTCCTCAGGTCCTACATCACATCAGGGGAGCAAGTGGATCTAAAGCCTCTCCTCAGATGAGGACAGCTAGCCTTCAAGGACATTGGCATGAGATTCATTTTATCATCTACATTACTGTTCATTTGTGCATTTCTAAGCACAGTAACCTCTGTTGGAGAATCTAAATCTATGAAGACAAAAATACAGATCCTGGCATGATGGGAAGGAGTTGTGTAGGTGATGGGCTGGCTGGCAGTCTCATTTAGATGACTATTTCAATACTTCTGGAGCTTTGCTGAATTATTGATTCTGTACCAATGTACACAGAGACTTTCACAATAGTCTTACTGTCGTTACTCTAATGAAATACAATAAACAAGCTCAATTTCAGTTTCCTTTTTATATAACCCTGATTGGATTTTGCATCACCTCTCAATCCAGTTTTGTCTGCAAATTTCATCAACAGACTATTAACTTGTATTGCATCTGATGATACCAAAAGTAAAATCTAAAATGACTAACACCAACATGCCAACTTACTATCTACACAATTCCACATGTTTGTTTTTTTCAGCATCCTTTTTCTGTGGCCCATAAGAATCATGTCTAGTCAAATGAGAAACTCCACAGAAGGAAAGACATAAGTTTTTTACTCTAAGTTCAGTATTATACTTACCATATTCCTTTTGTCTTCTGAGCTGGGTTTTATCAAAGAGACTAGACAGCAAGAAAACCTCGTAGCCATCCTTAAAATATCTGATTATTTACAGCTTCCCTCCTAATTTTCATTTACAAAATGACTGCTTAAGCATTTTTGTTCTGAAACTTCTTTCCAGGGGATTTTAGCCCAGACCCGCAGAGGTTGGTTTCTGCCTCCTAGTAATAGGAACTCCTCTGCAGAGCTTCCTCAAACTTAACGAATGTGCTGCAAATGCATACAGTATTTCTACTATCAGCAAGATGGCACCAAAATAATTTCTTCAAATTCATACTAGTTTTCTTGTAACTTGTATCTACAACGTAAATATTACTGTGCACAGCTTTTTCTGCAACCTCCTAGCATTAAAATTGAGTTACAAATTGTTACTGATTTGAAAGCAACTTTTCACTCGGGGGGTAAGAGAGCGAGGGGTGGGGATCTGAAAGTATTCTTCATCTGTGACAGAACTGTGAAGAACTACAAGCACAGACAGGTATCTGAGAAGTTATCACATGTAACAGTAACACTAACAGAGCACAGAACAGTTTTAAACATGCCAAAATGTGTGTGGAGGCCATTCATACACACTTATTTTCACAACAAACTTTATAAAATATCTACATTCAGACTAATGATATTCAGCTTTTGCTGTAATCACTAAAACATCAAACAAGTTAAGAACAGTCTGAAGCAAACACCAACAGCTTCTTACAGTCTTGTTTCCTTGTATTAACAAATACTTCCAAAAAATGACTTCCAAGTTAAAAAATATATTTTCCATTATATCACAAATGCTATGGGATGAGTCCCACACAAGTAACGGCCTTAAGCTAACTAACACAGAATATAAATAACACAATTTCTCACATAATTACCTTGCATAAAAATCTCCTGAACCTTTTGTTCCTTTACCCAGGCTTTTACCTCCTCATGTAACTGCGGGTTATCCCTGAGAACTGGGTTTAGACTGTCTACGTCGTCCTAAAGTAGAGATTAAAAAAAGAACCATATGTTATGTTTATTTGTAACATTTTTGTTTATTTTCCTAGATGTGTTTTAAAATACAATATTAAGTCGTTAGATGCTAATTTTACTGATTGCCTAAAAATCCCTGTACTATTCTTAGAAAAAACTTAAAAGCATAACATAGTGCTAGAAGTTATTTCATGGGAACACAGTATGTCAGATCCCACATGTGGCCAGACTTGTAAGCTATTAATAGGATCACACTTTCATACTATCTTACTACAAGCTAAAAATGCCCTCTAAAGACTTAGATGCTCACAGGTATGCACAAAGAATTGTTTAAATAATTACTAAATTTTGTTTTTAAAAAATTCTGTTTTCCATATCTGTAAAATGTAATAATATGGACATGTTGAGCATAAACACAGATATCAAACCTACAAATGTAACACATAAGCAGTATTTTAGGAGAAACAAGCATTCTGAGATAAACACCATTGCTGATTTTCAAATATGTTGGCCTTTGTTAATTAGGTAGTTTCAAATAAGACATGTTTTCATTTATATTACAATCAGTTCTCCTGGAAAAGATTATTTTCCAGTATCTGGTAGGATATCATCTGAGAAATTAAGATATATTCAGTGGCTCGGTCCTTCTAACAGGGAAAAAAAAAAAAAAAAAAATCAGGCACAGAATCTGGTTCATATCCTTGCAAGCATGGCTTAAGAATCACCATTCATCTCTGGACTCCTAGAACACCTATTTCTCTATTTCAGAGCAAACTTGCTATTTCTGTCTTTAAGGCTGTGGAGGAGAAAAAAAGCCTGGTGGCTCTTCACGCCGAAGATGGCCTTGGAAATCTGTGAGCAGCAGCAAAATTCATTTATACTAAGAGAACTCCAGACAGCTAAAATAATGAGTGTAATTCTCCACATACAAAATGTAGAATGTTTTATCAGTACTGCAGCTGAGATAAAGCAATTTCTTTCCTTGATCTCCAACAAGTTCCTTGATGTTTCACAATTTATTATGAAGAGCTCCAGCCACAGAACACAAAGATACAAGTAACACCCAGTCAATCCTGCATCTCTGCCAGGCCCTCCAGTGACACAAGCAATTTCTCTCTATTCATCTGGATAAGATTATTCCTGCTAACCCTCTGATCACAGGATATCTATTTCCAATTCAAAATTCACTTCCTGACACTTGGAGATTTGCTGTGCTCCACTATGGAGAATGCATCAACACTTTGGTTATTAGACAAAATTACTCTCTCTATCCTCATGCTTTTACAAAGGATACGGCTTTGGATCGAAGAAATGGTCATGATGATCATTTTAATACATGTAAATTGGAACAAAGTGGAAGTGAAGGAAGATCAACAAGACATCTACCACAAGGTTCAAAATACCAACCAGATAAGTATGCTGGTAGCATTACCAGAGGTACAAAAGGATCATAACTAAAATTTATTCAAGGATAGCCTATCCCAAAGCAGTTTAAAAAGAGTATTAGCTATTCTAAATGTGCAAATCCATTTGTGCAATGATCCTACATACAGAAACACCACCACCACGACTGGAAAGAGGGAATTATCTGCCAGGGGAACACAACTGATCCTGGAACTGGAGCTGTGTTATGATCAATCATCTGTCCTTCTTCCCATGCACTCTCTTTCACAGCAGCTGCAAGAGACTCTTGCACCAAAAATTTCCCCACTCAGATCCACATACACTGGATCTAAGCAATAGACTGAGGACTGCAATACTGAATTTGGCTGACCTACAAATGCAGTTAATGTGCAGATCTTGTATATTGTGAGCAATCTCTTCAGTCACATCTAAGAAAATGTGTATCTTCATTTTGAGATTATACATACTGATTAAGTACCATAAAATCAAACCTGTTACTCTTAACATTATACTATTTTCATGAGTTCGTTACACAAAGTTTTTGAGTCTCTATGTCGTCTTAAGTCACTTTTGATTTGTTTCCTGAAGGCAACACACACTGGTGCTTTTTTTCTCACTTTCACATCCTTCCTTCCATCTTGGAAGTCAGTCTTGGAAGTTCTTTGAACTTGACACTGAAGATACTGTCCATCCTACATATCGTACATTTGAACCTCTAAATCCTATTCACATGCATGACATCAGCATCCTTGGCTGAGTGCTCCCTGTGAACATTTAGAAAAGGAGACTGCAAAGTCCATTTTGTATTTATCTTCTCACCCTTGGAGAAAGACAAGCTCAAAGATGAGCTACAAAAGGCACAAGTTAGTTCTAAGACCCATTACACAAACTGCATGCAGGTGTGAGTGGGATTATGTGGATGATATCAAAGAGAACCCAGAATTTCTAAAGATACACACAATACACATTCAACACATCAATCACAGGGTAGGGGGGAAGATACTAACAGAGCAAGTTTCTGTAATCTCAAAAATTCTCTTCTTTTGTGGACATGTATCTATGAAAAAATGTGTGTGCCATGACTTACTTTTTCCCATCTGTAGTCTTAAATCTGAGTATCTAAAACCCAGGAAACTAATTGCATAATGTGTTAATCTATAAAGCAGTGGCCTTAACCACACTGTTTCAGCACACATCACAAAGTCTGGCAAAAGCAGGGAGAGGACAACAGGCAAGGCTGATAACTTGCATTCCCTTCCCCAGTTTAGCACTGAAGACAAGCAGATGACTCTGCAGCTCCCAGTTCTTTTCCTTACCTTGTGTTTATATTGCTCAAGGAACAATTACTGTCTACAGATTTGAACTTTGGCAATTGTAACCCTCAGTTTTCCTCTTACTGGTTGATGCAGCATGATTGAAAGACTAACCTCCAGAAGATTTAAATGCCCTGCAGGCTTTTCCTCCAAATGTTTCCTCATTTGAAAGTAGTTTTACAAACAGAAGTAATGGTACCCTCTCCTAGACTAGTTTTTCCACAAGTCCTGGAATATCTCCTCAAGAAGGATGTTAATACTGGTTTGAAATCCTTATGCAAATTAGGATGCAAATCAAATAAAGGGGACTGTTATATTCTTCTTCAAATCTACTAGAGGAAGCTCTTTATGTACCTCAAGTGGCAGTGCCTCTTGATCCACAAATTACTATATGCAGCTCTGGGAAGAAGACAAAGGACCTATGCGCTAGAAAAATATGGTTGAGATAACCCCTCCTGCACTTCTGGAAAACAGTCACATGAGGCACTGTGACTATAAGAAGCTTGCCAACCTATGACAAGTCTTTCACATCTTTGTGCATATTCTTCCTTCTTTCTAGATCAAAAGAGGAATTCACTTCTGGTGGACTGGACTTTAGGCTTAATATCCAAAGAAATGGGTCAGCTGCATGTCTCTCTAGGTGATCATTCTCACCTGCTGGGCAACTCCAAGGAAGTCCTGAGAAGAATAGAGAATGAAATTTTCCCCAAGTATCAAGAAAGATGCTGTGCTTTTCTGAGTCTATCTGTTCTTTATCCTTGTGCAAAACAATACAAGCAGGTTGAAACCATAGACCACATCATCATCAGGTTAAGATAAACAATGGTCTAACCAGGAAGGAGAAATTTTTTGTTCAGAGAGTTTATTCAGACATAATAAGATAATTAAAAATAATTTATCATTTAGACTCACACGTGAACAAGTACTTAGATCACTTGCCATGCATCAAAATTCCTTTGAGATCAAACAGGAATTTCAAGACAGTACCCACAGAAAAAACAAGTCAAAATCCCAATGAGAATTCTCCTACTTGCTCTCCATCGACAAAAAAATATTGTCTAAGACACTGAGAGATATCCCCAGATGTGCTGAACCTGCCCACTGCCCAAAGACCATATAAGGTGCTCTGAAAGGCTCAAATGACTGGAAGTTCCTTTTGCATTTTGGGCAGCCAGCTATGACTGTGCTAGGAAGGCCTACATATTTCCACAGCTACCTCCTCCACGAGACCTGAACTACTGAAGCAGCACATTTCCTCAGCATTTTAAAATACTCTTCCAAGTCATCCTTCAGAAACTTGAGAGGCAGAAATGAGTTCATCAAGAGATGAAACCTTGGAGCAAAGAGGAACAAAGTGGTTTCCAGTAGCTGCTTCTACCGCCAGTCACACAGCCTGCATGCTGCTTACTGGACAGTGCACACACTCCAGTCAGCTGTCAACGCTCCACTGTCAGTGAAGAAGAGGAGGAGAACTGACAGTATGCATTCCAGGTAAGCCAGTCCTAGAAAAACAGTGGCTTTTGGCATTAAAAAGGCTTAAATCAGAGCCCTGAAGACTACAAGCATCACACGTTAGGAACCTGCAAACCTTCATTTGGGAAACCTCCTTCCTTGGTCATGGTGTCTCTGCATTTGGCTTCATGCATCAAGGACATCTTTCTAATATCAGTAGGAACTCATTTCAGCTAGTGTTTTCCAGAGAAAGACTAAGTAGATTTTACAGTCCTCGCAAAGGTCAACGCCACATTAGTCCTCACCATCTGTGGCTTAATTAACTATAGCTTCCTCTGGCTGCTTAGAGGTTTTCTGATAATTTAGGACACGAATTAGATGAAAACTAGTACATAACCAACTTGACAGTCCTGTTTACAATGTTTACAAAGTGTGCACTGCACATTGAAATAAGCATTTTGTCAAGACTTTAATGGTAGAGGGACCACATTTAAATTCAAACAGTGCAAAAGAAAACCTCAAAGTGTCCTGAACCTTCTGTTTTGCTCTTGTTTCATAAGTGAATATTAGCTTCTATAACATGAGACCCCAACCCCCAGCAAGTCATTTGTACAACTGCACTGAACTTCAGCTCCACAGAAATTAGGTATGAGAATTGCGGTGTGAAAACAAGCCAACACTTCCCTACTGATTGCCACAAGTCTTTAAAGAGCAAAACAGCAGCAGGAAAAAGCACTTCTTAAAACCAAAACTGCTGAGAATTTATACTAATCCTCTAACGCCAATTTTTGATTATTTTCTCCCATAGAAAAATATTAAATATTGTACCTGCACCTAGCCTCAAATACATTCATGCCAATTTTTAGCCCTCATTTGAAAGCAGGCCTGTACAACTCTCTCCTTATTTTCATTTCTTGATAACCAACAAAATCCTCTTCTTTCATCTTTCACTGATTATGTCACCTGACATTTGTGATTCTATCACTGATCTGTATTCTCTTTCACTGACAGTAATTTTTAACAAACCTTCAATCTTAACATTGTCCTGCTTGACATCAGAGTGAGAAAAAACACACAAAATGCAGACAGGTAGAATACCAAATATCATAACAAGAACATCACTTATGAACTGGTAGTATGCCTCTGCCCTGCTACCAGACTTTTTTTCCAGTGGCAAAAGATAAGAATCTAACTAAAACACAGAAAAACTGGCAGCAACTGACACCCCTGAGGGTATTACCAGGCAGGCACTGTGGCTGCCACACAGACCACACCAGAACTTAGGAGGGAAATTACCAAATTTAGATGAGTCTAAATACAGATCTCCTGCAGCTTCCTTCTAGACACACAGCATGTATAAACCACTGGTAACCAGAATATTCCTGATTTCTCTCTGACAAGTGAAAGGCTACCCCAGCTGCCACGCCACTGCAGCTGGTGGGCAGGAGGTCAGCCAGGCAGCGCAGGGCTGTGCTGCACAGCCAGGCCAGCAACGCCTGACCAGAGGGGACTGCTCTGGGAACCCATCCACCCGACCAGGGCAACCTCCCTCCCGCTCCACGTGCCTCATCAAGGGCAACGCCACCCACAAACACCAAGGCTGGAAAGGCTAGAAAGTTTTTTGGGGAGATTGTAACTTCCCAGTTTACCTTAAACGGCTTTGTCTGAGCTGAGAGAAGAGGCTTAGGCTTACCAGGCGACGCTAGCGCTTTCTATGTAAACCCAACCCACACTTGACCTATTTTCTGCTGTTCTGAGCGCACAGTCACAATTTACCTCATTCAAACCCGGCAGCTGCTGGGCTACATCTGAACCAGTTAAGTCAAGCTTGAAGGCACAACCCTGACCCCTAAACCAGAAACAAAGTCGAGCTGAGGTCAGCCCTGCTTACACGTGCACAGAGGCACGGCCACATGAGGAAAGCAGGGATGGGCAGTGACGCTCGCCCTGCATGCAGGGGCCAGGACAGACAACTGGGATAACTAATCCCCACCCAGCAAGGGGCTCTGAATGCACTGTTCCAAGGACAAATGTTTATAGATAGTTCAGACCACAAACATTTAAAGATTAGGGGTTATTTTCAGTGTGTAACAGCAATGACTACGTTTCTTTAAGTAGGAAGTTAAAATTACAAGTCGGAAAAAAGATGAGAATACAAATTTAGTCATTTTCCAACTGTCAGTAAAGTTAACATTTCTCAGGAAAAGCTATCAACGATTTTTCTGCTGCTCCCCACTCTTCCCTCTGCATAATACTCCTCCCCACACACTCCTACTCCCTTCCTCATTTTACCTCAGGAGCTGAAACCGATTTTAAAATTTTAATTATCAGGTTTGAGAATCAAGGGATCAAGGCTACATACACTTCTCCAAGTCCTGATTTCAGGCTTGAAGATGCATCATTACACTGATTTGTTCAGTTCTGGAAGCATAACTGGTATACTAACATTAGGAACATAAATATACAGGGAGGGGGAAAAAATCTGACTTGTAGTCTAATAGTCTCCATGATTTTAACTTAGTAACACAAAAATCAACAAAGGTATTTGCATTCCTATAAAACTATCAATACCTCAGGTGAAATGGGCATAATGTAAAATCTACATTTTAGAAGTCAGTTTATTATTCTTCTATCTGTAGATGACAAACTGGTGTGGGAAGGCAGAGGGGAAATCAGAACAGCATGAACATGGAACAGGAATAACATCCAGCAGGAAAGTCAGCAACAACCAATGGATAAGCAAAACCAAACTTGGGCTAGACAAATATTGTCAATAACCAGCCTAAAAACTGCTCTAGTGACATTTACGGTAGTCTTGCACTTGAAAATAGAGATTAAAAAAAATAGATTACCTTTATGCTCACAAATTATGTTACTCTCTCTCTGAGCAGCTAGGACAATCTGGGGCAGAAAAGCAAACTCTTCCCTCAAAGCCAGATATCTTTTAGCATCTGAGACTTCCCAAAAGAAGTGGCTCCTATCCACAAAACAGAGGGTCTTTCAGCTTCCACCTAGAACACTGTGGTGACCATTTGTACTAGTTCCATTCTCCACATACAGACAAATAAAGGTCAAATGAACTACACTACTCCATGTCCACCTTCTCTCTCATTTTGCTGACACAGCAACACATTTGCTTTTCTTCCATTTTCCACTGAATCACATTTCCTTCCGCTTCCTCACGGCAGGCTCCACATTTTTATCACCACCATCTCAGCAATATGCAACTTGTACTGATTTGGCATTTTGTTTTTTCTAATTTTAAGAGAAACAGGGAGGGAGTACTGGTCCTAAGGCACCAGTCATGTGGCGATACTGGAACAAACCTTTGAGTCACTAAGCAACTCACTGCCACTATGGGAAAAGAAACCTCAAAGTGCAGACATTTCCCTGAAGCAAGCAATTAGCAAAGTGAAGTTGATGCTAACAAGGAGACCTGCTAAGTAAGTAGATTGAAGAAATCTCTTTTGTACATTGATATTAAAACTTAAAACTGGGAAGCAGACACCCTGGGAATTGTGAACAGCTTTCAGAAGGTGTTCAACAAGACCCAAATCACATCAGCTGAAGGACAAGCCATATGGATGAAGGCATCTTTAAGCAAAAAAGTACATTCTGTTGGTCACTAGTCGTCAGGACTAGTGGGCAACCAGAAATCAAGCCAAGACAAGAGGCCTGCTCAGACACTGACCACTTTACAACAGACACATCTTCCTTGCATGAGGGACAGCAGAAGTTTTCTGTGGCAGCTGGCAGTGGGAAGGCCATGTACCACCACCACAGAAAATGAGTGACCAGACAGGTCATCTCTTAGCTCACAGTAGTCACCTCCATCAAATCTCTTAGCAGTTGCATTACTCGGCAATACCATATTCCTTGACAAGAATACTGGTAACTGAGAGCTTACTGAAGTGAAGAGCAAAGGCCTCTCAATTCAGTTCTGCAGAAGAAAACTGCAGAAAACTGTCCAATACATGCCAGTGTGATGACAGATCCTAGAATCAACACCACCTCCTAGAGACACCTCCTAGATACCTAGAGTGATCAGTGTATCACTCTTGTGAATGACTCCCTGCTCTGGAATTTGAACTACCACCAGCTTAGACTACCAACAGTAATCACACAGCTACCTAGTCTCTTCTGCAGATATCCTCAATCCTATTTGCCAAACAGGAACTCTGGAAACGTACAACCTTCCAGCTCCTTTTCTCTATAACTCATGAGGATTATGGGCAGAGGACAAATTCCTACAAACAGTAAAAGTATTTTAACTTTTTTTTTTTTTAAGGCAGAAAATACATCAGATACCATCCAAATGTTCTTGAAACTCAGTATATTTTAGTCCACTGAATTACATTGTTTTATTTTCAAGTGGCTTTCAGGGATTTATTTGATAATGTGGTTCTTAGAATACAAATACATACATCTTGGCCCACATGCCGGTATTATGAAAGTAGATCACAATAAAACTAATTTTTCTCACATTTTAAAAGAACTACTGTATTTGCAGAACTTTTCAAAGTTAATTTCTAGTAGGATTTAAGTCAGCACCGTCTTTTTTTCCTGTAGAGAGCTCTGTTATGACCTGCTGGAGCCTTTTTAGGAATTTTCCCTATAAACAACAGATCTGACCAGCTGGGACATATATCATAGCTGGATTAACACTACAGCTCTCTGCAGCTCTGGAGAAAGCAGTGGATATGCCTTTTATAGAACTGATGAATAACGGTCTTGCAAAGAGGAAAGATTAAATTGCTAATCAGAAAACAGGGATGTTTCAGTTATTGCTGCAATAAATTCCCTGGGGTAAACTTAGGTAAGTCATTTAGAGTTTAAAATTGATACAATGATCTTCTATTTCACCATATTTTTTCATAGACAAATCTCCTAGCATGTAGAACCAAAAAATTCCTACTGAAGACATAATTCAAAATTGAACTACATTCACTTGGGGAAGAAAAAAAAAGAAGAAAAAAGCTCAAGCCTGTCAAGCACATAATTCAGCCACCAAGTCTTATGCATTCTGAAACCTGCTTTAACCTGATTTTCTCTCTCATATACCAAAATGGTGTGACATGGTGATAAGACAACAAAAGGGAAGAAAACATTCAAATGGGGTAAACCCCCTGCCTCTATGCTTGAAATATAATTTCTAAACTGTATGTTTAAAATTCACAACTAAAATCACAAAAAATGTAATGATTAATGAGATGCACAGAAATTACTATGATTCAAACTCACTTGCTCAGCAAATACATTAAAATACTATCCTCAATAATACTAGCAGATACACTCAAGTACTTGAGGAGGTTACAGAGGAAGAAAGGGAATAGTTAACTTTAATTCCATTCAAAAGACAGGAAGCATTTGCTAGATTAAAGAGGGGTTTCAGTATTTACAAACTATAGTAGTAAAAATACTTTATAACTGTAATTACTAGTATACTGTTAAAAATAAATAATGCTCTGTACATCATGCCTTCCACAAGTCCTTAGTAAAGTTATTCCAACATCTAAGAAAACAGCAAGATTCATACTTGGTTTTAATTTTAAAAATTCAAGTTGGTATAAAATTACTTGAGTTTCTCCCCAGATGTCTGGCCTGGAAAAAGAATTAGGTACACAGACCTGGAACTGCTATAGCTCTCAACCTCTGCTGAAGGCTGTGGAGCAGTTCCCATGAAGCAGTAACTCCAGACTACAAAATTTTACTTCCATGAGTGCAATTTCAAAAATACATTCTGTAAGAAAAAGGTCTAGAGTGGCAGCCAGAACAAAGGGACATTGTATCCAAGGGAGGAAGGAAAGCAAACAAACCCATGAGCACTTCACCAAATAAGCTACTGTGGTTATCATGTCAAGATAAGGCTTAATTTGGCTAAGAACATATTTTCATGAAACTCAAGTTTCCCCCTACCTGAAATGCAGGAATGCCTACTCTCTTCCTGCTCTGGGTACAAGCTCCCGTGCAACACTGCAGAGTTTACTTGCATTCTGGGAATCCCTAAAGCGCTGAGGATTCCCAATCCCAACAAAGAGCATTTGGGGAAACCAAGAACACAGGGGCAAAGCAGCAACTGGTTATAATGCAAAACAGACTTCTCTAGGAGCTCACTTTGAGTCTGGATTACAGAAGCAGGGTTGGTCAGGACCACCACATTAGAAAAATACTTGAAACTTTTTTAACAGATGAAATGGAAATTTTAAGGACACAGAACCAAGAATAAGGCTTCCTTCACTTACTACTGAGTGATATTTTCCGTGGATTTTTACAGGTGAAAATGTAATCACTTGTGATCAAACACAGGAAATTTTTACCCAGAAACACTGGATGGATTTTTAAACTCAGCAATCCCAAGCATGGCCTTTCAGAAGTACCAAAATACTTCAGTAAAAGGATTTAATATTCACCTTCAAACAAGAAGCAGGTTTTATTCTATCTATTCTATTCTGAATCCAGTCTTTTAATTACTTACTTAAATACTACCTGCTAGAGCAGGATTAATGAAATCAAATAATTGAACTGGTTTTTCAGAAATTGCAGGAAGAATATGACAGAGAAAGGACAACTGTTTTCCTATAGATCTGAGTGACACCTGCATTGTAGTAACCTCAGCTTATCCCAAGGACCTCACAGCTCTTTCCCCATTCCTCCTTGTGTACCTTCCCACAGCTTCAGCAGTTCCACCTGAACTGGTGGAGCCACACTATTTGTGGCAGCTACGTCACCTTCCTGCTGACTGATGGCCTCCCCTCCACATTGCTAACTTCCCTAAGGCTTATCAGATCTGAAGAACTCCACTCCTGTGCCAAACCTTGCTGACAGACAAGAAAAGTGACTGAAGTTCTTACTTCTTACCAGATCAAGGTAAAACAGAAAGGTACCATTTTATTCCACCTCTTTTGAGAAAACAGAGCAAGTTCTCAAACAAAAAGCTCTTTTTCAAAGAGGAGCACAAATACAGGCTTAGGGCAGATGATGTACTTGTCCCTCTGACTCTACTAATGGAGGGTGCCAATCCCTCCTCCCTCATTCCTCTCCTTTTGCGAGCACTCGGATAAAACTCTCCTGTCCTGCACGTGTTACTGGGAGTGAGGACTGGTATGAGTCATCTGACCCACTTCTAGCTGGACGCAGCTTTTTGCTTCCCCACATGTTGGAGCCCAACGCATCAACGTCGATGTGTCAGTAACAAACTGTTTAGACCATCGCTCTTTACAAGGCTGCCAGAGAAGCCAGCTGGACTCCTTATGGGTGGTCCAGAGACATGGGAAAGAATTGAGACAGTTCTTCAGCACAACACTGAGAAGAGTTAAAGATGCAGAAAGCTGTGTGTGCCTGGGCTGCCCTTGGAGGAATTGAAAGCAGGAGGGGAGCACATAGGTTCTGTGGCCGGCACCTGGAGCTCCCGAGCTGCTTCTGGCAACCTCAAAGGGTGGGAGCAACCCCAAAAGCTCCTGCCTGCCTCATCAGTGGAGGTAAAAGTTTATGGGAAAAGCAATTTTCAGCTGCAGTAGTTATTTTTAAGCCAGAAGCCTAAAGTAAGAGAAGTCCGAAAGATGAGTGCACGTATAATTATGGGGTGCTTAAAATACAGACAGAAAAATACTATTTTAACCCTGTTTCAAGATGTTTAAAGAATTTTTTATGTGCACATGTGCATTACTACACAAGCTCAGCTTACTTGCTCCTACAAGCAAACAAGGCATGGAAGCCAAAGGCATCTAGGTCTGAAATATCCAATGTCTGCCCATAACGAACTGAAAAAAGCAGAACAGTGGTGTTGCCCATGGCCTTTCGAGCAAGTCTTTCTTAATGGCATATATGACTTGAATTTGTAATAGATCAAGATAAGTGTATATTAGGTCCTGTATCTGATGTACCTACTTCATGATTAGTGAGAAAGTTGATTATTTCAACAATCTTTAAGGCGTGTTAGACATTTGACCTGCCAGCATTCAGACGTGCCACACACATTTAGAAAAAGAGCAAAGTACAGGTGCCTATCGCTCTTCATGCAACACCTCCCACAGGGGATTTCTCATTGCCCTATCTTTACATCTGCAACCTTCAGCACAGGGAGACAGGCAGACTGTACCATTTTGAAACACTAAAGCAACCAGGCTTGTCTTCCAGAAAAAAAAAAAAAAAAAAAAAAGTTCTGAAGCAGAGTGTGAGGCCTGAAGAGAGATTTCACCATAAATATTCATTCTTACTAAGATTTTTTTCTTTAAACCAAATAAGCAAGAGGACTTTTTAAAGACTGTGCACCCTTCTACTTTCCTTTCTGAGTGGTAAAATACCCTCTGCAGGACATTTAATGATTGCGAAGGAACTTCATTTGAATTCTGTCCTGCCTCCACTGTGCACATTTGCTCTAGTGCTGTGTGCTCAGAAATCCTCTGGAAATACATTATCACACACAGTATGTACATATTTGGAAGTATAAAATCAATCATGCACCCTTGCTCTGCCCAACCCAGACATACAGCTGAAATGCACTCACTGCTTCAGGCAAAGCAGAGTCTTTCCAGATCTTTCCACAAGCCTATTTTACTATGAAAAAACCATGATATAAAACACTTTTTATTATTCTTCATTTGCTTGTCCAAAGTATAATGCAGTTGACTCCAGCTGCTTGAGCCAGCAACAGCAGAATCACACACGTTCAGCCCAACAGTGTCCGTGACGGGCACTGCCAAACACCACCCAGACAAAAACACCACTCTGATGAGGTCACACATACCATATGCTGGGCTTTAATGCTTCACATCCCCATCTATAGTCCTTCAAGTAAACGACAGTGCTTAAACAAATTAAGGCATGATTAGCTTTGCTGCTGCCTAACTTAATATGTGTATCACAAAACAGACACACATAGATGTCACAGAACAGTACAAATAACTTACTTCAGAAAACTACTTCAGTTCAAAGTATTTGATTTAGGTCACACTTGTATGTGTAGACGGTAACTGTAATTTTTCCTTAAAACAGCTTTTTGAAAGAAGTGTTCATTTTCAGACTACACCAAGAGCCATAACTAAACCCACTACACCTGTGAATTTTTAAACACAGAACATACGTGATGTATTTCGAATGCAAAGTGGAATTCACATTAAGGACCTAACCTACATGTCCATTTCAAGACTAAACTTCCTACAGATACTAATTTGATATAAAAATGCATGTTGTAAACTTTTTGTCTACTTCCTACAAAGGACAGAATTTTCATTCCATTGCTAAGCAAAGTACCACAGCAAACCTTCACATCTGCTTTATCCTCAAGATCCCCTCATCACCACCATAAAAAGAACTACATGACTAAATGGTCTGACCATCCCAGATTAACGAATGAGTCACTCAGTCACACACATTTCACATAGAGAATAATACAGTTTACATCCTCCATGAAGCAACAGATATAAAAGCCACCGGAAACAAGTTGTAGGTTGGTGTTTAAGGCACCACACATAGAGAATCCAAGCAATTTCTAAAGAGAAGGGCAGGATTCTAAGCAGTACACACAAGGCAAAAGAACCACATGCACATTTAGCAGTAAAGAACAAATTCACTGACAAGTGTTACAGTTGGTATAACAAACCTTGTGAAGACATGGAAGTGGGCTCATACAATGCAGCAGCATACCCTACTTTTAATAATGATACTCATCTAGCCCTTAGCAAGGTCATTGAATCTCTTAACAATTGAAACATGTTTATTTATGCAAAGAGCAGACATGGCATGGGAATGCATGGGTCACGATTCCCCAGAAGTCCTGCCAAAGTCTCTTTAATCTTGTTCTGGAAGAACCACTTCTGGTAACGACAGTAATTTAGTTCTTTGCCTACTCCAACTTTGTTTCTCCTGCCAAGTCTGAAAGGATGCCAAGTGTGCTGTTTCCTCTGCTTTGAGCAGTTGTCACCTTTACACTGGACAGCAGCACCTTATTCATGAAGCCTTTTGGCCCAATAGTTACATGAAACACCACTGTTTCTTGATCAGAGCTTATGTGAGCAGAATTAGTACCAAATACTCGTCTGTTGCCCATTACCAGTATTGTAAGTCTATGTAACGATGGGAAAAATCAGTCAGTAGTTAAGAATTGTATCTGAAGTGAAATGGAGTCTTCCCACACAAATTCAAACTTTGTTTGTTTTGGCAGAAAGATACTGGAATTTTAGGCACTAACAGCAAAATGCAATAAAAGTGTTTAGGTCAACATGGTCTCTAAGGACTTCATATTGAAAATGTGCAGCCTTGAGAGCTTAAACAAAAAACTAAACATGTTTCAGAAGACTCAAAGTTAACTCATCCCTGCAAAGAATGATTCCTCAGTTCTGTCTTCTGCTCATAAGCAGATCAATGATATTCCAGACTAAACAAGGGAGGAAAACCACCATTTTTTTGCAGAGGAGATAGTAACAGGAAGTTTACCGAAGATTTCATCTAGGACCTGGTATTATGGCAAAGAAGAGGGACGTCCTTCAGAAAAAATCTATGAGTACAAACTACCTTACATTAAGTGACTAGTGGCTAGGAATACGATTTCTAGTATTAACAGAAAACAGCACACAAAAGGAATAGAAACAATCCTCCTCCCACTTCAGCTATCTTTGAGCAGAAAATAAGTCTCAGTAATAAAGCTAATATTTCTGTCTAACATACTGTTAGTACATATAGTTTCTGTTCTCTTGAAGACATTTTCATTCAGTAAAGGTCTTATCTGTACAATTAACTTGTAAAACTTGGCATCAAGATATTGTCAGCCCTGCAAAGAGAAATTCCTATGAAAAACATTTCTCAAGCTTTTTATAACCATTCAAATAAAGAAATCTTTACACTATTCATCAGTGAGCACAATTCTGTTTTATGCTACTACACTCAATATCCAAGCAATAGCCAGTTAAAATGCAAATTCTGTGTGCCTTAGTACTTAGATGAATCTGTCAGGAAACTTCTTGTAATGTTAAAATAAACAATTTAAGTATCTTGTCACCAAACTACTCATGATGGATACAGATCAACAGCCTCCATCTCAGGTTTCAATAGGTAACTATTTGCTCCATAAGAGGAGGAAACAGCCTGATCTAACACAGAATTGTCCTCTATGTGTCAAAAATAGAGGCCAACAGTTAGGGAGAACAAGCTTGTCTCTGGAACTATTTTTGACAAGCTACTGCTTTGTAGCAATTTTCAGTGAATATGTCTTTAAGAAGTGAAGTCACCAACACTGCTAATTTCACATTACCGATCAAGACAGTATGACATATTTTGTCTGTTCATATGACATATTTTACAAAATGACACCTTCAACCTGAATGCACCTTCCCAAATTAAGGTGCTTCCAAGTCTAATGCTCTATCAGTTAATATTCTTTGGGGGGCCTAAAATGCATAGAACATCGTTATGCCACTGCCTGGCAATGGCATTAATAAAAGGCAGTCCTCCTATGTTCCGTTTGCTTTGTTCAGATCAGAAACGATCCACTGCCAAAAGGAGATTGATTACTGTTACTGGAATGAGCATTACCAGACATATGATCTTGACAGATTTCAGGCAAAGGACAGACAGTAGCACCAGTATTTGCTTTGTAAAATGAATCGGGAAGATTGCAGCTGGACTCTGAGGGTGAATTTACACCTCATGGCTCAGCTGATTTAAGAGGTCACTGCTGCCAAAGGAGGCTATCCCACTCTGTGTTGTGTCATCCTGATCCCCTCAACGGAGGAAGCCACAGCACTGGATGCACCCTGGGCTAATCCAGCTCAGCTCATCAACATCACAGGCTTTTCCCCCACGCCATGTCCCCGCCTCCCGCGCTCCAAAATCAAGGCTGTGCTGGTTTAGAGGACTGAAGGCACTAGTGCAGGGTCTGAGAGTGGGAACTGCTGTCTGCGGCAGAGCCAAACTGTTCTAGCAGCTCGAGTCATAACATGTAACCTCACCCTGATGAGAAATGTTCAACTCGTTTGGCTTCCCTACCACAGACACACAAAAGCACCAGCCCTTCCATGAACTGAACCTCCCTCTCCTTTCCCTAGGATTCTCTCTCAGCCACTCTCTTTTTCTAGCTCTGTATTTGGCATTGGGGAAAAAAAAAACATCTTGGTGAAGCAGGAGGGAAGAAGGGGTGTCAGGACAAAATTACATAGCATTTATTCAGGGCCATCTGTTATTCCAAGCCTCTAAGTACTATTTCTGTATCTCCACAGTGTACCATCCAAGCCATAAGGAAGAATTTATGGCTATTGTAATTGCAATCAGTTCAGCACAAGTTGAAGTATCAAGTATTTTTCTATCTGTCATAGAAGAGATTTTTAGACCTTTTTCTGAAGCAGCAAGGGGGGGAACACTAATTCTCTTGTTCCTTAAATACACACACATTAATATATTAATGTGTTTCTAATTAATGGAGAGGCATTAAAATCAAGGATACTGGAAATTTTAGCAGGCAACAGTAAGAAGAGTGTTTCTTTTTTAAGATATTAACATTTTCTGTTATTCATTTTCCAAGGGAACCAAAAATCAGTAAGTAGAATATCACTGCAATCATGCAAAGACCTGGAAATTAAAGTTCAGAAGGGATACTATCTTCTATCTGCTCTACAATTAATGGTATTGGTTAACCTTTAAAGGGGTCAGGTATTTTATCTGAAGGTGCTACAGTAATATTCATGACACAGTATACCTTGACATGATCAGATTATCTAGAATAATAGAGTACCCAATATAATCTTTCACAGAACAAGGAACAATCTCTGCTAATAACCAGTAGGAAATTGTTCCTGTAACACAGAACTTGAACATAAAATGCACTTGAACAACAGTAAAATCATGGCTTTTAAATAAATAAAATGGATAGTACTTATACACTAGTCAAATTTCTTACCTGATAGGGCTGAAAGGCACTATCTTCAGTTATGAAATCCAGCTGTTTGTCCACAAGGAATTCTACTGCAGTAATTGAATTGTATACACTTTTTCCAACCAAGGGCTTGAACGTCTGTCAAGGAAAAAAGAGAAAATTAGGCAACTGAAAAAAAACCCCTCAGCATATCAAACCCCCAAAACTGTATAAATACTGATGTATTCTTCCATTAAAACAAGCTAAAACAGAGTAACAGTTACTAATTATAGAAGAAAGGATGATTTTGTGTTCTGTCGCTTTTTTCCTTTGTGCTGTTGGTGGAAAACCAGCTAGAAAAGAGAATTACACCATACATTCTTCCTTTCCTTCACTATGCTTGAGCAAGATTGTTTACCACAGAAGCTCAAAGTACAGGAGCACCATTCCATCCTAAACACACAGCTCAGCCCGCAGATCCTCTCTCCCTGCCTGCAGGACCAGCTAGCACAGCAGTGATTATACTAAGGACAGCTCAAGTGGAAGCAGACTGCAGAGAAATCCCTCCCCCCGCTTCCTGTTCTGAAATCGTTCACCTTGCCTCAAGTCAACCATCTCATTTCCCTGCCCATCTCTGAACTGTTCTGACTCTGCTCCTGCCGCCCCCGCAGCCGCTCCTCCCTGCAGCAACCGGCTGCTCCAGCACAACGCCTTCGAGCCCACAGCACCGGGCACGGGCATTTCGCAGCAGGGCCAGGAGCCTTCCTGATTCACCTCGTGGGCTGCCAAAGCAACAAGGTGCTGACGACCCTCGCTGCTGCAGGAAGCAAAAAATATCCCAGCTCTGCTGCAAAAGCCAGGCACAGATAAAGGGGAGCGGGGAGTCGGAGGCTCCTCGACACACTCGTACCGTCTTGGCCCAAAGCCCCTGCCCTCATCCAGGCACAGCAGGATGCAGCAGGTGAGCAGGGAGGGCACCGTGCCTCTAGTGATCTCCCCTGAGAGGTGACAAGCAGGCAAACCCTTCCCTGCTGGCCGGGTTTCCTGGAACAGAAACACAAGGACAGCCCAGCAGAGCGGGGATGTACCTACTGGGGATGAGTCAGGTGAAAAGGAAATCCCAGAGGATGGAGGGGAGAGAAATGCTGCTCTGAGAACTGACAGGAACAGAAAGAGGAAGACATCTGTGAACAAAAGAAATGACTGGCAGAAAGAACATGCAGGATGCTAGGGGAAAAAACATGGAGGGACAGAAAAAAAATAAGAGGAAAGTTATTTTATAGAACAAAAAATAATAATGAGGGAAAGCAGGAAAAGAAAAAAGCCCTTCGAGACTGATTCTAAATTTAAAATGCAGGAGAAAAAGACAAAGAGGAGAAACAAGGGCAGGTCAAACCACATGGAGCACAGTACAAATGCTACGCCAACATCTGTAAAATGCTGCTATCACAGCTCACATACAACATCCTGCAGCAACAGACCCCAAATACTTACAAGGGAAGGCAGGATCACCACGACCTATTTACAGATGGGGAAACTGAGGCACGAAGCAGCCCCATAACTTGACAAAAGCCACTAAGCAGGGCAGCAGCAGAGCCAGTGACCTGCCCTCAGCCAGTCTGCAGGCAGCTCACAAGTGAGCACTCAAGGTTTTATCAGGCTTCATTACCTACTTTCAAAGGTGTTGCCTCGCGATTAGGCTAAATATAACCCAAGTGTCTCTGGAGCTTCAGCTCTGGCACTTACTAAACAAATGAGAGAATTCTTCATGGCAGATACATTATACTTTCTAATAAATCTATCAAACTCCACAAATGCTCCGACTGAATGCACAGCATTCCTGTTTCCATTTTATTTAAGGTTTCACTTCAACTGCTACTCTTTCTCAGACAAGGAAGGAAAAAAAGTCAAACCTCTCCACCAGTCAGCCATCTCTACAATAGGTAACTGGATGAAAGGGCTGGAGGAGCAAAAGTATATGATAATATTCCAACTACAGAGTCCAAATAGTAAATAATTATTTAACCTCTAATAGCTAAGAAAGGGCCTTTGCTCTTGCATCACTTTCCTATAATGGATCTTGTATTGCTAATGGTTAAGAGAGGGTGGAGTTCACATCGTGAAATTGCAAAGCGTTGAGTGCATAAACTCACAAACAGACATTTATTTCTTTGAAAAAGCCAATGTTGTAGTCCTTCAGCTCTTAAACTGCCCCCATGTCTTCCCCAACACTGTTATACTTTTCCCACACTGCCTTCTTTCTAACTTTCTGAGCTATTATTCAGGTCAAGAAATGAGTTTCCGACTACAAACAACAGGACATACCACATCATCAGCTGAAACGAAACTGTGTGGAATGTGGCTTGCAGTTATCATTCAGGATTCAGACAACACTACAGATTAAAGTACATGTGAGCCACTGCTTTATCTTCCTAGTGGTATTAAAGGAACTAGTTCCAAATATAGATCTGTGAGTGTGATTATTCTGAGAAGAGAAACGTAATGCCTTCTCCCTTACTTTCATAGATCTATGCCTCTAGACAGGTCAACGCCCCCAAAATACTCATGTGGAGGATGCAGGCTATCCCAGAAGCACAGAGGAAAAATATGTAAATAAATACAGCAAAACCATGCTATGTCACACATCTCCTCCAATGTGGATAGCCGCTCAGCTGCACACAACTTGAGATTTTTCAGACACTATTAAAAAACATTCCCACTATCAACAACAAAACACCACCCTTAAGTAAACGCCTTCTTGGAAAAGCAAAGTCCAGACTCCATCAGTTCCACGAGACAGGCAGGCCACCAAGGAGACACCCAACCTGGGACAGGTTAGGGATTTGAAAAATTTTAAACAGAAGACATAAATTAATTTCACACTACATATCACACATGCCCAAAGGAAAACAGACTGAGAGCACAGCAGGCAAGAGTCAGTTGTTAGAGGTAAGCATATGAGGCATGTAAGGACATGAAAATATATATATAAGAAGGTCCAACAATCTCCTTGCAGATTTTCAGAGGAAAAGCTCCTTGCAGATGCTCCCTCTTTCCATTCCCAAAGTGGAGGACAACTTTAAGGACAATCAAGCATATTGGCAGAAACCAGGAAAAACTGAACCTCAGTAAATTTAAGTCTCCCTTTCAAACCTGTAGGTTGTAAAAGAAGTTTTATATGTTAACCCAATTCCCCAAAGACCACAACTAAGTAGAGGATTCAAGCACTTAATTTTAAGTGATATCTGGCTTTACCACTATTCTAACTGGATGCTCTAAAAAAAAAAAAAAAAAATCCCACTTTTTCTACCACCAGACTTCCCTGCTTAGCCAAAGGGAGCTCTATGAACACACACACACTCTCTTTGGCTGCTTTGCTAACAAGTTCCCTGATGCTGAATAAAGTGTGTTTCTTACTCTGCCCCCTTGCCATGATTTTACCCTGGCTCATGCCAGAAATAACCTGTTTACAGGAGGCAGCTGGCACAGCACTGAGTCTGAGAATTGGATTCTGGACCTTCTGGAAATTCAAATAATTTTGTAGAAGACATAAATTACCATCACTTCGCAGCAAGCAATCACAAAACCATTCAACAGTATTCACCAAATACCAATACTGCCTTTTCTTATGCCCAGTAACATAAGTCATCTCTTTATTTATCTTTTCAAAACCTCCACAACAATCACAGGACCAAAGCAGTAGCGAGCAAGCACACAGTGCATTTTTACCTCTGCCTAGTGCAATTAAGCAGCTGGAGTGGTGGTAATCTGCCTCCAGCATGAGAGCACGCAGCTCCCTGGCACTGGCCAGGGTTCCAGAAGCCACTGCACCTCGACTGCTGCAGCCTGGGCGCTGCCAGGCTGTGACACCCAGAAGGCTCAATGCAGCAAATGCTCGGGTTACAGCTGAGCTCGCAGCTGCTGCCCAGCTCATCCCGCACGTACCACTGCCTCAGCTGCCTCGCTGGAGCTCACAGCCTGCTTAGCTGGGCACTCTGTGCCGCGAGCCCGCTCCCAACACCACAAAAGCTCATCCTACTGTGCACACGTACCGCAGTGACCCTTTTTAAAAAATCTTTCTATAGGAATTTATGCCATAAGCCAAACAGGCTTTTAAAGAGTTAACGATGTAATTTAGAAAGCTATTCTTGCACTAAAACATCTACATTCTATACTTCTTCCTCTTTAAAGCATAAAAATTGAAAATATCATTTAAACCTAATTTTTACATGCTATTCAGTAAACTTTTCCACACACTGTTCTCTAGCCTTGCTGTTTAGTCTGCAATAGCGCAAACACCGGCACCTTTTCTTTATGACACTTAATCATTCGAAACAGCTGTAGCTCTCTTCCAACGCCTGTTTGTTGCCATGGTTCGTACTCAAAGGCAGAATTACCAAGTGGAAAAGAGCGGACAATCAGTAAAGCAGATCTGACGTTAAAATCGAGCACGGGGTTTCCTCATTCGCGGATTACCCTGCCTGCAATCCCTACGGAAGCGGCCGTTTCCAGCCAAGGCGTTATTCCGGGCGGAACTCTCGCAGCCCTTCGGCGGGGGGGGGGCAGAAGGAAGTACCCGTCGGGACGCGGGGAGAAGGCAGCGCCAGCCGGGCCCGCTGCCCGCCGGAGCTGCCGCATGGCACGGCGCACCAACGGCGCCCACGGCTGTTCTAACGGCGGGGTCCGTGCCGTTAACGGCCGGCACCGAGTCCTGCCGCTCCCGCACCCCGCCTTAACGGCATAAACTTAACCGAAGAAAGGGGAAAAAAACCCGCAAAACCTCGATTTTTTTTTTTTCTGAACTCCCTTTCTCCCGTTTCCCGAGGGGCGCAGGCCGCCCTGCGCGCCTCCGCGGGTGCAGGAGCTGCCCGGTACTCACGTTGTCCAGGGGTCGCCGCGCTCTCGTCCCCGCCGGGCCGCGCACAAAGCCGCCGGCCGCGTGCCGCGCGCGCCCCCGCGGGAGCCCGTTCGTCACGTGCGCCGCTCCGCGCTCCGCAGGGATAGGACGGAGAGGGCTTGAGGGCCGCGACAGCCCCGCGGGCCGGGGGCGCGGCCCGTTCCGCCCCAGCGGCCTCGGAGGGCAAACAAAGGCGCCCGTCGCAAAGTTAAAGTGTCCGCGCGGGTACGTATCCCGCGGGGGAAGGCGCGGAGGCGCCCCCCGTCCCTCCGAACCACAGTGGCGGATTGTCCCACTCCCCCCCGCCCCGTCGGCCGGTACGCACCTCGCCCGGCGGCCCAGCCCGCGGGACCTCCGCGCCCGCCTCCGCCTTTGAACTCACAAGGAAAATGGTTCTCACCGCGCCGCTTCCGGGTCGGGCCGGGCGGCCGAGCCGGGGGCGGAGACTGCGGGGCCGGAGGAGGAGGCGGCGGGGAGGGAGAAGAGGAGGAGGACGACGACGACTCACCGCCCGCCCTTTGTGGGGCCGGCGCGGACTATCGCGCAGCTGTGCGCTCTGCGGAGGCCCCGGCGCGTTCCCGCTGCTGGGTCATGGCGCGCTGCCGATGCCGCCGCTTACATAAGGGCGGGCGCGCAAGTGCGCGGTGCCGGGGCGGGAGGAGCCGGGCGGGGAAGCACCGAGTCGAGCGTCGGGCGAGGAGAGCACGCCGCGGGAAGAGGCGGCGCTCGGCAGGCGCGGCCCGCGGCCACGTCCCGCGGGGGCGGAGTCACGGGACACGTGTGGCGGTGGCTCGGGAGCACGGCCGAGGCGCCCGGGGGCCGAGAGCCTCCTGCTGCCGCTGCTCCGCGACACAACCTCGGACTTCGTTTACAGCCTCAGTGCTTCTTCCCCCCGCGAAGCCGAGCCCGGCCTTGGAAAGCCGCTCTCTATCCCTCCCGCGAGTGGGCTTTGGAAAGCTAGCAAGCGAAGGCTGCTGCTCGTCCACATTCAATCGAGAGGAAAAAAAAAAGTAATAAAAAGGAAGGGCGGGTCAGGCATGAGCTCAGTGCCTGGTTTGGGTCCAGGAGCAGCCGGAGCAGAGGGCGGTGGGCGGCTCCGCTCCCCCCTCCGCCGCCAGAACCTGGGCTGTGCCGCCCAAAGCCTTCACCAGCAGCACGCAGTGCTCAGCGGGGACTCACAGCCCGGGAACCTGTGGAAAAATCTTAGAGCACAATTTTCTCATTTTTAGTATACAACCTATTTTCTCCCTGACGACCCACCACCCAAAAAAAAAAAAAAAAAACCAAAAAAACCAAACAAACAAAAACCCCACGTGTTTTCACACTTTCCAACGCTAGCTAATGTCACGAACGAGTTGTTTACAGTTCACATGGAAACTTCAACTGAATAGTCCAGTGGGAAAAGGTTCTGGGGACACTTACTAATGAGAAAATGATTTCCAGAGAGAAATTTAGCAAAAACACCTGTAATATAGTCCTTGAGCTTAGCTCACATACATAAACATGAACAGTAAGGGAAAAAAAAAAAATCACAAGGGAGGTTGCGATAGAGATATTCGTTTTCCCCAAACTCTTTAAACATAAACAGCTGTACATTTTTCACTTCACGGAAAAAATACAAGGCGTGTCATTTGCCAAGAAAGTATGAGAATAATGGGAAATCAATGCATGACTACATCTCTGTTCTCATCTTGAATTATTCCAAATGATGTAAGCTTAAAGGTGTACTGGGATGCTATAACATACTAAGCTCTGAAATAAAATACTTAGGTACAGCTAAACATGAAAGTTGAACTGGAAGGCTTTCTACCCACCACAGGCTTTTCTCCAGCAAACTGGTTTTCTTCCATAACAGTTCGTGACACTGCATGCACACGAGCAAGGGCAGAAACCAGGCTACCTGTACATGGTGTTTGTACACTACCCAGCCTATGCTCAAACCACATAACTGCAAGACTCCTGGATTTTGCTCGGAAAGGACACTAGCAGAGGCAGTTTATTGTATTGATTTTCCTTTTTAAGTGGTCTTCCATCCGGGCTGGCTCAAGACAGCTGAGCAGCCTTATATGGCAGCAAGGCTGCAGGGAGGCAGCAGTGCCTTGAGCAGCCTCCATCTATTCCTGACCACCCAGACTGGACAGTTGCTCCTCTGGTTTCAGCACCCCTGCCACAGCCCCTCACCAGACCCACTCAGGGCTCACCACCAGCAGAACACAGCTTACTAACCTCCTTGGTTCCCCCAAAACACACCTCCTGCCCCAGCCATGCCATGGTAGGGCTGCACTGCCTTATCTCCAGAGAAAAAAAATAAACATCTTAGTGACACCATTCTGACCTGATTTCCTTTCACTTCCTTTTTCTCCAGCCCACCTCTCACTGGGTAGGGGGAATAACACCTCAGTCACTTGCACCTGTACTGACAGAGTCATGTAGTAGCAAAGACTAAAATGCAGCCTTATTCCAGATTTGGGGCTGCAGTTTGCACTGCTGTTCCCCCTGCAGAGCAGAAGTGTGCCTTGTTACCCGCCACCAACAGCAACAGGGCCACTTGTCAAGTGAGCAGGACAGTCTTTCACAGACTTGGTCCTGCAGAGGCCTCATCACCTCTAAGGAATAAAATTTGACCTATCAGTAATAGCTGACACAAGAAAATATCTTGGAACTCAGACTTTGCCAAGTAATCAATAAACAAAGTATTTCTCCAAACTTAATTCTGTACTTGTATGATCTTCAATTTAACTTTTAGAACACATTTTAGATTACCTCCAAGAAGTACTGAGCATCCCAAAGACATACTACTTCCACCACTAGATTCCCCCCTTTCTCATACAGTTTTAGGTTTTGTTTTACCATTTCTCTTAAGAACTCAGACACTTAATAGCTATTTCAGGAAGGGCAAACAAATGAAAAATGCCTATTACAGAGCACAACATACTTCATGCTACTCTTGAACTAATGGTGCTGGGATAGCTGTGTGGTATGTAGCGCAACTGTCAAAGCAGGCAATCCTTAATAATATCCAAGACAGACACTATTAAAATACAAATCACAAGACAGTCTGGAGGACAGGCAAGTTTGCCCGTTTGGACAAATCTTTATTAATAGATGGCAACTTAGTAACAAAGAATATTAATACCCAGCCCAGCACCACCAGTTCATTACCACAGAGGGATTTTGCTAAAAAATCTCAAGTTGCACCAGCTATGCATGGAATACTAACTCAGCAACTCTTATTTTCAGGAGTTTCACTCAAAGACATACTCAGGAAAAATCCACTAAGTGGTAAAACACCTTTTGGAAGTAAAAAAAAAAAAAAAAACCCCAAGGAAGTTGCTAGTGGTATAATTGTTAATGTTAAGTAGACTAAGGCAACATAAAGTGACATTTACATCATTACTACTTACAAAATTTACTACAATATATATATGTGTATGTTCTTAACAAAACACAGATTTGCCATGTAAAGGTAAATTTTAAAATAAGAATTTAAAAAAATTGTGTCTATGCAAGCCTGGCTTTAACATTTGCAAAATACTACATTTTCGAAAGGCTTATTTAGTAGTCACATTATTTTAGCACTGTTTTCCACTACTGTTTGCTTCTTCTCACAATTGGGCCTGAGCTCTGTCAAACAAGCCATACTATAAGCTTGCAGAACAGAGCTGCCTTTGTTCTTTGGCACTGCCAGTCCCCTATGGAATCAGGCAGCACACTGAACTGCACTCGACAAACAATCCCTGACCTTCAATTACTGGCTTGGCTCACTGCCACAGGATACATGTATTACTGGTAACACAGCGTGCCCTATTTTGCAGATAATCACTAGAACTACAGATAATCATGAAAATCAACGGAAAAATACAAACATTCCCTTCCTAAAATCGGAATTGTAACTTCCCCGGTGTGCTGCAGCACAGCCCAGCTCAGGGCACACCTATGAGGACAGCAATACTGCAGGTTTTGTATTTTTAGTGACTGCATGAAAAATTCCAGGTGGTCGATGGCTTTGCCGTCCTCCGCTGGACATTTTCAGTTTGTTTTTTGTTTGCTTTGAGGCGGAAGGCATGCCGGGTTGTGCTGGCACAGTTGTGCAAGAGCTGCTCTTTTTTTCCCCCTGCTATTTTTCCCCTTTAGGGGCCTGGCAGGTTTTTCAGTGGAGCGGCGCTGGCTGAGCAGGCAGGGGCCGGTGGCAGCTGCAGCTCTTGCACTTGCGGCCTGGCCGGCAGCCAGCGCCCGGGCCCTGTGCCACCGCCCTGCTGGGAGCCACGGCCACCGGGACTGCCACACCGGCACTAGGGAAGTGACAGCACACATGGATCAGGCATTCTGCTGTGACCCCCTTTTGTTTCTTGCAGGCAGCGAACCCCTTGAACTGCAAACCCTGCTCCTTCTTCACACCACGCCAGAGCAACCCACGTGCGCAGTGCTGCGGGTCAGGAAAGAGCACATGCAAATATTGCAAATGAGTAAATATTTAAACTTTAAAACAAATGAAGGTTAGTTAAACCGGTCTTCAGTATTTAAATTAGCATTTTTTTCTACTTATCTTCTTCCTGTCTGTGCTGCTCCACATTTGCTTAGCAAGCAGAACCGTTTCATAGTGATAGTCCTGCAGATATTTCCTGCAGAAATAATGCAGTATATGGGCAGAGCTACGGTCAGCCTTCATGTTAGTGGAGAAATTAACTTTCTCATTATGCATTTGTGCAACCCATCGAGTTCAGGCCCTGTACTTTAGTGCAGAAGCCAAAGTCCAAAGGAGAAATTAATGTGTGTGAAACAATCATTACTACTGGAACTGCAACAAGTAAAATGCAGCAACTGGCATTCAGGTGCCAGTTCATTTGGCAAATTCTTCATTTAACTTTCCTTTTTTGGTTATTGAGGTGGGCAAATCAGACATGCAAAAACTTCACCAGGCTATCTTTAGTCATTTTTCAAAACTGAGAAGCTGAGGACAAGAGTGTACATGAAGGAACACGTGCAACAGTACAGTTAATACACTCCAGATCAGTGCTAACTGATTTTACAGCATATTTCAAATTAATACAATTTAAAATATGGTTTCTATCTTTTTAATATTTTCAATCTACTTTTAAAACCAATTTTGTCCTTCCCTGGGCAGACATCATGGGGTTTAATGCTGCATGCATCAACATGACTGTGCAATTTTCCCCATTACTTCATCCACATCTACTTCATCATACCAGTACTGTTGACACAACTCTGGGAATAAGCCCTGTTAATGATCTGGTGCTATATCTGAGGCTGATTCAGTGTCCCTGCTGTAACAGGAGACCAATAATTGTGGTAAAAGAAAAACCAGATGCATGGCCTTGGAAAAAAAAAAATCATCATCACTGTAGTCAATAGAATTGTATGAGTTTTCTTATTTGCTGGACAGTGCTCTAGCTCCAGATTTATGTTCAAATACAAAATATTGAGCAGTCTCTTAGGCATGATGTCTCATTTTAAGCCAAACATCACTGTAACAGACTTGTGTTTTCCTAATCCCCTTCCCCCATTAATTGATCCAAAATGCTGTGACCCTTGCCACTCATTCAAATTGAGTAACATCAATGTCACCCTATGTGTGACCTGCTCTCTCTCACTTCTGGGTGCAGGTCTTTCTAACAAAGCTTATAAAACACGTTTTTCTACCCATCCCCATAGTTCAGAGCACCAGCCTATATTGCCTATATTCAGTCTGCATTTCATTCTGGCTTTAATAAATGAACACATGTTCAGACCATGCAAAATGCTGTCACAAACACTCCCAGCCCACTCTTTGCACTCCTTCCCCCAGCAGCCCCATTACATCACACTGCACTTTCCAGCACAGCATCTTCCAATTCTGGTATCACTCATTTACCAATTTCAGGAACAATTTACTAGCAACACTAGCAAAGCTGATTCACTGACATCTTTCCATTTTCTCCTTAAAACTCTGCCTGCTCTATTGACCTCTGAAACCTTGACAATGGCTTGGGCACTGCTTGATGGAAGCCTCATCTTCCCTCATAAGCAATGCCTTTATTTTCCACCTCCTGTCTCTGTGTGTCACCCGCCCTTGACTCGCTCTAAAATTTTAACTCTGTGCAGAAAGGAACTCTTTTCATTCTGTGCTTGTTGTACAACTCACTGGACAAGGGAATTCTGGACTTTCATGTGAGTTTTCAATTGTCGTGGTAATGTGCCATAGCATTCATTAACCTTGGGACAGATTCTGTCTTCTACAAAGCAAGCACCACAGCTTCAAGTTCATAATGTTCTTACCCACACTCCGTCTGCAATATTCATCAAACCCTTTTTAACTTGGGTGCCATCCATGTTTTGCAGTATTCATGCTTTTTCAGCTTTCTTGCTTCCATCACAGTGATTCCAAACTCCATCCAACTCATTTCTTGGCTTTACTTTCTTCTTCCAACCCTATCAGCAACATTCACAATGTTCTTGCATCCTTTTCCCCTATAACTTACTGGATGTAACATTCATTTACCTGGCCTCCTTCCAGCCTCACCTCCAGAAAAACAACCTTATTAAGAAAATCATCCTCAGGCTTCTAAACATCCACTGAATTTCTGCTCTTCTGATTCAGCAGCACTGTCGTGTCCCTCTCATTCTTCCCACTAATTGAAGTCCATTACAGAAGAGGAGTCCACCTTTTACCCTCCTACTATTTCCTGTTCCTCTCAGACTACATTCCCAACTGCCTCTCAGAAGCTCATCTTGCTTCCTGAGTCACTCAGATCTAGCTTTCATAAGGTCCCTTTCTGTTCTTATTACCCAGAAGTTAAATACCCGTCTCACCTTTTTCCATCTTATCCCCTACATATTTGTTAACTTGGATTTCCAGAGCACTGTTTTTTTCCCAATTCTGCTGTTTTTTCAGCTCCTCTGCCCTGCCACTCCCTGTCCTTTGTCTAGAGCATCTTATTCAGCAGCTTAGTCATCTTCCTGTCTTTTAAATGGACTGTATTTTATTTTGCCTTTTTCTGCTTGCTCTTCACCAAAACAACTTGGGAGCATCCTCACCACAGGAAGCTCAGCTTCCCACTGAAGTTGAGGCTCCTTGATTGCTCAAGCTGCTGGCAGGCCCTTTGGTCCAGGGACACCTCCTGGAAACAAGCCACTGGCTCCATCAGAGGCGAGTCAGGGTGCGGTTCTGAGGGAGCCTCACTCCAGGCATCACTTCCTTTTACAGCAGTGGTGAGCATGCACCCATGCTGTTATTTTCCATTCCTGTAGCCCCATAAGATTCTTGTAACATCAAATGCTCCCTATATGCCTGACACCACACCCAGGGCATGCAACGTATTCTTGACACCATGCTATAAAATGGTCACTAGAGTAGCAGGCTGGGACAACTCAGTTAAGTCTCTGTGGGGAGTGGAACTGGCTCTTGAAACAGAGCTGGATATGTTAAAGAGGAACTCCTGTTTGGAGCTATTTGCAATAACAAAAGCCTCCAAAACATACAGAAGGTGAAGAAGAAAAATACTGAAAAAACATCAAGAACCGAGAGCAGTATTTTAAAAGAACACATCATAGAAACTGAAAGAGGGGAATACCTACTTCATGTTATCATGTGAATAAAGTTACTGAACATAAATTTGGATTCAGTTTCTGAGAAGCAAAAAACTCCTCGGGGCCACTCCTCCAGGTCTACATTTACTCCCTTTTACTGACAGCAGTGCATTTCACTGTTTGTCAGACACAATAAGAGCTGTAGAATAAGCACATTCAATCTGCAACATACTCTGAACTGGGGAGGACGAGGGTGGTCCAGGGATGTTGACAAATAGTTAAAGGGCTGCAACTTCTACTCCTTCCTCCTCTTCTATTTCCACTGTCTCCAGAAAAGTAGGAACTCCATTTGGCAGTTCTTTAGGCTTTCTATCTGGCTGTCTATGGATTCCCCTAGGCCATTCATGGAGGGAGAGGATTACTCATTTTGGACTCAGTGCCTCTTTGCTCTTAGTTCCAGCTTGCTGGGAGTAAGGTAACACTGGAACATTGGTCTGTGTTTTGTAATACATCTTTTTTATATTCTAAACTTTGTACACTTTACCCATGAGGGTATCTTAAAAGTAGTATTTTCATATTTCCAAACACTAAGACTTAAGTATTAAGTAACAGTGTGCATTATGTTTTAATTATCTTTAGAAAAAGCTTCATCTTACTGAGACAATGTGCTAATATATACTCCTCAAATAAAAACACCAGACTGTTCACCTCACCTGTGTGAGGGAGGGAGAGAAACAGTCAAGTGTCAGACTACACATAAGTATATTTTAACTTTCTTGAGCAGTATTTTCTCCTCCTGTGATTATTTAATAATCACACTGTAACTCTGTCAGACCTCCTACACAGATACAGTTGCTAATACACTGGTTTGATTCCTGAATCTGCAGTATAAAAGGCTTGGGAGAACTTCTCAAATAAAAAAAACTCATATAGGCATAAGCCACTAAGAAGGTGAGGTTAAAAGTTTACATTTGATAATAAAACATCTGATAGAACAGACAGGGTTTTAGTCAATATATCCCAGCATGAGGATAATGCTGAAATAATGTTGAAACACCATCAGTCTATCTAGTAAACAAATTAGAAAATAACCTAGATATCATAATGGATTCTCCCCCCTGCCCAATGCTATTTTTAGATTCTCACATCTGCCCTACATGCTTGTCCAGTAGCAACCTTGATGGACAAACACTTTTTTTTCCGTTCAGGAAAACACAGGACAGATGGTGTTCAAAGTATTTCTCTCCAAGATAACAAGTTTTCCGCTTTTTATAAATTCACTTATCTTCAAACTGTGACAGCTGTGAGTTTAAAGATAAAATCAAAATTATCCAGATCTTGTTCATCTCCTTTCTCTAGGGTCTCTGAAAGGTCACACAAACATGTCTCATGCAGAAGATTTCTACAGAATGTGAAATGTTTTTCTAAGTTTAAACTTACTGGAATTTTAGAAAAATGCAATGTATTTTTTTCCAAGTTATGTCTCAGGTCTGTATTGTGAATTTAGGATCTTCTGGATCTGTTTGTACAGTACATCAGATAGTACTTACCTCCAAGATCTATTTATAGTGGTGATTACATTCCCTCATTCCTCTCATACTAGCATACATGGCAGTATCACTAACCTGCATTTTCTACTTCCATGTAGTCTCTCATGTTAGATTGTATTCTAGGCTCTGGTTATCCTCATCCTCCTCCCCTGTATCCTGTTTGGCTTTTAAATTATCTTTCTTCAGCATGGATGAGCAGAATTATGTCTGTTGGTGTGAAGGGGCTCTCGGGGGCAGCTCCAGGGGGACACAAGCATGCCTCTGTTCTCACACATCCCAGAGTCACACCTGTGATCAGCTCGACATCACACAGCCAGTTCACAGTCCTCCTCTGACCAGCCAGAAGGCTCAAACCTTCTCCTTGCCACTGCTTCTGCTGGATAAGCTCTCATCTATATTTGCCATCTGCTCCCAAATCCACCTCTTTCTGTTTTACGTTTTATGCAGTGACATTTTGTTCCATTTTAATTACTTTGTTTCTCAAGGATATTCCATTTTAGTTACATAAAAAACCCTCATCTTCTGTATTAAGGCCTTCTCCTATTCTGCATCACCTAGTGCTTTAATAAAATTTAATGAATTAGTCCAAACATTTTAGTAAAAACACGAAGCAAGTCATTCCCAAAATGTGCTAACAGCTATTGGCAGACAAAACTATTTCACCACAACACTCCACCTGTTTCAATACCACAGAGCCAACATCTTATAAACTCATTCCTGCCTAATTTACTGTTCACTCTACTAATCCCAGTCTTCCTCTGATTGTTCATTGCTTGATATAATGTGGAATACATGACAAAAGTCTAGAAGAATGATATTAATTACATTTTCTTGCCTCACAACAAAGCCAATCAAAGTTTTTATTCAGGTGGGTCCATGACATAACCATTTCAAGGTGCTGTTGATAAGAGTAGACCAGGATTAAGGGCAGAGGGAGAAAACACACAGTAGCTATAATCAGTCTTTTCGTGAAGACTTTAAAGAATACAAGACCATGAGTAAAAGGCAGCATTAAATCAAATATGTCAAAGCAAATTTCCTTGCCAAATAGAAGAGCAGGCTTGAGAAGCAGATCTATATCCTGACACTTTGCCTCCTATGCTACTCATGTGTGCAAGCTAAACACATTAGACCCAAATGAAACTAATGGAGATGCATATCTGGAAAAAAAAAGGAATAAACAAAAAAATTCAAACCAAAACAAACCCCAACAACAACAACAAAAAAAACCACCACCAAAAACAAAACAAAAAAAAAAAAAAACAAACCAAAAACCAAACACCTCCAAATATTCAGAAATCACCACTAACTATCTGTCACAATATGTAATGTATGTAGAATGCAGTTCCCAAAGTCACCTATACTGGGTCTGGTCATACTCGCTATATTTATTAGTGACCCAGATCATGGAACAGAAACTGCATTTATTAAATTGACAACCAACAGCTTGATGGGACTGCAAACTATATTAGAGGACAAAAAGGGAAACCAGACAAGTGGTCTGAGAAAAAAGATGACATGCAAAACACTGCACAAAGGCAGAAGTCAACAGCAAAAACAGTGAGTGGCTAAGGAAGAATTCCATAGAAAAAGAGTGGTTAGGTTCAATTTATGGACTGACTTAACAGTATCATGCTGTAAAAATATAAACACAATACTGGGATATATGAATGTTTGTACAACCTGTGTTCAACATTCATAAAGCCTCAGTTATAGTACTATAAAGTGAGCAAAGTTCTAGATATTGCTCTTCAAGATAGGTATGTACAATAAAATGAACTTAGTTTTGGAAAATACCATAGATTAATACAGACTGAAGAGACTGGGAGGGGAAAACAGCTGGGTGTGTCTCCAGTAATGAAAACAGGATGCTGCAAGGAATAATTTCTTAATCTCTACAGCAGACACAACAAGTTTTAACTGCCTTAATTTAGATTAGATGATCGCAAGGTCTTTTTCAGTTGTACGATTCTAGAGCATCTGCCTAGCCACTTACCTCTCCCAAATAAAACAGCATTTAGAAACACATAGCCAAATTAATAATATCTTTAAGTCTGCTTTTATTATGCCATGTACCTCTCTGCCCAACATCACCTACTTCATGGCTTCTCTCAACAGCAACAAACCATTGCTCCTGGGAGGGCTGCAATGCAAAATGAGTTTTGAGACCTCCTTCTTGGCAGCAGTATTCCAGTGCTCTTGAGAGCTGGGAGGTACCAGCTTTCCCTGGCTGCACTGACCCCAGCCTCCACATTCCCAGCGGTGGAGCTGAACAGGAAGATTTACCTGCAGACCTTGGGAAAGGTTCTGGCAGATCATGCCTGACCTCAATGTCATAGAATGGCCTTCCTTGTCTTGAAGATTAATTCTCCCCAAAGACAAGAAATTCACTCTCTGAAGTAGATATATTGTAGTTTACTTTATTTTCTTTAATCTCCCAAATCCTTGACTGCCCCTCACACACACGATGCAATGCCTTCCAAAGTTTTACATATTGTGAGGAGAGACTGACAGGCTTTTAATTGCTTGCCTAATTCTTCCTTTCTTCCTCTTCATGTTGGCACTGCTTTCTTCAATGATTGGTATCACCCTGAAGGAAAAATTAGCTAAAATAATTACAATCAACACAAATTTTTTCCTAATTGTGAGATGAAAATTTCTCTTGGTCTCTGAGTATTTTACGATGCTAAAGTTTCCTCTCTGGTTGTAGCAATTGCCATTTTCTTATTCTCATACATCTAGTATTTTCCTCTATTTATCATTCTCCTTACTGAAAATTAGGCCAAAAATAGTTAATGTTTTATTTCTGTATTGTGGTTATTCTCTATCCTTCTCACCACACAAGACCTTATTTTTATTTTTTTTTCACATAATTTGCAAGATCAAGTTTAATTTTTAGAAACAAAGCTGAATTAAGTTGTCCTGTCCTCTTCTCCCCCCCGCATTGCTTGCAAGATTCCTTCATTAGTTGTACGATATATTCTCAGGTTGACTATTCATCCATTTTGAACTACAGACCAAGATAACTCTCTACTGAGGATTCAGTTTCCAGGCAAGCTTTACATATCTGTAAGTTCCAGAAATTGAGTCCTAAGGCTCCTTACACCTGTGACCAATTTTGCTTATTTAAATTTGCCCCTAAGATTCAAAACCTAGATTTCCAAACTCAGTTCTCTATATTTTTTTCACATATTTCAAACAGAATCAACCCACGATTACTAAGGGTGCAATTTTACATTCCACTTCATGTGATGAATGGTAAGCTGCCACTGACTGGGAATGTCTGACTGCCTCAACAGCTCTCTGCAGGCCTGATCCATCAGAACTCACCCCAATCTGACTCATTCCCACTGGAGTCACCTTGCTGATGTAACTCATGCCTTGGCTGCGTGACTGCTCAGATGAGGCAGACAGGGGCACAGAGAGGGAAGCCAGCTCTTCTGCAGATGATGAAGCATAAAGGGAAACTGACGCTCAATCCAAATTATTTTCTAGAATATCCTCATTGCTTTTCAAAGTGAAGGCTAAAGTAATACTTTCTTCCTGATGGTTCAGTGACTAGTTTGAGGAAGAAACTTGCCAGCAATCAAATCCAGGAGTGCCTTGGCCCTATCACTTCTCTTATCTCCACCCAGGAAAGCAAACCACCTGATAATAAGGCAGTATTTATCTAACAACACTACATACAAAGATCCCTACCCCTATTTGAGTCTAACCCTGGGGCTAACACAGATTCTTTGCTCCTTCTGTCATCTTTTTCCAAAGTGATTTTCAGCCAAACTGATTTCAGTCTGACCTTTTTATACCAAAGCCTTTTTTTCTAGTCCACTATATAATTGCTACTGCACAACTTTTCCTTTTGTTCAGTTATTTCTGAACAGCACAAAGCCTTTTAAACACTTCTAGTCCAGTTAGTAAGAGCATTCTGCCAACCTTCTGATACTTGGATGTTTTATATCCTGACCTCTATGAGAAGCCCACATTTCTCCATTTTGTTGTCCAGGCTCTCAACATTTCAGTTCTTAGTAATCACATACCATTATGCAGTGGAAATTTTTCCTTAGCTGCAATGACTGACTGTCATTTTCCTTAATCTTGGAACTCTTTTCCTTCTCAGTTGGTACTAGTCTCCTACCACTGGCACTTTTCCATATGCCAAGAAAGAAATAACATTTATCCAACAGCTCTCTCCTAAAAACTGCGGTTTGAATAGAGGTTGCATTGCTGGTCAAAGCTTTTCCTTAGACTGAAATTCCCAGCCATTGCACTAGCCACCTTCTCCAAAGGCAGTTTTTCTAGGTACTTGGGATCAGAGTCTCTCTATGAGTTGAGTTATCTCCTCAGTGCTCTCTCCACCAGGTACCATACTTCCACTTAGGATTGTCAGAGCATCTGCTCTGCCTTCTCCAGGATGGTATGCACATCTGTAATCCACCACGGGAGAAAATGTGCTGTTGTTTACCCTATCATGAAGGCTAATGATGGAGTCTCTCCTTCCCACTCCCACTCAAATCCCTTCAGGATCTTTCTCAGCTTTCTCATTCCTTCTTATCTTCCCATTCAGCAACATCAAAAGTTCCACCAAGAAATCTGCAGTTTCTCAGCCTTCCCTTAATTCTTGGATCTGGTTTAGGTTCCAGCCTCATTGCCAATTGCATCTTGAGCCTCCCTGCTTTTCTGGCTTTTTTTCCTCTTCACTTTTGAATGGTATTAGTAATTTCGTGCAAACTGTACTTTATTAAATCTACCATTTTTCAGGTTTCCTTCACCATTCCCTTTGATTATTAACTCTCCTTTGTTTCGAGTCCCTCCCTGCCTTTGAAAAGGACACACACTAAACTCCCTTGATATATTCAACAGTTACACAGCAACTACTTATCAGCTGCTTGACTTTTGAAACCTCTTGTCTAAAGGAATTTCAGCCCTTCATTTAGATCAGCTGTGGGTAGCAACAGCAACCAGTCTCATACCTAAGTTCAAATGCTGTCCATAAATTACATTCAAATCACTTGTCACTGGTCCTCAAGAAACAAGATTTGCTTCCCAATGCCTCAGTGCTCGCTTTGCTGACCTCTGCTATAAGCTCAGTGCTTTATAACAAACTGAATGTGTCTGATTTATTCCCATGGAAGTCTATCCAAATTTGGCACAGTTAGAGGCCTTAAAAAAAAAAAAAAAGAATTCACAGATGTCTGACTGAGAAATGCTTGCAAGCAAGGTGCTGTTTCCATTCCTGACAATCACTGCTCCTGATTACTGAGGGTTGTGGCCTTCAAGATCAGGACAAAGAGTGCTTCACATTGCTGGCACCCAGCACTAAAGAAAAAGGGAGACAAAAGCAGAGGAGAAGGCACAGGGGCAGGGAAAGAACCACTAGGTGGGTGAGAAAGAATGAACACACGAAACAGCTGGCAGTGGATTAACAAGAGTAGAAAGCTCTGTGTACTACCACCACACATCCCCCTTGGGAGCTGGAAACACACCTAGAAACCCCAGGCAACATTCTTCTGTTTTTTTACAAAGACAACTTAACTGCTTCTTTTGTACCTGGGCCACAAAACCATCCAGCCAACTGATGTGGAAAAAGGCACTTTGCTCTGTAAAATGCTTGTGTACTAAGAGGGATTAAGCTTCTCTTACCCCACTCCCTTCTCTCCATCATTTAAAACAGGCATCCTTCAGGAATCCCCCCCCCCCACCCCAAACTGACTGGAAGGAGCAGCATTTTATTTCTGCAAGTGCTACCTACTTGCAACAGTGTCAAAGCAGAAATCATCCAAGCACTCTCCTCATACATTATTCTGCTCAACACTTTCCTCTCCTGGTCTGTGTCACTTCTGAGTATTTTTTGCCACTTGCAAGACACATATGTGAGGATGAGAACGTTGTCCTTTATTTTTGCCTTTTGACTTAGTGTAGTAATTAATTATTTTAAATAATTCTCCTGCTCATGTTCAATTTTTGTAACAGCATTTCAATTAAATTAAATTACTCTTTTTGTTGCCCAACTAGCCAGGCATAACTGACACAAAACTATCAATAAATCAAATCACAGCTTCAAATCTAGAAGCATTCAAAAGTTGGGGAGGTTTACACCTATTTAAGATATCCTCAAGTTGAGCTTAAAGGCATAAACAATGGGTGGAAGTTTAAAAACAAAGCCTCCCTTTGGGTCTTAATCGTCTCATACCTGTAAAATGTTTTTAAGAACTTTACTTTCTTCCTCAACCCCGAAGTAACCAGACCAAGCTTTACGTAAGCCAGGTACTGAGGGAACAGAAGAGTAATTCTCACTGACAGGTTTTTATTTTTCTCTGAAACAGAGCTATATCAGACCAAGACTCACAAATAGAGCTAGACAATAGAGCAAGCACTAAATCTCTAGGATATTTCCTCCCTCCCCCCCACAATTGCATAGTGCTATAACACTGCACATTGAATTACTTCGGGAGAATCTATAAAATAAATGACCCATTTCTGGTCAAAACTCCCAGCTGTGAATCACATAGCCATTTGGCCTACAAAAAGCAAAAAACAACCTTTCCTGCACCCCACCACCCCACATCCCCACCCCCCAACCTGTTCTGGAAAATAAGAAATAAGTGTGATATTTTCCAATGAATATAAAAGCTAAGAACATTTTGAGAAAGAAGCACAGTTACTTTACTTTTAGAACTACCTTCCCATATGACAAAATCGTTCTGGCATACCTGCAGAGAAATGCTTCATTTCTCTCTCTCAGGCATTATTCAGCCTCTGAAACTCTCTGGGTTTCTTTAAAACTGAGTTATACCTGACTTTCTCTGTAAGATTACTAGTCCTGAAAAGAAAGGGAATAAGGAAAAATACATCCACAGGTTTGAGATCTATTTCAGCAGAAGTAAAGATGCTTTGCACTAAGTGGCTTTAATTATAGTTTTAATAATAGAAGAAACCCCCATACTGGCAACTTTTTGTCTGCCTACAATGACCTAAGTAACATTACCAATGGACTTCAGCAATAAATACCTCATCATTGTAATGAAAAAGAAATGGACCCCTAGTTGTCACAGCAGAATCTAAATTAGGTTTCTATATTTAGAAGTACCACCTTTCTTTTGAGGATAGTAATGTGCTTCAGTTGAAGGGCAAAAGAACTCATAGGAAGCTGGTGCAGAAGCTCCTGAACATGAGTGAGTGGCAAAAGAGTGCAAAGAAATTTATATATAATGATGATGTGTATCAAATGTAATTATAACATCAACATTAAAACTAATTTGTAGAAGATAGGAGGTGTATGAAATTGAAAAGTGAAGTTTAACTAGCTGAGTTCTAGATCTTTAAAGAAATTAAAAGGACAAAGATATTAATTCTGTTATCAGCTTTTTATTTATGACCTTTCCAAGAGAAATTTTCAATCATTTTTGAGAAAAAGGGGAAGCCTTCTGTTTTGTTGTGTGGTCTGGTAATACCTCACAGCCCTACTTCTCAGATGCAAAAACTTACTATTTATTTTCAGAAGTGTTTTCTCTGTGATGCACAGACACACCCCACTGAACTTTAGATTGTAACACTCTTTATAATATGAAATCTATACTTTATTGGAATTGACATTCTGCTGCACAATCTTACTTTTCCAATCAGAGAGCCCTTAACACTGAGCTAAAACCTACATTTTAAGGATCACAGTAGGTTGAAGGTTGATGAGGATAAGAAAAATATATGGGGGGGGGGGGAATTAATTTTTCCCCCCCCCACGCAAACTTTGCTGGTATAGGTATTGTGCCCCAGAAGGAAGACCATAACCTGACTTGTGGCAGGAAGCAGAGGGCTGAGGCACAGCCACTCTTCCACATGCCTCTTTGTAGCAGTGTGGTGGAAAGCAGAAGCCAGTCGGACCACAGTAACTGTGGAGGGTCAGCACTCCTTTCACCAGTGCTCCTTACTGGAGCATGCCTTCCTGAATACTCACAGGATACTCACAGGCTACCTCCACTGCAGTCAAAGTGCAATACATTAACTTTTTTTTGTTCCTCAGCAACATTTCTGAAACCAAACTCTCATTCAAGAGAATGTTGCATGCAAAAGGTTGATGCTTATGAATGCTTCCTAAGGGATACCGATCAAATAAATATATTTGAATATATTTTGCCTATCACTAGGAATTAAAAAGCATGGGCAATAATTGAATTTCTGCTTGCTGATAGGTGAGTCCAATATAGGATTGATTATTAAGGGCAATCAAACCAGGTTTTGCATTGTGTGCCAAAGAGTCCTTTAGGCATTTACTCCTGAGCTTTCCTCTGTGGCCCTTGGGGTGGACTTGGGGGGGAGTATTCCTGAACATTAATACAGTCTGGATTCCTTCAGGCTTTATGTATTGACAGAAAGAAATTAGCTAACATGTTAAACAATTTCAGTCTCTTTCATGACAACATTTGTGCCTCTAGTGTTTACTGAATTGCCTGTTAGTTTTTCTGCCTCTTGCCCAACAGGCACAACGTACTGACTTTAGAGGGTATCAGCCATCAGCCCTGAAGTTGGAACAGCCTTCAGTGGAGGGCAGCATTTAATCCAGAGAAAACAGATATTTATACCAAGTTTTGCAAAAGGATTTCCCATGGGCAATCTGTTTTAACAAGTTACTACACTGGGACATGTGAAATGACCTTAGTTTTTCCCACTCTAAAAGTGGAGCCCGGATGATCGTCAATTTCAGAAGCATTCATGTTTGTTAACTGAATACTCATTCTCATATTTACAAAGAAAATAACTGAAATAGACCAATCAAACCTTACTAAATTAATAATTACATTTATTTTTAAAAATTAAATTATTCCATAATATGTTTTCTTCTAGGTTACACCAAGTTACAGTAAATACTAACTTTTCAGTGCCTAAAGTAAGAAAAAACTATGCAAAAGATTTGTGCACTTTAAATTCTTTTTCTGTTTTACTAAAAGGCCTGTTGTGTTAACAGTATCAATTTAGCTAGCTAAAACTCATTAATGTGTATGAGTGGCTCTTTTCTCCCCCCCATAATAGATAAGGGAAAAAATATAGGTTACACTGAAGAATACTAAGCATGATTACACGCTTTTCAGAAAATTATATACTCCTATACTAAAAGATGGACTAACATAGGTCTGGAAAGAAGCAACCAGTTGGTTTTTTTTTCTCCACATACCCTACACAACAAAGTTTACCATGTAAATATATTTGTATGAGAATAAATTGGAAAGAAATGGTCAGATTTTCCTTAACTTACTCAACAGATTTTTCATAACTTTCCTTTCTTACTCAAAAGTGATTCAAACCAATGGTGATGTATTGGCAAGAGTCTGTCAATAAAATTCACCTCTTTGCATCAGAGTTGTTCATGATGCAAAGGCAGCAGCAGCTGGCTCGTGTAGCCAACATATTTACAATTCCCTAAGGCTAGACAGGAGGAGCTGCAGGCAAGTCTTGAGACCTTGCTGAGCATAGTCAGGAACAAAACCCCACACTTCACCCTAAGAACACAAGCCATGCACCCACAGAATATCCACACCAAGCTCCCACTGCCATTGGGAGCTCCCACCTGGAAGATGAGACAGCAGCAGTCCAGAGAAGATGCCCAGAGCCTGCACTGAGGACATGGTGGTGCTGCTCCACACCACCTGCTCCAGTGGGCACTGCCTGTGTCACAGCTGGACCCTGATGCTGTTGCTTATCCCCACAGGGTCACAAGCTGCTCCTGGTTCCTAAAACTATCTTAGCAAGTGTGTTCCTCTCCTACAGAAGCAGAGATGGCACCATGGGGCACTTGTGTTAAACATAGCAGCATCCCTCCTTTGTTTGCAGGTAGCAAAAATTCACAGCCTTTTTACTAGCACACTTTTGATGTGAGGAAATCTTAACATTATGACAAAGCCAGAAGCCTTGGGCTAGACTGGTAAGCAACTGCACCCTTCTTTTCCCTGCAAGAAGTATTCTGTTGGACTGGTGCTGGCAAGCCTGCCTGAGAAGTCACATGTTTTGGCATTTACTCTTTTAAGGCAGTATATGGTTCCTCTTACAGCTTCTCAGAAGCAGCAAGCAGATGTCCTTGTATTTGTTACATTCACACCACATTTCAGGACTTCATTTCCAAACATGAGGTTTGGGGTTTTTTTTCCCCAGTATTATTAAAGAAAATAAATAAATTCTGTCTTCCTCAAAACTGCAGGTGTGAGGTAGCAGGACAAAGTGCTACCTGGATCAGCCCTTCACATTACTCTAGATTCAGAGCAACCACTTCCAATCACACAAGATAATCACCCAGCTGAGAAACCTCAAACATGAGAACTGCTCCAGCTGACAAAAGCAACCCAGGTGGGGCTGACAAAAAGCAGCTTTAATCACAGGTCTCAACATGCAGAGTTGCAATCACAGCATCCACACTACTGTTGGAAATCACAAAGCACCCCAGGTGGATGCTTACTTATTGTACCTGTGAAATTCTAGGTGCCTGTTTATCCAGTGCTGATCCCAGTGCACACACTGCAGCAGCCTGCAGATCCGCACAGGAATTTTACAGCCCAGCTTCTGGCACAGGAGACAGCTTGGGGCTCACTTCAAGAGCTCCATATAAACATCTCTGAATTTGTACCTTGTACCCACTTGAGACTGAAAAGAACTGTCAAGTGCACATGGAGAGATCATGGGCTACCATTCCTTAAAAACAGCTTACAAAAGTATTGTGGCAGTACCATGTACTACCCTTAATTTTGCATTTTTTTTGCAAAAATAAAAATTGCTTTCCCATATTAATTCTCTGAGCACTGAGATTTGAAACCTTCTTTTTGGGAAGGCTTTGCAGCTGCTGTGGTGGTGAGGTTAGCTGGTACCTCCATCTGGAAGCTCTGCTAATTCTTTTGCTTTTTCTGATGGCTGCAGAACAGATGATTGAACATTTCTATTAACTGGTGGCAGGAACTTATCAAGTAGCTCCATTTTTCTGTTCAAGGCACACAGAGCAGTACTGGATAACTGTATGTTCCAGCCAAAGACTCTTTCTTAGGAAGTGCCCAGAGCTGACGAGGCTCTGTGTGTTCAAGGCCATCAGGGAGCTGCTGAAACACTGGGTTTACCTCAGTGTCTCACAACATGTGCTGGTAGCCCTCAGCACTGGCTGAGAATGACAACTTTGAAGCTAAACCTCAGTAACAGCTTTATTGCTTGGGTTTGTTGGGTGAGGGGTTTCTTGCACAGACTAATTCAGGCCAGAAAAGTTACCACGCATTTCCAAAGCCCAAAATGAACCATATCCAAACATATGGATTACATGGATTTCCTGCAAAAACCATGAAAATCACAAACTGAAAACTATGGATTCTGTTGTCTTGTTGTGTGGGTTTGTTATTTTTTCCTGGTAAAGTGTACTTCTAACTGGCTACAGAAGATTTGGATGAGACTTTTATTTATCAGAAAACCACTCTCAGATACATGCCATGCTTTGAAGTCTTAGGTATGAAATACTTCAGGCTGACAAATACCCATGGCCATCCATGGCAGCTAATGCTATGGAATTAAAGCTGGGATGGTCCTGAGAGGGTTGGGAAGAGCAGTGGGAGTTTACAACCCATGCAGCTGCTGAAACAATACTAATTGACTTTTGATGCTAGTAAGGGGAAGGAGGGAAAACCGGGAAGGCAGAGAAATGTTACTTTACAGCTTCACTAATTTGTGCTGTTAGCATCATCTATCCTGTCTTCATTGAGGATGAAATCACTGCAGAGTTGTTCTCTTTAATGCAGGGGCACAAGAGGACATAAAGAGAAACTTCCAAGAGCAGAAAAGGGCAGATAGAGACTTGAAAAAGGCATATCAAAATGGAACAGCATAATTCCCCCTCTGACCACACACAGAGCTCACTAGACCACATCAAAGGATGTTAAAAGGAAAAAGAAATCAAAAAACTAAAAAGGAAAAAAAAGTATTTCCCAAAGAAACTGACAAAACCTTGTCCAAGTGTTGTATCATAGCAGACAAAACTGCTAACTGCTGTTATTCTCATCTCTTCTCTCACAAGACTATGAGCACTGATACTAGGTCACTATCTGGTCTCAACAGTTCCCACACACACACACTCTTCAGAAAGGGCACCCAAAATGAGCCAGCAGCTCCTGGCAAACAGCAGTTTATGGGCTGACTTCCTTAGCTGAAGCCCACATCCCATTTCATCATCTTCTCCCTGGGCCACCGTAACCACTTACCGTATCCATGAACGTATTGTAGCACAGCACTCAGCAGCAAGGGTGCCATGGCAGTCACTATCATTCCCTTTGCTGATAAAGTACTTCCTTTTGCTTATTGTGAACCTGCTGCTTCCATGTTCCACTGGGCATCCACTGATACTTCAAGGCAGTCATTTCTGATGTGCTCCCTCCCCAGCATCCATGGCTGTACAAGAGGCTGCCCCCACCACCAGCCCTCTTCCAGGCCAGAGAACACAAGCCTGTTTAAGAGCCATTTCAGAATATTTTCTTCTGGCCTTCTTTACTTTTACAGTTCTACTGTACAAGCCTTAAGATAACCTGCATTTGCTATGCCAGGTAGACATGCACTGTTAAGTTTCTACTGGAACATGATTTTAAGTTTTGCTTTGTCCTTACACTCAGTCTTTTTCCACTGTTTGCTGTTATTCAGCAGATCACTAGAGCTAAAAACAAGATGGAAAACGCAAGACAGTTACGGTCAACTGAGGACATGTAACCATTACCTGCTCATTTGAATTATACTTAAATGCTTGATAAAATTTAAAGTGAGAATTTACACACCTCATTTAGAGGGCTAGTGTATTATTTTATTAGTTATTCTATTATTTAATTTTTTCTTAAATGCCACCAATGCATTTCTGAGTGTCCGGGGGGGGACTTTATGATGCTGAATTGTATCCCCATTCGTTTGTTTAGCCCAGAATTAAGCTCTGCACCTTTAAAACTAGATTCAGGAGTGAAGGGAGGGGGAAGCGAGGATGCACAGTTTGTGTGTGCAGAAGCTTGATTCTCACTCCCCCAGAATTCCTTTGCTCTCGGTGCACGGTGTCTGCAGCAAGGACAGCAAGAGAGAGCTCTCCTTTGCTTTTAGTCTCCTTTGTTTTTTTAGCTAGCTGAGGCAGAGAAGTTCCCTGGACTGTGGCTTTTCTTGGAACTGATCAGCCCTGCTCTGGACTGAAAACCCAGAAAAACACAGGGAGTTCACACCTGTGGCCCCACTGGGGCCCAGGACACAGCATTTACAGCTCAGGAACTGATAAGAGACTGAGCAAGCAGAGCTACACCCCACGAAAAGGACTTTCTCTGAATTTGCCATCTTTTCAGAACAATGAGAAGTTCCATTGTTTCATATTATTCATTTTCTCTTGTCTGTGAATACTTTCCTTATTAAATAAACAGTTTTTTCCACTTCTCTCGAAGGAGATCTATGTCTCTTGAACCAGTGAGGGGAGGAGCCTCTTGAATTTGCTTTCTAGAGGGACTCCTTTGAAGGTTTCCTTCCAAATTTGCCCTAAACCAGGACAAAGAGCTTCACAGAGAGGCTAGCATAAAGGTGGAGAGTTTGACAAAGAAATTTCCTCATTTCACGGAATTCCAACATCATCGGAATTTGAAATTAGAAATAATGTTATTTTAGATTAATAGCTGATCTACCAGAATAGTGTATTTCCATCAGTGCCTGACACTGTCAACATCTGTATCAAATAAATGTCTGCCTCACTTCAGAGGTAGATATGAGCCAAACTAACAAGACACTAAGTTGTCAGTGTTACTCCAGGGTCCTGAAACAAGTCTGCATTTGTCAAAACCCATATTTGAGAAAGAAGGTAATGTAATGGTTTTGATTCCTTTCTTACTGTCACAGTTGAAAAAGATGGCTGAGGTAAACACTTTTGATGCATGTATTTGATACATCTCAAAAAATACTAAAATTATTTTTGCCATACAAAAACTTGATTTAAATTTGCTGTAAAATTTTCACAGTCTTACAGACAAAATATTAAGAAAAAGCCCCCAGCTTCAGCAAGACAAGGCTTGTAGGGAGCCTTATCAAAGGTGAAACTATAAAAAGACAGTAGACTAAACCTGATGACTTAGAACAAGGAAATTGCAAGAATACAGTACCTTTGGACCATCAGAAATCCATACCTCTTACCAGAGAAAGAGTCATACTTTTTCCATTTCTGTGACTTTATTTCACAAAGTCTTTGTTGATAAATCTCACCTTGGTGTCCTGCACAAACACCAAAACAGCATTTTGAATCATTACCTTGGGTGAACTTCACTTGAAAATATTTCCTAAGGCTATTCAAAAGGATATTTGCCAACAAAGCAGCTTGTAAAAATGCAGACTGAGCAGAAAAAAGATATACTGATATTATTTTCAAGATCATACCAAAGACCCCTATACACTTCAGCCAAGGAAGAAAAAGTTCTTCGTATTTCCTGAACACTTAAAGACAGCTATTTCTGAAGTTCTAACTGTAAGAGTGCATTCTTAATGGCAACCACATCCCATTAAGTATCTATCAACAAATCCTTTGGGATCAGAAAGGGGATCATACATACTTGTCCTGGGGTGACTGTATGGTCCTGTATCCCCTGTCGTTTGCTTTGTGCACAGGCATGAGTCCTGTAGCTTGAAGCTGGAACGAGGGGGGAGCAGTGGAATTCTTTCGGCAGCGGCGTTGACAACTCAGATAACTCGCTGTCTTTTCCAGCTCTCCCGGCTTTTTCCCTTCGCAGAGAGACACGGAGAGTTTGTCTCTGCTTTTTTCAGCTCGTTTTTTAGTTAACTGAGGCAAGAAGTTTTTCCTGGGACTGTGGCGGCTTCTTCTGGAACTCTTCAGCTTTTCTCCGGTCTGAAACACCAGAACGTTGCTGGGGGCCCCCCACACCAGCCCAGAGACCAGCTCCAGATCCCGGAAAGAGCTGAGCCACACCTACAGCAGGACTCAAAATCTACAAGCTCTTCTCCGCAGCGAGAGGTTTTACTATTTAACATTATTTGTTTTTCCTCATGCGTGTGAGCACCCTGCTTGTTAAATAAACAGGTTTTTTCCACTTTCCTCCAGAGATTCTTTTATGAATCTGGGTGGGGGAGGGGTTGCTGAATTCTGCCTTCTATTAGAGGACACTTGCATCTTGGGACATTTCCTCCCAGTTTGTCACAAACCAAGACAATACTGTAGCTGATTCTCCAACTTGGGCTTTAAGTATAAATAAAAACATTTTTTTCTTTTCAGAGTTTAAAAATGTGCTTTAACTCTACTATACTGGCATAAAAAAATCTCAATTAGCCTGATTTCAATTTCACCTGAATACAGCATTATTGATATGAAATTTTATAAAGGATGACTACAAGGTATAGCCATGTTCATAATTAATGCCTTTTAACTAGAAAACTATTTTGGGCATTGGAAAGTAGAGCAGAAATGATATTTGAGGAGTACTAGGAATAAGCCTTATATAACTCTTGACCTAAAGTAAACATTAAAAAAGTGATGCTTACTTTAAAAAGATAACTGACCACTTCTATTTTTATAGAACCAGTGATGGAACAGAAGAACTCCATTCCTGAATAACATTTAATATATCAAGTATTACAATGCTATCTGCTCTGCTACCTTTTTTTTTAGTACAAAAATATAGTCAAAATCCATCCTCTGAATATTTTAATATACTGTTATGTGCAGAACAACTATGAGGTACTCTAAATTCTATGATGTGTGAAACACTTCAACCAACTATATCTCAGATACAGTTATTAAATTACAACTCATAATATGCTCTCTGACATATTCCACCATGGTATTTTGTACAACTCCAGCAAAATTAACTTTTTCATTTGTCTTCTATCCAGCCTAGCTATTAAGAAACTTCTCCATTTTTAGGAATAAGCATGTTCTGGGCAATTCCCGTAACTGTGTGCAGGGTAACGGGAAGAAGGAAGACCACGTCATCTGCATTACGTAAAATTTTAAAAATGCTCAGGAGTTTGAAAATGACAGAAAATTAGTCAGTAGGCCTTGGGTAAGGACCATCTTACACCATTGACAGAAGAATCATCTATCCACTAACTGGTGGATTTTGAGATGATTGAGGAAGAATATTAGGCATAGATACTGTCATCCTTTCATTACACATGCAGCTTTAATTATAATTTTGTTCAGCTAAAATGAAACAAAATTCTGAAGTTCAGGAACAGAGGATTGAAAGTTTACACAAAAAATTTACACCTCCAGATTCATCCACATATAAGAAAACAGTGTCTTCCAGTTTTTCAATGGCTGACTTTGCAACCTGAGCAATGACTCTAAAAATAAAGTCTTTTGATCTGTGATCTCCTAAACTCAAAATGGAAACTGGTATTACAGAAACTCCATCATGTGGGAGCATAGTGACCCCACAGAGCTCACAATGCTAATTTGAACTTTCATATTTCATTTACTAGCCAAATTAAGTGAATGGAAGAACAGCAGGCATGGGGGCCCCTGTCTGGAACTACATGTATTCGCCTACTCTAAAACACTCTCTCTTCTAAAACAAAATGACAGCCTGAGATGAGGATCTTCTTCAGCTTCCACAACTTAATACCAAGTGTTGTTCTGCTCAGAGCTCTGTTCCTCCCTGTAACTGAGGCACCAGAAATCCCTGGCAGGGTGCCACACAACACAAACCCACAAGACCTTGCTTAAAACCAACCTACGTTGTCAGATGTCTTTTGAGCTAAGGAGCCTGAAAACCTGTGCTGCAAGGAAACCACAGAAGCTGGAAGAGTTTTTAAGAGGAGACTGTTCAGACCAGTCCCTAGAAGGAGATAAAAGACTATGTAAATGAGTGTCATAATTATCTGGTAGACAAGCTTTGGTACTCAGGATTCACAGGTTTTATTTTTAGTTCTGAAAGGAAGTATGCTTTTTATGGTCAATCCCACTTGGCTTCTTTCTGCTTTCACTGTTCTTACCACTTCAGCAAGAGAAATTACAGTACTTCTCGCTCAGCTGCTCATAGGTTTTCCCATAATGGTTATGAGAAATGGGGATAAACTGATACTTACATTTTTTTTCATAGATTTGTACAGCAGAGGTGGCCGCAACCAGAATTAATTTAATAATTAATTTCATAGTTATGCTTTCTACAAAACTGTGGCTTTATGTTTAATGAACTATCTAGTCAGCTCAAGCAATAAGTTCAGATACAGTATTAGGGATCTACCATCCAGATTTGTTTTTATATAAAGAAAATGCAAGTTCTACAGAAATGGAGTGGCTAGACCTTGAGCACATTAAGGAAATCTTTCCACATGCAGACCCTCAATGACTTACTTCGATTATAGGGCTTTTTTTCTCCCATCTGTATAACCAGAAATCTTTTTCTTTTCAAGTACAACACTTCCTTTTTTAACTTTAAATCGCTTTCTTACAGTCACGCAGAGGTTTGCACTAGAGCTGTGTGTCACCCTGCAGACTGGTGATGAGTGAAGAAGGCACTGCTGTGACTCACTGTCCCCTCAAATAACCTCCAGACTGTTCTGACCAGAGCTGCAGCAGAACACGCTGGCTGCTGACTCAAACAGATGCAACACAGCCTCATTCCCTCACCAAGCACGGTGCCTTCCCTGTGCCATTAAATATGATTCATACGCAGCACAGTGCCAAAATCAAAAGAACAGATCAACATTAGCAGACAGTAAATTCTAAGTCTGCTCTTCTTTTGAATATTACATGCAAATAACCTGGTATAATTCTGTGTATAGCAACCTGCCCTTCAACCTCAGTAAGGATGTTACAAATTTGCCACCTTTAGTACAAACAGTCAGTTTGACCATGGAAGCACACAAAAAGAAACATCAGAGATGCCTGACAACAAAGTAAGGTAAATATATGCCAGTGTTTTGCATCAACTGGTATTACAGAATAATAATTGTTGGTTGTTAATTAGCAGACTGTGGTGAAAGCACTGACATTAAAAGTCATTAAAACCATACCCAAAAAACACCTTCAGATTTGAGAGAATCTAACATTCATCTCTACCCTTCAGAAAAGGAGCCAGTGCCTTTGGAAGAAAGGAAGACATGTGACAGAAGAGCTTTTGAGCAATGCTGTCAGACAGCATGGCATGAAGCAGTTCCTGTCTTGACAAAAAAGTCACAGAGAGAGACAGACTTGGCTAATAATTCCATCCTTTTCAACCAGACAGGATGTGGTTCTACAATAAAAGAGATACTATTGACTCCATTAACCTACAGTGCTGGAAATAAATAATAAAAAATGCATTCATTTCCACTGCTCATTGCCACCCCTAAAATAGCTGCTACAGGCTTACCTATTCACTTGCACTATTTTTCAAGGAAATACTGTAATCCAGGGAGAGCAGCATTCCTAACTCAGTATTTTTTTTCTTCAAGGAAGAACAAATCTGTGTTAAACCAAGTGTTTTCATCTGCTGATATTTTTATATATGATGAAATAGTCCTTTCCTATGGTATAATGCAGACTCTCAAACCAAAAATATTGATCTTGCTGCCTAGATTTAAAAGCACTAGCAAGGAGTTTAACTTGCAGTTTTCAGTGATGTAAGCTGAGGGAGGGTTCTAGTAAAGCAATAAATAACTAGGTCAGGAAACAAATTTTGAAATTGTTCTTAATACAGAGATCAGCAAGTAATTGTGTTTATATTTTACATGGCTACTTCAATTTTGTCCAGTGATACTTGAAATCCATGCCATAATCCATGAATATAAATTTAGAGCTATTCTTTTTTCACAGTCAGTCATTATTAAAGGATGATGCCACCTGTATGACCAAGACATAGAGATCTTTTGCACTCCATGACTTGATAAACAAAAATACCCATTTATTCACATACCTGTATCCTTCTAGTTTTTTGATCCCTTTCCCCAACTTGGGCTCCATAAATTCAAGATGTGTTAAGTCACAGTGTGGTTTTGGCATTTTGGTTTTTGTGCCTCTGTTTTTATAATTAATGACAACTTTGCAAATTAAGGTAGCTTGCATACTGTAGTAAATATCAATTCACAATTGTTTTGTCACTAAAAACACCAACTGCCAATATTTCACCTTTATCATGTATTTATGAGAGTTGCTTATACTCATCAAGTAACTTATTCCCCTCCCATCCAAATCATGATCATTTGTCTCTCAAACTGAGCTGAACAAGAGGCTCAAACATCGTGTGCAGCCTCCTAGGAGCATGGTAGGCTTTGTGGTAGTACCCAAGCTCTCAGAAGTTCCTGGGAATGCTCCTCTCAGAGATGTTATTAATTTCATTCCTGTGACGTGCCAGCACAGAGTGTGTGTTGGGGATTGCAACACCAGCCCCAAATGGGATTTTGTGAGGAGTCAGCTCCCATCCTGGCAATACCAAGAACAGCACAGCCACCTGTGACTCACAGCAAGTGAGAGTCTCTGCCAGCCTCTCTAGCTCTGTAGGGACAGGAGATCCACAAAAGAGTTGTTCAACCAGCCACAGCCTGCTTCCTTTCACTGAAGGCCCTCCAGCACCCTCCTTAGCAGCCAGACAAAGCAGCAAGGGCACATGAGCAGACATGGGAAAAACCTGCATTTTAGCCATGGCGACTGCACCCTTGTCAGGTGACTAAACACGAGTTGTCTCATGCAAATGTGCCCTTCATCTCTCCAGAGAAGCATTTCCTGGAGGCAGCTGCATCCTGTGTGTCCTGTGAACTGCTGTGACTGACCATGTACAGACAATACTGAAACACGGCATTCAAGCTCCAAAAGGGAGCTGTGGAGAGGAACTGAACAAATCAAACATCCTGTCCACTGAGAAAAACAACTACATAAAGTAGATTCCCATTAATAATCCTGTACTCCACAGAAAATGCAAAGCTCTCATTCCACTGTCCTTGGACTGATTGACATGGAAAGCAGAGCTGTAAGAGGGACATGCACCCTATGCAGGAGGCAGGTACCATCTCCACAAAAACACAGCTGAGGAGAAGAAGAGGGATCGAGGATCCAGGACAGTGAAGAAATACCAAATGGCTCCCAAGCATTATAAAGGGAGTAAGAGAAAAGGAACAAATGGCACATTGACACGTGTCTGTATTTGTATGTCAACTTTTTTTTTTCCTAGACTATTATAACTTCAAGTTTCTTTACAAAATTAAGGTTACTGAAGGTGAATTGTTAGCAAACTGCAGAAAAAGGGAGCACTTTTAGACAGGAAGTTTTGAAATTAGCAAGAAATTTTTAAGGAGAAGAGTTCTAACAACTGTTTTTAAGACAAAATTCTAGCAGCCAGGACAGGACAAGGTGTCTGGAACTCTGAGCCTCGGACCTGACCTCAAAGAGCATGTTCTGTACACTGTCCTGGGAAACCAAACTATGGGCACAGGATTCAAAAGTGTGATCCAAAGGGCCACTTATCTGCTATGGCCACAGGAAGAAACTCGTCACAAGGCAGTTAAATACATCTGTGCACTTCCTCAGAAATCTGGTTAGCCTCTTCTAAGACCTCTCCACTTGAGGAGAGGTTGTGTGGCTGGGAATAAAAACCTTTCTCTGTGTTACATGGAGAATCATCTCCAGTCTGGCTGGAATGATATCCCTACAGTCAGTCTTGTTAAACAGATCCTTGTGCAAGACCTGGCAAAATGAGGAAGAAAACATAGGATGAACAGGAGAATGGAGAAATTCTAAAGTGAGGAATTTGTAGGCATTTCAGAAAAGATATCAGTGATTCCTCAAACCTGGGTTATATTGTGATGCATTTGTGAAGTGATAATGTTGCTCTGCCTGTGACCATCATCCCAGTCTGTTATGCAGAAGTGGTGGGGGAGGTTTCCTGCTTTCAGTTTTTCTTCCCAGAGCTCTGATGAAAGCTGTACAAGTACATCACTGGTAATCTGGGGCTCTGCACAAACAAACATATGTACTTCTTTCAGTATCCACTCCTCTATTCAACCCACCAGCTGGAATCAAGGCAAGGGATTCTCTCCCATTCTTCCCTCCAAAAATGGCAAAAAAGACAACATGAAAACATCACTACAAGGAAGCAAAAGGAAAAACCTACTGGACTTCATCCTGTTCTGTTCTGAAGTCTTCTGCAGTGGCAGTAATTCTCCTTTCAAAGGGAAAATGGAGACAGACGCTACCCCAGATATTGTATGATTCTATTTATCTCAGCAAGTTGGCTCTGTGTGTTCTAGTGAAAGAGCAGAATCATTTGAACCACCTTCAGAGAAAAGAACAGGGAGAACAAAGACTCCCCCTTTTGACACCAGTGAGCTCCTACAACACTTCTCTGAATCTGGGAGATGATGACCTTATATTCTGGCAGTCACTGACCTGAGAAAGCTATGTTTCAGTTTATACCTCATTCTGGCTACTTTGGGAAGAAAGCAAACCAGCAATGGCTGGAGACTGAGTCTTTTGTGTTAACAGGTTCAATATAGACAAAAGCTGATGCTGAAACAAAAGAAAAAAGTCAAAACAACCTGAAGAAGTGGGTAAATAGCACAAATATAGAGCATTCTTTCCCCAGCTCCCCTCACACCCATGGTTTTGTTTTGGGTTTTTTTTTTTTTTTTGTTCTTTGACAATGAATTCCAAAATCCCTTTTTTCCTCTGCTAGCACCTCCATCCCAGTGCAAGCCCCTCAGACAGCTCCAAAAGAACCAACACTGCTTGCAATGCAATCAAACAGCAGCAGAGAACTAAACCAGGCTCTGGCCATAGCTTGGAACCAAACACGAGCAGTGTAAGTAGACAACTCCATTGCTTTCACACCTATCCTGTTACTGGTGGTATCTCCTTTCAAACAGTGAGATACATCATCCTATCTCAAAACATGCAGCACATCCTGGAGGCAAAGGAAGTAATGAACCCTTTCTCAGCTGAGCAGCAATCCCAGCAGACAAATGAAGGAATTATAGAACAGCATATAGCCAAATTTTTTTTGCATGACTGCTAAAATCTTACCAAAATTGGAAATCAGACAAATTGTGGGGAAAAGAAGTCTTCTTTACTATTTCTGTCCCTCTGAATCATAAGAAATCACAATTGCCCTCATCTCCTCTCACAAAACTACTCAAGAGAATGACTTCTCAATAATAAAATTATAATTCCAGACTTCATGGTTGAAAGTTAAGCCTAGAACTATGAACAGGCTGCAAATCATTGCTTCACGAATCTGGAAAAATTAATCAGATCTGTAAACTGCCTTGTTAATCTCAAAGCCAAGCACTACTGAGTCAACGTCTGTGAGGTAGACCTCTGGCCTTTCTCAACATACAGTATGAAAAAGAAATTTTGGCTAATGAATTTCATCACTTGCTCTCAGACAGGAACTACATTATTTCCCCACTCCACAACTGCTCCTACTTGCAAACTCATTCCTTGAGAGGGTGACTAATGTGCAGAGCAATTCAATGAGCAGTAAAATGTAAAGAACAAAGAGAGCACAGGTTTTGTCTGCAAGGCAGAAGAGACAGAAATATGGTCTGGTGAATTCAAAGTCAGAGGAGGCAGGCATTGGGAGATTCAGTGAAGGTGGATCCAAGCTGCAGTGTCTGACAAGGGACACCCAAACCCCTGCAATTAAGAAAACCCAAACTATTCCGTGCATAACAAATGACTTGAAGAGCATGATAAAACCAATGGCCAAGAATTACAACAGTTGAAAACATACAGGAATGAAAATCACTTTACATAAGGATTTTTTTTTCCACTTCTCTAATGGGAAGGCTGTTTGAACATAACACTGCTTGAAAAAGAAACTCCAATCTTACTAGCCTTACTTATTACAGTTAACTTGTGGGTAATTCGCACCCATCTTTTCATGCCTGCCTTGGAAATGGAAGATAAGGCTCAATTTCTGATAAATAAAAATTACTGTGTTTACATGCATACATGGTTACCAATATTCTTTGGCTTGTCACAATTTTGGATCACAGTTGAAAAGAGAATTTCAAGGGAAAAGCAAGTATCTGCTTTGGCCTAATCACTTGTTTTCCATAAGAAATTTGATATAAACAGTTACTGGGTTTCCTTCATTTACTTTTTATAGTCAAAATGTTATTGCAGGCCAACATAACAACAGTATTCATGATTTACTGTATTTTATAAATTTTGCAATGACTTTCCTGTTACCTCCCATCTTCATCTCTCATTTATTAAGATAAACAGATCTTTTAGTTCATTTTAAAAACCCTAAAGGCAACCAACAAAAATCTGGACTACATTAGTTGAAAAATCTATACTGAAACTGTAACCAAGAAATAAAACTGCAGCTAGAGATTTAAACTCACAATGGAAATACTAAGACCCTGGCTAACACATGTTAAATGTACCTATATGTTAAAGAGAGCCAGTTCCATGGTAGAAAATAACTACCTTTCATAGCGTCACTGTGCCAGAAACATCCACGGCCAAGTAACAGACCAGTACTTTCTTTATACAGTAAAATTACATAGATTACAAAAACAAACCCCTCTGTGTCTTACTGTAAACACATATACTAAAACATATGTTATAATACCATTAACATATAAAACGAATTGATTAGAATCCTGTAAAACCAGGGGGAAAGCCAGTTCGTCTTCCCTAGTATCCAAAATTTGATTAAAATAGCAGTAACAGAAAGATGTGGACACAAAACAGCTTACAGCTTTCCAGTGTTCTGGGGAGGTGAGATGTCATACACACTACTACCAAAAGCAGGCAAATACAGGAGCAGTCAAATGATATCCAACAGCATCAACTTTCCCTGCCTGGATGTGTGGAATAGTTCCCCTTCCTGCTTTCATCTGTATGTGCATTTGTAGCATGTAAGGATATGACACTGGTCATTTTGTCACTGTGAGAGGAAGCTTAGGTTAGATATTCAGAGGAGGGTTTAAAAGGCACAATAAAAAGTGCACTGGTTATTCTAATAAATAATCTAGCATACAATCCTACGTGTGCCAATAATGTCATTTGTATTGAACGAGCTCCCAGTATGTCTGTCATTAAAAGATTGTGCAATTGTAGCAGCCAAAGATGCTGAAAACTGCATTCTACATCAGTGGCAGTAATTTCACAGCTGTGTGCAAAAATGTGATTAATTACAGTTCACTGTGTATTTTGATAGTAACACAGGAAAATAGCTTGGCATAGAAAAAAAAGTATGATCAATTAAGAATGCCATCAAGTCTCCCTGAAACATAACCTTCTAGTAGTATGTATACACAGCATTTACATAGATCGATTAACTTCCAAGATACAGGTTTCATATACATAAAGGACAGAAACTCAAAACTATTAATAAGAGATCGTATGAAAACTGTATAAATTCTTTCCTAATTTCCTTTCTGAGCTTTCCTAAAAGCTCATCTGAGATTATCCAAATTTAAAGGGAACACAAAGTGCTGCATATTCAGACACACATCAGAGCCGCATTTCTGCCTGACCACATTTTGGGGGTGGAGGAAAAACACCAGAGTCAGAGAAAGTTCTCTGTATATTGAACATATTAGTCAGGCTTATAAAAACTATCCAGGATCCCTCCACCTGCAAATCCAGGCATACACATTTCTGTGCTGCAAGTGTACCAGAGTCCTGACTGACCAGATACTGCTGCTGCCTGCAGCTACCTTCACCAGCAAAGCTGATGGCACTTGGAAGTTCACACAGGTTTTCTGCCTGTCTAGGTGATGGCCTGACAGCAGTTTGACAAGAAGTCCAATGAAAGTTCTCATGCAATTTCAAACCTGTAACTGTTTTTTTTCCACAGGACAGCATCTTACTAGACAGTAGAAAAACAACAATAAATAAATGCACACAGTGATTCTATTTTAGCTTCATGACAGTTCTAAAAGACATCTCTGACTTAATGCAGTTCCTCCACAGTTGTCCATAACTGCCCCAAGTACTGTTCCTGAATAAACTGGACCAGGAATCTTAGAAGATGACTGCACATAAATGGCTATCACTCTACTTGCCAATTAAAAAAAAAAATCAATTAATTACCACCTCTCAAACTACCTTGTAAATATGTCTTTCCCAGGAAGTTAAACAGAATTGATTAGGTCTGTCCTAAGTAATCTCACAGAAGGAGACAGTTCAAAAGGGGGAGATGGGGGGATGGTGATACCTATTGTTCAGGATTAAAAGGATTAGCATCTTGCCTCAAAATTCAGTAAAGCATCTGATCCCAGAAACATCATACAATCATTTTACAGAGGTGTTGGTGCTTCTTCTTGTACTCTGCCATCACGTACAATTCACTAGTAACAAGATTCCTGAAAGGAAATGTCTTACAGTGCATCTTCAAACTCTGCTTTCTGTAAGCCACGAAGATATACCCTGTCATTTCTGTAGCACTTCATGTAATCATGATGTGAAAAAAAAAAGAGTTGATTTTAACTTTAGAAGTAATAAAAAGTTTAATGAATAATTTGGACTAATGTACTACAAGTACTAAAAGTACTGTAATTTAGAATAGTAAAAGTGCTACTACAAGCAAGAGCATATGTGGACAAATAGAAATTCTGGAACCAAAACCAACAGGCTTTAGCTTGGTAACTGAGCCTTACAGAACACTGAATCATAGGATCACAGAATATGCTGGAAGGGACCTACAAAGATCATCCTATTCCAGCAAATACACCGAAACACACAGGAACATAGTTCCCTAAAAAGCTGGTTACACTCAAATTCAAAAAATTCTGTAGAACAAAAAGAGATTTTGGCTGTATTTATATTAAAGTTTTATTATTATACTTTCAAAATAATTAAATATATCAGCCAATGATAAGAAGTACTATTCAGCTCATTTCAGGATGCAGCTAACTGTTTCAGTGATTCCAACATCATCTATCCACTCACAATCAGCCTAACTAATCAGTAGTTTATTCCTAGTGTGACGATACTAATACAGTTTTTAGCAATTCAGTATATGCATTTAAAATCTCAGTAAAACCCTTCAAAACTAAAGATGTAAGAATTTTTCAGACTCATCTGAAACTAGAGCCAAGAACAGAAATATAATTTTGCATCATTTATTAAAAGAAATGAGGTACTTACCCCATGTCCTAGACTCGAAATTGATGGGAAATTTCATATTAAAATACTCAGGATTTTTTCAGAATGATATATTATATGTAAGAATAATTAACTTTTTTTCTTATACAGATCTATTAAAAAATTGGCTAATTTATAGACTAAGACTTTTCCATAAAGTAGTCAAAATGAAACACAATAGCAGCTAATAAAAGACAAAAAAAGCTGAATACAAAACCTTTTTTTTTTTACCCATGACTGCTGGACCCTCAGAGTTGGTAGACAAAAAATAAACATTATATCATTAATTGAGTTAATAATTCACCTATCTGTAAATAAGAAGTCAGACTTACTCAAGGTTAGAGGTCTGCCATATTTCTCTAGTAAAGTATTAATTACTGCAAAAGGATATTACTTGCAAACAAAGATCAACCCCCTAATCAATAGGAGTCTATTTTGATTGCTTACAAAACCAGCCTAATGAATCCTCTTCTGAAATTGTTTTGGTTTCTCAAGATTTTATATAGTCCTAAATTTATAGTTCTTAACATTGATTCACCTTCTGTTACTAAAGACACTGTATGTAACAATGCTTTAAACATGCAATGCACATTAAAAAAGATAAAATACCTCAAAGAATTAACAATAACTATTGCTGAAGTAACCTCAGGCTTTACTCCAAGGAAGTGCAGATAAGCCAATCCCAAACCAAAATTTCACTGTATGTCCTTCCCCCATTTACATGAATATATCACGCAGGAGATGGCAGAAAACCAGAAGTGTTCTAAACCCACAGAGAATATAAAGTGGTTTGTTGATACCTGATGAATTTAAAAAAATTAAATGGTTTCAGTGTTGTTCCATCATTTGTTCAGGATTGACATCATCTTAACAGGACAGGCTTTACAAAGAGAAACAGTTTAAGTTTTTGACTTTTCTTTCTAGAAGTCATTGGATGTGTCTTTGCCATTTCTAGCCCTTGACTTAACTTCCTGATTTGGCCAGCAGTTGGAAGGATGTTAATCCAAGGGTACGAGAAAGGAAGCGGTAAAACAATATGCTCTCAGCCCTGGCCTCTGCATGTGCACAGCAAATGGATTTTGAATCCACATCATATAAATAAAACCTGTATTAAGTGAGTACAGGAAAATTGCTCAGCAGAAGAAGCTAACCCGTGCCTTCAGCAGCCTTCTCCTCTATCCTTCTCTCCCCATTAATGCTCCCTCACAATTCCAGGCAATCTGTGATTAGGCAGTAACTACATCTTGGTTGTCATCATGAGTGGTATGAGCTGCAGCCAACAAACATTTCCATTCCTCTGCCCAGCCACCAAATCCAAGAAGGGCTTCAGAAACACTGATCATATCCATGCCAACATAAATGGTGCAACATGAAGTTCAGAAAGTAACATGTGTTCCAATACAAAAACACCTGGAAAGAACTGGAAAGTACTTCAGGGGGCTGCTCTTGTGACAGTGAAGGCAGGAATAGAGGACCTAGGGGGTTTACTACTTCAGGGGCTGTTTTTCAAAAACAATGCACATGATGGTCACTTTGCTACAAAATGAAGTTAGCAGAAGGTTTAGCATGCTAAAAATACACATTCCACTCAGCTATTCTCCTTGTGCAAGTTAAATACCTCAAGCTGACAGTCTGTTCCTGAACTTTCCTATGTTCAGTTTTCTCCTTAGCAGTTAAGATAAATTTAAAAAGCAAACATATTAAAACATCAAATTGTTGCTAGAACAACTTCAGCAGTGTTTGAGGTTGCTATGGAAATCTGACTTTTCCTGTCTTCAAAAAAGTGCCATGTATGAAAGATTGCTCATGATAAATATATCACGGACAGCCCATTTATAATGCTTTAGCACCTATGACTTTTTTCTCCAAATCCTTGATTTAGCCTGTTTTAGTGTAACTGAAGGCTTGCAACATCTGCCAGCAAAAGAAATTTCTGTTAATGGCAGGTAACTACCAAGACTTCATTTCAAAATCTTTTTCAAATGCAGAACCCTGAAAATGACAAAATTAAACAAAAAATATGTAATAAATCAGAAGTGATCAATACAATTCAAGTACAGACAATGCATAATGGAAATAAACAATAGCACTTGATTCTCACATATATGTCTGCTTAGTTCACAAGTGCTTAGTGCAAACAAAAAGAATAACTTCTGCAATGGAGGGGACAGAGACTGTGGATCTAACAGACTGAGGTGGGTTTAAGCCAGTGCCAAAAAGGGGAGGTAGAAGCATGGCCCTTTCAGCAGCAGTGAGAGACCTGAGCAGCAACAGCTGCCTTGTTTGTATGTCAATAACCTAAATTCAGGGGGAATTGAAGGATATGCTTTCTTAGGAATACCAAAAAAGCCTTCTTCATTTGAAAAAAACAGAACTTTTACCCTAAACTAGGAAAATACAGTGTCTGGTCCTAACTGCAACATTTTTACTTTATTGAGACATGAATTTCACCTGAAGCTCCAATGTCTCAGCTGTATGAGAATGGGAGGAACAGGAATGCACCAAGCCCTATGTATCCACACAGTCGTGTAAACTACTGAAATACCTTTTACAGGAAAGGTCCCTCACATTTTGGGAGGGTTTTCCACACTGCTATTTGTAAGTTAGATATTGAGACTTCATACAACACATCATGGTATTCACTGTTAAGCACAGAAGAGACTGCTGGAATTCTGGGAAAGAAGAACACAAAGCTCATAAAATTCTAATTATGCTTTCAATAACTTATCTTACTCAAGTAAGCATGATGTGAGCAGTGCTTTAGTATTGCACAGCTGTCAAGTTATTAATGCACAGAAACAGCAGTGGAGATTTGAAGAGTGGGTGGCTTTCAAAATTAGCTGCTAAATGGATTTGACAGGTGTAAAGCCCAGCTGCTCCTCCTGCCATCACAAGAAAAACACTGAGTAGTATCTGGGGATGGAGTTCTTCTGGCAAAGCTTTCCTTCATCTGGACAGCCACTGTTGGGATGGAGGACAAGTACCATGCTGACATCTCTCTCTCTCACTGTACAGACGCTCAACAGGTATAGTTCAGAAGATAGGCTTTTTAAAATGTTTTTAACATATAGAGACAAATACTCTGTTTGTTTGTATATTTCTATGCACACAATCTGTAAATACACACACATATATATAATATATAGATTTATATTATAAGTCAATTTATATAAACAGCAACAGACTGTATATATACAGTATATATATATACTGTAAGACTGAGAGTGACGAGTCTGATGGAGATACACAGTCATCTTCCAAAGCTTAAGCTCTGGAAGCTTAATTTCCACAATACTGCATTGAAATAGCCACCTGCATCCACCAGCCTATATCCTGTTCACTGTGGTATCTCCAAAGTAGAGCTGATCTTTCTAATTCACTGAAAAAGTGCAGATAATCTAGACAGCTACAAAGCAATTTGCTTTCTTCCGCACAAGAGAAAATTTTGTTCTCATAAATGCTGTTAAAGAAAAAAAAAAGAAATCAAATACTTAAGACTTTCTAGAGAACCCAGCATACCTCATGGCTCTTCTACACAAAGAAGCTGTGCAGTAGGTCAACACTGAATCCAAAGTGTGAGCACAGTTCAGATACACCAACACGAACTCCAGTCTAGCTGACTGGGCTAGCAGCAGGAGTATAACCATATCCCAAACCAGTCTAGGTTTCAGTTATAAATATCAATATGCAAGCAGTCACCCTGCACTGAGCTCCCTGCAGCTGTGGCTTCAAGTGCCGAGCTTGAATATGGAACCTCAGGATGTTTTATGTCTGTCTTTTACAGAAAGACATGTAAATAAATCATCAGCAGCATTTCACTGCTATCTGACTTTGGAGCAGGGGCAAGAGACAGAGGCACACTCAACTGGGAGCATTACTGAGTTACAGCTAGAGGATGCTAAACAGTATCTAAGGTTTTTTAACTGGCACAACCCTTGGAGAACAGGAAGTGCTTTACTAGCAGGAAAGAACCTGAGGTACAAAGACATCCAGGATGCTGTGACATACTAAAGCAGATTTCTCTAGATGAGCTGCCAAAATGGCAACTCCCAAGCCAGTATGATCTACAAGAGTTGTGGTTACTGTTGAAGTCTAGAAAATACTCCATTTTGTTTGGAATTCTGTAACTTCTGTAAATGAAATTAACATTAAGAACTATTCTTAGCACAGCACTAAACTACAAAAAAAATTTCATTTATTTTAAATATGTAAGTGTGCTTTTACAAAACTAAATCCTTTCACACAAAAAAAGCATCCCCATTGCTTACAAGTGCAAGTTTAACAAGAAAGGAAAAAGGAAGCCTGCCATTAGCCAACATCTTAAGAGAAAAAACTTTGGAACAACCAATGCAGTAGTATAAAGTGCACAGAAAGTACCAGGGCTACATAGAAAACAGCACTGCAGTGAGGCTTTTCACCCCATCACTCATTTCCAGAGTGGGAAGCCACAGGGCAACACCCATATTTCATAACAAAGCATCTGGGGAGGCAGATTCCAGTTTATTGCTCTTCTTTTGGGGCATGTCCCAGGAAGGTAATGGCCTCTCCCTAGAAGGTTGCACGGAGAGCAGAGACTCCCAGTAAGCAGTAGTTCAAAAGAAGCAGGTGCCAAAGTACACAGGCGGGATGTGGTACTCCTTGAGATGCTTATGTTCTGTGGGAATATTACAGTAATGTACTCTCCAACAAAGTCATCTTTGAACCATCTCCAAGTGCTGTTTCTGCATGTTACTGTCTTTCACAATGCAGCAAAAAATCGGGTCATTTATGCTCTGCTGAGTCAGTTACTTAAATTTTCTCTTCCCCAAGCTCTAAAGTTTTCCAAGAAGCTGACAGCTTCCAAGCATTTTCTCCTCTATTGCATATATCTTATCTTTACCCCATATTACCAAGGGATACAAGCACTAGACTTGTGATGCAGAGAAAGGAGTACCTGAAAAAAACCGCTATTAGTTTTGATTGTTTTCCCTGAAAGCTACAACACTTCCTCCCCTCAAATTTGAAATATCCTCAAAGTTTTTGCTTATTTTTAGGACTCAGAAGACCGAGTCTTCTCTCTGCCTTACTTTCCATAGACACAGTAATCCTTTGTGAATCAATTTCTTTTTACTGCTGGAGTATTTTGAGTGTCCGCTGAGGATTTAATCATAGTATCTGGCAGTGTATACCTCTATTTTTCACTGTGCAGAGAGAGAACAGGCTGCAATGAAGTAACTGAATATGCACGGGGAACATCAGCAATATCTATAGAAGCTCCTGATTTTGACAGGGATCAATCTGAGCCATGGGATCAACATATAAAAGAGAAACTTACTCAGAAATGTTAAAATTAGATCATCAAGACTAAGAAGAAAACAAATCCTAGGGAGAGTGAAAAAGTGGTAGTGTGTCACAGTATAAACAGAAATGAACAAGGAACCTGTTCTACTTTCCATTATCATGGCAAAGATAAAGAATTTTATTTGTCTCAAGAACATCTGGAATCCCTGTAGAAGCTTGCTGTACAAACTGTACACTTCCCTCTTTAATCATGGAACAAATGGCAATAAATTGGCACTTCAAAAATATTTGCTTCGTAATCTAGCACAATCAAGCCAGCTGAAGCAGAATGCAGTCAAGCAAAGGGATTCTGCAATTGACAGCTGGGACAGAGGAACACAGAGGGAGGAGAGGAATGGCTACATAAGGTCAGTGGACAAGTCTTCTCTTCCATGTATCCAGGAACACTTCACCTCACATACTTTACCACCAAGTGCCCTAACATGCAGTCAGCACATGAACATATTGGGCTCATTCACATCTAACCAGAACAAACACATCCACTGCCACAAAAACAAACCTCATCTCATTCTTCTGCTGAAGATGATCTCCTCATTAGCATGACAGTCTGACTGAAGGCCCACAGTCCCACAAGTGCCACTGGCCATTGTAAATCAGCTCCAGATTCTCACAATGGAAAAGGGTTCGTCATTGCCAGTGAAGATTCACTCTTTGTCCCTGTTTCTGCTCTAAGTCTGGCTAAAGCTCTATATTCTTGCAGAGCCCTGCACAGAGTCCCAGGAAAGACTGTTCTCAAGCCACTGGTTTAGCAATTATTTCACTTGATCCAAGAGACAGGCAGACAGGCATGCTCCTTTTTTCACTGGGGGTGGCGGGGGGGGAGGTTGAGTTGTTCTTCCAGCCTCCCTACCTTAGGAGATATGCATATTCAGGATCTCCTCATGAAAATGTATTTTAGCTTTTATCTATATATTCCTCAGAAACACAGAATTGCAGGAGAACCAGTTCTTGCTGCATACCAGCCCTGAAACTGGGAGTGCTAGTTACTGCAGAACTTTGTATTAGTGGAGACCAAAGGGCAAATCTGTTGGTTTGACAAGGTGAGTACTGTAAAGCTAATGAAGTATTGTCTTCATATTCAGAGCAACAAACTACTATGTTTTTTTCTGATTTATTACATATGGATTCATACTGAATTCACAAGCAGCACTGGTTGGTTTACAGGTATAAAAAAAGGCAACACACACTTCACTAAACAAGGCATACTCAGAGGGACACTCTGACTCATCAGCATCCCAGGCACCCAGCTCTGCCCTGCCAGCTAAACGTAGCATTCCCCAGTCCTGTTTTTCATCACAGCATACTGAGCCAAACTGTTTCCTCCTTTGACATCTACCCTGCACAAGACCATCAGTTTCTTCCAAAAGGAAAAGGCTAAAATAAGATACTTTTCCTTTTCTGTTCTACAACATCCTCTTCCTTTCTTGTTGCAGAAGTTTCTCATGTGTGTTCTCATTCAATGCATTCACTTTTCTCTCTATCCAATTCCAATCCTTTTCATTCCAACCTCTTGTGTTCTCCTAGATCCTTTCCCTGAAAGTACAGACTTGCCATAACCTATCAACCTTAAACTCATTTAATCATAATTGCATTTTCTATTATTCTTCTTTCCATGCTTCTTAAAATGCCTGTCTAAAATGTCTTTCTTTCATTCCTATCTGTAGACCTTCAATAATAAATTTTTGGTTCAGCATATCATTCAGGTTCCCAAAACCCTCTTCCCAAACACAATTATTAAGAAAAAGACACTCACCCCACATCTTCCTGTGCCTAAAACATGTACAGTTGATGCTGTGAAAAAAAGTCAACTGCTATCTATGCTTCTACCATAGTGCCCCCTCTGCTAGTAAGTCTATGACCTTAAAACTTTTCCTGCACATTATTCTATTATTCTCTAAAATAGCTGCTTCTATCCTTTGTCATCTCATTCTCTCCCTCTATGCTTTATTTCTAGATATTTTAATGTGCAATTAGAGAGGCAGTAATTAAATTCAAACTGACAGCTCACAGAAGCATTCTCTTCAGTCCACATTAAACCCTTGGCTCCAGTTTGTCACCCTGCCCACACACATACATCCATCTCCCATCTTGGCTGCTGAGGGGATTCCACCATATTCCTAAGACTTCAGACCGAATTATATCATGTGCATGATTTTATCACTGATCTCTAACATCACAGTACCCAAACATTTTCTATATAGGTAAATTAATTTACTGTCCCTAAAATACAACTATTCTTTATCTACCTACAAGTAAAAAAAAATTATTCAGCATGTCAATTGCTGTAAAGTTATTTCTGAAAAATTCAAAACCCAATTCTGCCTCATTTTTGAAGTATTGGTGATTCCCCTAACCCATCACTCTCATCTTTTTCTATCTTTGTGACGTGCACCCCCCCCCCCCCCCTAATTTACCAACCCAAACTGATGTCTTCAATTTCAACATCTTATCTTGGCTACATTTTGTAATCCCTTAATATGAGAAGGCACACCACTAATTTCCACTTACCTACACTTTTTTTCAGAATCCATACTACTTCATAACCTCAGGAAAATCAGTGAGGAGCATCACATACTTGCATTTTCTCCTAGGCTAACACTTTGGCCAAGAAGCTTTCTCCTGCATTGAAATCTGTAAAGCGTCTCTATTACTTTAAGGTTAACAACAAGCACTGCTTACCAAACATCCTCTTCCCCAATATCCAGGCTACACATACCCTGACACTGCTTATCACTATTGCCATTTCTTTAGGCTTCTTGGCAGTCTTTCCTTCTAGGATTGCAAACACCTCACATGCAGGGTGATTTCCAATTATACCAGCTAGGCAGCCAAGTCCTCCAGTGCTCCCAGGAAATCATCTCACAGGAAGAAAAAGCATTTGATTACAGCATGCACAACCTGAGGCACTACAGTTCCTCCCTCCTTCTCAGCCTTGCACAGTGGCAGAGGTATCCAGTCAAAGTCATCACAATGAAGCTTGTTACTGGCAATAGGGCTCCAGGTTCATTTACAGCCAACTCTTCACCTGAGGCAGGAACTTCACTTAAAAAAATACAATGTCATCATGAGAGAAACTGAATTCAGGTGGCAGTCTACCCCTCTCCTGTTACTGAGTTTCTAAACAAGGAGAAAGAGACAGTGCTTTCCATCTCCTCCCTTTCTCAGCCTGACTATGGAGCCTAAAATCTTAAAGCATAGTTACACAAGGTCAATGGATGCTGTGCTTTCAGGAATAGCTACACCTCAAGCACTCAGGCATTTTAAAATAGCAACAACTTGCTTTCTAGAAATTTCATCTATAAAGTGGAGATTACATGGTATCACACAACTGAGTGATGAAAGCAGTCAGTAACTAAAGTACTCAGACACTAGACTGGTAACTACCCACAAAAAAAGCCTCAGAGCAATTGCAGACCTTGTCTTCTGATCAGGCTTGAATACCATACAGTAAATACAGGGTACATTAATCAAAGGAGAAGAGAAGGTGATAAGAACCATCTAAATAAACAAGTACTTTTCATTCACTCCACTGAAGGCAAAGATCCTAGAGAAATACCACATAAAATTTCCTAAAATATTGCTTTGCTGCATTTACGTCAGCATCCAAAATAAAGCTGAACCAAAAACTTTTTTTTGTATGATTTTTTTTCCAATATTGTTCACATGCATGGGAATGTTTGAGACTTTTCCTTTAAAGGTTACATCAATATTCAGCTTTTTAAAAATATGTGTATTACCACATCCACACTTAAGATTTCACATAAAAGTGCAAATATTCCTACTGCTGTTTTACAAATAATTTTTTTACCACCTTTTTCATGCTTTCTTATTTTTAGTGAGTCTTCTTTTGGAAAATAAACAAAGAAAAAGCCCCCCCACAACCAAAACACACCACACAAACCTTCACAAAGCTCATCCACTCCAATGCACCACATGTTTTGATAATCTGGTGACAAAACCCAAAAGTTCTATGCCTGTTTGAGCACCCTCACTGTCCCCCATGCCATGGTGTGCTCAGAGCTGCTATTGATACACAGCAAAACCTTGGGAGGTCTCTGGAAGGACTCTGCTCTGACTACAGCTAATATCCTGTATCTGCACTTTCCCTCAAATATGTTTTTTCTGGAATGGATGACTACAGGGTTTGACTCAGGAAACAATTGCTAGAACATCTGTACGCAGGCCAAGTATAAATGCTGAGAATTTCTCATCCTTAACATCTGAAAACTGACCTGACAAGCTATTTGAGCCTCACTTCAGACTATATGATTTCAATTTTTTAACTGTAAAAGCAGAAGGAAGATATTTTGAAAATCTTCCTTCTCATGTCTATCAGTTGCCTCAAGAGTGCAAACATTATAAAAAATTAAGGAATTTATAAGATACAGATGGAAGAAAAAAAAGTTTTTGCCTTTTGCTGGACTAGCACAAGTTTGCTGTAAGTGTCTGCTAGGAGAAAGGTTCAACCAAAACACTTTCACACATTAGCAAATACATACTTTCAACTTGTGGACAGGATCAGCAGCCAGACTAGAATACTTTATAGAAATACACCCCCTCTAGACCCAAGAAGGATCTCTATCCTAGAGGGTGAGATTAAAAGCATGTAAAATAGCAGAGTACTTAGATACTAAGCTAAGTTTTTAACAGATTTTAAAATACCCATCTCAATCAAGGAGAGATGGGTGGCTTCAAAAAGCAAATAACATGGCTCCCTAAAACTAAAACTTCTTGCTCAAGGATATACTAACTTGCCTGTACAAGCAAATATATGACTCAGCCTGTACATCCAGAAAGTTAGCTTGCTTTTCTCAAGTACATTAGCACAAACAGACAAGCTGAGTCAAGTAGGAATATTAACTGAAGAGGAGTAAGTCAATCCAAAATCATCAATGACTTTTTGGACCAGACTGCTTCATGACCTTCAGCATGAGTGTTCCCACCTCAGCTTCAAAAAAATTATCCCACAATAGCATTCCAAGAAATCCATCAGGTGCTCAGAGACAAGAATATGAAAGGAAACAGATACAGCAAAAGCCAGAGGAAAAAATTATCACCATCTAAATTCATTATGACTATAAATATCAAAAAAAACAAGAGTGGACTTACAGATATTAAGCTTACTATCAAATATACCTAAGACTTCCCTTCATCATTTTCAAAAATTTGTTGGAGGCCCCTTTCACCCACCAGTCTGTGAGGAATCTTCCCCAACTGTATACAAAGCAAAACCATCCAATACAGCAGGTTCCCAAAAGCTCACATCTATTTGAGCTCTTCTGAAGACTTTGATAGCACTACTAGTTTCTTTGGAGAAAAAAGACACATATGTTTATTGCTTTTTAGATTATCTCATCAGATATATCTAAAGGCATGTCACAAATGCACACAGCCTCCTAGCAGTTATCTCAACAGCTTTAAAAGCTTGGGCACCAATCCAGAAAGAATAGAGTCACAAGTATCACCTCATAAACCAGGCAAACAATTACCACTTACTTGATTCATCTTTTCTCATCTTTCTGAACTCTGACCTGAATTTCAGATACCTTCTTTGTGGAAGCTGAGGGTATCACAAGCTTAAGGGTTTATTTTTCACCTTAATTTCAATCCTCCCCAGAGCAGTAAGATGTGTTACCAGTAAATTTATATTTGTAAGAGGTTTGACTATGTAAAGTGACATTAATCCTATTGTGTCACTCAGAGATCACTTTTGCAGTGCTTTAAGTTGATTCAAAAGGAAAATGAGTGACTATTGTCACATCACTCCACCCTTCCAACACGCTTTACTAGATTTTTTTTGTCCTTTTCTTACCCTTCTTCCCCTCCATGCTCACCACTTCCCATCACCACAGGAGTAACCTAGACAGTTTCTTAAGGACAGAATTAAAGAGAATTAAATGCTTTAGTAAATGCAATTGTTAAAGTATCTTACCAATGCAGGCCATTGAATTTGTTTGATCTTTGATCCCTGAGTCTGGCTTGGGTCCTTTCTTTTTGCCCAGACCAGCTGGTACTCCACCAAGAAGGCTGCAAAATCTTCATAAACTTTAACCCATTCTCGCTTTTCCCATTCAAGGTCATCAAATTCCACATATACCTGGGGAAATTTAAGAAAGGAAAGGACATACATTATTGCATATACACAGAACATGTTCATCTACACACACTCTTCTATGCATACACTAAAAATTTAATGCAAGGTCTTTTTTTATTACCCATTTTAATGCTATGGCTTTGAAAGTAAACATTCAGTTCCTACACCACAGAAGACAGTTTTCTTGGCAGTGCATTTGTGGTGAAGAGAAGAGACATTTACTAAAATATTACCACTAACATTGGGTGTCTTATATCATGAAGAAAAAGCATTACACTAAGTATGTCATAGTAGCATTCAAGTAATACATACAGCTATCTACATAATCACTAAGTTTTACAAATACTTCTCATTTTCAGTTCAAATACATGTCATGTAATACAAATCAACCAAAGAAATGGTTTTGAGGAAAAAAGAAGTCAATTGGAACAGCACCAGAAAGGACATCCTGAGCCTGCAGACCTTGCTACTAACAAGCAAGTCAAACACACAGGAGCTCACAGAAGCAGCTCAGTTTCCTCCTGCAATTCAGTTCAAAAAAACAAACAAGAAACAATACCACCACATTTTAAAAAGCATTCTCTAAAATTCACCTTCCTCCTGCAAATTTCACTCAAGTATTTCAGACTGGTCAAATAATTTTGTTTTAGTATCTGCAAAGACACTTCACCTGGGTAGTCTGTAGCAAGGTGTTAAGAGGTTAAGCACCAGACCTCACACAGCAGCAGATTTAAAAAAAATAGGAGGCAAGGGGAATCAAGTGAATAAATATTTTTGAAAAACACAGATAAGTCTAAAGTCGAGTTTAGCAGTTTAGAAACAGCCACACTAAAACATACTGTGTCTTCTGGACACTGGCCAAAACTTGTGGATAGCTGTGATACAATCTAGTGTTTGTGTGCAAGTTTTGCACCCCAAATAAACCAAAACGCGGTACAGTGACAGTGGGAGTTACTGCTGAGCTATCTGCAGAGTCTCCTGGCACCATATAATTAGATCTTCAAAGGAGCAGTTCCAAGAAAAGTGGAGAATGGAGCATGGCACAGAGCCAGTCTGCCATTGCTCAGGGCACCATATTCCCCCTCTAGTTCCATACACACAATACTTGGGAATCACTTCTGCCAGCTTCCACCACTTTCACATTTCCATGCCAAGCCTATTAACTATCTGCTGGCTTTTTAAAGTTTATTTTTGAAAAGCAGAAGCAAGAGAGAAAATGAAGCACCCAGTCATTGCCCATTCTCTGTTTGGCTGGGAAATTAATTTTTCTAAGGCAACAGTAAAGCCTCTGAAGAATAGAGGCTTCCCCTTTCTCTGCACGCTGACCTCCCACACAGAGGCGAGCACTATCTCAAACAGCACAATTTATGAAAGGGAGTAAAAAGGGAAAAAGATGAGGAAAGGAAGCAATCCAGCAACCTACGCCAACAAAATAAAATATAGAGCCAAAGTTAGACCCTCTAAGGAGTGCAAAGCCTAAAAATATTGAATCTTTTTTGCTCCACTGACAGAATGCTATACAGCAAGAAACTTTATGACATTTGCCTCCCTAAGAATGAATGTTGGTTTTGAGATTTTTCAGCCAAATTTTGCTTCCTTGCCTTGTCAGCTATTTGTGAATAGATATTAAATGTTTGTGTTCCCAGAGTAGCTGAAGTCTTCTCACCACGTATGCATTCTCTTGAATAAAAAGGAGAAATTCCCACTGGGATGATATTATATTTATAATTGGCATTAATGTGCTAATTTTGTAACTCATTGCTATTTTCCAACAGGAAGCAGCATAAGCTTTAGCAAGCTTTTCCAAGTAAAGCAAGACAACAAATTTATTTCCAATGAAGTCAGCCAAGCAATTGCAACAAAATATTGTTATTTCAAAGCCCAAACACAACAACCATGGTGAAATTCTCTACATGCAGCACTGTGATTGAGAGTTTTCCAGTCACTTCTGCTCCAAATAAATATGCCTGACCAAATTCTGAAACCCTTTAGAATGAAAGCAATGCTGACTTCCAAAAAAATTAACTTAAAATGTTAAACAGCATAGTCCGTGCATCATCCACTTTTTTAAAATTACCTGAGTGCCTTGTTATCCAAGTTCTGTTTGCTGTCCTAAGGGAAGAGAGTAGAGCTTCCACTTTATCACCTAATGATTGTTAGCAAACTATTTAATTCTAGGAAGAAAAAAACCCCAAGCAACCTCTCTGAAGATGATTTCAATAGGGCCAAGAAAACACTACTTCTGTACAATATTAGTCTTTCTTCAACTCCAGTTTGGCTACTGACTTCAAGGTGAGCCTCAGAGTGCATCTCACTGGGTTTCACTCATAACACTTTAATATCAGAACAGATAGAATATTATGCCATGTAAAATTATTACACATATATACTTTATAAGCAATTTGTAAGTGTTGAGAACTCCAGACTCAGATACTAAAAATTATCTGTGCAATTCAAACGTCTTAGTTATGCAACTTAAGATAGACCTAGACCTCTTAGCATGTAATCAAGATTCAAAAAGTAGCTGTCAATTTTCCAACCTTGTGATGTATGGTCAAGTGAATACACAAATGTAAACCTTGTATGTAAATTAACAGAAATTTACTTAAAAACACAGTGGCAATAAATAGAGTATTTTTCCAACAGGAGGCGTGTTTTGCTTTTACAATCAATCATCAAAGGAAAACAAAAATTTTCTATTTGACACCTCCAAGTTATATAGAGTAACTTAAAGAACCAGAAACTACATTACAAGATGTTATGGCAAAATTCAAAATACAAGTCCAAATTAATTCTTCCCTTTCCATATTCCCCCAATGTTAAGTGCAACCTGCAAATTTTCGTTCTGGGGAGTAAGCATTCTATGGGATGTTTAGGAAAGGCTTATTCTTGGCCCATTAACAAGGGTTCTGTGAGTTTCTTGTTTTTGAAAGAAAATCTACCTGCAGGCAAGAAAACCCAGGCAGCCAAGGGAGCAGGCAGCAGTCCTGCTGCTGCCACAGAGGGGGAGGAAGGCAGCGAGTCCAGGGACAGCACACTGAATCACCTATGGCAGTGATGGGGGGTTTGAAATTGCCAGGAATGTTTCTGGAGTTCTGAACCTTGGAAAACTCTGACGCCTCGCTCAGCTCTGGTGTGCTTTCTCAGCATAGCACACAGTCGAAAATTAAAACAAACTACACTAGACTCTGGAAAACTTGTCCATCTCTTGATGGAGATGGATGTGATTACCAAACATCTAGCTGGTATAAACTAAGGCTAGTTGTAAGTACATAGGGAATGCAGACAGTAAAAACTTCAGTAAAAAGTAAAACTTCATCTTCCCATCCTGTTCCAAATATCCTCGACTTCTCAGGTTTTTACAAATTGTTTCTTTTATGGAGATGGCATTACCCAGCAGTCAAGTGTTTCTAAATATATCTTAACCTAATCAAATGCAATCAAAGCACAAGTTACTATAAAGCAAAATAGTTTAACACAGGAAAATTATTACTCTGGTAAGCAAGTGCTACCCATTTCCACATGGAAAAGTGGTCAAATAGCAACCAAAGGCAGCAGTCAGGATTTTTCTTTAATAAAGGGCTTCAATGTTGCTTTTTGTTACCAAAATTTCCTCAGTCTTTCACGTTAGCATTTCACAGCCACTCTACAACAAAAAGAGCTCATAAAAAGCATTTTGAAGTACATTGGCATTCCTCATATAGCCTAAAAGCAACTGAAACAACTGAAATAATAGCAATAGATTGGTCTTTAACTAGCAAGTATTTTAGTATTAAAAGATGGGGTTTACTGCCTCCATGTATTCTTAAAAATAAGCCAGCATTTTTACTGCAGATCAGATGTGTTCATACACTTATATTTGCAGTCAAGTACCTCATTTTGATAAAAAGTACTAAATGTATGGTGTATTTTTTAGCCAGGGTGAGTAGATACCCACAATACCACAGAAAGTCTCTAGAAGACCTGAAAATGTTCTTGACAAAACTGGTATTCCACAACTTAAGGAACATAACAGCTTGTCTCTAAAATGCAAGAGCCCTGCTTCTAACTCTCAATCACTAGGAAAAAAAGCTGTAGAATCAGATGTTTTACAGACATGAACACAAAGCTCCTTAAAACATGGGACAAATTAGTAGTGTGAGTTATTTTATGTTATTTCAGCTCTTAAAACATTAAATGGGGTTTGAACAAATATTTAAATCTGCACATCTGTTTTGATTATTTGTGGAGTTTGCAAGTAGTAACAAATTTAAGGGTGGAAGATTTAATTTCTATTAAATGAGAAGAGAAAGTCCTGCTACTTTCAGATGAGCTGTGGAAACCAAAGGGACAATTCCTCAAAGATTAAATCCTGTTTTGATATACCCTACTACCATGAAACAGCACACTGATAATTCTGAAGACTTAAATTCTCTGTTTATTCAAAAGAAAATGGAAGAGGTGTAGTTTAGCAGCAGCAGTCCTCAATCGTAAGTTGGAAATTTGAAGGGTACAAAAAAAGCATGGCTCATTATCTGCAGAGTATTACATCTCTGTTGCTTCAGGATTCACAGCTGCTTGGAAACCCCCTCTTTTTTTTTTTTTTTTTTTTCTTTTTTTTACAAAATGATTCTAGGTCTGTCCATCAGGAAAGCACCAAGACTTACTTCCTCCCACACATAACAGCATCCAGCTACAGCTCCTCTGAAATGCAAGGAGACAACCCCTCCAAAAACACTTTTCTCATTACTGAGGGAAGAATAAAATCTGCAGCCTCAGGATCATCTACTCAAAATGTATAAAACTAGAGAGGAGCCTGTGTCATTGCTTGAGTCACACAGTGACAGACACACTCAAGCTGAGGCCAAGCCAAGCCTGCTCTCTCAACAGGCTCCTGAGTAAAGCAGAGGTACAGACTCACTGGAAGGCATCTCAAATATATGCCATGTGCAGAAGGGAACAGGGCCAGATGTAGCAAATCCATGCTCCAGTAAACATAGATTTTCCAGGTAGCTTCCTTATATTAAGCCTTAAAACATAAATATCCTACAAATACAGAGAGGCCTCAAAAAAAACCCCAAATATTTCTTTCCAGAAAACAGTAGTCTCAAGGTACATTACAGGGTAAGAAATGATCAACATGTACAGTTTATGGTTAATTTTCAAACCTTAATTCTGCATTCTCCAAAATGCATGCTTGAACACTGACAATAAACTAGTCTCTGCAGAAAAATGCAGCAAAAATATGGTTGCAAAACTGAAGAAAAATACCAGTACTATTGCAACAGCCTGCTGCAGTCTGTAGCTTGGATTGCTAAGCAACCAGCACCTCACGTAGAGCACGAAGTAGAGATTGCAGAGAAGATGACAGAATAAAAAAGCATCCTACTTGCAGGCCCCAGTACCATCCTTGAAAATAAAGAAAACCATCCAACACAAGCATGTGACTTTCATTCCACAATTTAAAATGCACATTCTGAACAGAAAGATGAAGGGAGAAAACATGATCTCCAATGAAATGAAAGGGGGAAAAAATCCCATACTTCTCATGTGAGTTTTAAATTAATTTCTCAAAAAAAGACTTCCCTCTCCTCTGATAAAAAGATAATCTACAGGAGGGCCAAGTTTTACTTTAAAAGCTACTTAAATCACTGTGTTTAAATTATTTGGCACACCTATTTTGCAAATCTTTTTCCAAATTCACAAACCAGAAATTTTATCATGACTCTACTGGACTTACAAAGAAACCAAAGTAAAGTAGCCCCATTTGAAAGATGTTTTACATTCCAGAAATTTACTGAATTACTTATCCCAAGTGAGAAATAGACGTGACTTACTATTTTAAGAAATCATAGCCTATTGAATTATAACTAGGTAAAGTATGCACATCACACAAAAATCTCCTGGCCCTCCAGGCTTGAAAAAGCCTTTCAAATTATTTTCACTATTACACAACACAGGAAACTTTTACTATACCTAAATTTCTAAATGATCATGTCTAAAAATGGTAGTTAAGAAGCACACATACTATAGAAAGCCCACACATTAAATTTAAAAATAGATTTTTGTTTTCAAATCAGATGTGATTTTTAATAAGGTAAACTAAAAGCCAATTTAAAAACTTTAATTAACAAGTCATCTAAAACACTAATCTCTGCTAATACTAACATTCGTAATATCACACTAAAAAAACCAACACTTGTCATTTAATAAGGAACCATTATTGCTAAGTTTCAATTTATAAAAGATTATGCTGATTTTAAACTGTATATATCTGTCATTTGAAGATGTGACTAAAACCAACAAAAAATAACTATCAGACTATTTAAAATACTAGATATTAATGGATTTAAGTCAATTTTTACAATGTAATGACTTACTAATGAAGACAAAGCTTGTCCACCAGGTCATCAGCAATCACCATGCACTATAGGAAGCTAAATTAAAGTGAATGGTGAAAGGAATAGGTCACCTCCTACTCAGAAGTCACCAAGTGCTATTGTTCCTCATCCCCAACCTGAGACAGAAACAAATCTGCCTCTCATGAGGCAAGAAACTTAACCAAACAACCTGGCTGTTCCTTTAGCTGGTAAGATATGGCTGCAAAGCCACTCATGGGGAAACAGCTCAGCTTCAGTCCTCCTGAGAGTCTAAATTCACTAAGCTGGCACTTTGGAGATGATCAGGACCTGAGCAGGGAGTTACAGTTACTTGAGTTTTTCTGAGGTCTCACCCCAGCTGAATAGCCCAAACCTGAAGCACTCCTAAAGGGAATCAAGAGAAGTGCTAAAAGCACAGGATTTTCTCTATTTCTACCAACACAATCCAATCAGCCATCTTCAACAGGTGAGGAGCCAAAACAGCCGTCCTTCCAAGGCTCAAAGACTGACCCTAAGAACCTACAAGTACTTAGCAGTATCTACCCAGACAGATTCAACCTGATTGATGTGTTGCTAGAACAAGTGGTGTCCTCCCAAATCTGCAGTGCAGACACTGATTCAACACTGTACTTTGGAACAGCAGATCTTTATTTGAAGTGAAACAGAAGAGACCCTATAAAAGAAAAGCAAGGTTTTGAGATGAACTTTTGATATTCAAACTTTGGAATCCAAGCTAGGAAAGACCAAGTCCCTCTCAGCTGCTCTGCATGCCCACATCATTCTCCAGACAGCAAGCCAAACAAATCAGGAGTGGGCTCACAAACAGCTTCCTTTTTGTCAGATAAAGCCAGAGATATCAAAAAGACACCAGCAAATCCTTAGCATAGTGACAAATCACAGAGGAAGCTGGCTGGTAGATTTTGTTTGTACTGGAGACATTTTCTCAAGGCCTAGCTCATATCAACAGCAAAAATTCCAGCAGACAGACTCACTCAATTCATTGCTTTCTTTGGTCATCTTACAGGAATCAAGAGAACTATGGAGGACTATTCCAAGAGTAACCAGGAAACCAAGAGAAAAATTGAGCAACCAAAGAGACATTATATTGACATTTTTATAAATTATTGTCAATTACAAAATGGTAATTTTCTGTATTTGGACAACAACACAGTACTTGCTCTTGTAGCCAAGACTGTTAACCTTAGGCAGCAAGCCAACCAAACAAATCTCAGCAAGCAGATGAGAAAATAGCAGTAATAGTAACAATAATCATAATCTTCTGAAGCAAGACAAAATGTTAGTGAAATATTTATCTACTTCATTGATCATCTGCTAAAATCTTTGGAGATCTTTTCCAGGCCTTTTTTCCATTATAAGAGGACTAGAATATTTGAGTAGGGAAGTTAGTGTACCATATCAATTACTTTAAAGCTTTATCTCTTATTGGAGAAGAACATGTTACAGTTTTATCAGTAATTTGCTGTCCTCTTTCCTCCAATTCACATGCTACCTATAACCACACTTCAAACTGTTCCTGGTTTCTCTTGGTCCTGACAAAACCACCTCTAAGCAGAACAATAAAGATGAACAGTTTCTAAGTTCTACCTAGCTAAGATTCAGAGATATTTGACTTTGACTGTTTTGTTCAAGTTCTAATTATTTTGAAATCTGAATTATTAAAGTCTTCTCTTGCAGTGTTGTGACTGCATTCAGTGCTATCTCACAAGCTGAATTACTGTTTTGTTGTTTAAGAGTCAACTTCATGTTACCACTCCAGCCTCTGAGTTTCAACTTCCTCTACAAGTCATCTTTCAATACTACATCTCTGTTTCCTTCACACTTGTCTAGTTCTTCACACTGGAAAGTCATCACTCACTCAAAAAGACTCCCATATAATTTTTCTGATGTAACTAAAAACTTGAACACGCTTGCTAACAAAAGATTCGTAAACAAAACTTATCCAGGTCTACTTCTTTCCTATAGGTTAAGTGCAGCATAAAACAGAAAAGAAAGATCTGTACTCAAGAGGTTGAACCTTCAAAGGATTGAATATATGGACGTTTAAGGACTATATGATCTTCCTTTATGTTTCCATCTGACACCAAACTGCAAGGCTAGACTTTACAGAGAAGAACTGGGTCATTACAGTTCATAGTTCACCAGTGCATAAATCTCCACAAACTGGGATCAAAGTCAACTCTGAACTGAGATCTCCAACTATTACTAAAAGGCCAGAGGAGATTAAGAGCAGGACTGGTGGCACATGTGAGCAAACATGACATAGGAAACAGCCTGCCAAATTTAAGCAACATTTTGGGAGCAGGAAAGGAAATGTAACCACTGCTTCCTGGGGTTTTGGACTGTCTTAATCCACATCCACAATCTCATCTTTGCTGTAATGGCCACTCCTGAGTCACAGGTATCTCAATGTCTGAGCAAAAAAAAAATAACACTTCTATAAATAATAGGTGAACTATACAGAAATACAGAAGCATGATAAGTAATTTAGGAAATCATCTTTTCCATTTCACAATCTTAAGGAGATAGTTTACATCAGAATGAAGACATTAGCAATGTGGACAGTCTGGTCCCAAATTAATAAAGCACTTCTCTTTTGTCATTGTATTTCAAGCCTTTTAATAGTAATTTGCTTGTGTTTGGCTTTTTGATTTTAAAATAAATACTCAAGTCAAAAACTTCAGTCACTGATACTGATTTGGGAGGTTCTGCCCTCACTCCATAACAGCAAGCAAGTCTCAATGTCTGTGCTTCACACCCATCCTCTAGACCAAGGGTACAATCACTTCAGCCCAGTGTTGCCTCTTCTGACACAGATTTTTTGGGAACTGAGATGATTACATGACACTGAACGTATTGCAGATTGAATGCCAGTGGGTTTTCAGGTGCAGCTGAGGTGTTACAAGACAAATCGTGCTGGATGATAGAACTACAAAGACAACCAGCTCCTCTGAACAATTCCCACTTTGTTGTTGCAGCTGCTAAGGCTACAGCACAGGAGGAATGGCTTCAAATAAACAGAATTACTGATGTGGAAAAGCTTCAGGAAAACAGGGGTGAAAAGTACTTAAAGTTACAGAAATCACTCACGATATAGACATGAAAATTTTTTTCAATGTGTTTGTCTACTAGTGTTTTTCAGAAGAGAGACTTTTGTTCTGTCATCCAACATCACTTTTTGTCCTTCAATAAAATTTCTCAAAAATGTGAGGTCATTTAACCTTTTATGTCTTGAGTATTAACTAACTTATTTCAGTACCACAATTGTCCAAACTACAGAGAAATGTTTGATTTTTAACTTAATTGCATGATTGTTTTAAAGCTTTCAGAATAACGTTTGTAAATTAGAAATTGTCCTAGAAATATCCAGTGTACTTCAACACAAAAAAGTGAAGGCAAGGAAATATTATGCATTTTCAGTTCTCCTAGTAATTCCTTTCAAAGATCTTTTCAAAGGCAGAACAATAGATCCATTGATAAGACCAACAGATCCCACAGACAACACAGTCAAACCCTTCATGCTTAAGGCCAGAAGTAAAGACATAAGAACAAAATACTGGCAATGAGTACATATCATAAGCTGCCTAATGAACCCAATTAATCACCTTAATTACTGCATTAGCCATCTCTGGGTAACTTAATACTGAAAAAGTCAGACACTCCGTGTCACAACAGTAAGGATAATATTTCTGAATAAACAGCATTTTAAAGAAGATTGTGATGATAATTTTTTTTTAAAGTTTGTTTATGCACAATGATTTTATTGACTGTAACTATAAGGGCTGTGACTGGGTTTAAAAAAAAAAGTCCTCCCTGCAATCGAAAATGCTGCAGAGAAGATATTAAAAAACTATTAATTCAGAACTGTACATAATTTTCTCACCATCTGTTCAAGTTTCTGAAACAAAACAAGGTTTACTATATGTCCAAGACAGCTTTAATGCTAGAAATTATTCACACAATAAATGTACCACAAAATGAGGACTAGTACTCTTTACTTCCTCTTTTCTCCCCTTTATTGCCCCACTATAATCTTGCTAATTTAAAATTAAGTTATAGTTTTTTTTGTATCCCCTGAATCAACCATTTCTTTACACAAAGAAAGCAGGACAACTCCCCTCAAGTTTTCAGCTCCCATCTCTCTTCGCAAGTTTATTTTCTGAGGAGCTCCTTGAATTCCAGTAATCACTTACATTCAATCTTTAAAAAAAAATGTACGAATGTAACCAAGTCCTTTATTGTAACAAATGTTAGCACAACTTTATCTATTCCAAGCTCTCCGAGTCAGAAAATATCTTGAAAACAAAACCATCCCACAAACTGCAATTGATTGTGTACCTACAGTCACACAGAATACAAACAAGTCTTTTGCAAAGACATCAGGAAATTAGGTAGGGCCTTCATGACCTCCAGAGGTAACTGAAGCAACCCGAGCCTTCCTGCAGTGAAGAATTCGACAATTTTACTGTATTATGATAAATCAGTGCAAGAGAAGCCAGAGCATAGTCACATCACACTCATTCCCATTCCCCTAGGGAATGAGCAATAAAATTACTGTTCAAGTTAAGGGACTCGAGTGTTCCCTTCAGGAAAATGAGCACACTCGAAGATGGTATTTTCAACTACAGTCATCAGCTGCAGAACTATTTGTGGTAGCAGATAACTGCAGTTTTCACTGATAGTGATAAAGAAGTTCATCTGTTTTCAAAACATATCAGGGAATGACAACTGAGGTTTCTACCTTGCTTTACAAAACGCCTTCCGCTTCTCTCTATAAATTGTTTAAAATCTGGATGTTATTTCTGTCAGTCTCATTTCCTTGTGAATTGTATGCAAAATATACCTTCTGCTGCAATCAACTTACTGTGCATAAGAAAGGAACAATACTCATGTGAAAAAGTCCATTCAGCAATCAAGACAAAAATGCAAGACAGAGAGGTCTGTCTCCTGCAGTCAACAAAACATTAATACTGCAATAAATTAAAAGAATATGCAATAAATGCCTTTGAAAGTAATGTTCATTACTGAATTCCTTACAGCTTTTTGGTTCAGTTATGTCACTGTGATACAAAACTCACATATAATTATGAAGAGTTTTAAGCACAGCCAAGACCTTCAATCTTGCAACTTTGATACACTTTGAATAGACAACAGTTGCCAGCATTTCAGACAAGCACATATACCAGTATTTTTATACAGTGCATCTATGAAAATTAACTGCATGGAGATGGCCAAGGGGGAAAAGAAGCGAGGCTTTTCTCCCATGCATTTCACTTCCCTCAAAACCAGTAAGATCAAGAGCATTTACTCCCCAGTCATTGCATTAAAAAAAAAAAAATGGAATAACACAGCTAAAACCTATTTTCTTAAGCCTCCCTCTCAGGGTGGGAAGGAGATCATCACCGATGAACCAGACAAACAAATATTTCATCCACTCAGGGAATCAGTTCAGTTCTACCATCTCCCACTACCTCATGTTTAGATCAGGAAATGAAGGCTGAATAAACAAGACTCAGAAGCAACATTAAATGTGCTGCATATAAGCAAGGACAGCTTTGCTAGTTTTGCTTATAAAAAGGAATCAGAATATTAGTTATAGCCCAAAAAAACTTCATCTGATTTGGTATATAGATTATTAGATAAAATGAGCTGCCAAGGAATTTTGGCAGAATTTCATGGGAATCATAAAATAAAGAGACATACCTGACAAGTTCCATAGCACTGAAAAAATTAAGTGTTCTTGAGCACTGAGAGAAAAGGGCAAAGATTTCCAGGCTTTGTAATGTATGTGTCTTCTCTTACCATCACATCCCTTCCCTCCTAATACTCGTGGAAAAAAAAAAACAAAAAAACACAACAACACAAAAAAACCCACAACATATTTTCACAGGATGCATTGGATACATTTTATCCAAGAGTCCACAATAGCAGGACTGGTTGTCAAAACTACCCCCTTGCTCTCAATACAGTCTATTTCCTTAACATGTTTTCTGCACCCAAAATGATAAAAACACTTAGAAACTTCACCCAGTCAAAATCTTTTTAAAAGCACACATGTATATAGGATATCTAATGCCAAGACAAGATAGGTTCTCTTGCAATTATTTGATTTTTTAATTTACAACCAGAACTAGACAACTTAGTAATTGTATTGTTCTAATTTTAAGCCTCTAATCCTTTAAATAATTATTCTTTCCACATGCATCACACTGAAAAACAATTGTAGAGGTCTGAGGAAAGCCAGCACCTGCAGGAAAGGGTTTAATCTGGCAACTGCTGGTGTTGTTGAGTTATTCAACACATAAATCTCTTATTAAGTCCCACCTCTTTCCTGTAGTTCTAACCGTTGGAGTTTGAGAAAACAGGCCTCGTTTCATGCTGAACTCCCACCACTAAGCAGCTGAATCTCCTACATTGCTTAGGATACTGTTCGTGAGAGCAGACTTCACATGGAGTCATGCAACATCCTGTTCCAAGCCAAATGCTCCAGATGGGATATGTTTCACTGCTGCCTCCCCCTCCCCAGCCCATTTAAGCTTGTTCTTTTTTCTTTGAAAGTATTTATCCCAAACTGGTGCTATAATAGCATGCTAAAACTGACCTTTTAAGAAAAATACAGACAAACTAAAACTTAAAATCCAAATGTCTTTGCTACAAAAAGAAAAAACCCACACCACTTACATTATCAAAATATTTCCATTAGCTAACCAATTAGCAAAATGATGCATATAAGAAAATAAATTACTTGATGCAGCTCTATACTGCAGGAAAATCTGCCTTGTTTCAAAAAGTTTTCTAATCATTTAAAAGCTCAACATTGTCACGCACACATTACTAATCTAATGGAGGTTCTCATCAACATAAGGAAAAAACTGTCTAGTCTGCTGATCACTCTAAATGCTGGCAATTTCTCAAACATCTGCTAAAGGTCAGATTTCCACTGCATGGAACCAATCAATGAAGCTACACAACAGTCCCAGCGCCATTGGAAGTGCCAAACAAAGACCACTGTTTTACATAAGCAAAGAAACTCAGCCTGAAATCTTCCAAAACACTACCAGCAAAGTCCTCACTCCCATCACCACACAGTACTTGTCTACCTGGCAGTGGCTGCTAAGATTTATTCTGGTTTTGCTTTTTAGAGCAGAACAGAGTTACTTAATGCCAGCCCATTTTTCCACATTGTTAAATAGCGGGCAGCTGATACCACATACAGAGAAACACTATGGAGGGGGGGAAAAGGGGGGCTTTACTTAAATGTTAATCAACATAAAAACAAAGTTTCAGAAAACTCAACATTGACATAATTGGTGCCTTTGTTTCAACTCAGTAACTTCAACAATACCCTCCCAACCAAGTTCTAAAAAACAGATCTCAAAGTTAAAAAACAGTCTGAAATCATTAAGTTCTGCTCTAAAATCCTTACTAAGCAACCTCAGAAATATAATCCAAATATGCTAGCAGATTAGGGAATTGTAGGCTCCTGCTAAAAACAACATGCTTTTTATTTCAACAGCTTATCACATGTCATAAAACCAGTACTTTAGCAAGAGTCCACACAGAAGAAATAAGTGATCCATTCTAACACTGCTGAAAAGCTGAGCTTGTTCTATTTTTACACATAAAACGTTATTTATATATGGATAATCTGGCACTGATTTACAAGTAAAGCCTTCTGCACACAGAAGAGAAGGGCCAGTAACAAAGCAATCTGACAGAATTCAGGGCATTATTTTATGTTAATTATGTGTCACTAAGTGATCTTCAAACTACAAATTTAGAATTTTTTTCTAAAATAAGCCAAGTGGTGCTCAGTTAGCTCCTGACCCCCAGTCCTCCTTGTCACAACTGGGACAGACCTACCAAATGGTCCAAAGGCCAGTGCCAGAGGGGCACCACACTCCTTTACAGAGGGAGCGCTCCCTTGGTAAAGCCCAACAGAAGCCCCATGCCAGGAATCAGGAGCATCGTGGGTGGGAGAAGATGTGGTCCTGTGTGAAAGGAGAGGGCTGTGCAGCAGACACAGAGTGGGGCATGGGAAAAGGGAGCAGCACTCTCACAGCAAAACCAGGCTCACTGGAAAGGGCTGTTCAACAGCACAAACAGCAAAACAATGGAAGTACAGGCTGCTTCTACAGACACCTCCCAGAAAGTTTTAATGGTATGATAAAACTTGGTATTATCCAAGACACAAAAATGAAATTATTTAAATTGAATTTAAATACATCTCTCAGATAAAGGACTCTCTGTTAGTTGGTCTGGGTTTTTTTATCATTGCCTTATTAAAGCTGAACAGCAGTAGGACATCAGAATATTTCAAGGAGACAGTTATTTCTCTGTATTACTTCCACTTATTCTTTGAAAAATGCATTCAGCTCCTTTGAGCAACCTTTTTTCCTGAGTGTTTCCTGTCTGATCTAGCTGCTAGTGTCAGGGTTGATCCCATTTTTGTGGGACACTTAGTGGTACAGAGTTCTGTTACATTTCAAAAAATAGAAGGCAGCCCCAGAAAGGCCTATCAGTATCCAGCTGTCTCCTGACTTTCAACCATTGAACCAATACTCCATTCAAGAGAAGCCAAGAAAATGAACAAACATCTGTGTGAGATGCTTCAGAGAAGAGCACAAGGACCAATAAGTCTCTGTCATGCTTTGTGTTTCTTTCAGCAGACTTGTACAAGTCCCCATTATAAAGGGATTTATTCAAATGATATTTAGCAGTGTTATCACCCGTAAGGGAAGATGCAGCAATACACATACCAAAGGCAAATCTTTGTAAGGACCACAGATCAGTGACAGCTTGCAGAATTTGGATGCTTTTATATGTAAGCATTAGCAACTGCACTGATATACTTGAGAATAGATTTTATTTTAAAAAACATTGTACTCAAGAAGCAGCCTGGCCAGATGGGAACATAGAATGTATACACACATGAACCCAAAGTACTTACATTAGTTCACATCTCCACACACATGTGTGTGGAACAATATTGGTCTGGCATTCCTATTACTTACACTTCTACAGAAGGCAGGACAAGGCATGCTTAACTCTCGCTTCTGAAATTGAACTGTATTAATAACAGTTAGCGAAACTTACTTTTGGAGAAGATACTGAAGAGGGTTCATTCCTCCATTTTTCCAGGACATGAATGTCCAACTCTACCACAGAGAGGGTGCCAGTTTCCAGGGACTTTCTGATGACACGGTATTACACCACAAAGCAGTAAAGCCTGATAAATGTAAACTGCCCATGTAGAGTGCACCTACACTACCTTTACTGATTGAGTGTACAGCTTGGACATTATCCAACAAAAGAGGAAGAAGGATGTTAGAGGAGAGCTAGAGGACCTGTAAAGACCAGTTTTATGAGTGCAGGCCAACTGCCAAAGCATTTACTTTGAACTCTGTGTTACCGTGGCTACGACAGCTTAAATCCAGCTCAAGTACATCTGCTCTGCACTGCAGTGCACACAGACTCGTCAGCCTGCTCTGCTTCACTCTCATGCGACTCACTCACGCTGCTCCTAGAGAATCCACTGAGAAGCAAATTATTTTAGTAGTCAGTAACAACCCTCAGTGACACGCCTAAGTCACAATGTAACCTTGCACCTCAATTAAAGAGAGAGAAAAGGTGGGGGCGGGGGGGGGGGGGAAGCTGCCTAAATGCTGCTTCCACAAGAGCTGTGTAGTCAATAGCTAACCCAAGGAAAGCTCAAGTAGGTCACCATTAGATATCCACTATCCAGGCATAAAGTAGGTGGGAAGGAGGTTCGGTACTTAAATCTAAGATTTAAAGCACCTAAGTCATGCATAACTATGGCTATCCCCTACAGAATTACAGCACTTATTCATTCTGTACTGAATGGATTTTTTAAAAAGAATTTTGCAGAAGTTCACTAGTTCAAAGGATATAAAAAGTTCTTTATATATGTGCTACCAGAATTGCTCCCCAAATCATCTCCATGCATGTATATTTAAGATTAGTATCTTACAGTTTATTAAGTGAAATAGAGAAAATCTTAGATTTATCAGTAATTTTCTCCCATGGCTCTTGAGAGAATGAAGAATAATGCTCTCCAGAGAACCTTTTAAAACAACTGCCCTTTTTCCACAACAGCTGCCATTTACTTACACTCTCAAAAGGATGGATGCCATAGGCTGCCTCTCAGCAAAGAATAACTTACTTTGCTTTCATCCTTTTTCAAAGTCATCATCTATATCCCTACTGATAGGAAGCCACTTTCTCCCCTGGGGGCAATTGGCTTCATTCCCAGTAGCAAAAACAGAAGGCAAGTAGTGACCATCTTTGTTCAGGCAGTTGTGACTTCAGTCAGACTGAAAAATGAGAAGTTGCAGGCACAATGGAGGGAAATGCACTTTTAGGATTCTTATGCTAAAAATTAATCTCAGTCCTAAACATCCTCAGAGCTGCTGCATCTGAAATCGTCAACAAGATGGACACACAGAAAGGGGAAATAGATATGTATTTGAAGGGGGGGTGGGGGGGAATAAGGAAGAGAAAATTCAGGAATTCATAAAGTATCAAGAATGAAAATAAACTGCAGGTCTTGTTGCCCTGAGTGAGGTAAAGCAGCTGTAAATCCATTTGAATCAGCTCTGCATTCTCCAGTTGCTTTGTAGCTGCAGAATGCATAAAACAGCTATCACATGCCAGTCAATCTGACCCTCTGACCGTTAGAAGTCTACTTTATTTAACACAGATTCATTCCTTAAAGATTTCCTTTTGCATGAACACCGGATGAGAATGCTGCCTACATGAAGTGTGAAAGATGGGTCAAACCAAAGAAATTGCCAGAAGAGAACTACATAAAGACTGAAGTCAAGTCACTCTTTTAGAATCAAAGGGAGCATTTTACTGGGGGAAGACTGGGGGCTGGGAAAACACTGACACGTGAACAAAATGACAAAGACTTACAGAACAACCTTTAGACGTTTAAAATATCATTCATTGTGCTTACCATAATTAATTGCACAGACAGAAATGCAGACTTTAATAACAGACACAGGTAATTCCACTTTTCCTCAAAATTTCTGTTAAAAATTGCTATGCAATTGTCTATGTAAAATACTATTAGGAAGTTTATGGTTTTAGTATTCCAGTTGTTTTGCGATGATTACATTCTTCCCCCATCCTAAAATACCAATGAAACTCTCTGCTTTAACTTAGTAGTCCTTAAGATTTCACTGCAATGCATAGAACTACAAAGTGTGGCAGGGTAGTATTATTCTGCTGAGTTAAAAAAGCATTACCATTTCCTGACATTCTAGTGGTACTGACATTCTATTTTATAGTCTTTAACTGCATTCATATCGTTTTATATTCTTTGTTATTCTAGTGCAAAATTAAATTAAAGCTAAAGACTGGTACACAATACTCTTAACTAGAGCTGCCAAGATGTTTTTATTTCAGAGATGCCTGCAGGACTTTTGCACTTTAGTTTCATACCTTCTTGAAAATTTTGAGAAGCATACTAGGCAGCCAGCTAATTTAATGGGTTTTATTTCATTAAATATTCTTGCATGTAACACTTGTGATACTCCCTCCTCGCTTGCAAGGACATAAATACTCAGTTATAAGAAAGCTTAATTGAAGTATCAAAATGAAATCAATTTAGAAAGCATAACTACACTCTGATCTGTGAGCACACAAACACTTCGATTCCTAGTTAAACTGTCAGCAACAGCAGCAGTCTGTAAAGTTAATCAAGCATGTCATATAAAGTAACAATTAGAGCAATTTACTCCTCCAGAAGACAAGAGAGCAGAATGGGAAAGGAAAAAGAAACAGAAGCCAAAGTCCCCAAACTACCAAGGAAACTAAGAGAAAGTCCACATTGCATGTCCAACAGCTGGGCAGAAGGCAGAACACTTGCTTGCAACACAAACACCAACAGATACAGCCAAACTGCCATCATACACATGGTGCCTCTTATTTCACTGGAGACAAAATGGGATTAGTGTAACATCATCTGCTTACACAGATCAGGAAATTAAATTATCACTCTGTACGGTGCATACAGTACAAAGAATATTTTTACAACAGATGCACAAATGCAATAAATCCATGTTTATTGCAAGGAAAAAGTTTCACCATATCCAAGCTTGCAAATGCCAGATCTCATCAATGCTCTGGCATCATCATTTGACCAGTAATCCACAGAGACTCTACAGGGCCAATTAATTACTCAAGTGACAAGTTAACCAACATCCAAGAGGTTCACCACAGCTGACATACACTCTAGCTATGGCACAACCTGAAATCATTAAAATCTTTTAAGACATTTTTTGAATGAGTATAACTTCTGCTTAGTATACCAAATTATACTCACAACCTATTAGTGACCAACTCCAAGAATTAGAGATCCACCCCCTGCAACCCAATGGCTGAAAGATCTTAGAGGTCTCTTAATCAGACTCTCACAGACTAAAAGAACAAACTTCAAGATGGCAACAGCTACTTCCTTGTACAGCTGCATTGGTTTTTCCACTTGAGTGCTTCATCCCCAGAAAACAAAGGGGAAGCATCCAAACAGCCCCAAGATACCCTGTTTGTATTTCTTTTCAATTCACTGCTGTTCATCCTGTATGTGTGCAATACCTCAACATTTCTGGTATGGTGACAATTCCCTTATTCTAGAAATGCAAGCATATTCAGGATTATTTGACAGACAGGCAAAAGTATTGCCATTATCAATTCTGACAAGGTTTCTTTTATTCTTGCCTCCCAGAATTAGCATCTTTCCATATTTCTTTAAATACCCAGGCAGCATTTAGTAAGTTCTCAGAACAGCACCACATAAACCTACCAACTGTGATCAGTGATTTCTTATTTAATCCATCTATCAGCTGGCCTTCCAGTACAATCTCATTGAAGAAATGAGCTGAGACAAAGGTCAGCTACATTTCAATGTGTGGAGAGGAAGAAAGGAAAAAAATAAACAAGTCCCAGTGATTAGTACTTCAAGGCTTTTTCTAGAGAACTTTACTCTGATGTTTCAAGTCTACCTTCCCAAACAGCATTCAACACTGAACAGAAATAAAGGCATGAATGTAAATACTAAGGTATACCATTGGCAACAATGAATGCTGCATTGGAAGGTTTGCCTGGCTCGTGTTTGTGCATAGCTCAAGCCTGACAAGCAGTATGGACAAATTCCAAGTCTTTAATTCTTACAGAAGTCCAATTAAATATTTAAATTTCCCTTCCACCTGCAAGAGAAAGCACTGAAGAACTAACAAAAACAGTGCTCTATATAGAAGGGACTGTGCTCATTTTATTTTTTTTTTAGACCTCACTTTATACTACCATACATTGAAAAATTATTTTGTCATCACCTGACAGCAAAGATTTCAGGAACCATGAACAAATTTCACGAAGTCTTCAATTTTGATTTATTAGTACATATCCTGAAGTCTCTCATGATGTTTCAATGGTAAAACTTGAGTTTCTACATTTTCACACTGGAAATGATTGAAAAAATTTGTGGCAGTGCAATTTTGAACCACATTATACCTGCATGCACATATGCAAAAAAAAACCAAAAATCTCAGTAAATAAAGAAAATGTCAAAAAAAAAAAAAAATTACATTCTCCTCATCATACATAAACTGCTTCAGGAATTTGATCTTGCTTCATTGTTTGTATTGAAGAACAGTAGCATATAAGGGACACATTTTTCATATCACTCACTGCCTTCTTACTGTTTTGGTTTTTTAGAACTTTCTTTTTTCCTCCTTAAGCAGAAGGCAACTGTGCAGTTTCTTATGTTCCCAAATATACTTTCATTGTAGTAGTCTGAAGTCCCTAGGATTTGCAAAATTGAGTTTCCTCCCGTAACACATTCCAATATCTTACTACAATCCAAAGCTTCTTCCTCTCTTATGATGTGATCTTACCTCCACATCACTGTCCTGCAGCTTTATCCAGCCTGGACATTGGGGATGTGACAGCACACACTGGGGCTTAAGAACATACACGACTGCACAACTGCTTTGTGACCAAATTAAATCATCACCTGCTGAGCTCCCTCTGCCTTTGTATGCAAAGTGTTAATTTGGACTCTCATTCACTTACTAAACATCATTTTTCATTGAATTCTCTATGTCTTTAGTTAGCATAGTTTCATGCACTATATATGGCACTATAAAAGGTCAAGGGACTCAAACATCAGCAAGAAGGGGCAGAAAAACAAGGCAAAATTACGGAAATGCTTAAGCTTCTACACTCCATCACAATTTTCTTTGTAACTGTCCTAGTATCAGTCTGGAAGAAAAGAAAAAAAAACCTAAATAATACATACCGGAAATAGACTTAAAAAAGCAAACTGCTGGAGACCTTTGCCCCTGAAGGACACAGGTAGATGTGCCCACCAACACAGTCCTCAAAAACTGCCTGTAAGAGAAGCTGGTAGGGCTGGGGGAGAAGGGGCAGGGGCAGTGAATCTAAATGTTACAGAAAAGAGGAAATTCTTGTCTATCAAGACAGACGTGCACAGCAAACCACATTCTTCAAGTACAGATGGTTTTTTCCCAATGAAGTCTAGAAACTTTTCCAATTTTCTACTTTAATCATGAAGAGATTGAATGGTTCTTATTATACATAAGAGTCTTAAAGCAGCAACGCCAGACTATGTACACACTCTAATATCCAGTATCTACTACACTGAGCAGTCCTTACTTCAAACTGTGCTACTACAAATTGAAATGCCTGTAAAATGGGTAAAAAAAAGTGAAAAATGTCAGCATTACAAGTTTAAATCCTTTCTTTTACTATATAACCCTTTCTCAGGACAGTGTATCTACTACCTGCCTCCCATCTACCCACGTTAACATTTATAGAGCAGGAAAGAACTGGGTTTCTCTGCATTCTTGACAAACTCTTGGCCAGACACCCATATACTTTTAGAAAGGAGACCTTGAAAATTATATTTCTGCCAACTGAAGGTGAAAAAAAAAAAAAAAACCCTTTTCTTCTCCTCAAGTGTATGACTATGGTACATATAATTAATCATCTTAAGGGGGATGCCTAAGCAGCAGTAACACATAAAAATACACTAGGAAAAGACACTCCTGGGTGGATGGATGACTGTACCTGGCAGGGGAGGCACAAACTCACTTCAAATGCCCTTCTTTGACAATAATTCAACCACTGTAAAATAGCAAAAGTCTATACAAAGTCATACACATCAGCAGTATTTTGAGCATCTTCCCCAATCTCACCCAGGCTCCTCTACCCAATAAAATCCAAGTCTGACTTTTCAGGCAGGCAAGAAGTCTTGCCAACCAACAGCAACACTGATCCCACAAGGAATTCGAGCAATATCACATTTATCAGTGCTGACAGCTGCTGGGGGTCAGCTGGAACCAAGAGTCCCCATGTGCTGCACCAACACTGGTGACAGAGGCATTTCCAAAGTGATCACAGTCAGTTGTTTTGACATACTGCCAAGAAAAAACTGAGCACAATAAAGGTAATGATTTAAACACTTTCTCAGGGAAGAAAAAAACCTGAACAACAATAAACCCCAAAATTCCAACTCCTACATATAATAGTGGGGGTTTTAAGTCTTTCAGGAAAAAAAAATAAAAGACATCTTGTAAAAGCTAAAACATCAAACAGCTAGCTGCTGCCAGGTCACCTCCATGTATATATATACACACACAAAACAAGTCACTTCCCCCTTCAGACATAGCACCCTAAAACATTTTGAAATGGGTTAGCAGGTTGTCTGGGAGAGCCAGAAACTCAAAAAGTAAGGCAAACCAGCAAATCTGGTTACCTGGCAAGCTTCCTTCTGCAAAAGGAAACTTTACATAGGAATACTGTACCTGCTCAGCTGTACTAGGTACAAAAATACTACAGAGCTTGTTGATTTATCTGTGCACAAACGTATTTTCATACAACTGGCAAGTCAGGACCTGCAGTGTAATTTAGCCCTTCCATAAGACTGCCAAAATGGCAAGAGCCAGGAATCAAATTTCTTCCAACAATTAAATGGGCCAGACAGAAACTACCAATCAACTTTCTCCCAGAGAACAAAAAAAAAAAAAAATAATAGCAATAGGCTTATGATTAAGAAATGGAATTTACTATTAGAAGATAGCATTTTAAAGGCAGAACATCAATGCATTAATCTGCAAACTACCATACCTAACAGCTGAAAGCAAAGTCTAAAAAGAGACTCTCCTGATTAATTTCTTTTTCCTGCTGCTAAGAATCAACACCAGCATACAACAGTAGTCGACAGGAACAAAATATATGCCTACATGACCATAAAAATATCGATTATTTCTTAATTTTTAAGTGGAAGGATTTAAACACACTTTGGAAAGCTTATGCTAGAAGATGGAGTAATCAAGCAGTAAAGAGAAATAGGTTTTGCATGTGAAAGGCAAGGATTATTTAAGTCAGGGAAGCAAGTTAAACCCACCATACTTCAATGATGTATTTCTGTACAACTGCATATTCAAATGTTACTGGAAAAAACTGGATCATGTAGACATCATAGAAAAGGACTCAATATAGTAACACTATTTTCTTTTGAAAATGCTTGCCAACATAGAGAAGGTGAGAAAATGCAGATCTACAAGTGGAGAACAATAAAGACAACTACAGTTTAAGGTTCATTAGGTTTTTTTACTTCCGTACCAATAGAACTTTGAAGATGTTTGCCACCAAATTCATGAACAAAGCTGTCTTCTACTAGATAACCTCCAGGGAGCAGATAATAATTCCTTGTCAAAGTGAGTTTAAACTTCCTGAGTAACACAACAAAGAAGGCAACAACATAATTTTATTGCAGTAAAGAATATCCATTGCAGGAGGGTTTTTCAGGTACACTTGTACTGAATTCACATTCTAGAATTATCTTTAAAAAAATACATTAAATCATAAGGATGATTCTGCAGTTTCAGTAAATCTACTTAAATATTGAAATAAAAAATTGTATCTGTTTCATCTCTACCAAAAGCATTTACACCATATCAAAATCACCCCAAAGTTATGCTAAAGTAATAACTACAATTCCAGTTATTTTGTAACTATGGATCCTACACACAGGCATGCATTCAATCTGAGTTCAGGCAATTCTCCTCAGCAGCCTCCGTTAGGGGTCACACAAGCACTCTTCCCTGCCCTCAGCTCCCAGGCTCAAGCACAGAAGGGTCAAGGCAACCCACACGGGCCCCACAGCAAATAAAACTGAGCTGCATGAGCAGAGGGCAAATTGCCAATCGACAAATACAGAACATTTCTAAGCACAATTGTTATATTAAGTAACAGCTTTTTGCTCAAGTATCCATGCATGTGACTCTTACTTAGCAGCTTGGTCGTGTAGGAGATGGAAGCTAAAAAATAATATGAAAGATCAGAAAGGCAACTCTCACTGCATCTGTTCTCAGTGCTTCCATCAGCACATTGTTTGGTTAGCACATACACGAAGACCACGTAGCCTCTCTCCAACCCCTCACCACAGGGAACTCGCCAAAATAAGCTAGGAAGACAGTCTGAGACCCAGCTGAATAACTTCCAATATACAGTGGAGTATTTGTTGATATCATTCTTTGTTATGCCTCAATCTGTAATCCACTTTAGTACTGTCTGCCAAAAACTACTCCTTCTACAACCGAAAGAAACAAAACTATTTAGGCTTTAAGCAAACAGATTCTGCTCCACACAAACCCAGCATTTCAAAAAAATCAGACTACATCACTCTGCTTCATTCTGACAAGCAAACAGCAGGCACTTTGGACTGAAGAAAGAGAAGTTCAAAGACAACTTGAGAAATCTTAAGTGCGATTGCTACTTGGTCAAAAAATAATGCTGTAACCACAAACACCTTGCTGTACAAGGTCTGATAAACAAAACCAGTGAGGCTGTGCCAGAAGTAGTGAGATTACCTGGGCGTTTAACAGATACATAAGAGAAGTACACAACAGTTAAGCCAAAATTCACAACCAACACTTGGCTTTTCTCCTGCCAGAATGCAGGCCTCTCTAGAAGCAGCTGACCTACTCAAGGAAATACTCATTTGAAGGCCAGCAGGCTCAGAACACTTCTGTCTATTTTATGAACCAGAGGATCTGCCACAAAGAAGATTGGCTAATTTTTCAATAACTCCACAGCCATAAAATGTTGCACATTTACAACCAACCAGTCCCACACCTGGACTGCTTTGGACAAGGTATTTGTCTCCCTGTTCATGTAACACTGACCTAACCCAGCTGTTTCTCAGAACATCTGTTTTCCACATACAATCAGGTAGAAGGATCCTCATGTTTACAAGTGGGTGTTTTCAAAACAGCCCATGTGAAAGTCAGTAATCATTGACTGAATGTCAGGCAATGCAAAAGTGAATATATTTCAGAGACAAATGTCTTCTCACTTTGTTCACCATTGAAAAACCATCTGTCTTACATTTGCTTTTTTTGAAAAAGGCACCAATACAACCCTTGTGAGCAGTATCACACATGCACATAACTGAACACAGGCAATGAAGTCTATTTAGCCCTAGCTGTGAGTGGCTTTATAAGCTTAACAACAAATAGATTTGCATTTGAAATGTGTCCTGATGGAAATCTTTCATTTTCTGGAACCCCACAACTGCTGCAGAAAATTATGGACTAAGACAGCCTGATTTAACCTTGTAACACTGACCTACAAGTCTCTACTGAAAACAAATCACAAATTACTCTGTTTTCTGACTAAGGATGTTTCAGGCATCCTCGTGTCAATGGATAACTACACCTACAGACTTTGCTACCAAAAGACAACTCATAAAATTTTGTGACCTGCTTAACCACAAAGACCTGCAATAAGTATTTGAGTCTGTAAACCATACCACAGTTTTCCCTGGTTTTGCACTAAGTGAAAATTTGTTCAAAGGAGAGTTATTGCATTATCACCTAGTGTCCCCTGAGGAACAGCAAAGTACTGCAAATCAGAAATCTGTCTTTGCAGTGATACCAGTATCTGCAACACCAAGAGACTGAAGCATTGTTCTGGCCATTAGATTCCATTCTGTTACCCAGAACAATCTAGCAAAGTTTGCTATCAAGCTCCCTGTTGGTTTGACAAAAGAACTGGTGAATCTTTCCCCAGTGAATTTTGACAGTACAACTTAATATTAAACTGTTCTGCCTAGAAAATAAGAGGGGGGGAGGAAAGGGAAAAAAGAATTATTGACATCCATCTGCCCATGAGATCAGACTCCTTATGCACTGTTGTTTTAATTTTCAATTGCCATTACTGCTAGAGATAATTGGAGAGTACTGTAAAGATACTCAACCCTCTTGGAAGGTATCCAATTTATGTGGTTAGCATGGTGCGATGATGTGGAAACAGAAGATAATGTGGCCCACAGATCTTTGGCAGGCTTTAAAATATCATCTTTCATCATAAAATTACTCTATTTTAAGTGGGTGGTTGAAAGGTACTAATAAGGCATTTGGGTTGATGTCTACTGCTGTGGAGAGAATTGCTGTATTTCTAGAAGAATTTAGAGATTCCTGGCTCTTTTTAATAGTTTCTCAAAGTCCTCTATTTAATGTTACCTAGCACAGCAGTTACCTGCACATTGAGATCTCTGTCAGGGTAAGGCTAAAAACCAGTTTGGATTAACCACCTGTTTTACTTCAGTGATACCACTCCTCGTACAGGGGCCATAGCAGAGAACAAATGAACGAAGTCTTGGTTACCAGTCAACTTTGAGGGAACCATAAAAAACCTGCTTTAGAAGCTACACGCAGAAATCTGGTTTAAAACTTGTAAAAACAAGAGGCATTTAAAGATCCTCCTCTCCTGAAAGAGTATAAAGGAAAATAAAGACCTTGAGCAACATATATTCTAACTTGAGTCACTTAGCTGCACAGCTATTGCTCAAGACAGGACTGCAAACTCGAAAATCAGCATTTCTTTCCCTTTCTTTTTTATTAACCTATCTTCAGTTCAGCTTCTTTCCCATCCTATCCCTATTACATGCAAAATGCAAGAATATAAGTTTTCCCAGACTTTCTACCGCCACAGGTTCCCTCAAGCCACAACCCCTAAGCGAGGGAATACCATTAGCCTCACACTGCCTTGCCTGAAAGCTCATAAAAGCCCTGATCTAAGTAGAAGACTGCTATAGGTAAAGGTAAAGCTAGAAAAGCAGATTACATTTTTTGATACACATCAAAATCTGAGGAGGTATGGAGCTCTTGTACCAATTAAAGCTGTTCAAAGTAAAAAAGCAGCTGCATGCCCTGTTGCTGAATGAAATTGGTTTAGATTAGGACACAAGTCACAAGTTAATGCCCTGCAAATCAGTAGTAAAGACTTTCTTGCTAGCAATAACAAATACACAGCAACTGTAACACTGATGTCTGCAACATCAAAGCACATACAATAGCACACGAGAGGATTGTGCTTTCTTTGCCTTAGCCAATGCAAGATGCAACCTGCAATTAAGAGGTCTTTTATTCCTTTATCCAGAATTCATAACATTGAAGGCTGATTGTCTCCTCTTAAAGCAAAGAGAATCCCTGATGGCAAAAACCTGATCATGAATGGTATCCATTAAAGCCATCAAATCACTGGTCACAAACCTCTTTCTACAAAAAATCTTGATGCTTCTGCAAGTTCCACTGATCCAAAATGGATGTGCTGGTTATAGATATTTGGATTCTGGGACAATCTGAATTCTTTCATTTGTATTCTCCTTTGAGGTACCTTACCACAGAAGGCTCCCTACCCTTCTGCATATGTTCCCTAAGAAATCTGCCTCTGAACTTTAAGCATCCTAATAAAAAGATGGAGTTCTGCTCAGCAAGAGGACCAGTCTGTAAAATCTCACTAAGGGAAGTGGTTAGACCTTATTATTTTTTATCTATTTTAAGTGGCTTCCAAATGTTCTGACCACTGACAGCATTCAGTGTATCGTCCACAGAACACCTTCATGAAATTTAAGTATTTTCAAATAGAGAGGCAATGAAGTTTCGCAGACATTTTGCTGCTTTCTTGGGGGCCACCAGTGATACAGGTATCTCTTCTGAAGAGAAAATGCCAAACCAGCACACTGCCACACACCAGGCAGCTGTTTCTAGCTGTTCACATAAAACTACATGAAACACCACTCGCTGTAGCCACAGTTTATTGGAACAAACTTTCCCAATATAAGACACAATGAGTTCACTCCAACACTCTGCCCAAGCATTGCAGGGCATACTGACAGCTTAAAGTGCCCTCTACGCCCTTGTGAAGGACATAAGACTCCACACACAGTCCTTCATGGCTACTCTTAATGAAAACTTGCCAAACCTCTCATGCACAGGGGTGTCTACCACTATTTTGCATTGCTTCTGGGTATAAGAACAAAAATATTTTGAAATTTAAAAACCAAACATCTTTCCACTTGAATTAGTTTTCAAAATGCAAATAAGCAACTACATCAGTCACTTCAACACTAACATGAAAGTTATGACCAACTGGTTCCAAAGTTCTCTAAAAAGTCTTCCCCTCACAAGTTTACTAGGAAAATCTTCTAACTGAAATTACAACCTAAGCTTGTAGAGCTGTTGCTGTAACTGAAAACACAATGCCTTTTTTCTTTAAAGTCTGTTTGCAGGACAAGCTACGAATAGTCACTTCCAAAGTCTCACTGATGGCTCAATTATAGTTTATGCTGTCATGAATTTGGCACAACAATATCTCCCATTCACTGCTATGTGAAGAGTTCACGCCTTCTCTGTCCCCAGGTCTTGAAAGAGATTGCTTACCAGTAAAAGCAGTAGCAAAGCTGAAGCTAATCAAAACTGAAGACATAACAGGCAAGCAGAGAGGTAATGAAAAAGAATGTACTAGCCAAGCAGTTTTGGTGACATTATTCAATCTGAAAAAAAAAGAGAAAACCGTGGCAAAATAAAACATTTTCCAAGCTCCAGTTCAGAGTTCATTGTTGTCTTACTTGTTTCCAATGTACAAGACATGAAAATTGTGGTTTTTTCAGCAATGTAGTGTCTCCTTAAATTATCCTTAAAACAAAACCAGATCACTTTACTAGACTTTCTTTTGTGAAGGGAAAAAAAAAATCAAAGCAAAAATAACATAACTCAAGAGGTAGTCTCAAATTTTGAATTTATGTTTGTGATTTAAAAGTCCGAGATGAGGATTACACTGGAAATTCAGATTTCTTCCCTGAAACTGTCTTTTCTAAGTTACACAAATTATTTCTCTTCTTCCTGCCCTCTCCTCCCCCCATCTCTTGAGAACCGCCTGAAGGCAAATATAATTGGAACCTTGCGCTCGCTGCAGACATGTCATGAACAAGAAAATAATCCAGGGTCATCATCAGGCTAAAGCCAGCGCACTGCCCTGCCTTGCAAGATGATCAGTGTCTGCATGATAAGCGTGCCTACAGCCAAGGCAAGGCCAGCAGGCCTGAGATGGGGCAGCTCGCATTGTTCTCCAGCAAAATCTGTCCAGACCGCCTGCAAAACATCCCTGATAGCTGGGAAAGCAATTGCACCCATTCCCCCACTCCCAGTTAGGAGGAAAAACGTAATGTCCTAAGGATTGAGGAGGGAGGGAAGGCTGAAAGCAAGGATCTGCTTACAGACAGAGAGTATCATTAACTATTAATAACAAAAAGGCTGCAATGCAGACAGCTTGAAATCTGGTACAGCTTACTAAATCACAACTGCATTTGAGACCATTATACTACAGTACACCAGTAACAGCTCCACAGTTCCCTTTTAGTGAAAAATTCATACATTTATATGAAGACCACACAGCACACGTTTCCAGCAATACTGTACTTTTAATGCTGATAGCTGTTTGAAAATTCAAAAGGATTTCTTCTAGTTAAACATTTCATTTTAAAAGTAGGTCTTTCTAAGCCAGTATGTTTTATGCCAAACAATTTACAGATGCTATTTAATAAAGCATAAGATCTGGGGATAATAACACTGGGGAGGGAGAGGAAATGCACATCATGCATACCTAACAAAGTTGCTTCACTAGGAAGAAATTATGATTAAGTTCCCTCTGGGAAAAGCCCTGTGAAAGCCAGCCTCTTTTGCCAAGACAGTGCAATTTCTTTGCACCTCACTTCAGAGAACTGGCAATCAGTAAGCAGTTCATACTGTAACTAATAAGCAAGGTACAGCAGAGATACCGAGTGCCAGTTGGGGCTGGGAAGGGTTTGCTTTGTTTTTTTTTACTTTCAGTACCCTGGTGGCTTAGGTGGAACCCTCTATTCCCATCTAAACAAATCAATTTAGCTAATCCTACTTTTTCCCCATCTAGACATTTCAAAGAGTATTGATGTGACCTTTCAGGTGCACTCTTCCTTGGTGAAATACAGAGTAACTGCTGTTTTCCAGATTGACAGGACAAAGGGCTAAAGGAAAACGGGGAAGACCATCTGCAGGGCAAGAGGTTGGATCCCACTAGTGCTATTGTCAGAGTATAGGATAGGCAATGCCAGGGTCTCAGAGCTGTGAGACAAGGAAAGAGCAAATTGGCATGAAAATGGCTGTGCTGAAGCAAAGTGAGGACACTCCAGGAAGGGGAGATGCAGCCATTTTAGTGCTCAAATTCCCCTATTTTCCTCATCACATCCTTCCTGCAGTTGGTTCACAGCACTGGAGTTGTGCAGTCCTGTGTCCCTGCTGTCACTCCACTCAGGCTCCACAGAGCAACACGGAGCTAAGGAGCTGGTCCCTGGTGCTGGACCTCATCAGTTACTTGCTCTCCTTTCTCAGCCAAGGTGGGTCTTGTTGTTTGGAATGTGTTGTAGGAAAAGGATCTATTTGATCACAGCAGGTCCTGGTCTGTCAAGCCCCTCAAAGTGGAGAAAGCTGCCCAGGCAAATGGGTGTTTGCATAAAGATGGAAAATTACAAGGTAAGTGACCATTAACAGAAGATTTTTTTTTGTGAAGTTCTTAAATTTACAGATGATTCAGAAATTTACAACATCTTTCAAAGTAACCTTTATAGGAAATATGTTGAAGACACAGAAATAAAACGTATGTAGAGAACTCATTACAAGAGCCACACCAAGAAAAGACAGGATGGACAGCCAATCAGGGCAGTTCTACAACAACAACTGCAGATAGTAGGAGGGTGGTCCACTTTCTAGAACAGAAGTAGATAAAGAAAGATAACAAATTTGGAGTCACAACCACATAAAGATACTAACAAGTGTTAGCTTGCTTCTTTCTGGTATTTAGGTTTTTTTTTTTTTTTTAATTTGAATGTAGAAATTCACTGTCTCCGGGAATAAAAGTAAAAACCCTAGGAAAAAAGTAAATGTTAAAAACCATATATAAGAAACAAACAAAACCCCAAACAAATTCCCACAAAAAACTCTTCTTTCTCAGGCTGAGAAACCACCACAGCTTACTATCATTTCTTTTTTCAGAATTAAAACTGGCAGCTTCTCCAAGTGCTTAAGATAGCATTGTTTTTTCCCCTAACACTTGGATTTAAGCATGCTGGTAACCCAGCAATTCCCACCGAGTTTGGAACCCATCAGGAGCCCAAGGCCCAACTTTCAGAGACACAGGAGACCAGAAGACATCAATGATTTACAGCACTTTGCCATAGCAAGCAACAGTGATGCCTACTCCTTCAAAGAAACTCTGAAGAACATCAAAGATCAAAAACAACAAAATCATTTTACCCAACACTTTCTGAGATTGAAGCTAAAGTACTGCATCTATCTCAGAGGCTCACATTTTTAGAAGTGTGCTAAAAAAACTGGAGGATGCAGAAGAGTGCTGAAAATAGGCAGGAAAATCCATTTAGTCCCATATAATCAAATTATTAACAAATACAGAAAAATCTGACTCTAGCTTGCAAATATTACCAGGAAACTCTTCACAAAAAAACACTACATAGTAACAGGCCACTATGACAAAGTCACAACTAGGGCTCCTTCAAAATTTTCTTTTTCTTTTCTTTCTCTGCCTAAAATAATTAATAAATATTTCTTATAATCATTAAAATGTCTGCACAGTCAGCAGCTCCCAAGTTTTTTACATAGATAGGTACTGAAGTTTCATAGAAACTTCTTTGGTATGTGATTCTCTTCTCCTTTGCTGTTTGTGAAGGCAAAGTATATTTGCATAACCCAAACAAATAATCTGCTGAGAAGACAGTGATAATGCTGTCTGCACTGCCAGGATCTGAGACGTTCTCGCATGACAAAACCTAATGCTACACCAGACAGCTTTTCATTAGCAGAATGCTAATACATTTATATTCCCAAGTAATTAATTATGCAGACTGGGCAACAGGAAGTTTCACAGCAAACATGTACATTCCATCTTCATGAAGTTTGAGCTCCAGTTTGGGGAAGACAGTGCCCAAATGAACTGAGTTTCTTTCTAACAGGCTGCAGATCTCCTCCATTAGTTCTCAGCTATTCTAAGCACAGCTGACTGAAAACCAAGCCAAGCATACTAGAAATGATCATTGATGATTTGTATCTTTCAAAAAGCTTTGTACTTAAACAAACATGCCACGTTATTCACTTGAAAATTCATCTATCTGTTTAGCATTCAAAGCTTGCCTCTGGACAGCACTGGAGAATTCCAAGGTCTCATGGACTTTTCAATCTGTTAAGGTTTCTGCTCAAGAACGAAACGTGAGAATCACAAAAATGTTAGACAATTTTGGTATCAGGTGGCAGAGCAGTGAGACGGGAATCACAGGACTTGAATTTCACCCTGTTGTGCTTCTCAACAGGAAATTCCATAGTATTTTAACAGCAATGATTAACCACTAACAAAGGACAATGGACTCACTACTCAGAACCTTCAAATCAAGCCTAAATGCCCTTTCTGGAAAATATGCTTGCATTAAATGTGCTTTGAAAACCTAGCTAGACAACACACAACAAAGCTTCATGGCCTCAATTATTCAAGAGATGATTATTACTAGATTATCTAAATGGATTACTTTTATTGCCAAGAGTCCTGAACACTATGGCTCAGAATTCTGCTGTGCTATATACTGAACTGACAAGTAAATAGCCATTTCTTATGTAAGAAACCTAGGTTTTCCTTTCTGTGATTAGGTTCATCAATAAACCAGAACAGGATTTACCAGCAATTGCCAATTATACAGGATCTGCAGCTGCCTTGCATCTGCAGTGCAGCAATTCATTTGCCTAAGTAAACTCAAGAGTTTTGGTACTTAACTGGCAGCAGATTTATTAGGCCAGAGTGTCGCATTAGCAAAACCAACTCTGGAAGAAAGGTGGGCAAAGACCAGCTAAGAAAACATTAGATACAAATTGATCAGAGTGATCAGTGAATGCAAACACAAGCAATACCTAAGCATTCAAACCTACAAGTTAGTGCAACCTAGGGTTAGTCAGGATTCTCAGCCAATGCACGACAACAGGTTAAACTGTGAGAAGGACTGATGGTGAATAAACAGATTATTATTTAGCACAGAAGATCATGAATCAGTTCACAGTTTTGTTTTAGAGGGTTCTCTTTCACACAAAATACTAAGCTGGCTTCTGTCCCAATGCTTAGCAGCTACATTAGCGCCAGACAATGACTTGCCAGCACATCTAATGCCACCACAGTAAACACATTCTGCAACACAGACATCAAAATCCTTGCGCCTGCACTTTCCAGAATGTAACATTCCTCAGCAATGCACTATGTGCCTAATGGAAGCTAAGAAGCTGCAGTAATAGTGGGGCTCATTAAAGAGACATTTACAATGGACAGAAATACCTAGCTGCCAGAGCAAGACATCATTCAGCAAATAATGTCTGCCCTCTCTGCTCTTATCCACAAGGGAAGCCTACAAAACTTATTTGGAAAAATGAGCCTAGGGACAAACTTCAATGAACACCAAAAACCATAAACTCAGTAAAGTGTCATAAACCCAGTAATTTTACTCCCCTCTTCATGTTCCAAACAATCAACTTTTTTTTTTTTTTCTGGAGAATAAACTTATTTTAGCAGTTCTTTCACTCCCTCCTCCCATCCCCTCAACCCCACTGCTTTTATTTCAAAGACTCAGATAATGAAAAGCATATCTAGTTTTTTACCCACCAGCTACAGCAAAACATTTAATAATGGTTTCTCTACCTTTGAAACTTGGTTTGCCTATACTCTAATACAGTCACACAATAATGCCCATCTTTCAAGAGCTGCTATTTTTTCTTAACACGTTTGCTAAATCTAGATGACCTCCTTTCTCAGCAGCCCTTCTAACTGACAGCCTACTATATATACAGATACCATAAGCACAGGATACAAAAGCTGCAGGTTCACCAAGGTTTTACCTTAAAAAGGTAGACTCCCTCCCATCATAAGGCATAAAAACTTAATCAATTCTCTGAGCAGGGAATTGAAGAAAAGTAAAAATTCGGTTTAGTTACAGAATTAAGTTTTGGTACCACTCATATTTCAGCAAATCTCCCTCCAGAGACCCAGATGCTGCAACAGAACTTATTCATACATGCAATTCCTGTGATAGTGCTCTTGGACAAAGCCATGTGACCCATCATAAGTACTGTTCATCACTGACTGGCTCTACCTTGTTTACTGACTGATACTTTAGATTGTCCTTTTTGAAACCTGTAACCAAAACGATTTCTTATTTTTCTTGAAGCACAATGAGAGAAAGATTGAGAAAGAAATCTAAAGAATGTCTATTTTAACATCTTGTGGTGATAGTTAAGGCTATGTTGATTTTTTGAGGCACACCCATTTTCAGGACTCCTACATCTCAGTCTGAATGCTTGAATTATTACAACCCACACTTGTGAGTGGGAGCTGAAAATGTGGGGGGAAAAAAATTTTTAAAAATCTTTTACAACAGCAGTCCTGTAGGCTTAATTAAAAACAAAGAAGCCAAAAAAAGCAAAGAAAAAAAAAACCCCAAAACACAAGGGATAACACAGCCACTGGCTTAACAGCACTCAAATTCTTTGCCAAGACACAAAATTCTTTCTGTTCCTGCCTATTTTCCCTAGACACCTCCACCTCCTCCTTCCCATTAAACTAAACCAATATGTTCACACAGTTAAGCGTTCCAATAACTTGGTCAATATAAAATATTCATAGTAGTTCCAAATCTATCAAATTAGGATAAATACTCCATCCCAATTCAAAAAACATAAAGTCTCAGAGAACTGCAAGCACACCAACACTGCTTCTTCCCCTAGCAACTCCCTTAGGTTGTCCTCTTGTGGAAGAATTAAGAACTTAATCCTGAGAGCATTTAAGACCAGCACAGTCCAGATTTCACCATGTTTTACCACTTTTACAGGTTAGAAATGTTAAAACAAGGGGGTGTCACAAACCCTACTTAACACTTAAAATTTTGTTAGGCAAAACTGAATGAATACAGATCAGAACATATGGAGCACTTCTGCTTTTCTTTTCTTTATGCAACCCACAGAAGTGATAAGCTTGGCTTGTGACCAATTTGACATCTTGACAAATCAAGTCAGTTCCTCATAGAAAAAGGATCTTGACTGTTACACGTTTGGGCAATTCAGGTTAATTTGATTATTATGCAACTCCTCTGTCACTCCCAATTATTAAAACCTCTACAATAAAGTCAAAACCAAGGGGTCTTTGCTAAATCTATAACATAAAACACAACTAGCATCACAAGTGATATATGAAAAAGTCTTCTGGCAACTCAAGTTGCCACCAACCTCTGTCATCAAGATGTCAATGACTGTGGGCCTTCTAAATCATCAGGAAAACATCAAAGCCTTTAGGATTGAAAAGGTACCACTCAAAGTTTGAGATCAGTATTCACTTAAACATTCACTAGAAATACCTCATTCCACTTACCACTTAGTTTCCTAGACCACAAATTATATGCAGAGCATTCAAAAGTCATGAGTTTAATCCATTTCAAAAGTTCTTTCCGGAGTGGATACCACAGAAACAAAAGCAGTGTGACAGATATGAAGAACACATTCTCTGTGCTGAGTGGAAATAAATTCAGAATATACCTGTAATAGGAGCTGAATCAGACTGCTGAGCACAATCCTATGGTTAGGGTCACAAAACCCATTAAAACTCCCTCGGTGATACTAACATGCATAGTTTGCACCTCAAGCATGCCGTGCTTAAGACACAACTTTCAGTATTCATCCCAATACTCTTTGTTTCTATCACCTCCTTCAAGGTCCTTACCCTTACATATCTTGAAGTCTTACCCTAGGTTTGTAATTCAGTTATTACATCATTTTATCCTTTGGACTTCACAGCACTTTGCTCACACACAGCACCTCACAGTGCTGCTATACAATAATTGTATAAGCGTTCATAACGACAGTATCTGTCTTTTACATCATTTGCCTCCTTCCTTTATTAATGTAACTTATTAGGATTTTGGTTTCAAAGACTTCAGACTCCGCTACAAAATGCCAAATCCCACTTCCGAGGCATACTTAGAATCTGTCACTGGCTACATTAAAAAAAAAAAGGAAAGGGAAAAAAAAAAAAAGAAAGGGGAAAAAAAAAGAGGAAAACTCCATTTGAACCTGCTGCCTTGGAGTTTTATCCCTGGCTATCCTTCATGCTGACAGACAACACAAACTCCAGTAGAGCTACTTTGCCATACACCTCAAAAATATCTCCTCTGTCAAAAGATTTCCCAAAGGTTAGGCTGCAGGACACAAACAATACATCATTATAACCTCATTTCAGCTCCTTGTCACTCTGGATTTCAGAAACTCTGTAGCAGTGACAATTTTAGCTCTGCGTTTGCACAGCACCTACCACAGTGAGGTTTTGGTCAAAGAGTGTCCTACAAAGTAAACAGAGTTGCATGGATACAGAAACCGTAATCTCAGCAATTCCAAAACTGAGACTTGGCCAAAGTTTATCATGCAATACACAGTCTATTTACCCTGGAACATCTCAGTCTTACCTTCAGACAAACAAAATCACATACTCACAAGTCCATTTTTGAAGTTAACCACCCCCAACCCAACAGATGATCTTCAGCAAAAATATACCACTACTACATCAATAATTTATTGCCCACAGAAGAAAAGAGCCAACAGACCTGTGTAACCATCTACCATTACCAGAAGCAGCATTTATAGCTTTTATTTTTAAATGAGAAATCAGTAGTTTCAGTAGGCTTGCGCTTCACAATAAAAGTTATTAGTTAGCTAACTGTATCTTATTTCCTGAGGTTTACTGGAATCTTCCAGCTGGGAGGACAGGACTAGATGATTATGAGTATCCTGAAGTACTCAAACCATAGAAAAACACAATAAAGAGATATGGTCTAAGGAGAAATTAAAATATAGCTCATCATTGGGGTAGGTAGGGTACAAGAAATGCTAGGCAGGACTTGCGGCTCTGATGCTAAACAGACTTGGTGCTTTGGTGCTAAACAGGATTGAGTACTTTGCACAGGATGAGAGAAGATTAAAAGCAGTGTCAATAATTTTCACTCATGTATTCAGAAAGATCTCACTCTATTATGCTATTTTAAGACACCTTCTCCCTGCACAACACTTTCCACTGCCAGTTTTCTCATGCTGGCTACCGTGGTTTGATATTTCTAAAATTAGAAGGTAAGAAAAAATACAGAACAGAGCAAGATCCATGGGGGATATTATTTAACAGCACTCATTTCAAAGTACATCACTAATGTCTTCTAGTTTGCAATGACTGAGATATTAAGTGTTCTATGAAATAATTTAAAGATTTCTTTGCAAGTTACTTTTATACATTTTACCCTGTAGAAAAATTTTAATCATATTATTTTCCATAATGCACATACACTTTAACTTAAAGACCACTGCAAGCTCAAACCAGTGTTACAGACTAACCACCCTTCAAAGTGTTAACCTGTTTGGCATGACTGCTAAAACAAGACTTTGTTTTCTTCCAGATTGTTAGTAAATCTTCCAGATAGTTGCATCAGAGTATCCGAGTAAGTAGTTTCCATTTTAAATAATGTCAGTAGAGTTAGAAAACAGATTAAAGGATTACACAGGAACAACCAATAGAGAAATAGACTTCAAAGCACAACTTAACAGCACCTACTGCTCCATGTCCATTGTTACTGCTCCCCACACCACCCTTCACCATTACTTTAAGTGCCACAAACCCCACCCCCTCAGCTCTCCCAATCAACAATGCCAATAAAACACAGCAGAGGAAAGGCCTGCACAAATACTACAGCAGCAATTTTCAACTTCTGTTGCAAAGCAGATATATCAATTTTCTTATTAAATATGTCTAATTTTTATCACCATAAATGACAATACTAGTAGGCAATATACCATCACTACACAAATGTATTACTTTCTACTCTTGTTGCTAGGTGTGTGTGTATATACATATACATAATTTTTTAAGCATGTTTACCAGTCAAGATTTCCTTATTAACTTTCAGCTACTGACAAATTTCAGAGGATCTGGATGTTTCTGCCCACAAATGAATTTCTTATGAGGCTTGCAAAACAAATGACTTGCAAATCTGTATACTGTACTGATGGTGAGCTGGCTGCTTGCCTAATAGGCAGGCCTGCAGTTCCAAACCTCATGCTGCCACTGCCCAGCTGACAGGCCCAATAAAGAAAGGTATGGAATACTGATGTGGTGAAAAAAACACCTGGTATTAATTAAGAGTAGCTTTCAGCAAAACACATATTTAAGCTAGACATCACTGTCTTCTAAGGCCCAAAGGGGAAAAAAACCACCAACTTCTCCACACTAAACAAAAAGGTTAATTCTGTAGCCTCACTGGTTCAGACATTAAGATTGATATTCACACTTGAATAGCCTGAAGGTGGATAAAGCTGCAGAAAGAGTTTGCACTTTACCAGACATCTGATAAACTAATCCCCTTCAAGGCTACCTGTCTGTTTGAACTCTCATAACTGAAAGAATTCAACAGCAGCTTTACTTAATATCTGAGATTTAAAAAATCAGCTGAAAGGGAAGCCAGTCAAGTAGCACATATTCAGAAAAAATGTGTATGCATTAGCACACACTCAAAATTACTTTTCTGTGTGCCACAAGTAGTCCAAACCTACCACAGCATCAGGCACCGCAATTTGTTTTAAGGAAGCAGTTTCCAAGACCTAACTTTTCAGAAGCTTTCCTAACTCCCAGAATTATGCTGCTGTGTTATTATCCGTGGTACTCAGATCGCCAGCCTATAGTTCTCTATCCCAGAAACCCTACAATTCTAAGTGAGGTTTGATCTCAGGCTCTCTGTCCTATACATGCAGTCCCAAAAGAGCAGCACATGCCTGCTATGTTACAAGTGAGTCTCCCTTTGCAACCAAGAGTTGACAAATAACAAGCAGATACAGCTAAGTCCTGGAAAGAGAAGTAAACAAAGCAATTAAGAACAGCCACAAAAAACCCCTCAGTTCTACAACTGACATAAGAAATACCAAACTGACAGCTTTAGGAATAAGAACAGCACATGGCCCAAGCTGTAATTAATTACACAGCAATACCAACCTCATGTCTCTGCTCTGACCTTAAGTAATCAATGCTTTTTGAGATTTCCTTTTTTCCTGAGCTTAAGAAACCACTAGATTTGAGTAAAGCTATCAATTCAGGTACTGAACCTCAACATCTAGACTTTCCAGGTTTACAAATTTCTTAATATTTCTTTGTGCTAGAGAATGGACCCAGAGCAGCCAGAAGCCTCCCAGGAAGGGATGCTACCTTTTGTGCAGACAGGAGGAGCCCTCCTTTTGTCAATTTATATCAAACTACATACGTGTTTCTGCATTCAAACCATCAGAGCCCTCTCTTCTTTCCTTGCCTCCTCTGTTGACTGACCCATACCTTCTACTTTGTGTACATGTCGCAGCACGTGTCACAGCTGAGACGGCCAAAACACACAGAGTATCACAACTTCAGAAGGCTTTAAGCATCAGCACACACACAGTAACACCTTACCTCAGCAGAAGGCACCAGCCCATACATAGTATCAGCACTCCACTTCAGAAGGCTGCAAACATCTGCTCTTCTTGTACTTTAGCCCAACCTTTTATACCCCTCATGTTGATGCACTGCACCTGTGTGCCCTCTTTGACCAATCCTTTGGGATTGGTCAGCGCACCTGGGCACTCCATGACTCATTGCTTTCAATGCTGTTCACCTGCTTCTCACAGCTGTAGCCCATTGGAGATGAGGCTGGACCCCAGCCCCACTCCCAGTTACCACAAACTGTGTACCTACAGGTTTGTGCCTGCCTGGTCCTTTCATAGGAAGTCCTGATTAAAGAGCTCAAGAACTGATAAAAAAGTTTTCAGGGAAAAAAGGGAAAAAATAAAAAGCAAGAAAAAAGTAAAGTTCTTTTCCATTCTTTCCTGCCTCCAAACACTAGCTAACTCAATCCTAAGATCCCCGAGAGCCATTCTGCATGCCCTTATATTGTCCTCTTCTTAACTGAAGACATACTTCCTGAAGTGCAGACCAAGACCAAAACAAGACTTCTGTAAAAAAGGAAGGAAAAACATAGACATAGAACTAATTGGCTATGTGAACTGAAGCCTTACACTCTTTCAAATGCACCAATAAACATTCCTGGAACACAGGTTCCAGATACCTGGAAATGGGTATTTACCATAATACAAAACACATCTTAGAAAAGAACTAAGAGGGTATTGAATGCAGTCCTTTTACTTCAGCCAACAAACCTAAGAACCCCCTGGAGATACAAACTTCCTCCATTTAAGAGGAAACAACTGAAGTGTCCTATTAAGTTCTACCATTATTCTAGCAGAAAAGTAATATATGGGCAAACTTAACACTTGTATCCTGTGTATCACATTTGAAACTAAGCCATTAAGCAGCAACCAATTTTGCCATGTTATTGAAACATGGGCCATGCTCAAATGCATTTAAAATTAAAAAAAAAAAAAGTTTTAAATCAGATATCAGAAAACTTACTGTCAAAAAAATTTTGACTGGGAAAAATATGCCAAGGTATACACACACATCTCACTTTATCTGGCAATACTACAGAACTCAAAAAAAAAAAAAAAACAAACAACCAAACAAACAAAAACCCAAAACAACAACAAATTAAGCAGTATCAGAAAGCCATTTATTTTTCTAACCATCAACAGAAAGCCAAATCTTTTAATTTTAAATATAAAAATCTTTATAAGCATTTACTAAAATATTACATTCAGTTTTAAAAGAAACCATCTCATGGAATCATAAAGTTAGTCAATGAATAATTTATTAAACAAGATTTCTCATTTTCTCTAGTCTTAGGCCTGACTCACTAAATTTAAACCTTGTAAAAAACAATCAGTAACAAAAGAAATGGATTCATTTAGACTACAAACTTTTAAAGGAAAAAATACTACAAAGTAACAAAGCACTTGAAACATTTTCTATTTATAAAAACAAATTGAACTTTCTTTAAATGAGTCAAAATGTATTGTCTCTTCTAAAAGATCACAAGGAAGGAGGTAAGTACACGGTTACACAGAAAAGCTACCTATTTAATTGAGAAGTGATCATGACATTATCTAAAAATACTCACACATCACATTCTGACCTACATATAAATTTTAAAATACGACAATATATAGGAGGTTCAGGTGTATTTAGGACAGCACACCTGAATTAACAGTTAGCAAGCCAGAAATATTTCATTATCACCTCCACATTTTTTTAAAACCTTACTCACTGCTTAACTGCTATTAAATAGATTACCACCAAGGTTTGACCAACATCTGGGTATACGAAACAGAAATGCACCTGCAATAGACAATTATATTACCAAAACTGAAAGGAAAAATCAACTATATACTTTAGTGAATAAATCAATTTCAATTTTTTAAAATTTAATACTCATTTATAATGTTACCTCATTTCCTGAAAAAAAAATTAACTCGACAGTATTAAATTAAATCTGTTCAGAACAACCTGCAGAAAGGGAATCACGTGAAGATACACATCTTGGTGGAGAGCCATTTAAGATAAGCAAACAAACTGCACTCTTTGGAATAATGTAGTTCAAAGAGACATTTATTTGGACAGGGTCGGTAGGGACTGAGAGAAGAGATACCTCCTTTTCTCTTGGGTTAAGAAAGAGTGAAGGAAAATTGCCACATTTATAACCTCCAAGAGACGAATAGGAAGTCACAGAGCAGAGCTAATAACATCCTGATGCCATGAAAAAATCATGAAAAAATCATGAATGGCAAACAAGGGCTGGTTGTGGACTTGTACCTCACAATGCAGGGACCAAAGCATATCTGAAACAACAGAAGGGAATCCTGAGTATGATGCACAGGTAAAGCCTGACCCTTCTTTGTGACAGGATTTTGAGAAGTTCACAGAGATTCAAAAAGATTTCCCACTAATTCATTTATGAGAAACCCAGGAAGGGCTGCAAACCTCAAAGACCTCTGCTGGATGAAGCACCTGAGCTCCAAATCCCTATTACAAAACACTGAGGAAGTGCAGCCATATGCCAGATTTGTAGAGGTGTGACAGCAAATCATCACAACTGCTCTGAAGGCCACAGTACCTCATTCCATTCAGCCTTCAACTATATCAGCTTTTGTACTTTTGACTAAAATGTTGGCAACTAGACCATTGTTAGTTCTTAGCTCTTTAAATCTTACCAAGAGTCTACAGCCTAAAACTCATTAACCTCCCCTCTAAAGCTTGCACCATGTCTTGATTGGATGCACTTGCTCCTGTCTTTGATGAAGACCAAGGCTGAAAAATTGAAGTTATGTTGTAGGAAGAATTAGGGTGCAAGAAAAAGTATAGATTAATGACAAACTCCAGCCTAAGACTTCAATACCATTTCCTGGTTTTCCTTTTCCAAGATTTTCTATGCTGACTGAACAGTTTAGATCACATATTTTCTATTATTATTCCAACAAGTTTCTTTGTCTGCTCGACTTTGGCTTTTGGGCTGCTTTGTTTGTTTTTGAAAGGTAGTAAATTTACATTCCATGTTTCAGAAAAGAAGAGAAGCCAAGAAAAACAAAAAGAAAGAAAAGAAAAAAAAAAAAAAAAAAAAAAAAAAAACAAAAAAAAAAAAAACAAACAAACAAACAGGAAATCAGCTGGAGGAATGTTTCAAAATGAACTGTCCTTGCCAACACTCCTCCAAAATACAGCTTTTACAATCCCTCCTCACCAGACATACAGGAGTGAAGAGATTTGAGTTGGACCACCTGGCAATGACTCAGCAAGTGCTCTCTTTTTCACAGAGCAATCAAAATTCAGATTTTAAACCATCATTTGAAGAGCCCTGCTCCCTTAGCCAAAAACTAAAACCATGGTGAGCCAACCCAAATAATAAGTCAGTGGTGTATACTTGAGTTACCTGCAGCGAAGCCTCACTGCAATCATTTCATCATCTGCATCAGCTATAATGCTGTTCAGAACACTCAAAAAAAAATCTTCCTTGATGCAGAAGTATTATAGGCAACACTTTAGTGAGTCATCAGAGGTTTATGCATTTTAACATAGATATAGATGCTTAGGTTTCCCTTAGAGCATTTAGTTTCACATCTATTCTTCCAAAACTTGCTTTTGTAAGTAAGTCTTGCATCAGCAGACATGAAACGATCATGTCATGGGCTATTGTGAACATTTATTTCTTTATTCAGTTGAAAGAAGAAATTACTCATACTATGTGAATAAGTATCATTGATACAACTGAACACATCTGCTAGTTACTTCACACAGCCCTCGAAGATATTTAAGTCAGTTTTCAACTTCATTCAGGCCATGGTCCAGAGACATTTCCCCTGGATACAGTTCCACCTTAAGCTGCTCCTAACCCTCGGACTGATCCCATACCACCTCTTCCAGCCTCAGTACAACTGCTTGAAGTACCATATGGTGAGGGATGAGGAAACTGTTCAGGGTTAAAAAAAAAATTAAGCCAGCAGTGCCACCAAGAGAAATGTCTGTGGAACCACAGTCTTCAAAACTTCTAAAAACATTGCCACTGGAGGATCAAGCTAGATGCTTAAAATGCTCATCCTGCATCTTCTGTGCCTGTAAAGCTCTGAATAGAGTACACAAATTAGCTCAAAGCCAGTTGCTTCATGTACATGGAAGTAACTTCCTCAGGAGCAAATCAAGTTGCTTCATTCCACTTAATTCTGAAACATAGCAACAGCTGTTTTAAGTAAAATAATAATATTTTAAAGCAAATTACTTGAAAGCAAAACACAGCAAAATCCTTGATGCTCCTCTAGATCCCCTGCTCTCATTCTGTCTTATAACACTGAAAATTAGTGGTGCACAGGTATAACATCAACTAACAATAGTAACTTTCTGTAGGAATCAATATAATGAAGCAATACAGCATTAGTTTAGCTTAGAATTCTCCACCAGTTTCCAAGAACAGGCTGGTTACAAGCAGAGTAGGTCTCAGTCCCTACCTAGCAGGGTGAGGAGGGAAACCCTCCCTGAAGCAACATGGGATGTCAATGCCCCGAGCACAGCAGTGGGCAGTAAGTCACAGAGGTGTCTCTTCCGACACAAACACTCGCTGCAAACTTCAGCTGAACTTCTCCGATGATCTGTACTTACTTTTTGTCAGCAAAAGCAGCAGTTTACCAAGTCCAACTGAATGGGAAAGTCAAGCCTAATCCCAGTAGAGATTCAAGATCCCTGATGGAACTAAGCATCTCTACAGTTCACTGATAGTAGGATCAGAAGAAGGGTGAACTGATTTTTGGCCAAATTTCACAAGGACTACTTTTTAAATTCATTCCATTTGATATTAAATATCAGTTCTGCTGTTCTCAAGCAAGTTCAGAGATCCTGCAAGGTGCACAAGAAGAATGGCTTCCTGTAAAACAGTTGCTCATTTTTCACAACTCTTTATGATGGCTATGCCATGCTTTCAGACAGCTCCAAAGATTCACATGAAGTTCCAAAAGAAGAAAAATCTGAGGTAACGCAAATGTGGGATAACACACTATTTATATGCAAAATATATAGAAGACAAATGCAATTTTTTTTTAATTAAGAAAATATCTTCTATCTCTTCCTAAGAGCTTCCTGAAAGATTTAACTACAGGATAAAACCTTTCTTTTTCCATACTTTGTTCACTGTTGCTTACTTTGCAACTAGGCAACAAATTAAATGGTTCCTCCCTGGCTCAGGACACCTGAACTCTTTTTGCAATCTTGACATTAAAACAAACTTTACTCAAAATCCATCACTGCAGGTACATTTACTTATTGATCTACATCATACTCAGGTTTCTTTTAGCAAGAGAAGTGAAGAGGGAAGGGCAGAGTATAAAGCACTGAATCCTTGCAGTCAATTTCATAGGACTACTCCTCTGTTTGATCTTTTTGTCCAATTACTATGAAAGAGATACTCCTTCCTGAACTCTCTCTGGAATACAGATGAGGCGACATTCACAGACACAGGATGACAAGCTCAACCTTACTAGAAACACAAAAGGAAATAGGAAGTTTTCTTTACAGCTTAGCCAATGAAAGACTGCCCAGCTGACACACACCAAACTTACAAGACTCTTGTTGGTATCAACACTGATACAGAATAGCAGAAACAACTGAAAATGGCCTAAATCCCTGTTGCATTTTGAGCTTCTCCCACTCCTTTCAAACTAGATTCAAAACACATCCTACAACAACATTCCTTCATTCAGAGGCGGCAGTGATGTGATAAACTTTGGCATGTCTTTAGTGTCATCTCCAATAGCTGAAGTAAATAAAGTGACAGGATCCTCACCAACAACTTGCTCTTCATCTTTAATCCAGATGCTAGTACAGAAACATACAGAATTTTTAAATTCCACTAACCACCAACAAGCTGTACACAATGAGTTTGAAACATATTTATTTACTTTCTACAATAATTATATTAAGATTTTTCTGTGTCTTTCAGTTTATGTCAAGACAAACAAGTCAAAGCTGCAGAGCACGTACTTCAATAGTAAAGAATGAAAAAAGAAATTTCATTTTTAACAGACCAGCTCAAATTTGTTCAAAAAATTAGCACATGTACTTTCTCATTATAATACTATCTTAGCAAAAGGAGGACAGCGGACAACATGCAATACACTGCACTAAAAATCAATATATGGCAGAAACCCAGTGTAACCTATACAAGTGCAATTCGGTGCCTCTATGACAAAGACAGATCCCATTCAGAAACTTTAGGAATGCAGAAGCAGGAAGATGAAAACAATTACAGTATGTAAAAAGACTAGGTAAGAGTAGCTCCACCCACAATGAAGGCAAATTCAAATTCATCATTTAGTGAGAAACTAATCAGTGTATGGAGTATTTGTCTAGAATATATTTTATTTTCCAATTATCCAAAATTATTTAAAATTATTTTCATACTAACTGTAACATATTTTCATTACATTTTGCGAACTTCCACTTTACTTTTAAGGTGGAAAATTCACTTAAAACAGATACACAATCTGCTGATATTCTCTTCAAATGGTTTTACCAGTTTTACTGAATTTTTAACAATTCCCTGTTTGTAAATAACCAAATATGAGATACCAAAAACCTACAATTTGCCAAAAGCATTAGTGTATTGTTTACTGACTTCATTGTAAATAAAAATCACACAGTTGCTTCAAACTATCATTAATATTTAGGCTTTTATGAAGAGTATCTGATATGGTGATTTATTGCCACAATATATTTCCCTATGCACAATTATTACATGTTAGTCTGACTATCATAATGCATTAAAGACTACCAACTCAATTTTTATGCTGTCTTTCAAACCATGTGCATCATGGCAGAAAAAATCATGCATCAATAAACACAAACTTACAAATTACTGAGATTTCATTATTTTTAAATTAATGAGATTTCTTTATTAAGAGTTGTACATTGTATGTTTAAATGTTTACTTCCATTTTCTCTTTCATCACCACATCAAAGGTTTGCAACCTATGGCCCAGAAAGCAATCCTTATGGGACAGTAAAGACCAGGGAGATCATATGGCATTAACTCCACCTCTTTCCTCCTGGCCATTTCTTTATTTGCCCAGAGTTATCACTGTAATCAGAGCAGCACACAGGCTTTTCCAGGCAGTTAAAAGGAAGGAAAACTACAGCTCCCAGTTTCCTCTAACAACACTTGGTGTGAAGCTGAAAAATAATTACGAATTCTCTCAATGGCTATGAAACACACACACACATATACACACAAACACATGTATCACACCTCTGTCCTTGCTTTGATTTTTAAACAAATGCTTTGCAAGCAGCAACAATGTCCAAGAAAGAAAGATCAAAAGGTCTAACTTATAAAGCTCAGACCATGAAAACCAGCAAGAAAACTCCTGGATTAGATTTTCTACATTGCACACATTATACCTGTGTGGCAGGTGTTGACAACATCTGTAAACATTACAGGATGACAAAGAAAGAGGCACAGCTTCCAAATCCTGGCATGGAGGGTCTCATGTAATGGCAAGAGCATTCATATTCCAGAAGACCAACAGCATTCACAACCAGTGCCAGCTGTTCTCACCATATTCCCCACTAGTGGTGAATTAATAGGAAAGCTGAGGAAGGCAAAATTTCTATAAAGCAGTGGGAGAAAAGATACTTTGATAGTGTTCTCTTTGTAAAGAAATACATTATAAAAAAGATCTTACATATCAGCTGTATTGCAGTCATGAAAAGTATAAGGTAGGAGTTATTTAATATACTTTTTACCTTATTTAGTACACTAATGGAGTAGGGGAGACCTAGCAGGAGGAAAATACTAGACAACTGAGCTCTTTCCTATGTTTTCCTACCAGGACAATAATTTTAACAATGAAAATAATAATTAATTTAGCTATAGAAATACAATCATGAAACAAATTTAGCAGCATACAAAAACTGGCCTTTTGATTTCCCTGCTCAAAGGTGGAGAGCAGCTAGTCCAGCCTTCAGGTCTGGAAAGCCTGATTTAATGAGTAGTTCTATTTACAGCAGAACTAATGAAGCTCAGTTTCCTCTGGATTTTCTCCTATAAGCCCTGTGGCCACTTAACATTAATTACATCAGTTGCCCATGTCTCCTTGAGCTCCTGCACCCCATAAAATTCCCCATTTGTCCATATATTCCCATAGGCACACACTGAGGCTCGCTCTCACACTTTCGTTAATGCTCAGCTCTTTGTCATGCCCTTAAACCCACCTTCTCATTCCATCAGTTCCATCACCTATCTGTGAATGGTGCTAAGACAGACATCACATGCTGCAGCTGCTTGGAGGCTGGGTGCATGCTGGCTGGCCTCTTCACTTCCAGGACAACACCAAATGCCATGACCTCCTTGCTTTTATGGTTTTTTTGGGGACAGGGTTCTCAGATGTCAGCTTTCACAGACAAGGGGAAGGCAGTTTTTTCTCAAATCTCTCCCTGTTCTTGAACTGGTTGAAATTGACTGGGGGGTTCACACTTACTCCGGAAGAAAAGACACAAAGTCAATGCAAACAGCACTTCCTTCTGAAGCCAGGATTAGGAGGTAACTCAGTTCCAGCCAGTTGCAATTCACATTGAAAATGCCCACTGCTGCCCTCCTCCTGTCCTGTGGTTCGGGGCAGCTTCTGCATTTCTCATTCATCCACCCCACTTACGTGGGACCAGGAAAACACGAAATGGACAAAAAGTCAATTTCAACATTTTTATATTGCACCCTGTGGGCAGCAATGAAACTGTCAACAAGAATTACTGCTTCACTCCAGTGACGGGAAGCAGAAGGGTCTGGAGCTATTTACAGGGATGGCCACCTCAAAACAAAAGCCATGGAAGGATAAGAGCAGTAGTTACTCCAGCTGGGATAGCACACAGAGAACAGGGCTAACAGAAAAATGTCCTTGTCCTTTGCTGGGGGCAGGGGAAGAGGATAATCACTTTAGCAAATATCGACTAACAAGAAGTTAATGTTCATTATAAATGCAGAAGGAGAGTCTAACCTGCAGAAACTACCTGTTGCTTAAAGAAACCTCATCATTTTTTCCTCTATCCACTTTTTTGTGCTTTGGGGTCAGAGAACACGTAACACAAACCCCAAATGCTGCACTTTAAAGAGGGCAATGATGTTCCAGTAGCTAAGTACTACTGCATCTCTTTAGACCTAGAAATTATTTTCAAAACCTTCCCAGGCTTCCAGCACTCGTAGGTGACTAGGAGTGTATCTACATAGCATAATGCAGTGCTGTGCAGCTATCTTGAACACCAGAAGGAATATGGCCACGTTAGCACTGCACTGCACCCAGGCTGAAGTGCAGCTGGAGCAGCATCCGTCCTGCTTCTCAGGTAGTTTGGATCTATGCAAATGGTGCTTCACTACAACACATAAGCATACCCTTAGTCATCCTGCCTCAAAAAACAACTGTAACGTGACAGTTCTTCCTTAAATTACCAAGAATTGTAACAAAAGAGTATCTGAAGAGAAAAACAGACACCAAAGTAAAGAAGAGGAGCAAGTTTTTACAATCGGCAGCATGCATCTTTCATTTAACAAAACAGACACAGTCTCTGAAATGCTTTTCTCTCTTTATGTCAGCTCTGCCCCTAGAGTTTACAAATTGTGGCTCTGACTTGTAAATGTTAGTAAATACCTCCTTAAACCTTACTCAGTGTTTCCATAACTGTATACAGATTCTAGAGACTACCCTGCAAGAATATCATCCAAAATAGGTTCTAAAAATACAGTGTTCTAGACGATTCACTTGAATTATGAACTTGAATTCAAGGGCTCCTTGAATTGTAGCTGGAGAACGGGAAAAAATCCAGAACAGCATGCAAAAAAAAAAAAAAAAAAAAACACAACAAAAAAAAAACACAAACAAACAAACAAAAAAAAACCCAAACACCACAAGAAAACTAATCCAGAATATAGAAAAAAGTAGAAGTAGCATCTCAAGTCCACTTTCTGTTTTTGAAACAAAGCTTGAAGTCTAGGACGAACGAAAACAAGAGCTCTTAATTCTGTGATTCACACTTCTCGAACTAAGCAATCGATAATCTCTAAGACCAGGCGATTGTTTGCCTGATGAGTTCGTAAAAAAGGCAACATTCCACCCCGATCAGTGTCGGGCTGTGAACGCCTCCCCCTTGCCAGCAGCAATATGGATTGCCCAGCGCAGTCCGGTGATTCCTTTTTTCAGCCTACGTAATGCCCATTTACATAGTCGTGATATTTTTAAATGTGCTTTCAGAAGCACTAAATGACATAAAAACACGGCAGGAGACAACCACAGAGGTAACACAGCACTCCTGTGACTGCGGAATTCACGAACAATATAACGACGAAGTCCGGGGAGCACAATAAAACTCCATTTTACAGATTATGCATTCAGAACACCAACCCAAGGAAATCCTGGTCGTGTTTCCCCCCCACAGCGAGTGTGCCTGAGCACAACAGAGCACATACCCTGGCTCCTTCGCTAACCTACACGCACATTCCTACACCCCTTAGGAAAACAGTGACAGCGGGCATGAAAGAAAGGGAAACAATGACATTCTTTTAATAACAACGTTCACCAGCGCGTTGGACCCAGTCGGACAGTGCTACGCGGCGGCAGTTCCTGCATTCCCCTGGATCAGCCGCATTCTCCCCCGCTGCTCCAGGGGCAGCCCGATTGTCCCCCGGCGGCCAGGCCAGGCACCGGCCCTCTCCCACCGCGGCCGCACGGCCGGGGCACGGAGCGGCCGCGCACGCCGCGAGGAACCGCACCTGGCGCCAGCCGTGACCCTCGGCTCCACGTCACTGCGCCCGGCCGGGCGCGGGGCTGTGTCACGCCGGGCCCGCCGCCCCCAGCCGCAGCCCCCGGCCCGGCCCGAGCCGCGGCTCTTACCGCCAGGTCGGGGCTGTGTGAGTCCCGCTGGGATACGGCGCGGATGACCCCAGCCCGCCAGCGCCCGCTCTCCGGCGGTTCCTCGCCGCCGAGGCACAGGAACCGCTTCCCCACCAGCTCCGGCCGCGTCTCCACCGCCATGGCCGCCGCCGCGCAGGCACCGCACCAGCCGCCGAGCCCGCTGCTCTAGGGGCCGCGCATGGCGGGCGCGGGGCGGGGACGGGCGCGGGGCTCTCGGGCTCACAGCGGCGGGAGGGTGGGAGCCCCTCGGCCGCGCCGCCGCCGCCACAGCCCGACACAAACACCGAGCGAGGGGCGGGGGCGGGCCGGGGGTGCGCGCTCCCTCCCTCACCTCCTCCCTCCCTCTCTCCCGCGCGCGCCCGCCCGCCGCGCTGCGGCCCCGACCACTCCGCCCACGCAGCCCCACTGCCATGGAGACCGACGCCGCGCGACGTCTCCCTCCGCCAGGCAGCGCGGGGCTAGTGGCCGCAGCGCGGCAAAGAGTCCGCGGCCGCTGGGGTGGCACCCGGACCTCGCGGGGGCTCGTCCCGTCGCCCCCTACCCAGCCCCGGCCGGGGCAGCACGGTCCTCACCTGCCACCCCGGCGCCCCTCGAGAGCAGCCCAGCGGTGATCTGACACTGGCGGGGACCCGCTCCCTGCCTCCGGTGCCACGGCGGGAGCTCGGGCACAGCCTCTCTGGGGTACTTCCCCTCGGTGGAAGAAGCGGCTGTCCGTCCTCCGCGGGCTCGCCCACACCCTGCTTAAGGCGCACTACTCTGAGAGCTCATCAGTGTATACAAATGTGTGAAGGCGGGTACCAGGAAGAGGGAACCAGGCTCTTCCTGGCGGCACCAGGCAATAGGACACGAAGCATCAGGCAAGGTGTTGCTGTGATGCACTGGAAGTTCCACCAGAAGAGAAATAACTTCTTCACCATGCGAATGAGACTGGAACAGATTGTCCAGAGAGGGTGCAGTCTGCCTCGCTGGAGATACTCTAGAACTGTCTGGACGTAACCCTGTGCCATGTTGTCTAGGACAACCCTGCTAAGCAGGGAGGTTGGACCAGGTGCTCCTCTGTGGTCCTTTCGAGCCTGACCCATTCTGTGATTCTGTGAGAGCCCTTCAAGCCTGACCCGTTCTATGATTCTGTGAGAGCCCAGGCTAGCAAGGGTATCCCAAGAGCCAGGCACCAGCACGCTGATGTCCCAGCCCTCCAGGGTTTGGGAGAGCCAGGACCAGGTCTGCCATCTGCAGCACCTTCTCCCCTAAAGTCAGTTTGCTAGGGAGTTCAACAAAGACACCCATCCAATTCATGCACCTTTCCCTACTGCGAAGACTACAGAACTCCCTGGGAATATAATGTCAGTTTAATCCCTCAGAGGCTTTTAGAGACAGAACACTTCAGCCCTAGAAGACACTCTTGAATTCTGCTGAATGCCAGCAAACAGTGCATATCCAAGAAGTCAGCTCAGAGACTCACAGGGGCTTCAGCTGAGAGCTGGGCTGCAGCACTTGAGAAGCCACGCAGCCACGTTCTGTAGCAGTTGCTATCAGTTTGTTGTTCTTTCCATGGCTCCCGTAGTCATGCTGTGGTAATGCCATGTTTGCATTTGAAGAGTTTTTCCTTCACGTTATCTGGAGGTGTAGCTTTCCTGAACTTCTGCCTGCCTTCACTGGTATGCTTGCCCTCAAGAGAGCAGGTTAATGATCTCTCATCTAGCACTAAAAGCAAATTTGAATAGTGCATTTTTGAAAAATAGATTATGAGGCAAAAGCCATAAATCAAGATTGCCAACTTCCCACATTCCTGTATATTTTAGTGGAACAAATAACTTCTGGTACAAGAGAAGTTAATTAACAGAAAACAAACAAACAAACAAAAAAAGAAATCAATTCATCATTCACCATGACAAGTTTGTTCACAGGATTAGAATAACTCACAAGACATAAATTTATACTGGAACCTACAGATGCCTGGCATCCCAGGCTGGAATGGATGGAGGTGTGCTCTTTAGAAGCTGCAGAAGCACAACCATAGTGCATTTGAGCTAAATGAGATCTTCATTCACGTTCCAAGGTAATGCTACAACCAACAAAAGTGTACTGCAGTCTTGCAGAAAGAAGAAAAATTATGTAAATACTGGGCAATTATCCATAAAGGGTATAAGGAGAAGTTACAAAACTGACTAAATAAATATTAATCATATCAAAATTCTTGTATTCATTCCCTCTTGTTTAATTAAAGAGAAATTTGAGATATTCTAGAACTCTAAAATTAAATGGCATTAATGTGCAATAAAACATAAAATATATCCCAAAAAAAGCCAATTTACATTATTCTAATAGATTCAACTTGTGAATTTATCACAGAATACCAAACTATTAAGAATCAAATATTTTTAATTTGTTCCAAAAATTCATTTCAAGGCACTGACACTAGAATTATGTTTTAGTATAGATTAGAATTCACTGAAGGCTATTGTTCAATGCAAAACTATTTTATAGTTGTTAATCACCTGAAAGTATCAGTAAGATCAAGTAACATCAATATTTAGGTGGCAATTCCCATGATTAGCTGTCAGTTCCCAGATGCCAGGTGACATGGGCAGGACTTTGTCCTGCTCCCCATGACACCACTGAGCTGGACCAGGAGGAGACAGCTCAAGGGAAAGACTTGACATATGGTGACTCCCCAGCAACCCACACCTCAGCTTTTCTATCTTTCACTTATTCATCTTGGAGCAGCTTTTTTAGTCCATAGGTGCTTTAGGAAAGTCAAAATTACTATGTTCAGGTGGATCAGCATATGACACTCAAAGGTTGCTGGACATTTTCCACCTCCAGCAACTTATTTTCTTGTCCTCTCTTCACTTATCCGTTTCTTCTTTGCTGCTTCCTTCTCTGTTTCTCTGTGAAGAAATTGGGAGAGCACTAAATGCTCAGGATATGGATAAATCGACTATAAATCAACTCAGAACCTCTGTATTCAACAAAACAAAGTCGTGGTGCTGTGGCCCACGGCCTGAAAATAGCTTAGACACTAACTGTTTAAGCAGCCTGTGCCCTATCACACTCCAGTAGGATTTCTTCCTTTTTCAGAAGCCTTTGCAAGCGTCAAACCAATACATTAACGCCCCTTTTAAAGCAACACCTCCTTATTTGTTTGATAAATATTAAGGAATATTTGAACTGAAAGTCAAAGCACCAAAATTCACAGGATTTAAAGGATTAGGGATATTGTTAATTGATGTGTCTTCTGAAAAAAAGTGGCTTAAGGAAGCCTCTTCTTGTAGATTACTCTGAAAAGACCAGAGGAATCATCCTCTTGGAGCTCAGGAGCAACACTCAGAGCCAGATGCCCATAGGCAACAACAAAATAGAGCTGACACCTTCAGGCTGGTAGAAGTCCACAAAAAAATAAAGCAAAAGAGCTCTAGGCTGAGCCCCAGGAAAGGAGAGCTTCTCTTGGGAAATTGACTGTGGACAAACTCACCTCTTACTCCCTGAATACACATTGGTTAGGTGCAAAATCAAGATAATTACTGAGAGCTTTTTCTAACTTCTAGACTGAAATGCAGCACAGCCTGTACTAGTAGTAATTGCACCTTCTCCATGCAGTTAAATGCCATATTTAGAAATTATTATTTCAATTTTACAGGAAGTAAAATAGAGAGAGAAAGACAAAATGACTTGTCAGTGTCACAACTCTTAAGCAGAATTAATATTGAACTAATTATTTCTAAAATACATCCTATATACTTCTAGATCTATCTTACCTTTCCTTAGGACATAGCATCAGTTTCCTCTGAATTCATAATTCCTTGGAAATTTGGAAAGCCACATTTAATGTTTTCCAGCGTTCACCAGCAGAAAATTAAGAATCTACATTTAACAGGTTGATTTAAGAGTTTTGTTACTTTAAAATTCATAGCCAAGAGAAAACACATTTTCCATCAAACATCAGTTATTTCTGATACAAAGCAAACTCTTGATTTCTAAGTGTCTTATCTTCTACAGAGAGTCCATGGGCTTTTCTTAAGGCATCCTCCTTGAAAGCACAATTATTTGAGTGGTGAGGCAGTCCTTGAACACTGAATGGGACATAGAATCAGTGGGAAAGTATGATTCTTTAAAGACAGCTATTTAATGCAGATGGCAAAGGCTGCACTGAACACCTGGAGGTACAAAAGTGCAAGAGAGTAAAAGTTGTGGTTTGTGGCATTAGCTCCCCAGCTCTACCACTAACATCCTGTATGGTGATTTATTGCATCTCCAGTTGTCTACAGTCACTCTCCATTTGGGCCTGTCAACTGACCACTCCTAATATTTTCCTGTGTCTTGGCTTTCACAGTTGTAAAACGGCTGCAAATTTACTGCTATATTTACACTGCAGGTGAATAGAGCATCCCACTGTGTCCAGGTATCATCCTCAGGACTTCTTCAATACCATCTCGGCTGTTGCTACAGCCCACAAAGGAGAAAGATTTAAGTTTACTGCATTTGTTTATCACTCCAACCATATCTGCAAAAGAAAACGTTGTTCACAGAGTGCGACTCCATCAATGCTGACAACAGCAAGGAGCACTACTGAGCCTCCATGTGATATTTCACAGTCAATTTATAGCCTAGAACAGATGAATACAACATATTCCAATTCCAACATTTCCTTCTGTTCCAGCTAATGAGATAGCACCCAAAAAGGTTGAACAATTTGAATAAACATAGCCTTCAATACATTCTCTTCCTCAGAAGTTTGTTGACATCTTAAGATATCAGCCTATCCCCGTACAACCCCTGGCCCCCATTTCCAGCCACCCTTAACTACTGCCTTACACTTGAGTCAGCAAACAGAACCCCTGGGTACCCCACATCTGCTTTAAATACACAGTTGGCCGACTCAGCCCGATGAAGTTGCAGGGGCGGCTTCTGCTGAGATGTGCTCACCCCTTGACCCTGCCCTGGGGTTGGCCGACTCCCTCCTGCTGGGGATGGCTGCCACTGTTTTCTGCAGTGTTTAAATGCAGCCTGAGGGTAAAGCATCATTAAACCAGCACTACACCTTGGTACCAAACAGTCCCTCCCCCAGCTGATGGGTTTACATCCTGCAGAGGTAAAAATGCAGAGGGTGGGGGAATAGAGATAACAAGGTTCTCAGTCTCCACCTTTCCTTGAATACTTAAGGACTTAACTCCTAAGGTGAAATTGCATGGCCCTGCTTTGGCCTCATCAGATAATGTCTTCATCTAAAACAACCTATTTGAATTTGTTTGGAGGAAAATGCTCTCAGTTTCTTCAAGGCACAGATGGAAGATGCCATTTCTACTATTCACTCAACCCAGGTGCCAGCATTAAAAGCAAGAATGATGCACAGCAGCAGTGGTGTAACATTTTTGTGGCCATTCTAGCAATGTTAGATTTCCACTCAAGTTTCTTTCCTGCTTTTCATCTTGCTGCTAATGCCAGCAGCTAATGCCAGCTTGAGGCTTGGTACTTCTCAAGAATCTGGCTGAGCTTTAGGCATATCCATCAGCCCATAACAGCTCTCCCACAACACTGTAATGCCCAGAAGACAGAAGAAGAATTGAGAACAATTTCTTATTTAGTTGAGGGGATCCACCTACAGAGCAAAACACCAAAAGAGATTGAGCTTACTAAGACCCTGAACAGCCTCAGCACTGCTGACAGTCCTCCTGAAAGGCCCTACCTTACCTTAGACTGCTCCCAGCTACAATGCTCCTTTTTCCTGTCAGTCACTCACACATAAAACCTGAAACCAATCACCCTTAAAATTAATTAATCACGTTCCCATGAACCTTTGCTTCCAGTGATGCTTCTTTCCCCACTCACACCTTAGCTGTAAAAAGGCCAGTCAGTAAGACATGTTCTGCTGCTGAGGTAGCATTAGCTAGAAAAATAGCTGAGTGTGTAGAAATTTAGGTTTCTCTCACATGGGCTCCTGGAGCATGAGTTTTGTGGATTATCTGGTGTGTATTTTTACCTAATGTTAAGTGCTTGGCTGTTGGTATCTCCGTGTTTTTACAATTAGTGGCTTTTAAAGGTTAGCAGATGGGTAACACCAAAAAGAAAATCCCTGAAAACACAAACAGCCATGTGAAGGCAGTTATTGCTTCTATGTCAGACTTCTATCTCAGTTTTAAGATGTACTAAAGTTTTCCAGAATACTGTAGAGGAATATCTGTGTTGGATGAAAGGTGTTTAAGTAGATCATTTTATGAGTAGATACTGTTACTGATAAAAAGAGCAGGATATACTCAACACTGAAATAAACTTACAGTTCTTCTTTGAATTAACTGGGAGGTAGGTTGAGTTCTTATCCTTACTGGAGATCACTAGGGTATTGTGTAGCAAAGATAAAAGAAGGGAAACGTAAAAGAAGGGAAAATGTACAACTCTATCTGGCTAGAGATTTCTGACTTCGGAGTTGTTAAAGGTCTTCATAGAACACACATAGTGCATTGAAGTACTTGGAATGGAAGTTCTATAATCTTATTCCTATTCTGTACATAAATTTCTTAATGTTTATTTTAAAACTTATGTTTGTTTTTTGTTTTTTTTTTTTTTTTTTTTTTTTTTTTTTTTTAAATCTATTAAGAGCTGTACTGGTGCTGCAGTGCAGGAAGGTTCCTCCCTTCTGAATCTCTAGCTTCTCTATGATTTGTGGTGGGATGGTGCCCTCTTCAAAAGCAGGGGCTCCTGTTAACAGCAGCTTTGGACTGAAATGACTTGGATGTTGCTATTGCTTATCCTGGTGATGGTTATGGTAAGGAAATAGTTTACAATGCCGCTCTACAACGTGCACAATAAAAAGCAAATGGGAGGCTTTGGGGCTTGGGAAAGGTCTAAAGCTGAGGTAAGAAACAGCTGATTTCAGCTACCATTAAAGTGTACTAGATGGGGAATATGACAATGTTTGTTATGTTTGTCTGGGGAAGAAAAAATATTAACAGAAAGATGGTTGGGCCTTTCTGAAGCTGAGGTAGAAAGAAAAGCTCTTAATGGCATAGGAAAAAAAATAGTTACTTTTTCTTTTTGAAATTTCTCTAACATCTTTTCTCAGCCTCATTTACTACTCTGCTATCCAAATTCCTTTGCATTTTGTTAATGCAATTGTAGTATTTCCCCCATGTCTTTGTCTCACCAAGTATAATTATTTGCCAATTTTGTCTAAAACAGTAACAGTGCTTATCACGTGGTAAGCACTCTTTAACAAACTCGTCTGATGAATATTTTTATGCCATGCTAGTTTTTTCCTCCTGCCAGCAAATTGTATGCCAATTGGCTTACAACTGACACACCGGTTTCTTTCCTGTATTCCAGCTGCCTGTCGTGTTGAGTTTCTGTATCAGGAAAGGATAACAAATTGTTAGCTGTGTTCTGCAATTCAGTAAAAGCTATTATCTAACAATATTTATCTCTTCGGTAAGGGTTAGGTCTTTATATTTCATAGTGTTGTCTGGCACAGGGTGTAAACAAATTATGTTACTGATTCTGTGCTGATCAAGCAGTGGTACTTTTGTATTTTTCCTGGCACTGTTATCCCAATTAAAACCATCACAAATTTTCTACTCAGCCAGTAGCTTCTTTGATTAATTTCTTGTTCTCGTTAGTAGTGTTCCAGGGTCTGTCTGTCACGTTTGTTCAGGCTACATTCAAAATTGACGCTGTAAAGGGAGTTGATTTAAGTCTGCCCTTACTACAAGAACTGTAATGGAACATTACATCTTATTATGACAATCTGAAAAGGTACAAACCTACATAAGCATGGAGATGAGAAGGGACTTGCATGTCGTCTTGGATTTAAGAGCAGTAGATTGTGTTTGGTTGTTGCTGTGTCGTTTAATTGAATGAGAAGGTTGTCTTGGAGTCATGAACTAGCTGAGGCTGGAAGGAACCTCTGAACATTGTCTAGTCTGACCCCTCCCTGCTCAGAGCAGGGCTACCTACAGCAGGCTCCTCAGGGCCACATCCAGCCAAGCTTTAAATATTTCTTCAAGGCTGGAGACTTGAGTCTCTCTGTGCAATCTATCATAGTGGAAAAAGTATTTTCTTAAGTTCAAATGGAATTTCCTGTATTTCAGCTTGTGCTCATTGCCTCTTGCCCTTTCCCTGGGCACCACTGTGAAAAGGTGGCTTCTCTATTTTGTCTTTGAAAAAAGATTCCAGCAGCCATTTGTATAAATGGTAGTATTTGCATAAATTCCAGCTATTTGTATAAATAACACCCTGATTAGTACCAAGTATGTATTACACGTTCATTATTGATTTTGTGGCACCAAAGGAATCCAATTCTCCGTCCTCCATCTCCCTAAGTTACCTTCCACAGATTCCCATCCCAGAAGTGCTGGGACCTGCTTCCTTGATTTGTATCCTTGCTGTTGCTCCTGTGGTGCCTACAGGAAAAGGCAGAAGAAGAAATTGGTTCTTCTTGCACAGTTGGCTGAAGTCCAGCCAACAGAAAACATTTGTCTTCAGTAAATAAACTCTCTGAATACAAGCACCAGCTACTCTAGTGTACAAACCAGGGAGGTGTTTTTCTCACTGAGGTAAGTCCCAATTGCAGGTAAAACTTAGAAAAGCATGTTCTCTGTAGCTGAAAGCACCACTGACAGTAAACATGACTGAATTAGGAAAAAGAAATTAAAGTAACTGAAGATATATCTTCTTCTCTTGGTGTTCCATTTCCCCCCTCCCTTTCATCTTTTCACTTTTAATCAAAATTATGTTCCCAGAACTTTTTTTTGGTTTTACTAAGTTGCAGCAGCAGTTACATGTAAGTATTCTTTATCTGACCATATCTTAAAAAGATGACCCCAAATTACAAAGCATCAAGTTGCAATTGTAATTGTAATGAGAATATATTATGCAGAATATTCTTCAGCATGGTCTGGTCCATATTTAAAAGCACTGCATTAACATGGACTTCAGAAAAGGCCATCAAGCCATGTCTGATGGCTCTGTAATCCCAGTGGTTATTTACCTGAAGCAGACTTGACTGCACACAGCATTGCCATGATTCAGAAAGGTCAAGGTCCAAGGCAGGTGATGAGCCAGTCTGCATGGTTGGGCTGGGGAGAGATGTTCCCTTTCCAGGAGGAGGCCTTAAATGACTCTTATTAAATCTGTAATTTGTGACTCTCACATGCCCAAATGTAATGCAAATCCACTGTCTTTCTTGTATGCAATTAATGTCAATGGAAAGATGAAATGGAAGTCCAAGGAAATGGTTGCAATAAGCACCACCTCAGAGCCTTGTGTTGACTCCAGTTTTCTTACATCATAATCTGCTTTGAGCCCTCTAAAGTTATAACCCAGCAATTTAATCCTTGTGTTTCATGTTGCTTAAGTTAACTTTCTTTAGACAAAAAAGGGTCTGAAAGCACATGTTTGATATCTGCTGAACCAATTGATGACTGAACTAATTGATACAAGAGAAATTTAGTGGTGCTTACAGTTGTGATGCAGCTCATCTGCAGGGAAATAAAATGAGGGGAGGTATTCATGTCTTCCTTCCAGCATTTGCATAAGCTACAAGACTTGTTGCATACGAAGGATGGTGAAACTTGAGTACTTGTTTTATGTTAATGAACCCAGTGGGTCAACCATAAACATTAAAGCCACTCAAAATCATAAAGGTGACTTTGTTTTTTAATTCAGCTGATCAACAATCAGTGCTCATTTAACTGTAATTCGTGGTCCTAAGTACTCCAGAGATCAGATGCTGAAGTTCCTGAATTTTAGGTTGCACTTTAGTTTTGTCAGTGTTTTTTTAATTCAGGTTTCATGTATCTTGATAGATTATTTTCCAAAATATGTGAGAGACGATGAAAAAAGCATATGTGGAAGAACTGTCTATACATTAATATTGTGTGAAAGGAAGCCAAAACAAACCAACTACTGATTCTCATTTTTGAGTTGCTGGAGAGTGCCTTTTGTATAAATTTTGATGTCTAACAGTTATTTCTAGCAACTTCTGGGAGACAAGGGGTATGCAAAAAAGGTGAAGCTCTATTTGTCTAGACAGAGCATGTTTGACATAAAAAGATGATTTTTTCCTTGCCTCCTGCAGGCTACCAGCTCAGAGCAGCTACAGACACAGTGCATTTATGCCTGTTAAACCAGAAGTTCTGCCTATTGTTTTTCCTGCCTTCATCACTTTACTGCTATAGTCCAACTATGCTATACCAGGCTATTAAACATTCAGCATCCAGAATGTCTAGACAGGCTAAAAGACTGTCTGTGCTCCTTTTCTCAGAGTCAACTTTCCTCAGAACTAAAAGGCTAGTTGGAAAGCAAAGGTTGCAGAGTTTCGAGTATGAGACACTTCTTCAGGCTGCCTTCTGAGTGGGTAGTAATACACACTGATAGGGATTTCTAGTGCACAAAATCCATGTGCAAACCTCCTGCTGCTCTCCAGAGAGGCTTCAATCCTTTGACAATTATTGCTAATGTATTAAACAGCTTACACTTGTATTCTAAGGATACCAGACTACATAGAAATGTATTCTGTTAGCTGGCAGTGTTCTACTTAAGTAACAGAGGAGAAAACTCAAGGGTGACTTCCTTGCCATGTAAGATGGGAAAAATCTTTTTGAGGCAGAAACAAATGGTTTCTGTGTAGGGACCTGTGGACCAAGAGAGACATTTTGCTGAGTATACCTGCTGGTTTTGGCAATGTTGAACAAGAAAGCAAACAGAAGTGCCAACTTCTTTTTTTCTATGTAATCTTTATTTTCTTCAGTGCTGACTTGAGTCACTCTGTATAGCAAGAAGCAAGTACCTGTTTCTTGCAGGGTGGAAATGAATGTTGCCTCTAGAAGCTTTGCAAATTGAAAGTTAGATACCTTATAAGGGCTGTTGATCCTGTTTTGCTGTTGATCTACTGCACACTCTGTATGATGGTGATATATATTATAGAAACATGCTTTGATTTTGCACCTCAGGACAAGCCTGGGAGGCTTTTTCAGAGGTGGGGAGGAAGGGAGGACAGTCAGCTGGCAGAGCAGAAGTTGTTCTTGTGCTTGCAGGAGTGAGGAGACATGGGTGCTCCTATCCAGCCATGCCTTTGGGGTCCATCCCACTTCCCCTTTCTCTGAAGAATCCTGGGAAACCTTGTGCTAACTCTCTTAATTTCCAGTAAGGGAGAACAGCATCTTTGTGGAAGTGTTTAATAACCTGAGCTCTGAAAGGAAAGTAATTTTTCTTGTGTTAGGTGAGCCCTCCAAGAACAGTCATCAACAAAACATTCAGACAGGTAGCCAGGAGTTTGAGAAGCAGCATGCAAGGCAGGTGCCTGGATCAGAGGACAAACAACTGAATATGAGCACCCAAGAACATTTTGTTTTCTCTATTAATGAGAACAAAAGAGGGTGGCAGATTTATTATCTTATGCCACTCGAACAGAAAGTTCGTAAAGTTAACAGAAATCTGATTACAAAGTTCAGCATATGAAAATGCTGGACAAATTTGGGGGTTAGAACTAGAAATCTACCATAAAGCATTTAAGGACTTAAGAAAAAAAAATCAGAGAAACTTGCAGTTTAATTTATCAAGAAATTGAAATGTGACTTATGCATGCATAAATCCTTGTGGAGACCTAATGAGTGAGAGAGACTAATCTATCACTTAAAGCACAGCAGGAACCTAAACTGCAAACTAAAGGCAAATTCAAAGTTTAAAAGTTTAGTTTTCTAGAGGGGAAAAAAAAATTACTGGTGAAAATGAAAAAAAACCCCCGATGTTCAGATGCCTTCAAATCAATATCCTTTGTCGGCAGCACTGCTTCTAGGAAACAAAGGTTATCTGACATGACACATGAATTAATGATTTTGTGTCTTGGGTTTAAGTTGGATGAAATGATTTGATATTCCCTTCCAGTTTTAAAATCTAGAGAGACCTTTTCCCCAGTTCAGGGGAGAATGCAGAGAAATGACACTTCTAGGGGGGGAAAAAGGAACCCAAGTAATGAGAAGAGAGAAAGCATAGCTCCAAGGGAAAAACAAATCAGGATATTGTTTAATAAAACAGCTTGCTTAAATGCATTTGTTGGTCAGCAGTTTTGACTAGACCTGTCTTGGAATGAGAAAGCAAGGCAGAGTGGGGTCAGCAGGCTAAAGGCTATCTTGGGGTTGTACATAGGAATTGCCATCCTGCCTCACAGCAGAGCTTCCCCTGAGTATCTCCCAGCTAATCGTGCTGCGCTGCCCTGAGAGTGTGGGAAAGAAGAAAAGGGAAACCTGATACCCGGTGTCCTTTGCTGGCAGCCTTTTGAGTTGCTGGATAATGTATGAGGTAGTCCTTCAGCTCTTGGTGCTGATTATGCTCCTCTCAAGCTCTGTGTATGGGTTTGGGCTTTGCATTTCAAGAAAGTTGGGTTAGAGAGGAATCAAAAAGACTAGAAAATATCCCATAAGGAATTCTTTATTCAAAGGAAGATTTGATACATAAGTATCGGGTTTAGTTTTTTGAAGCTGCTGCAAAGGAAATGAAGATCTTTCCTTCCATACTTGGGGGAGGCAGGATAAAAACTGCTGAATACTCTGTGACTCAGCTTAACTTTGACACAAGGAAAAGCTTCCCAGTAGGATAATGAAGGACTAGTAAACATAGTTAAGAAAAGCTGTGTAATTGCTGTTGAAAGGCTTCAGGAACAGGTAGGACAAGACATCTTTCCAAATGACATGAAGTGATCCTTGTTTCCTTATGCATCAGAAAAACTTGGGAGTCCTTTCTGTTTCTAAGATATATTTTCCCACCTCTTTTTGGCTGGTGGCAATGTTGAACAACCATTGTTTAGCTGGAGACTATGACATTCTGCAAATAGATATTGTGCTGAACAACATTCTAAGTGTTGCCAAAGAAGGTATATCTCTTCTTCATTTTAAGTAAAATCCACCAGCCAGTTCAAAAGGCAATCATTGTTCCCTGATAAAATGCAGCTGGTGTGCACATGAGCTTAGTCAGCAGACTATAAAATAACATAAGCTTTCCACAGGGATCAGAAACATCAAAAGCAGAAGGTGTATTTAAAAACAATCTCCAACAGATTGCTATAATTATTAAATGTGGCGCACCGCAAGTAGTGATGGAATATAGCTGAGATTATATTATCCAGACAGGAAGGAATAATATGGCTTTGGTGTCCATCTCTGTATACAGATTTCAAATCCCAAAGAGTGGATCATCAGATGCCAGATTATGTGTAGCTCATAATTTAAAATGGGTCTGCTCTTATGAGGGAGATGTATATTTACTGAAACATTCAGGTGCAGCTTTTGAACAAGTTAACAGCTTTAATGCCACTCTACTTGGGAACATGGGAGAAATAACTATACAAACCTCTCCACTGGACTGCCCTAGTGGGATGTACTGGTATGGTTACACTTACCCACAGAGTAATGTTTGAAGGTCCACATGCAATACATGTCAGACATTTCTGTCTATAGCTTATCAACACAGAAGCAGGGAAGTGACAGGTACAGCAGAATGGCTTTGTGAGAGCCTCTTGGGCTGAAAATGAACTCCTCTGTTGCCTCAGCTTGCCCTTGTGGGGGCCACATTTTATATGCTTTCAACTCCAAATGGAAGCAATAAGGTAGGATGGACATATGACTGCTGCCAGGAGAAAGTCTCAGATGGAGCTGTTCTGAACTTTCCCCTTCCGCTTTAGATCACATTTCCCTTAAGAAAAAAAATCCTAATGGGTTGCTTTTATGTTTCTGGTAAGAAAGAACTGCAGGCACTTAACCCATTGCAACCCATTAAAAATTGATAAAACCAATCAGCAGTTGCATGATAAACCTTTTCACAGCATGGTGAATTGTCTTTAAAATAGTAAGTAGAGTACCCTTTTAATATTTGTACTTATAAGATTAACTGGATTCTGTCTGAATTGACTGCTGCAGTCAAAACAGGCTGGTGCTGGAGTGATGAAAACACTTTGGCTTTATATTGATAGGACTGTTCTGAATTGCTTTCAGTGTTCTGTCTCAGCTTTATCTGCTTTTCCTGACCTACAACTCATGGAATTAACAGTGCTAGACATCATTCTTTCATAGTCTTGAAAAAAAAGTCTCTGGGCCTGCTGCATTTGCTAACTCCTCTGCTTGCAAGGATTCCCCTCTACTACACAGTGCAGTCATCCTACAACTCTAGATAGATGCCTTTTTAATTTCAAATTCTAATTTGCTTAAAATTCAGTACTAACTGGAATTCTCAGGGCCCTGAAAGTCAGGAAACTGCCATCAGGAAAGGCCTTAAACCATGAATTTTACATCATGTTGCAGTTTGTGTTTTCAGGTTTTGCACTTGCAGGTATATCTGTGAACATGAGGGAAAGAAATTATTCAAAACCTAAGGTTTCTACTCATTCATATTGCAGCAAGAGCTTTAAAAGGAATGTCAGACTGTAATAAAACTGAGAACAATAGTGGTTAAACCTACCAAATGAAAAAAAAAATGTAGAAATATCCATTTGAATCTTTGTTTTTTCATTAAGTTGGGTGCTTTACATTCCTATTTTGAAATGTTAATAAATTTCATGCACACAGTTCTGAAAGTGATAAACTTGCCCTGTTAGCATTCTGTCTGCATGCTGGAATAAAAAAAATTTTAGACACCAACTGGCTTTGCCATGTTCCTCAGCAAGATGCTGTGCTGGGAGGCTGAAATACGTGTGAGCAAGAAGTGGCATGTCCAGAATTCCGAGCAAAAGCTTCAGCTGCTTTGAGTTCCTAAAACATCCATAGCATTGCCCAACATTCACTTTCAAATTAAAATTCATTAGGGCAGAAGGGCTTTTTATCTAGAGATCAGAGCTTACCTTTGCTGCTGCTTCATGCATAGGAAAGGTAGATGAAGAGTTAAATACTTGAAGATAGCATAAACTATACATTCCAACCACATTAATTAATAATCAGTTATGGTAATAACATCAGCTTAGAGTAGCGTAAGGAATAGTTATCTTGACCCATTCTGTAGTGCTGTTTTAACAGATAAACTGGCATAACCTGTTCTGTGTTCTGATCCCAAAATTACAAACATATGTGGTATGATTCAGGACTGAAAGAAATCTCTATTTTTTTCAAATTATTCTAGATTTGAGACTCATCTAGGATAGATGAACATACAACAGTAAAGCTACGAAAAACACATCCCTGTGATCAACCTATGTGTATTTTTAACATATGTGATGCAAGTGGTGTTGTCTTTGGGGAGCATATCCTTGTAATGCAGGGAACTGAATCCCTCTATCACAGACTTGCTTGTGTCTTCCTAAATGTTGCTCATTCTCTGATTGCACAGCTGCGATGTAATTAAAATGTTTGTTTACCTGTAAAAGAGGTGCAAACTCAACACTGATGTTTGTACACATACATTGTATTATATCAAAGAAGTTAGGTGGCCTTTACAAATGATTTTCCAACCACTGTCAAAACTATTTAAAGCAACTTTTAAGTATATTAAGTGGCTTTTGGAAGGGGTGTTAAAAATATCCCATAATGAGATACCTGTAATTCTCTTCCTTACACAGAAATAGACAGACATATGAGTAAGACATGCCAAGTTTGACTAAGTACACGGTATGGATTTAATTGCTGTGCTGCTCCCTGTGTTTCTGCCATGCAGGAGCACAGATTAGCATTATGTGTGAACTGGAATACAGGGAAGTTCATGGGGCATCCCTGTGCCTGTCTGCCGAGGGCCCAGCAACCACCACCCAGCTTGTTGCACTGAATTAAGTCTCAAAACATTCTGTGAAATAAATTGTAATCTTCTGAGCAAGATAAATTACTCTTAGGAGCCATCTGCCTTTACCCTTTAAAAAAATGTCTCTTTAAATGTAAATTTAGCTTTCCAACAGAGACAGTATTGCCATGGTAACAAACACAAGAAAAATAAATGTCTCTTAGAGGAAAACCACGTTTTATTTTGTATAAACATATTCCATATAAAATAAATTATGCAGCTACAGAATTATTGTATATACAATCTCAGACAGTAAAAAAAGAGTATAAGTCTTTTCCTGGAATGGTTTTCTGAGCTAGTACCAAACATAATTGCTTGCAGTAAAGAAATGTATTGTATACTTAATTTCATATGCTGTGAACTAGAGCTCTCATCTTTCAGTTTGCTCTAAATGGACTGGAATGCTCCAAACTTCAGTGGAACGTCAGGCAGGCAGCAGGAGTTTACAGAACTGGAGCCTAAAATGTAATCTCTGCCAGGTAATTTATATTACAAATGCTCTGCTGTGTGAATTTCCTCTGCCCAGGCTACCACTGGAGAGGTTTGTTATTCAAAGAGCACAGAAGCAGTGGTTCGGATTTCTCCTTTCATTGAATGAAAGGAAGAATGCTTTCAGGTTAGGCCTGTTTCAAAAATAAGATTGATGAGTGGTGTGCTTTAAATTGTTCACAAACAAATTCCTCTCTACCTCTTCCTGCATCAGTAACCCCCTACAAAGGTCAGTGTGAGGAGACACCCAAGATGGGCAGTACCATTGTTTGCAAGAATTTCTGCATGGTTAAAAATAATTTCTTTTTACATTGTCTGCTTTTTCATTTCAGGCTTCAAATTTCACAGTATACAACTACAACAACAATTTTCAAACACTGTCTTTGTTGAAATGTTCCACAATTGTTTATTTACCCCCTTTCTTTCCCTCCTTTTGGCTGTGTGTGTGGTGTGTTTGAAGGCTGCAGGGGAGTGAAGATGCCCATGGCTGGGTTTTATTGGTGGAGGAGGTGAAGAATTCTGGTGCTTGCCTGTGGAACAGAAACCATTCTGCATTTACCTGACACCTCTCATCTGAATAAGACAGTAGCTTACACAGATGAAGCTCTTTCTTCTTTCTGTATGGCAGGAAGGGAAACTATATTATCTGCACTTAAAGATATGTTAAAGAACTAATTTCTTCTAGAGATTGTGACACTGACTTTGGCATGTCATTTGCTGTGAGAGGCAGCAGAAATAGTGCTGAAACTGTAAACTGCTCTTTTCCTACCTTATCTCTGAGTGGCATGTTCAGTAGCACCGACATCTATCACTTTGGATATTGCTCTGTTACACTTGAAATCAGAAGAGTAAAATGGAATGTTTTCAGCAATGGCATGGGCAGGACTTCATACCACCTAGTCTTCTGAGAAAAGATAAAGCAGTCAGTTTCAGCAAAATATTGTTCTTTTATGTGTGCAAACAGTTTTGCAGGAAGTGCAAAACTAATTTGCAAAAATGGACTAACTAAGGTATCAGGAAGCAATCAGCTTCTGCGTGTCTCAGCCTGCCAGACCATGACCTTGGCAAGAGTACCTGGACTGGGTTACACTGTGGATCGTCTTGCTTGCTGTCGGGCTTTGGGCAGCAGCTGGTAAAAAAGACGTGTAAGGGAAGAAACAAAAGTAAGGCAGACAAGCACTAATCCTTCCATGTCTATCTTCCTGGTCATCTGCAGTTTTGGATTAACTGCATGTAGCAGTCTGTGTGGCCCACCTAAGGACGTGACCTTAAACTGCCTTTGGCTCTGAGTGCTCATCAGCAAGCACAGAGGAGAAGCACCTTCTCGTAGGGCTTGAGAGGGGTGCAGGAGCCCAGGAGCGGGCTGGCCCCACACTCTGCTCAGAAGGCAGGGCTCCAGCCGGTGTCCCTGGGTGACACAGCAACCTTACCTAACCCCTCCAGCACACGAGTGGTTCGGCACGCTCCGGGGCAGCCGGCCAACCTGAGGTGACTTCAATATATGACACTGATGTTTTGGCTTACCAAACATCCTACACCCTTGCGAGCACATAGGGAGCACAGGGCAAAGACCAAGGCAAGGGGTGAGCATCGCACCCCTCTTATTGCTAGAGTTGGTCACTGTGTTTCAAATAGAGGCGGAGAGAAGGGGAGAAAGGTGCCTTACTGCTATCTTAATGACTTCTATGTGTTCCTCTCGCTTCCGGGTGCTCTGCAAAGGCTGTATCTGTGTGGGGGTGTAGAAAGGACGGCACTGCTGCTCAGACAGGTCCTGGATGAAGAGGCAGGAGCAGACAGACACCTTTCCCACGCTGCCGGCCCCGGTCCCCTCACGCACCGCCGAGGTCTCCACGCGGGCCCCGCTCCGCTCCCGCCCCGCCGGGCGCGGCCCCGCCCGCGCGGCCGCACGGCGCAGGCGCGCAGCCCCGAGCCAATGGGGCGGGCGGGGCGGGCGCGGCAGGGCTGCGGCCATTGCGGCCCGGCCGGCTGAGGGGACGCGTCGCTGCTGCCGCCGCGATGGTGTCCTGGATGATCTCCCGAGCGGTCGTGTGAGTGCCGGGCTGGGGCTGCGGGAGGCGGCTTATTTTCCTGTGCGGGGATGGTCCCGCACGGCGGGCGAGGGGCGGCGTCCCTTTTTTCCTTCCCCGAGCCTTCTGAACCGGATGCTCTGCGCTCCTTTTGGGGGTCTGTGTGCCTCAAAGAGTCCCTGTGCTCCCAGAAACTCCCGCAAGACCTGCATCGGGGTTGTGGTTACCCGTGTGTCTCCTGCTCTAAGTGCATGTTTCCCGGGGCCGCGGAGCCCGCCAGCTCGCGCTGCTTGTGCCTGTTACGCACAAATTGCAACCGTTGCTTGTAAATTGATCCAAAGTAACCTGTAAAATCTCGTAACTTTTCCTTTTCAACTTGTAGCAGAGTTGAGAGGACTAGAAGAATGCTTGAGAGTGTGAGATGGCGGTCTGTGCTGAGTGTAGGTTATCAGCTGAAGAGATTGGCAGTGTTGTTGTGTACTGCTCTTCATAAACTCGAGTTTTTGAAAGCCAAAGAGGCAAACTTTCTTAGGCGAGAAGCTTCATGTTACGTCTTGTGTAAGTTCTGTTTGAGAAAGAGTAAACTGCGGTGACACCTGATGTTTTTCATAGGCATTGTACTGTTCTTTCCTGAAACTGATGAGTTATTGTGTTCATTTGAATTATACTCCCTCGTAAAGGTTGAGTAATATTTGGGTATCAGAGTCTTCCTCATGCTCCTTGCTGGGTAGCACTGTGACTCTGGGGTCCCCAGTACTTATTAGGTCGTTTGAGCTGAGATTTGCTGTGTGCGAGTTTTTGCCAGGCAAATGAAGTGAATCTGCTCACAAAGCAGCCCAACAAACATCTGAATTAGCACAAAGTATGTAGCAGTAGTGTGTGACCCACAGCAGGACATAATAGGATTGTCCTGTTTTGTTGGTGACAGAAAACCCCCTTAAGCTATTTGGTGTAATTTCATCTGAAAACTTTCTCAAGTTTTCTCATACTGCCACGTATATTTTCCTGCTGCAGTCCAACCACCTAGATAAGTAGCAGTCTTCCCTCTTGCTGCCGTCCCTGAGACTTGTCACATAATTGCATCTTGCAAAGTAGAACATCACGTTCCAGAACTGGCAAAGGACAGCAGAGGTTTGGGAGAGAGTCTGTGGGAGGAATTGCTGTTGGTGCACTTTGTCAGTGTGGTCTTCCCATAAGCTTTACACGGGTTATAGGCAAGAGGCATACTCTTGCTTTCTGTACATCAGATGGAGCTGCTCAACCTGTTTCTGCTTTGTTACATAAGAGCACCAACCAGAGAATTCTTATTTTAACTACTTAGACTGTGTTGGTTTCAAGGGAAATGGTAGCAATGCTGAGTACCTTAATTTCTGATGAGCAGATTCTTCTGTAGTTAGTTGGGTTTTTCCCCCTGAATTCCTAAGGGTTGTATTTGCATAAGTTAAAGTCCTCTATGAGCCTAACCCAGTAACACAGGGAGTGAAGAGAACAGCTACTGTTCTCCACAGATTTATTGCAAAAGGCAATAAAGGATAATGTACTGTGCAGTTCTGTGGAGTTTGGTTTCCTTGTTGCCGTTGGTCACTCATCTGTGTGCCCTAATTATTTTTGCTAAAAAGGGAGTCCTAAATATTATTTATAAATCCTTTCCACCTTCTCGTGTCCTTGTTTCCTAGATGTGGGATTTAAATAGTTTGCCAGCATTCAATTTCTCAGGAAGGTGAAAGTGTTCAATGAGAATTTGGACAGCTTTGAGATTATTATTTAACTTTGCTAATAAAGCAAAATTCTTGTGAAAACAGAAGGTGAGAAGTAGCACAGAAGTAGATGTGGTGTGACATGAGAGATCTTAATTTCAATGGTCTTGAGAATGTCCTTCTTGTCCTGTTTTTTCAGTGCCCATTATCTTCCTTTTTTGATCTGTTTTCCTTTGGTCTTTTCCCAGAGGTACCTATTTCAGTGACTTGGAGTCTCTGAATTGTGTGTTTGGAGTTTGGAAGGTGTGTCCTATTTTTCCCTTAGAAACCCTAAGAAACAGATGTTTAAATACTATGTAGCTGTGAAGACCTGAGGCTCTTTCTTATGTAGCATTTGGATTCTGGCGTGGTGACTTCCTGGTGCATAAGTCCATAGCAGCCTGTCATCTTGACTGGTGATGGAAAGGAGCAGCAGTTTTTCTCTCTGTGGCAGAGCTCTCCACTCCTGACTGACCTCCTATGTTTCAGGGCCAAAAGAGCAGCAAAATATTAATTTGTAAGTGTCTCGCAGTGCCCTCTGCTGACTTCTGATGTGGTGGACTTGTCCTGACATGTGTGTCCCACGCAAACTGCATTCTGATTCAATTTGAGACTTTGCAATTTGGAATTCATTAACGCCACTAAAATACTTTGGTTAACGCTTTAAGGAACGAGGGAATAGAGCTAGCAGACAATTTGAATTCTTAATTGCATGTGAATTGTCTTGAGGAGTCATGCACAGGAAACAGGGAGTGGTTCAAATTCACTGTTCCACATAATAATCTTCAGCAGAACTTTGTTGTAATGAAATCTTTTCCCTTTGCTCTATCAATTCTGTTATTCTTAAGTATTTAAACTTGTGAAATACCTGGTACTAATTGCATATCTTTATGTCAAGAAGCAGAAGAGTTGAAGTGCACAATTAAAACATCTTTCCATTTTCAAATTCTGTGTCAATTGGGTGCTGTTGTAGTAAGTATAGCTCATTATTATTTCTAAAACACACTGGCTGTTGCAACAATTTTTGGAATGTTTACTGCAGGTTTTTTCCTTTTTTTTCACGTAACAAAACCAACAAAAAGATAAACTATTTCATTCAGAGTCTCAGAAAACTTCTCAGAGTGGCGCATCTTGTTCTTAGTCTTTAATGGTGGAAATAATTTTTTAAATTTGTGACTGTCCATCTTGTTAACATCAAATAGAGCTTGTGCCTGACTTTTCATCTGCTTGGATTGCTCATTCTTCTCATTTATAAGGTCTGAGTGATTGTGTACACATCAGTTGCTGAGACAGTATTTAATAGTAAACATACTGAATACTTGTCAGTCACAGCCTGGTATGGATGAGATCAGACTATCCTCTTGTGCCAAGCAAAGATGTGAAAGCATCCTAAATACAAAGTAGATGGCCATTTTGTTCTTGCAATCTGTTAAAGCAGACTGTCTGCTGTAATCTGTTAACTTTTTTCCCTCCTCACTTAAAAATGAAAGTTCCCCCATCTGTGTTGTTTTGCAGCACACTCTCTCCCTTCATGTTTTGTACATGGTTTGTTTCCAGTTAAGTAGGTCAGAATCCATGAACGTTGGAAGGGAAAGTTGCAGTGCTCTACAGAAGGATGTATTTGTCTTGGGTACTAGTAGTTAGCTTTCTGTTTGCTTGTATTTATAATGTCTGTCTTCCCCACCCCAGTTTTAGAGCCTTGCAAATATTCCTTGAATCCGATATTAGATTATAACTAAATGCTTTAGGCTGGACAAAGACTGTCTGGGGGACATAGGAGGTGACCTGAAGCTAGGTAGTAGTATTAGTCTCTTTCAGCTTTTGCTGCTTTACAGATTGGAGCTGTTTCTTTAATGGTATTTTCCAAGGCATGATCTTACTCTACTTTTAATGCTTCTGTTGTTTGTCATTTCCAGATGTCCAGCTGCCCCTAGAATTACTATATATCTGAGAATGGGTGGCTGAAGCCATAGCTTCTGTGTTGATTGAGTTGTTGTCAGGAATACCAGGCTTAGCATGTAGATCATATTTTATGTAACTGTGTATGCTCTGACTGTAAACCTAGTGTCTTGTTCATGGAATACAATTTTTAAAATTAAAATCTTAAACTATAAAAATATTTACCCTCTTGATCGCTAATCAACATGCTGTCAAACTTGTCTTTAAGAGATCACAGTTGATCGGATGGAATCAAGTAACAATAACATCATGTGTGTGGAAGGACTAGCTATAGCTTAATAGACTGATCTTCAAGGCAGAAGAGCCATTTGTGGGAGAGTTTCTTTGACTGTTTGTAGCCTGCTCTCTGGCACAATGGTTGCAGCTGAAGTATGAAGGATGTTGACTGCTGTTGGATGCTGAATTTCTGACAGTATTCTTCAGTTTAAAGGCCTATAAATTGCTGCTGCACCTGTGGGGAAGAAGGAGTTGCTGTGAATGAGATGTGCTGCAATGTCTGTCTCACCACAGAATTGGAATGAGTCAGTGACTGTGTATCAGTTATCCTTGGCATTTCATGCTAAATAGATCTCACTGTCCTTTTGCTGGGAGGGGCTATCCTGTCCTTCATCCTCTCCTCATTCACATTCCAAACTCTGTGACCACTGTGTGAGTCTGATTGTTTTGTCAACTAGAATGAAAATTAGTGTTTATAGAAGTTAATCTTTTGTTAGTTGCAATGAACTGCACCAGCTCACGCTGCTGTTGTGGAGTTGCTAGGTAAGTGCTGTGCTGAGAATGAAAGGTTGCAGGACAAAACCAGCATTATTTTAGGCTTTAGGGTATGGTTAAAGCATGCTCTGAAGCTGCATTCTTTGCTTTCACATTGCTGCTTATTCTTTCTTCTTATGAATCTAGTTCCAGTAATAACAGTGCAGCTGTTCTAATCAAACAAGGTGTCAGATTTTTTAAAGGGTTTTCAGTTTCATGGGTTGAAATCTGTAAGCATATGTAAGTCTAGGGATTAAGTGTATTGTCCTGACTGTGTGAAAGTTTAAAATAATTTACATAATTAAGCAATTAAATCATCAGAACTCTTCTCTCCAATAGTTCAACTTCTCAGTGAGGTAATCCTAATATATACAATGAGAAGTTTCTGCTTACTTATATATGACTTGTAACACCTCTTGAGTTAGTACAATGCAAAATTACTATCTCTGACAAGAATGATTAACATGACTATCTCTTACAAGAAAGAAGTGTCCCTACTGCTTGTCTGGCACACCTTTGCCTTAAATCAACATTTGCTCTGCAGCTGAGCTGCTCTTTTCTCTGCCATGTTTACAGGATGGTGTGAGTGCAGAGCATGCGTGGTCAGTGTGCCTGGCCTGTGGCAGGCAGCTGGACTGAAGCTTGCTCAAAACAGATGGAGCACATCTAGAGGTGTCCTGTGGAGTCTGACATTCTTACTTAATGGTCTTGGCATGTACTGTGTTACAAAATGTGCTGGACCCCACATGTGTGCCCTGTGCGTTATAGATAAGGAAATACCAAGAACTGCATGATCTGGCACAAAAGGATGTTTCTAATTAAAACAAACAGCCTCCACTCTTGCAGTGTTCCACAAACTGATGTCTGCTTTGAGCAAGCACGTTGTAGGCTATTGAGCACTTCTGCAGCCTGGACAGAATGGCTTGTCTTTCCTGGGTTTGTACATAGAGGCAACTCCCTATATGCTTGTGGAAGGCTGAGGAAGATCCTGAGCCAAATTCTGATTTTTTTTTTTTTTAAGTTGCTTTGGCTCAATAATTTTAATATTTGATAGAAATCATCCTCAAAATGTGTGTAAAAACATGTCTGGCAAAGTCCTGTGTTCCATGTGCACAGGAGCTTTCTCTGAGATTTTGGTCCTTTTTATTCTGCTTTTGAAATTCCAAAATTTTGAAACCTGTGAAAGTACTAGGTTTATATAGAAGAAAATATTACATCTGCCAACAGTACAATCCTTCTGTTGTCAACACCTGCCAGACTAGATCGTAACAATTTACTCCAGGACAAATGAGATGAGGTGTGTAGAGTCTAGGCAGTAAAGGTGATTGCAAGTTTTTGCTGATCAGTATGACTTTAAACACGACTGACCTCGGTGGCACAGAGCAACCAATCTGACAAGATAGTTTTGGATGTGAGGGAAATGAAACACCCCACCGAGAGAGGCTATCTCTGCACTGAGCTTCTTGTCAGCCATCTCTGTTGCTTTGCTGCTCAGTTATCATTGACAAAATAATAGGGCGTTACTTCTATTTCTCTTGTGTTTCTTGGCAGTCTGCAAGCATCAGCATGGAGGTGGGTTTAACTAGATGAATGTTTGCCCTGTGTTTATCATCTTTGGAACATTACTCATGCATCACGAAGACAGTTGGAACTTGTGTTTGATGTTGAAAACTAGGTGCAATTTATTTCAGAAGCCTGCAACCTGGCTTTAAGTGCAAGGATTTCCCAAGCAGAATTTTTCCTGATCTGAGAAGCCTGATATAATGCTGTACTTTTTTGTGTTAAAGCTGTTGGAACTTCCAGTGCTCAAACGGGAAAATCAGAAAACAGTTTGTGCTTGTGCCTGCCTTCCTACCACTGTCTGGTTTTATTATTTCCTCCCCCCATCCTGTTTTGTGACTCATTGATCAAAACTATGGAAAGGAGAGTCAGGAAGATGGTCACTAGCTTAAAGATAGCCTGATGAGTTTTTACAGTACAGTAACATTACCTTAAACTAATATAAAAACCCCAAAGAATTATTATTTGGCTTTGTTCTCTGTCATTATTCACTTCTGACTGCTAATCTTTTTTTTTTTTTTTTCCCCCAGCTTAGGATTTTGTTCTAGAACACATCATTGCCTTTATAGACATCTAAATGCATGTCTAGGATTACTCAGTTGCAGTGTATTTAGTATTAGAATGTTTTAGAAGCTGACCTATTCAATTTTCAGCAGTGAACAGCTTATGGTTCACTTGGAAGACAATATAGCCACAGAAACATAAAATATATTTTATGTGACTGCTTTGGCAGTCTTTAATTTGCTGTAGTTGCAATGTAAGCAATGTTGGTTTTACTATTCTACTTCTAGAACTTTGAGGGCTAGCTTTTCTTGCCTAAAAGTTATCCTTGAATGGTTGAGACAAAATGAAATTTACATTTGTACAAAGAGGATAATGTGAATTGGGCAAATCATCTTACATTTGCATTTGGAAAATAACATTTCTGAAAAGGCACACGATTTCTTTTGTATCTTCTGGTTTCTTAGCCCATTTACATATAACCAGTGAAACATAATTGTATTAACAGAATTCTTCTCTCAGAAATATTTTTTTGTTAATCAGCATAGTGTGCTTTATTTGTTTCTGAGAGCAAAACCTAACCCTCAAACTAATTAATGCATGAGTCTTAAAAAAACCCCATAAATTATTTGGGTTCAAAAGGGAGGAAATGAAGACATCTTTTAGCATTGTATTTTTGTTAGAATAGAACTGCATGAATAAGGCTGGTAGAGATTCTGGTTTTCAGCCTTAACTTGGCATCTAACAGAATCTTCAGGGTTCTCTATGTACCAGGTATAATTGAGGAAACACATTACTTGGGAATGACAAGTCCAGATGCTGCCTCAACAGCATCTGCCAAATACAAAGTTTGTAGAAACCTTTTCCTGTGTACAATGGAAAGGTTTGTTCTTTGAATGCTCTAAGAGGCTTCAGAAGTACATTTCTGGGTTATAAGATTAACAGAATTGTTTGAAAATCAAGGACCTTTTGGCAAAAAATTAAAATGTCTGTAACTGTGGATGATTAAAAACAAAACCACCAGCTGTCTGAGGTAGAGATAAGATATGCTTACTTTTACTTCAAGAGTTGGTGTTATATGGTTCCACTTACCACTTCGTTCAGATTGTGGCATTTTTGTAGCATTTTTGGGAGAGGCAGGACATTGAGGCTGGTCTCTGATGACACCCGTGGGTTCAAGAATGTGTAATGATTAAGTAGGACCTTTCTGAGCCTTTGGGTTATGAACTTCACTTTTCTCTCTGGAGCCACTGGACAGATTAATATTCCACGCAGTGTGACCTACAGCAGCATGGACGCTTTTTTTTAAAATGCAACCCTTGTGAATGGGGTGGTTACATGCAGTGTGGTTTGCCTTACACTAACAGACAGCTCAAAAATAAAATGTGGTTTCCCTTGGAATAAGCAGAAGTAATTTTTATTTGGGACCACTCCTATTTTTAGTGCTAGTTCCCTATAGCCATTAATTTTGATGTTGATTAATATTTCCAAAAATAGAGAAGATACTCTTATAGCAGCAAACAGTGACTGTGGATTTTAACTTGTGAAATTAGCTCAAGTCTCTAGCAGACTTGATGTAGGGTGAAAACCAAAGTTGAAAAGGTAAGAATCCAAGTGGAAATCCATTTTTTTACTATGGCATTTGGAGGTGTTAAAGGGACTGAGCCTAGGCCATTAGTGGAAGAGCCTGGAAGAGGAACTTCAGTGGAGTAGGTAGCTTTGAAGCCACTTGTCAAAGCTGATTAAAGCTTTAGATTTGAAAAATAGTTGAGAATGAGCATGACTTCAGAGTCTTGAGAGAATCGAAACTGGGTTTCCTCTAGTATTGAAAATAATATTAAAGTACTGGATTCCTGAACCTACAGTTCAAGCTTTGGGTACGTCAGGAAACTTTCTCCTTAGGCAACTGCTGAGACAATAGAGGAAATATGCTTAATCACTTTATTGCAAAGAATTTGTCCCCATCTCTTGCAGTTTTGTGATTATGTCTATAGTGTGTGATTATACATGGGCTTCCCATTGTGACTTCTATAGCTTGATTGAAGGTAATATAACTCAGGGTAAATATGCCCAAATTAACTTTAATAAATAAAAAGCTGGCTTTGGATCCTTTCAGGCAATGAAATATTTTTTTGGTTTTGCCCATAGCAGTGAAAGAGACTACTGCCACTTAAAACACTGAGTTATCTGGTCTTGGGACTTGCATACATTAAATAAGTGAGGCTGCTTTAAACATTAAGTACAGTTCTGTAATGAGAATGTATTCTGCTGGGCTTTTTTGACTTTTTATTCCAGGGATGTGGTGTTCATGTATTTTTGGCAAAGTTTCTTTTAGTTTTCTGTCAACTGCAGAACTTCTGTCACTTAATTAGTATTGCTGCTCTTCAGCTGTACTGCATTACTGCTTCTGTTCCAATTTTGTGCTGGATAAAATATTATCTTTGTATGCAAATCTGATTGTTACCTGGTCATTTCACCAGGACTGAGACCTCTGAGGCTTCCAAGAGCTGAAGCTTTAAGACTGTTAAACATGTTTAAAAATGTGCAGGATTTGGCAGTACCAAGATAAGTCTTTGCTTTGTTTTCTTTACGCTAGTTTTGGTTCTCCAAACATCCATCTAACTTTGCTTGTTTCAAAATTTGCTGTGGCCCAGAGCAGAGAAACCTTTGGGAAGAAGTGGCTGCTGACTTGACACAAGTTACTGAAGTTACTGTAATGAACAGTTTTCCAATATACCATATAGATTGCAATGGAAGGTGTTTTAAGGTGTCTTCTGAATTCTTCTCCTTGATATGAAGGATGTCATGTTCTTACACAGAAATAAAGACCTAAAAAGTTTTAGAAGCTTCCAACATAATTTTGAAGACACTAGGCACAAAACAAAGTAGTATAAATAAGAGAGTGGGTAGTTTTTAAAATTAAATTTATGGAAACCAAGAAACTACCAAGTGTATCTGTAACTTTAAGCCTCATAACAAAATGAAACACCTCATTCTAGATCTGTAATGTTCCTGTTAATCTTGTTCAGCACATCATCTGCATTAAATTACCCATGTCTTTTAGGAGCTCTCAGAAGCATCCTAAATGGAGAGGATCATGTTGCTCATGAAAACTGCATGTGTAGGTTGTAATACCTCCAAAAGCAGTAAGTGTAAAGAACTTTTTCCAAAGCAAGGAAGCTCATAAGTGTGTTTCTCTGTCATCTGTCAATTACCTTTATTACGTAAACCTTAATGTGACAGTTTCTTTGAACATGCATGTAGGTATCAGCTTTCATCTTTCAACTTACAATTAAGTCTTTTTTTTTTTTTTAATCTTGTTCACCTGCTTTATGAAATAAATTTATTCATGCATATACTAAATGAAAATAGAAATTATCTCCTGAAAACTATGCTTGGTTTGATGTTTTTTTAAAAATGAAAAATAGCAAATTAGTCAATTTGTTTCTTCTGACATCCTTAATCCAGCTGTCAGTCCTTGCTAATCATTAGAAGAAAAGCACAGTTCAGTACAAGGACACATCTTTTTCTTTGATCAAAGTCATGTGCCAGGCTGCCCTAAGAGCTGTCTGAGAAGTACCTGCAGTTGTTCCTAATTGTTGGCTATTTCTCAGCGTTCAGTTGTGCTCCTGCCTGGTACCACAGCTGGCTGACTTGGGGCCACAAATACTTTGCTTCCAGTGGTAAGAAGTCTTACCAACAGAGAAATCAGAGATGATTTCATGTATTTGAAAGAAAGTAACTTACTTAAGATTTAAGTAAGTGTGAGCAGCTTTGAAAATGGATACTTCTCCAGCAGGGATGAAATTCTGCTATTGAGTTTGAGGTAAGAGCTGGGTGGGAGATGTTGGTTCTCTTATAAGGGCTGTTCTGTGTTTGAAGGTGTTCAATGTTTGCTCTTTATCTCGAGGAAGTGCTACAGATGGTCTGGTTGCAGTTCCTCGGTGCGAGTGCTTGGAAGGTGTGAGCTCAGCTGAGTGCCCTGCCTGTGGTGAGCCCTGTGAGGCTGTAAACAGGAAGGAATGCTGGGATGGACAGGACGCTATTACAGCAGGAGTCAAACATGTATCATAAAAGCAAGAGGTGAATAGGTGGTCATGCAGAGAAGTGACTAAGGGTTTTATAGCAATTTCTATTTGCCTTCCAGTATTAGCTTTTTGGAATTTTCTGTACAACTGGGTTTTTTGGGCCTTTTGACTGTGTTTTGAACAGGATTTGTTATCTGTTTGGGGTTTTTTATGACATGGTGATGGTATCTCCAGACTTATGCCCTTCTGTTAAAATATACCTAGTCTATCCAACAGCGCAAGAAAAATTGCTCAGTTGTGGACACAAGTTTTGGGCACTATCTCCAGGCACAGGTGCAGATTTTTTGAGTTAGAATGATATGCAAATAGCTTCTCCCCAAATACTTCTGCACTGTACGTGAACAGGAGGTAAGTTGATTCACAGGTTTTGTGTACCAGTAATGCCCTGTCAACTCGTGAGAAGGGTGACTAGGAGAACTATGTTAAAACACTGATGCAGCTTGACCATGTGAAAGAGTTTACAGGCTGACTCATTAGAGAGGGTAGCCTGGATTTTGCTTCAGGAGTTGTATCTTAGCTGTCCCTTTTTCCAGACTGCCACAGGCCCCTGAGAGAGGGCTTGGAGCCCATAAGTAGTACATTAGCACTTTCCCACACATTCCAGTGCAGAACATCCCTTAGGGAAGAGAATTTTTTCTAATTTTTTTTTTGTTGTGCTCTTTTTAGACTTCTTTCAAGGTTCAGACAGTGATATCTCCATGCTAAGTAAGCTTGAAGAGTTATCTGGCAAAAGATTCCCTAATTTGGGGTAGATCAATCATTAGTCCATAAACATGAGTAGAATAGGGTACTTGTAACGGAGCCTAGAGGTCTGCATTGGAAGAAAGGCTTAATTGCTTGAAATTGTTATACCATTAAATAAAAGTTCCTGGCATAGAAAACTCCCACGTTTCTGAGGAATCAGTAGGGATGTCACTTTTCCTATTAAAATTCTAAGGTGATTTCTGACTGCTTGAGTAACTGCCTTACTATTGGTTATGGTGTGCTTTGGAAGAATCTGGCAGCTGCTTTGGAGAATTCCAACTTTCTAAGTTGGAAAGTTAACAGCTGCCTTGCTCTGTTCAAGAATGTGCTTTATTCAGATCTGTCAGTGCTTCTGGGTATATTCTTTAAATGTTAAGACATTTTTTTCTCTAGCTTTTATATTCTGGTCATAAGAATGCTGTGAGGATTTTAACAAAACTGTTTCTGATTGCATTCCTGCATTTTGGTAACTAAAGGAGTTGCTGAATTTAAAGTTCGCTACTGTTGGCAGACATATCCTTTTAATGGGATTTACATGCTCCTTGCCCAAGGTGGGGGGGTTGGAAGAAAAAGTAGGATACAATTTCTTGAGGGATTCAGGAGCTGATCCTCATGCTCCCCTGTCCCTGTAGCAGACTAGCATTTTGGTCAAAGGGTAGTTTTTGTAGTTACTTGAATATGGAGTGTTTTACTGTAGATTGCGTGGTTAGTATTTGTATCTGAATAGCAAAATGGAACTAAATTCTGTCAGGTGCTGGACAGAATGACTTTGTTTAGTGTAGTGCTTTCCAAAAACATTCAGGACAGAAATGCCAGGGCAAGCTTTTGTTTATGTGGACGTGTGAACTACAGCTGGTAGCTGGCTTAGTCTAGAAGTCACTACCTAGCTGTAACACTCAGGGGGAGGGGTGAGGCATGATTTGAGGGTCTTGCTTTTTTGCCAGTGAATTGGGTTTGTGTGTCAAGGTTTGATTTGTAATAGATTAACAATCAAATTACCCGAAGCGGGTTGGCAATTGCTATGGAAGTAACTGGTGAGTGATCTCTGTCCTTATCTCTCCCCACAGCCTTTGAGCTTTCTGTTGTATTTTCTCTCCCCTGCCCATTTGAGGAGGGGAATGACAAAATGGCTTTGGTGGGCATCTGGTGTCCAGCCTGGGTCAACCCAGCATGTGCAGGGTTTTTGGCTTTTCCCCCTGAATAGGATTCTTCCATATATTCCTTGTGCCTTATTTCAAGCTTGAGAGTGCCACAGAGGTGCATAGCAGGCAAAACTTAATCCATAACTGTAGCCTCATCTCTTGGTAGCCAAAACAAAAGGAGAGCAAAGTGCAAACTGCTGATCTTTGATGGGAGTGGCTTGGAAGTATATGGGCAGTATACAGTCTTAAGAAAAATGCTTCTGCTTTTCCAGTGTGTGCTGACTGAATTCCCATTGGTGAGGCATATGGCTCTATTTGCCTTTTTTACAGCCAAGAACAGCCAGCCAAAGACTCAAGCATTGCTCTTTAGATTTTTATTCTGCTGTTTAGTTTTCATTAGCAAACTTCCTTTCAAGTGAAGTCTTGCTTAGGCTAAACTTGCTTACCATATGTGGAATAGTAATTATAGTTCATCTAGAAGCAAAAATGTATTACCACCACCAGACCTAGTTTCTGCATACATAGTACAGTGTCACCTACATTACTTCTGGTATTTCCATGTTGTCTGAGCAGCTCTTAGAAAAAACTTGTGTATGTTTATGATGGGATGGAAGCCATTCCTGATATAACTGGGCAACACTTAGTACTGAGAAAGGGAACTGGGCATGGTCAGCAAAGCAAGGCGGCCTTTATATTCAGGTCCATGGTTTTGTGGAGGTGTGGAGGATTCTTTTATTCTCCAGCCTGCCACTCAAGGGTGTAGGTACATATTCCTACTGTAGATGCACATAGTGTCTGACTCTGTATCAGTCTGTGCAGATCCTCAGCCTTTGATTGGACAAATGGGTGTCGTCTCTACTACAGAATTTTTAGGGAACGGGAGTTTAGTGAATGGTGCTGTCTCCAAAGCATCTCATACTAAAAGAGTTTGCTGTAACTGTTAGGTAAGGAACAGAGAGTGTTCCATTTTTGCATTTTGGAGGAACAAAAGAATAAAGTGCCAAACATTACTCCATGCTTTGGGCAATACTTTGGCAATGTGAACAGACTGAACCCTTAAGTGCATTGTTGTTAATGTTAGTGGCTTAGTGTTTGAGGAGTCTGGATACAAGTAGTACTTTTGAGTAGCTTTTATTTGTGTCTTAATTTCTTTTGTTTTTAATATTTTTTTTAAACTGTGGCTTTAGAGTTGTTTGCTATCCAGGTGAAATACGTTCAGTGCCAGAGCAACATGTGTACAGATGACTGATATTTCAGTTATCAGTCAGATGCAAACTTGGTTGCTTTGCTTCATAAATGAGCCTTTCAAACAATTATTCACTTTGAAGCTATTGAAACTGTAAGACCATAGATTATGTGATAATAATGCAGTAGGTTGGGTTTATTAAAAATACAGCTATATGGATATGGAAATTCATTGTTTTATTCAGATTTAAAGGCTCTTTGATATTTTTTCTTTGTATTTTTATTTTAATCTCCTAATATATTTGAGAAATATTTCTCTTTATATGAGCAAAATGTCTGTAGAGGAGATGGCTGTACCAAAAATGGAATACAATGGTAGCTACTGAGTCCAGCTAAAAACCTGAAATAGCTGGGCTTACAACTGGCAGTGAAATTACATTGGTAAGCAGGATTATCCATGTATCTACTAATAATATAAAGTAAATGACACACACAGCTGAAATCTGTTTCCATCTGTGGAAACTGCCTTTGTTTTGTCTGCTACATTCCTGCAGTGTGCTGATACTCAGTGTGAAATACAAACCACGCTTTGAAAAATAACACTCAAGCTTTTAAATTTGAAAAGCCATAGAATAATTGGGAACATCCTTAAAGTAGTTGTATGGTTTCTGTAGAAATATGAGAGGATGGATGTGCTTCGAATGTGTAGCAGTAGGTGTAGCTGTCAGCTTTGAGCTTTTTGGAGGTGTGGATCCAAAGAGGAAAAGGACTAGAACATGTGGGGCTTTTGTAGCCGTCTCTGTGCCCAGGCTCCACGCTGTTCCTCCTCTAGCTGTTTGTGCCTCAGTCAGCTGCAGTGATCCCTTTTGCCAGTATACTGATCCATCATGCATAGATGGAAGGAAAAAGTGAATTTGCTGGCCTTCAGCCACACTCACTGTGGACAACTTGCCTTTTGGCCTGGAAATTTGCCTGGTAGGCTTAACTAAAGTCAGAGGACTTTTCCTGTGTGAAGATGATGTGTGTGCCAGAGTTGGCAGCAGCATCATGCCACACTGTCAGTGTCAGCTCTGGCTGTAAGGAGATAAAAACATTACAGTACTGGTTCCTATTATTACTGACTAAGTGTGCTGGTGTTTTGTTTTAATCCTATCTACCCACTCCTAGTAAACAAACAGAAGATTTTCTAACACTTTCATTTTACAGCAGTATTGAAAACACTATTAAATTATTATATAGTGGTGTATATATGATAGAATAATGATATTATAGAATAATAATAATGATATATTGTGGTATTAACCACTGCACTCTGTAGTTTTAAAGTGATTTCTAGAGCAATTCTTTAAAATAAAAAGTGGTTACTAAAATAGGTATTTTTTAACTCCTGATTTGATTAGTATTGAGTAATAGATTTTTCTAGATGGGAAAAGCTAGGTAGCTTTGTTGTATTTGTCTTATGCTAGTGTTCTTATTTAACTTGAGGTCACCTTTAGTTTTATGATTGTCTTACTGTTGCTGTAATAAGTTTTCTGCTTAAGATCAGTTGTTTCTGAAGAAGTGTTCTTAAAATTCTGTTTTGTCCCTGTTTATGTTTATAGCAGTTTGAGAGTGATATGTTGAGAAGATAAATTGCTGTTTAAATTTAAAAATACATTGTTTGTTTGTTTTTTTTTTTCTTATAGAAGTGATGCTACCTGACAGTGAAGTGAGTGGAAGTGTAGCTGAAATATCTGTAAAGTGAAATACTCAAGCTGTTTCCCTTTCATATGCTTCAATTCAAGATACATTACCAGGCTACTAATAGTTATTTAAATAACTTTGGAGTGCTAGTTTTAGAATTAGGGAGAGGTGTATAGATGACCAGTAACTGGTGGAGTTATTAAGCATGTCAGACACTTGGTAGTGTTTATGGTGTTCAGGAACCTCTTCTGTATCTTCTCTTTGAACAAATAGTTTCCACTCTTATAAAGTCTGTTTTATGGGTTAAAGGATGAACAAAGGCTTTTCTTATCTCTGATACTTAATGGTTATAATTTCAGCCAAAACAAGGGAAGGTGTGAGACATTAGAGCTGGTGTGTTACTGAATAGAGTTTTCCACAGGGACAAAAATCAATTAAATTAATTCCCACTTTTCCTCTCTAAATGTTGCTGTTGCAGAGTTCTAACAAAAGGAGATGAAATTTTGTAAGTCAGTGTTGTCTTAAAATTATTTTGGAAATAAACTTCTGATAATCTCATAAAAGTAGATGATTGTGATAAACTACTGGTAGGTTCAGAGGCTCTTCAAGTGTGATAGCACTGCCAGTGCTATCTTCTGGTGTGGACAGGCTGCAGGACTGGTTTTACTTGTAGAAGAACCAGAACAACTGGTTTTACATTATCTCTTAGAAACAGCCTTACAAAACAGTTTGTTGTCTTTAGGGCACACACCTTTTTCTGTTCATGTTCTAGTTTTGTCTATCATGAAACTTCCTCCAAGGAACATATAACACTGATTTTTTTTTTTTTTTTTTTAATGCTAGAGAACAGGATTTTTTATATGAAGTTGGCTGCATTGTTCTAATGATGTATTGTCACTGTTTTGTGATATACAGTGTTACAGATCCTGAAGGCTCTTTCTGTTTTCCAATAGGCTGGTGTTTGGGATGCTGTATCCTGCATACTACTCATACAAAGCTGTGAAGACAAAAAATGTGAAGGAATATGTAAGTCTCATTCCTTTTAATTGTTTAATTACACACCTCTGCTGACACATGTTCATTGTGTAATAAATCATATGAAAGCTTGAATTGACTGTCTTACTGTCAGATACAGCACTTGTGTGAACCTAGTGGTAATCCTCTGGTTTTGTTTAGAGGGCTAAAGTTAAGGTATCTCATACTTGACATAGTTTTATGCTGAAACATGTTCAACACACTATGCTGTATATAGATTTTTTTAAAGACTATTTTTAATGTAAACCTTTAAGTCTTGGTTCCATTTCAGCAAAGTACAATAAATAACACAGTTTTAGGCAGGGGATAGAATGAAAGCTTCCTAATTCTTCCAACACCTCAAGTATAAGTATTGACAAACTGATTCACAGTGACTACTAGAAGAGCAGCAGCAGCTCAGTAGGGGACTTGGAATCTACCTAAACAAAGGTTAGTTCTTGCTAGTGTATTCTTCCTCAAAGAGGAGAAAAAATGTAACCAGGGAAGGAAAAGATTTGGTTAAGGTGGTGTGGAGAAAAGAAGGAGAACAGTGAGAAGAGAAAGATGGAGAAAAACACGATTATAGTTACTTCAGTTTTTAATTAAGCTATTAAATGATTTACTTGTCAGTGTGAGCAATGATGATAATCATGAGAATGTTAACCAGTTGCAGTCACAAGGAGCTTTAGTCACTGAGCTACTTCCCTGTTTTAAGAGACAGCCTGGCTTGATTTCAGTAAATAACCTGTCCTGAATCTTGGCCTTAACCTGGCTGCCCGACTCAGGGTGGGGTCAGGGCGATCAGTTACTCTTAACTTGGCAGCCATAGCTGTGACCTAGGGCTGTTGTCTGATGTGTGATGTCTCCACTTTGTACCTGGTTGTACTTGTAGATTGTGGTAGCTGTTGTTCCTCCCCTTGAATGTCTTAATTTAGTCTGATCACCCTATCAAGGCCTCAAAGGACATCATATTTGTACTTCTGATTTCTGTGTACAAGCTGATTGGAGCTTGTTTGTGAGATAGAGCTGGTGCCTGCCAGAATTAAACTCATGGGAGAAAAAAAATCACCAAAACTAAGAGGAGAATTTTCTCTGTCTCATGCTCGTATTACTCTGTCAGGAAAGTCAATAATGCAAGGAATTTATAATCTGCTTTTCCTCCCTGCTCCTTCAAAACTGATGCACAGGCTAAATAGGGCATAGCAGTTTCCAACCAGAATAAAGGAAATCACTTCAATTGAAGAGGTTATCGTCTCTTGCACTATGTTTTCTAGAAAAAGAGAAGTAATATTTTAGAATGCTGAGATTTTTCTCACCTCAGTTGTCCAGTTAGCCATGACCTACCTGTCTTTCTTGGGCATCCTTACACAGGACCCCTGCTAGTAGTGCCTGGAGTTACATTTTTTCAGTTCTTTTAGTGTGAACCTGTGGTCTTTGAACAGTCCCAGAACTTGCAGTCACATACAAAATATTCATGGCACCAAGATGAATAAGAGCCATCTCAGTGACTTTTTCATTAGCAGGGCATGACAATGACTCATCAGTGAATTATCACTCCATTGCTGGTTGGGTTGACTGTCCAGATAGGTCTTAGGGATGATCCATGGCTGTCATTTTCCCAGCTGGGTCATTTTCTTTCACAGCAAAGGGTTTAGATTTAGATGCAGCTTTCCAAATGGCACAGGGCTGCTGCCACTCGCATTATGACCCAAGCACAACTTCCTTTCCAGGGTTTTGTGTGGCTCAGGAGCCATCTGTGTTTGTTGCTGATTTGATAAGAGCTTTGCAACAGTAAAATATTTTACTCAGCCACTACTTCCGCCACTAAAAACTAAGCAAACAAAAAGAACAGACATCTTGACTTATTGTGTAGGTCATGATGCAGCAAACTGGTCAAAGATTATTTCTGGGAGAAAAAGTATTGTGCTGATTATGGTAATTTAAAAGACTTATGGACTTCAATGCTAAAAATTAGAATCTGTGCCTTTGAAGAGATTTATTTCTTGTTGTAATTACCCATGGTTTAATGGAGTTGACTAAGATATTTGAGATGTTTTTTCACTGTATTGCACTGACATACTTGAAATAAGCATCTGAAATGTAGTTTATAAGTCTGAACAGACCAGCGTTTTCAAATCCTGGCTTCCAAATCCTGACCTGAAGAATGTGCTTTAGCCAGAGCCAACAAACGTGAGCTTAACACTTGGATGCTAGGGAAAAAAACCCTCAGTGAAACAAATCTGTAATCAGTCTTTTAACATGAAAAGTAGAACTCAATCAAAACTTCTGTTACTTGAAGTAGATGACAGTGTTCTGGGTAGTGTGAAATCTGACCTTCAATTTTTCATGTCCTTTTTTTCTTCTGTTATGAAAACCCCTCTTAAGACACTCAGGTTCATTTGTCAAGGATACTTGTGGTACCTACTGCATTAGTTGTACTAGAATATGATTTGTGTTTTATACAGCAGGACTCCTGGCAGATCTCATGTGCCCTTCTGCAGGACTTTTTTAGCTGTTCCTAGCAGCCCAGGAGAAGTTCTACTTCCACTGTTGTTCTTGATTGGGTAAATAGGTGTTGATTCAAGAAAGAACAGCCTGGATAAATAATTTTGGGGGAAAAATACAGTTTTGCATGGCATCTTAAAAAATGCATTGCATTATGCTTAAGTTCATGGGGCAAGGTTGGATTTAATTTTGTTTTCATTCAGGTGTTGACTCAGGTTCATGGAAGGGTCACCAGTCAAAGTATCACATGCCTGTCAGCAGTGACTTCAGCTGTTGTGTACATTTGTCTTCATTTATTCAAGCCTAAAATATCTAAATCCTCTGAGAGATTGAAGTGAAGAATGTTATCACATGGTTGAGTTTCTTTTCAAACTGAAACACAGAAGAGCATTTAAGATAAATGGGTCTCAGGTTCTGACAGAGGAAGTGGTTTTAAGCTATAATGCACATCCATGAAATAGGCAGCAGTGTATCATTAGGTTTTGAGTAGTTATTTAAATCCACTTCAAAAAAGATTGTTTTAAAAGTGAAGATTAAATCTGAGCCACATCCTTTGTGGGAAAGTGTGTATGTGTATATATATCTTCCCTTCGAAAGAGAGTACCATGAATTTAGGGCTCAAACTAGTCTCTTAACAGTTGTGGTGAATTTGTTTTATTCTTTGCTGGTTTATGGTTTTTTGTTGTGTTTTTATTTGTTTGTTTGTTTGTTTGTTTTGTTTTTTTTTTTTTTTTTTAGTTTTTGTTTGTTTGTTTTTAAATGGTTTTGTGTTGTTGCAGGCTTTTTTTTTTTTCTAGGAATTTAAAGAAAATGTGGATGTTCAGTTTGTACAAATAACCAGTGGTGGTTTGCAGTGACCCATTTTGGAAATACTTTGCATTTGGCATCTGATAGCTTAGGGAAGACAAAAGCATTGGGAATTATTTCTGTAGTATTCTGAAAGATGTAATCAGCTTAGGCAACCAAATTTGAACAAATGCTCAAGAAAAATTAGTGAGTCTCTTAACTGTTATAAAACAAACTATACTATTTTAAGAACATTGTCTGATTTCAAAGCAATGATATATAGTGCAAATGTTAAATAAAAAAATGTTTATACCTGTAAACCCCATAAGCATTAACATGTGAATTTTTTTATTAACAAGAATTTTGTAGTTCTTGGCATATAAACAGAATTAAAATCTCCATGAAAATGCTTTTTATGTTGCCTTGCCTCAGTGTTAATACCGTATCAGTAATCACACGCGTGGAACTTAATGCAAAGCTGAATAACACATACTGTGAAATGAAAGCAAGGGCTGCTTCACTAATGCTGCCTTTTGTGTGCATGGTATGCACATAAACTTATATATGAACATATGTTTGAGTGTGGAAGAGAATGAAATACCCTTTAGTGTTATGGTGGCAATTGCTCTTTATACTTAAAAAAAAACCCCAAAACAGTTCAGAATTGGTAGACTATCCTATCACTAAAGCTTTGTAGAGACAGAATGAAATCTGAAAAGCAGCCTAGGTGAGGTTGTGACCCTGGTGACACAGTTATTTCACTGAGCTTGTTGCAGCTTCCACCAGTTCTACTTGTGAACAGAAATCTTTCTGCATCGTCACCTGATCATTTTGCCTGAAACCTGGTTTATGAAGACTGAACTACTGTTGAATATCTTGCTTTGACAACTCTGAACACACTGTACAGTGTACAGTGTAAAGGTGAAATCAAAGCTCTTAGTGAAGATGGTATTTTAATTTCCAGGTTCGCTGGATGATGTACTGGATTGTGTTTGCTCTTTATACAGTGACTGAAACAATAACTGACCTAACAGTCTCTTGGTAAGACACTGCTTTTTATGAACTCTAAAGGAAACTGTATTTGTTTCTGATGTTTTTTGATTTGTACTGATTTCTTTTGTATAAAGTAGTTGTGCTTATGGAATAGCCCTTTTTACAGGAAAAGATCTTGGTGCATAGGTGAACAGCATCTGTTTTCCAGTTTGCTGTACACTGTCACTTAAAGTAGGGACTATAACATTTCCATCTTCATTGTAGAAATTGAACAGGGGAATGGAACTCTTAAAGGGATGGCCTAGAATTTCTCTGTGCAGGAATGTTTAGTGAAAAGCCAAGTATATTAGCTGTTGTAATTTATTAAATGACAGTAGTCCATAAATCCATAACTCATTTAATTTTTGTCCAATGTAACTTCTTGTATTTGAAGAATCCTATATGCTACTATAACTGAGGGTTTTTTTAAAGATCTCTTCATAATGATTAATTAGTGTGCATTTTTTACTGCATTTGTTGATTTTGTGCAACCTTTAACTTGTCTGTAGGTTTCCACTGTACTATGAACTGAAGATAGCTTTTGTTATCTGGCTCCTTTCCCCATATACTAGAGGGGCAAGTTTAATCTACAGAAAATTCCTCCACCCACTGCTTTCTTCTAAAGAAAGGGTAAGAAATTACTTCTCAGATTTTTAATGCCTAATATGGAAACACCATATGCTGAAATAAAAGCTGTTGCTGGATACACTATAAAAGCAGAGCAGCTTGTTACTGTCTTGCCTGGCAGCATGAATTTGGACTAGCAAGGCAAGTGCACATGACTGTCCTTGTCTGTGCTTCTGTTTCACTTGCCTGAGCAGACAAGGTCCTGCTTCCTATTGACATGAGAGCTTGGTGTTCCCTGCTCTGCTTGATGCACTCTGGGGAGCCCCTCTGAGCTGAATAGAAGAGATGCAGCTTGACTTTCTACTGCAAGCATGTGTACAATACTCTCTGCACAGAAATATGAACACAGCTTTACTAAAAGCTGTTCATGTTAACATTTTTTTCTAGCATAAATTAGTAATAACACTTCTCAGGATGATTGACATCGATGGTTTTTTTTTTTTGGTTTGCAAACTGACAAGATAAGAGACTTATAACTGAGTTTTAAGGGTAGACCAGTCTGCAACAGTAAATACCCAAACATAAAAATAGCTAGAAGATGGTTAGCTTTAGTCAAAGTATGACAGGGACACACCTCTGCTTAGCTGTTTTTCAGCATCCTGTTTGGATGTGTAGAAAGAGCAGTTAGCAAAGGTCTGAAGACAAGCACTGAGAAACCTCACACTACAGAAAATAGCATTCCTAAAGGTCAGTTCATAAGGCTAGGCTTGGCCTTTATGAGGCAAAGCAAGTAGCTGACAAGATTGCCACTGATAGGAACAGTAAGGTCATCTTGACCTTCTGAAGATTGTGCTATAAACAATTTGCAACTTTGTAAGGTGAAAGGATACTTCCCTGTAGTCTGCAAGCTGTCGGGAAGTACCTTGCAGACTTTTATCTTCAACTCCAGGCATTTACCAGAGCTGGAGATAAATGTCATGACTGTATTGTCCTTGGTGCTTAACTATTTCAAAGCTGTGGCTTTGGAAGTTCTTTATAAGTCGGCTCTACCTTTCTAGGCGAGCTCCTTGACTTCTTCATCTTAGATGATGTTATTTCTTGAAAAGCCTCTGTCCAACAAGTTAAGCTTACTCTCTGTAAGGAACTTGTTGCAATGTTTCTGAGCTGTACAAAAGTGATCTACTTTGTCTTCTTGTTTGACCACATATAATCCTTTTTTTAAATGAGAGAATTGTAACGAATGAAACATCTGAATACAAAGATAGATCCCATTAAATATTTCTTCTGTCTTCCTTTAATGATGGAAAAATAATACTGTGGAGTAATTTTGCTCTCTTATGAATAGCCTTCTAAAATTTAAAATATTTTTCTTTTAGGAGATTGATGAGTACATTGTCCAAGCCAAAGAAAGAGGCTATGAGACCATGGTGAATTTTGGAAGGCAAGGGTTGAATTTGGCAGCAACTGCTGCAGTGACAGCAGCTGTAAAGGTAAGTTTCTGCTCACATTAATTGCTTTTGAGTTTGATATAGAGCAGTGTAATTGTAGTGAGGATTTACCATTCCTATATATAAAAGATAAATTCTGCAAGTCTACTGAAAACCTGGGATACAATTAAGGCTTGCAGCCCTCTCGTCCTCATACTTTGTTTGTTGATTTGTTTGTTTAAGATGGCTTGTATTGTTATTTCTTGGATGATCAGATCAGTTTACTCCAATTCAAAAGGTACCATGCAGTTTTCTGTGCAGGCTTTTAATAAAGATGACCATTGTTTCTTTTCTGTCTCTGTTGTGCTTTCTTGTTGATAAACAAACTTTTTAAAGGATTTCTGGCTTTTCTGCTGTTTTTCTCCAATCAACCTGAGGTAATGCCACATATGAATTAAGGCATGAAAGACTACTACCATGGTTAAAAATTCTCTTGACACAATTAACCTGTTTGCAACTTGTTGAGTGAATTATTAAATTAATATACTAAGCATAATAAGGCTGCATATTGGTGTTTAGTATAGACTTGCTTTGTCATGTGTTTTCCATTAAATTAAGGAGTAATCTGTTGTTTTTCCCAGATTACCTTCCTACAAAAACTCATCACCTTCAGTATTTCAGAGAGCTCTGGGTGTAGGAAGACAAAATACAAGCTTATATGTAAGATTCTAAGCAATTTGTGCACCACTGAAAGGAATATACTTCAGACAATGTGTATCCTACCTAACAGTAATTTAAACCAAACCAAACCAAAAAAAAAAAAAAAAAAAAAAAAAAAAGAGAAAAATGTGTATGTCCAAATGAAGTCACAGGTTTAAGGCAATCAGCATTAATTTCTTCCTGAGAATAAATGGAACCATTGTGCTCATAGTAACAGCACTGAAAACCTGAACACTGTCAGTAGATAACAGAAAACAGTGTAGAGATCCCTGGCTGTCAAAGTTGAGTATGTGTAGCTGGCATTTAGATTAAATGTCTGGGCTTCTATGTGAACTTCCTGCATTATAAATAAAAGACATTCCTTAAAATAACATTTTCACATGCTACCTCAAAAAGCTTTGGAAAAGTAGTCATGCATATCTTGTTTGTTCATTTTCTCTTTTTTTAAAGATATGTGTGGGTGGTAGCATTATAACTTTTTGTTTTTAAATATGGTCATAATGAGCCTAAAATACTGAGAAAGTGATGAAATTTGATTACTGTAGGGGTTTTATTGTTATTCAAATTCTTAATATTGCCTTGAGACATGAAATAATTTAGAATGCAATAGAGTGCACCTCCAAAGGAATGAAAGTATTCAGAATGAAAATGGCTTATTTAAATAAACCAAATAGATACAACACACAAACACCCAAAGTGCTCTACTGGGAGAAAAAGTTTAATTGCTAAATGCTAAAATGCAAATTCTCTGTATTACAAATTTATTACAATAAGCACCTGTAAGGATTCTTATGCTTTGTGGGTGTTCCTCATGTTTGGCTATGATTGGATATTTCCTTGTTAATTTTTAGGGTGTAACAGAAATATTGTAAAGTAAGTAACTCTGGTATCTCCTCCCACTTTCTTCTGAAATAATGAATAACTTTTTCTGAAATGTCTGTGTTTAGATTTCATTGCTATTCAGCTGTGACTGGCAAGATGCCGCTCTGTTTGTTAAAACTCGTTAAACATGCTCATGAATATTTGTACAGAATTAGTTCAGTGCAGATCAGATGCTTGGGAAAAGCAACCACCACAATACCAAAGACCTAAAATAGGCAAGATTTTTAAACAGTATGAAAGAGGAGACTCACTGAAAAAAAATCTTTATTTTGGCATGTTAAGCCTCTTGGGTTTGTCATTCCAAAATGCTGAGCGTGCCTGCTCCATGCAAGCAAATGGACGCAATGTATGTGTTCTTGATTTTGTTCCCTGTTTTTCAAGAGTTGACTGCTGCCTCCAGCAGGTGAAAAGATTATCCCTTCACCAGGAGCCAGTGGAGCATGCTATAGGATTTCAGGAACAGAACTGTAGTAGTGGGATCAGTCTTAATGGGAAAGAGAGCACACTTTCATCACTAATTTTTTTTTACCCATTTTTTTTAATAGAGCACACATGCTTATTCTGACATAGCAGTTCTCAAATTAGGAGAGGGGGAGAGGCTAAACATGTGTGCAAAGTTAAACCTATGTCAAAAGACACTAAAGTGTCCAAGAAAACTGCTTATGCTGACTTTAGGAGGGTGTTAAAAATGGCTTGGAAACTTGCTGAAATACTTTGAATATCAAATGTGGGAGAGAGTGGTTTTCTTCAATGGTTGTCAAAGGAATATGGGATTACCATTAAAAGGCTTGTTGGCTCTGTTAGGGAGGTTGGAGTAGCCAGCCAGGTCAGTCTGCTGAAATTTGACGTAGATTTAAACCTGCTCCCCTATAGTTAAATTTAAATGTATTTGGCAGGAGTCGTGGCTTACAGCTTACATTCTCATACTGATACTTTTAGCTGGTAGTAGTTAGCCACTGTTCATATAAAATGTAGTGTTTCAAAACCTGCTAAATAGCATACATTAGCAAAATAAATTGTGTTAAATTGGCATGTCAGAAAATAAATCTTTATCAAATCTGTATTTCAGGAGATTTGGAGATGAAAGATAGTCTGTGATGAATTTTTATATATTGAAGGAAATTTTATTAGTAAGAGAATCAGAAACAAGATGCCTCAATATCTCAGTACTATATGGATTTGGGGAAATTATATCTACAACACTTAACTTTCAATGATATATCTCATACTTTGATGCATCTGCTTTTCAGGTCTTCTGAGATGATGGTTACCTCTATGTTTCAGTTTCTGCCAATCCATTAATTCAGATTTCTTGAGCTACTAGTAAAAACTGGTGTCTTTATCACTATGAGCAGGGGGACTGCTACTTAAGCTGTGAAATACTCTCTATGAAGTGTTGTTGGTGGTGAGGGCTGTGTTTTCTGAATGCCTTCTAGTCATCCTGAATCTGCTGCCTTTTTGCTGATTGAGTATTATTCTCCTGGCCTTGCTCACCCTTCCCCTTATCCCCACTCAGGGCATGGCAGAGGAAGGAGGTATCTTGCAGCCAGCTGTGGCACACAGCCAGTATCACTCTGGGGAGCAGTACTGCTTTCATCCTCCTCCCTGCTGGGGCTGCCTGGCATGCTACAGAGGTCATTCACAGGACAGCAGTCCCTCTCCAGGTTGGGAGGGAGCAGAAGTCATTCCCTGTCAGCTTGGATCGGATCAGGGAGAGAACAGCTGAGAATGTGGGTGCTGCATGCTGCACAGTCCATTGGGAACTTGTCCAAGGAAGGCAGGCAGCTTCAGGCTGTGATCCTGGCCACTGAGGGGTGCAAGTCCCATGTGAACAGCAAAAGAGTCCCTGAGGCAGACAATGTTTACAGCAACTTCCCTGCCTTAAGCATACAGACTATAAAAGTACATGCTCAATAACAGAATAGAAAATGGCATTTCATATATGAGGGTCAGCTGATGAGACTGTATACTAATAGCTTACTAGAGATTGAGTAGTCTTGAAAGGAGACCCTTAAATGGGCTATATTTATTTCAAAGAATTGATTTAGAAACATATGATGACTTTAATTGGTGTTTCACATTAGTCACTGCTAATGAATGTGGGCGCCAAAAAACATTTAGTATGTTTTAGGAAATGCTATTGAGCAATGAAGAAAAATCATTCTTTAAGACTTGCATTTTGTTTAAGACAACACACAGGCTTCACAGTTCATCTCTCTTCAGTGTTTGCCTACAAAGAAATTTTAGTGCTGAAGTTATGTGATTTATTTTCTTTTTCCCTGGCATTGTAAATGTATGTGTCTCAATCTTTTGTGCTGTAATTTAGTTACCAGCCTCTGGGCTGAGTGCAGCCTGATGTGTTCCTTCCTTACTGGCAGGGACTGTTGATGTATGGGCCACCCGTGGTAGCTGCTCTGCCATCTTCTCCTGAGCAGCATCTTGGGGTGTGTGTATCTGGGGAGAGGTGATGGCTGCTGCCATGTCCATGGCATGGGAGTGGAAGCAGGAGATCCTCTTCAGCTCCACCTACAATTGAATTGCTCTGCTTTCAGTTTTTAGGGCAAATATGTTGCTTTCACGCTGTAACTCTTTGACCTTTCAAACAAAATATTAAATCTCTTAAAGCATTATTCTAAATGTGAATGTTACTCTCACATTTCCTGCTGTAAAGGGTATTTAATCTCACATTTCCTGCAGTAGGAAGGGATTAAATATTTTTCAGCCAGACTTTGGTCCTGAGTTGATAGTAATCCAGATCTACACAGAATACTTTGTTTCAGCAAAAAGCAATTAACTGCTGCTTTTGGGCATGGGGGTGGAAGAATCTTCTTAAGTCTTAAATGCAGTGTGAGCACAGTGCTATGCACACTCCCACAGAACACCTTGAAATTTGTCTTTCAGTCTATGCAGTGGAGTTAAAGTAGAAATCAATCTTGATTTGGCTAGACTGAATGTTCCCAGGGGTGGGATAGAGACTGGGGGCCTTGTGGGGAGTAGCTGCATAGGATTAGTTTAATGTGTGATGGGGACTGTCCAGCACAGCAGTGATTGTGCAGCTCCCATTCCTACTGTGACTCTTGGGCATGCATGCTGCATCTTTATTTGTGTATATATCCTTTCAAACTTCTCAATGTTTTCTGTGTGTAACTTGAGTAAAACTTTCCATCTTGGCAAGTAGTTTTGGAATGAAGGGCCCATTGTATAAATCCCTTACGTCCTCCCTGAATGAGGCAGTGCTCCACAGGCTCTCCAGCTCAACCGTGCAGTTTGGTTAAGGGCACAATGTTATTTTATGGCACATACTTGACTTTTTTTCCCCTTTGAAAAACAAAATTCTGTATCCAAAAGCTGCACTGGAAAATAGGGCTGAATGTTCCTAGCTTGGATCTAGTCCTCTATCTACAGTGGAATAAGAAATAGAGGCTTGTAATGTGAATTCTTAGTATGTTAGTTGTTATAATCTTAATTGCATTATTCTATGCAATTTCCAAATGTCTTTTTGTAGTATATCACATGATGAATGAACTTGCTGAGCAACTGTTAAACAACTGTGTCTTTCTGTACTTTTGCTGCTGGCCAAAACCAGCTTCTGTCACTATTTTAAGTAGACTCTGTTCATACTTGGTGGATGGAATTGTGCTGAATTTGTATGGATTCTGCTGAGAACCAACTAGGTCCATTTTTCATATTCACCAGTGTTCAATGACTGAGACTTGAGTCCTGTTCAACTTCTTTAAGCATTGGACACAGGCTGATGAACAGTCTTGTATGTTATGGGAGATTAATATATATACTGTAAGCTGTTACTTGTCAAAAGAAGCAGTTCTTTCTCCAGTTCTGTTCTCCATGTCCTAGCAGCTGATAAAGTTCTCTGGCATAGCTGGTTCCTGATGTAGTTTAATTTAAATGCTTTTCAGTGCAAAAAGTGGAGTAGTGGAAGGGCAGGATTTTTCCTGCCTTAGGAGGAACTTTAGGAGACCTGCCTCAAATGAGCCATTTTGGGGAATAAATTTGACTTTGGGATTTCTACAGTCTTTGATACAGACACTGTGCAGTGTTCATAGTGCATTTTAACTCAAAGACAAGCTGTACTTTTTGAGAATTGAGTCATCCTACAAGTATGTAGGAAGAGATAGAAAAGTTAAGGCTTCTACTTGTCTCACAAGAAACCTTTTCTTTGTTTGGTGACAATGTATGAATGTCACCATATTCATATAATTGTCATATGTCAACATATGAATGTTTGGTGACAATGTATGAATGGTGGAGTGAGAATTATAATAGGTTTGTTGTGCTTCAGTAGCACACTGTCCACTGTCTTAATTTTATATGCTGTACTAATAGCTAGTCATTGGAAAATTGATATTAGGTTTCAGCCACTTTTCCCCCTGCCCTTTGGTTCCCACACAAACTTAAGGAGCTTTAATTCAACTCTCTCTTCACTTTACATGGCTATTTTTAACGTGGAGTAATTCAGTGTGCTGGTGTACCAATTGCAAACAGTTGTTGTCATGAGAGTGGGAACAAATGGCTGTGGCCAGCAGTGCCAGAATTGCCTTCTGCTGGTATTGTTGCAGAGAAAGGTGTATGGAATTGTACCTGGGTTTCTGCTCCTGCTAGCTAACATGCTGGTCAAACGAAGAATTTTACTTTAAAGCTTCATTTGTAAGAATGAAGCAAACTCTTTAACACTTGCTTGAAGTGGAGTTCATGCATGGGCTTGTCAGCCTTTCCCTGAAATGGTTATTTTTTGCCTTATGCTGGAGAGGGAAGAACTAAATGGTTTTTTTAACATGACTTTGAGTACTTGTTCTCATGGTCTTATTCTTTTAGTTGCTTATGCAATAAATTAATCTTTAATGCTTTAATAATAACATCATCTGATGTAAGATGAAAGAGCTGCTGGATGACCTTTCTTTCCATCAGGGAAATTTCCATATGTTCCATATGGAAAAAAAGTGAAGACAATTGGAGAAGGAATACTTAATGTTCATATGTGATTAACTATTCTCCTGTGTAGCATTAGATTTTGGGTTGGTATTATGTCAGTAAAGCTATATTAGTAAGAGGACCTGCTAGCCTGGAGTCCAGGCAGAACCTATTTGGTTTGTGGTTTCAAGTTTCTGTCAACTGGAGCTGCTTTTATAGTGCTGCCAGTTTCTCAGTTATTTGAGTTAATGTTACAGAGTGTATTTTTAACGCTTTTCTCCTTAACCTTATTCAAATTTGTGGAGGATAAAATATAAAATGGCAGAAAACTATCTTCAGCCATACTCTTTAAAGTGGAAGTGTTGCTGTCATGCTACCTTGAACTGCCATGTTTGAAGTGAACATTTCTGATGTCTGTTTCTTTTAAACACTTACCCTTGCCCAAGAAGTCTTTATTGCTCAGGTTAAAGGAGTGAAATGCAGCATTTGTAATTAAGCTGCCAGCTTGTGTAACTTTGTCATCTGGGAGCAATGTACAGTTAAGTGTGGGCAAAAGCAATCCCTAAATCAAATGTAGAGCAACTGCATGTTCAATGTGTTTTGTTGTGCAGCAAGGAAGCATGGGCTTAAACATCTTAACCCAAGCTGAGCAGCAAAGTTAAACCTGTGCCTGGTTTCCAAAGATACTGTTACTGTATTTCAGAGCCAAGGTGCAATAACTGAGAAACTGAGAAGTTTCAGTATGCATGATTTGACTACTATACAAGGAGATGAGCCTGTTGGACAGAGACCTTATCAGACATTGCCAGAAGCTAAAAAGAAAACCAGAGCCTCTACAAGTGAATCTTCAGGTATGTATCTTTTTTTCTTCCCAGCCTAAAAGAACAAAAAGCAAAAGCAAAAGTGGAATAGCAGAAATACATTCACCCCATTTCTAAATAGAAAAGGCCTCAAAGAATTCCAGTACACTTAAACAGGCTACACTTAAGCAAAGTAAATTATGACAGTTAAGAAATCCTTCCTGAATTACTTTCTTCTCACAGCCACTCTCAGTGTAATCATTCTGTATTCATTACTCCTGTCCTTGCCAATTGGCAACAAGAATTTATTGCCAAAGTAAAACTTAATTGAAAGTCAAACATTATGTGATTAAGTGGTGTTTCTGTGATAAATGTACAAGAAGTTAAACATGAGAGCATATGGAATCTCAGTAAATAGAAGAGAAAATTAATAGCTATTAATTCACCAGGTTTGTAGTAATAGATCAAAATATAAAATTGTTTATGGTGATAGGAATAATAAAGGCATCAAGTTTTCATAATGGACTGCTGCCCATTATGCACTTAAAAGATGGTGTATGGTGACCAATGGTTTTGTTCAGAGATACTATTATTTCATTATTATATTACTGTTGTAATATAATATGTACTGTTATTGTCATCCTCACTTTGCTCTTGAGCTTGTGATGCTTGAAGGAAGGTTTTGCTGGAAGTCTGGTAACTATACTTCTATAAATGGCAAGGCTACGATGTAAAGGAGCTGATATTTCTCACAAAAGAAGTAGATCTAGGCTATTTCTTTTTACCTAAGCCTGTCATTCCTTCTCATCCCTCCATTTTGGGGAGGAGTAGTGTTTGTGGGGTCCAAGGAATTCCATGAATAGTGTGGTAGCCCATGATGGTTATAAGGAGTAGATGGCCAGCTGAAGGGGCCTAAGCTGAATTGCACAGAAGGTTTCCAGAAGGTTTCCAGAAGGTTTCCTGTGCAGGGTAGTGTGAACTGGAGCTTCTGGCTGGAGAGAAGGCCAACAATTCATGAAGAGCTGCACTAGAGATGATGTCACTGCAGCTGTTGTGCAGGGTCTGTTCCTCAGTAAGAGAGCATTATGTACCTATCTGAAATAGCTTGAAAATGCTCTAAATTTAATGTTTTTTAAAAAATGCTTCAGTTTATACTGTATAAATAATCACTGATTGTGAGGTTCAATCTCAAATGTCAAAAAGCTTTCTTACAGCTAGTTGAACTTAATTGTTTCTGCTCCTGGTCTGATATCTAGCATACATCTCTCATGTTTTCTTTGAATTTTCTGCAGCATTAGGAACTTAAAAAAGATCAAAAGTACACATAGATTTTAGGAACACTGCATAGCAAAATTCTGCTGTGCTTAGCAGGATCTTATTTTCTGTAGCCTGAGCTGGAAGTTCTCTGCAAATTGGTTGAAAAGGCCTAGCTGTAGGACATGGATCATAGGATGGTGCTGAGCTGGCAGTGTGCTTGCGTGAAGAAGGATGGGATGCTGATGCATCACATGTTAGAAACAGAGGTAAGGAAGTATTGGTGTCACTGCAAACACAGCTAGTCTGAAACAGAGAAACAGATGTCATTGAAATCTTTTGTGTTGAAAAAAATGAATTGAAACTGTACTGGAAACAGAGATGTGTTGCCTCTAAAATGGCAGAAGAGAATGACAGAATGTCTGCCTCAAGTAGCTGTTGAATAGATTATGTGATTCTAATTTCTAGGGGAAAAACATTGAGGAAAAAAATTAGCTAAGCCTAAATAAAACATTGGCTTAAGATGAAATGTACACAGGTCATTAATAAGGTTTGGTTTGGAGTCCAGAAGGTGCTTCTGAGTGTCACAGCCTGTAGATTCTGGGATAAAAGGAGAGTTTGGCAGAGGAAGGAACCAGACTGGATTTGGGAGTTTTGTGATAGGTCTGTGATGGGGATTCGGGGCTGTTGGACCCCAAGGAGCTTTTCGAGGTATGTTTTTAAGCAGTTTGTGCCCTCTAGTGAAAGTCTTAGGTAATAATCTTGGTCCTGGTTTTGCAGGATGTTAACAACCGTTAACAGTACTTGGGTGTGTTACCGATTTGAAAGGAGCTTTGGTATTAAAAATGCAGGAGGATGAGAGTATAAAGAAGGATCCTATGAATGAGAGTCATGGAATGGTTTGTATTGGAAGGGACCTTTAAAGGTTTATGTAAGTGTAACCTCCCTCTCATGTGGATTGTATCCAGAAATCTTAAGTACTTGTTAAGATGACCACTAAGGTTTTTGCAGTTCAGTGTAAAGCAGAAGATGCCAGCAGACTGGTGGTTTCAGTTTTGACAACTGAAGAATCATTGCATTACATACCTGTGGAACCAAGTGGCAGGATTAGAAGTATCAAACTCGTGGCAGAGTCAGTGTTTCTGTTTTGAAATGAGCACATTGTTTAAAAGGATAAATCATGTGTGGTAGATGAAAATCACAGCTTTCTTAGAAATCAAAAAGTTACAGCTACTTTTTTTAAAATTTTTTTTTTAAAGGTTACAAAACTCCACTGGAAAAAAATCCTGGAGATGATAAAACCGATGAAGAAATGGAGGGGACACATTCAGAGGATGAAATGTTTGCTCAGAGAGGCCTTAGAAGAACTCAGAGTATGAAATCTGTGAAAACAATTAAAGGCCGTAAAGAGGCAAGTATAATCCTGGTTAATTGAGTTTGCTTTCTCTGTGTATATTGGCATTCTTCATAGTGCAGAAATTTATTTTTATTTTTAATCTTGAAGAGGTTGTCAACTGGGTTCTAGAATGCTAAATGGGGAAGGAAGTATGTGATGACAGGATCTAAGTTTGGAGCTTTTGTAGTTTGGAGTGTTTAGGGGAAATACATGAATGAAATAAACTAAGCAAGGAGCAAGGGAGAGGAGATGAAACAGACTCTGTGCTTGTAATGCTAACTCTGGCACCACCAAGCCCAATTTCAGGAACTGCTCACCTTGGAAGGGTTATGGATAGCAATACTACCATCTGCATGTTGTGCACATTTAAACATCTCCTAAATAGATAAAGAATATTCAGAATTTTTTAGTTTCCATAGACACACGACCTGACTCTTTGTGATGTACTAAGTGAACATCCTAGTTAGCATTCAATGCACTTTATATGTGCATGCATCGTAAAATTTAAAGATACTTGAGGACAAATCACTGTGGAGTCTCATAAAAGCTTTTGGGTAATTCCAGGAAAACAGATGATACTTATTCTTCTTGCCCAATTCTGTTGAAACGTTATCTTATTTAGTCTTAGGTAGATTATCTTAGTGAAACTGGGATGTCCAAAGCACATTGAAAGACATTTGCAAAATAAGATTAGTGGGCAGGTGAACCATATTTCTGCTTGGTGTGACTCAACTCTTTGTTATAATTTTATTTTCCCCCTCAGATACGATATGGATCACTGAAATACAGAGTAAAGAAGAGACCCGCTGTATACTTTTAAGTGTACTGCACAATGCCTGCCAGAGAAACTGCTGTACTATAACTTGAATTCAAGTGTTAAAGATCTGTGTACAATTCCTAAAATGAGTCTGTATGAACGAACAGATATGGTAGGACTTGTATTTGTTAGCCTAAGTGATCAGATAAAGTATTACTCTGTTTTTCTATAATTGTTTAGATTTGAATCTGGACAAGTTACAGCATGAATTTCAGCACTCCTTAAATAGGATTTAAAGGAGAAATAGGAAATACTCTTTTGCCAGAGGTAATTTCAACAGATTGAAATAATTACAACTTCAACTGAATTAGCAAAAGACTTAAGTATCTAGAGCTTGTGAAAATTGAACCATAGTGTCCCCAAGTTTACATTGAAAGATAGATATACTTGAAATATTTTTCTGAACTACAATTGCTGAAAAAGCCTTTGTGTAATTTTTAAATGTACAGTTTAAAGGTCAGTGGATGATGGTGGGAAAAAAAAAGGAAAGATGAGGTAGGTAGGATACATCCTTAACATCATCATCTTGCATCATATTGCCAAGCTTAGCAAACTGGGGGTACATATAGCACTTTATGCAAAACTGTATAGTTTTGCACACTCCTAATGATTTACAACTGCACATGTCATTTTAGTGACTTGTTAGATAGGTTTGAGTTACATTTTGAATGCCAGCAATTCTTGTATTCTATGATCTTTTTAAAATTTATCCTGATTCCTTAAGTACTCTTAGGATGCTGTAGATATTTGCTACTAACAATATTATCAGGTGCCTTTCTATGTATTATAGGGCTGTGTGGGTTTTGTCTGTGTGTATGTTTTTTTGGGGGGGGTTTGGAGTTTTTTGTTTGTGGGGTTTTGTTTGTGTCTGTCTTCTTCCATCTAAAGAGATGTAACATGATTTAAGTCAGTTTTTGGTTAAAATTGTGGTAAGTAAAACTTGTAGCAATTCCAGTGATACGCCTCAGGGATCTGATCAGCCCATGAGCTGTGTGTAAGGTCATGCTGCCATAAAGGTATGTATGATAAGTTAGTCAGGCCCTGGTTTAGTTTTGCTCTACATTGCTTTAAGAACAAATATATTTATATATATATATGTACTTCAGAACATGTATGAGTGTATATTTCATACCATATGTGGATTCTAAAATGGCCTGCGTAGTACTTTCTTTTATTGCTGAAGTTATTACTAATATATTTGCATATAAATAGCTTCTTCTAAAAGTCTAGTTGATTTAGTCAGTCATTTTATAACCTAGAGTCCTATGGCATATCTGCACAGAGATTAATTTTGAAATGTCTTTCAACACAGTGACTTATCAAAATTACTTTTTTCAGTTACCTTTGGTATTTTCTGCAGTTTTGAGAATTAGGCTGATTTTAGTTTGCTGTGTGATTGTATTTCTACTGTGGATTCAGGGAGAAACCACCCACTTTTTGCAGATAGTATTTTATTATGTATCTTTGGGACAGACCTTGTTACTTCCCTCAGAGAGGAAATGGCATGGATTCCTCTTATCCTTGAATCTCTGACTTTAATCCTTAGACCTTTCTCCAGGTATTGACAGTCATCTGCAAGTCTACAGCAGAGATTTTAAATGTATTCCTGAGGCTTGGGCCTGCTGCAGTTATTTTTCTGTTACAGCCATAGCAATTCACTGCTGGTGAATTCATCTTGATGGTCTGCAGCATAGACTGGCATTCAGAGTAGTCTTCTGCACACTTCAGCCAGGGTTTGAATTCTGTGGGTACAAATGCAGCTGGTCCATGTTGGTGTTGTTCCTCCCTGGCTGTGGGAAGTGTCTGCAAGCCCTGTGCAAAGCTGTGCTCAAATGCAACAGCACTTCCAGCATCTCTGAGGAACCTCAGTGCTTTAGTGAGAAGTCCCAGCAGGCCATGTGTGATTAAAAGGCTAAAACCTGTAATACTTAACTCAGAAACACAGTTTGATACCAGAAGACAGGAAGGCTGCTTTCTCCCAAATGAGTACAGTGCAAAAATCCCATCCCCTAACCAAAACTGTACCTTGTTATCCAGCTTTTCTAAGGAGCTGTGGGCAAGGAGTGATCGCAAAAGCAACCTCCCCTGGAGTGTGGGACTCCTGGCCCAGGAATGTTTGTGCTTCTCCTCTGTTTCCCTGAGGCTTGTCTGTGTGTTAAGGTGTAGAAGACACTAAGGAACCCTAAGCTTTTGTATTTGCATCTGACCCTTCTCTGAACAGTAGACTAACCCAGGCCTGGGATGGAATCTCTAACTCTTAATGTACAGTTAAGCACTTGCTGACACATTTTGCTGTAACTAGTCATGCTTGTTTTACCAGGAAGCATGGCAAAAAAGAATGATCATCTTTGTACAAATCATAATCCTGCATGAAGTAGAGTACACCATTTTTTCAGAATTACGATTCCTGTTACAGGTTCATGTAGGGCCTGTTTTGGGGGTTGTGTTTTTAACACATTTCTAGGGCTAGAAATCATTGAAGTGTTTCAGGCTCTACCACACTCCTGTCAGGAAGTTGCTCTATGTGTCTCTGTGTAGCTGAGGCTGTAACTTCTGGCAGACTTAACTTGCTAACTCAGTAGTGATAAAGGCTAAATAAATCCTCCTCTTTCTGGAACTTGCATGGAATTGGGAAAGCTGGCAGTATTATTTATATTCATTACTGTTTGCATATAAATGTACTTCTGTTCTTTCAGGCAACTGTCTTACATGATCAAATCTTCAATGTTTTCCTAGCTGTTTTCTTCAGTCTAATAGCCAACTATAAGAATATTTTCATGCCAGCCTGATTTTGATCTTTGAATTCGTCCTCAAACTGATTCACTGGATTATCTTCATTTTTTCTTCTTACTGTTCATTTTTAGGTGATGCTTGTCAGGGCTCAATGCCATGATTAGCTTTCATCCCAGTGATACATAGTTCTCTCTCTTTGTTGAATTTAGTTTAGTTTGGTTTTGAAGCACTACAATCTTTTAACTTGGGTTACAGGGAGTTTTCAAACTTTTCTTGCCTTAGCAACTGCAGGAGCCATGTCTAGCTCTTGCCAGGAAACTTATTGAACAAAATGTTAAAAATTGGTGTTTAACATTCTTTTTGGATTTGGAATGTAAAATGTAGTTCATGTCAAATTATCTAATCTTCTGAACAAAGCATTTCCTGATAACTGACTGACTGCCACCAACAGGACTGCTAATTTGACTGTAGTCAAACAAAGACTTGGGTTTTAAAAGTGCTTTAAAAGAGAATATGTATTTCCGTTTAAATAATATCAAGGTTTCAAGCCTTTCCAAAACATATCTGAACTGACTCGGCTTTCTTAGCAAGAGCCTACTGTACTTATTAAAATACCCAGTCTGAGATGAGGATTAAATTTGTGGCCTCAGCTGCAAATGAGCTCAGGCTGGACTTTGATTGCAATGTAATTGCTAATATTGCTAATTCCTTTGGTATGTGAAAGTAACCAAATAACATCCAACATACATTTTGCAAACTATAACGAATTTTAAAATACAAGATAACTTGGTAAAAGAGAATGGTGAAAAAATGCTGGACACAATTCAACGTGCTGTTCATGACAAAAATGTGGTTTATTTTTGGTGTTGCTTTTATTAATGGGGAGTTGGTATTTTTATGTACTTTTTCTACAAAAATGTATGTGCAAAGGCAATACTTTAACATTTTTCAAGAACTTGTATTTTTAAATGCTACAAACAAGAGAATATAAATTTGGACTGAAGGTAGTAGCTTTAAAAAGATGCAATATAAGCTTTAATTTTTATATTGTAATAATAACTTGCTGTCAACTTGTTTACATATTTGTAGGATGGAAACTTCATTATGCATTGACTTATCTTGATGCTGTCTTTAATAAATGCTGCTTTGAGCAAGATGCAGTGGATATTTTATTACCTGAATTACTATTAACAAACTAGTCACTATGTAATCTGTATTCTGTTACTTATTATAATGGTTCAAGCACAAAAGCAACCTATCTGAACTTTGGAGAGACTTTTGAAACTCTTTAAAGTATGACTAAACTGCCCTTGAGGTCCTGCCATGAAGTCTGAAGCTGATTTAGGCTGAAATGAAATGTACCCTGCTAAAGGCAACTTGAACATGCTATAGTGTCACCTGATTTGATTAGGTGTTTGGTTCAGAGTAAATTAAAATTGAGATGTTCAGTGTCCCAAAAGAGTGTAGCTTCCTGGGGAACTGCTGGACATAAAACTGATTCTCTTTTGATTCCTTAGTCAGAGTTCTTCTGGTAATCCAGAGGAGGAGATGCATAGATTAATTTGGCCCTTTCCTTTTTCAAACCTCCTTTCAAGTCATCTGTTAACACCCCTACCAAAACCCAAGCAGAAACCTCAGTAACCACATTTTCTGGGCCTTGTTTGCAAGGCTTCCTGGCTTAGTTCCTCAAATAAAATAATTTCTTTATATGATTAATTGAGGAGAAAGATTTAAAAGACAGTAGCAATAAATAGTTTTTAAGCATTATGAAAATTCATCCTGGAAGCACAGACTGATTCTTAAGGGGCCTTGCAGTGATTCAGTTTCTGATGTCAGAAAAGTTCACGCAGTACAGGCACCCTGCCAAGAAATCGTGGATGTCAGAAGGCAATGCTGGTTTTTTTTTTCCTTTATTTCTTCAACTGGCATTTAGCATGTAGTGGAAGCACTCCTGAATGTGGTCTAAAAGCTTACTTCCTGCTTTTTAACATGATGCTGGTAAGACCCACTCAGGGAATAGTCTTATAATTCAAAACTAGTGCTGGTACATACATCTTAGGTTAAAATGTTAAATATTTAGCAGCAGCATTGGTGACAGGTTTTTTTGGGTGTGTTGGTTTGTTTTTTTGGTTTTTTGTTTGTTTTTTTATGTTCTGAGGCATTGTGTATTTTCCCCAGTAGTGTGTGAAAACAAATGGTGGAATATGAGGGGAAATCTAATACATATTGTAAAATCAATGGACTTCCAAAATTATTTTCCTCCTTTCAGTAGATGTATTCAGAAACAGAATGGGAGCCTGTCTTATGTCTGCCTGCCTTTGCCAAAATTTAGCAACAGATTGCTCTGTTTGCATTAGGATAGGAATCATGAAAGCAGCTGGAGCAGAGACTACAAGGAATTCAACACATAGGATTTCACTGATGTCTGCTAATGTACGGTGACTACGTGGATGGGGAAGCTTAGAAATTATTTAGAAAGTTCATTTTTTCCAGGCTGTAACAGTTCCAAGGTAAGCAGCACTTTGACCTTCACTTAGCTTTTCCTGTGTACCACACTCACTATGTTGCATGGCACTCAGTGCTTCCTCAGGGAGCTGCACCACCCCAGCCAATCTTTCTACTAATTTAGTAAAAATGAACTAAGAATACTGAGGGAAAGTCATCCTACTTTACTGCTTTAAACAATAGAGTTTCTTTATATGGCTGAGGAGAAATACTTTTTTAAAAAGCCCCAAAGCAAACCTAAAACCTTGTTTGAAGTTAGTGTGATGGTAAACAAATGTAATCCTAGGAAAAAATGCAGCTATAACCATGCGTGTTAGTCTTGAAGGAACTGAACCAATGGCAACTCACTTTTGTCAAACCCCTTTTTGCCAGGTTTAATTAATGATGGTTAATATCTCTATTCTTGCTAACTGGAAGGGAGTTTCTCATGCTGTTCATAGGACGCGGAGCTTTTAGGTGTTACTCTGCAAGCCCCTGGGTGAAGAGAGCATTTATAGTAGTTCAAACTGATCAGTGGATTGGCCAGACAATCTTCTGGCCTTTGGAGAAGGCTACCGAGCAAAATAAACCTTTGGTAGTGGCCTGCAATTATCTAGTCTAGATTAAATCTTGATGAAAAACAATGCTTCTCTTAAAATTGAGGTCATGAAAGAAGGAAAGCTGCTCCCTTGTTCAAACCACGATGGAACAACTGCCAAGCTGTTCTGCTCTTCTCTGGGGTGTCTCTTGCAGCTCCCCTTTGAGTGCCTGTTTGCTGGAGAGATGTGGCTGTATCCCTGTGCATCCTGCCTGGACCTACCTTCTCTCTTGGCAACAATTTTGTTGGCAGGCTACAGTTAATCTTGAAGAATATTTAACAAGCTCCCTTTGTGCAAATAAAGTAGATAGCTACATTCTTTTAAAAGTTATATTCTTCACATAATCACTGTATCAGACTTGTTAAAACACAAACATGCAGCCACTAAGCAGCAAAAGTACCAGTTTGTAAAAGCAATCTTTTCTCTTGTTCTGCCCTGCAAGAGTTGCTTCTGTAAAGTTTATTTCCTTTATTTTGTTGATGGAGATTAAACTTAATGGAACTTAAATATTCTCAGTTCTGTTCTGGTTTTGCAGGGACAGTGTTCTCAGAAAAACTCCAGAGTGGCTTTTATGTTCTACTTCAGGAACTAATCACTGTACAAGCTGTCTTGTATAGTGCCTTGCCCCATTGGGAAATAGTATTTTCAATCCACTCTCAGTTAATTTTCTTCTCTTTGATGATTTGTGATTGCTCTGCCTCAGTTTAGATTTTGGATGAGGTAGAAAATACATTTTATAAAGAAACCTAGAATTTATTTTTAACTTTTATTATTATTATAATAAATGCATGTGCACAATAAGATACTGAAATACCAGTGAGTAGCCCATAACTAGTTCTGAGCATTTTTATGAGCCAAGACATTTTGCTGTAATCCCTTTCTGGTTCTCTTCAAGAGTTCAATATGTGTGTGGTGAGGAAAGGCACCAGAGATCACTTATTGTTCAGAAAGCACAGAATTAACTCTCTAAGTACTGCAGTAGTGAATGTGCATTGTACTTAATGAAGAAATTTTAATACCTGCTCATTGAAATAACTGTGCTGGTTTAGTGGTGAAATAGCTATGCTTTTCACAGATCCTTGTTTTAATAGCCTAAGATAAGCTGCCTTGCCAAAGCTTGGGAATTGGGGTGCAAGTAATGTTGCTTACCACATGGAACAATTTTCATTTATTACAATGAAATTTCCAGGAGGAGACATGTTAGAATCTGTTATGGAGAAAAGAATATGACTACTGTTGGCTTACCTATCAAACTTTGAATAAAACTTTAATGGAATATAAAACAAGAAGTGGGAAATAAGAGAATAATTTTGATAGTTTTTATTAATGGGGGAAGGGCATACTTTTAATAAGGATTTTTTTTTAATAGTGGTACTAATTGAGCAAGAAGCCTACAAATTAAGCCTTGCATCATCCCTGTTTTTTGGTGGAATGATCATTGGATATATCACATTTGGCCTTTTCTCAGATAAACTGAGCAGGAAAACAGTGTATATCTCAGGTAAGACTGTTAAAAGGTTTTTCTTAAGAATTCTGCATGGAAAACATCTTTCTTGCCTGCCCCTGGGCCACCCTACTCAAATGCTGCTCCTGGGTCCCTTGCTCTGTCAGTGACCTGTATGAGCATTTTACTCAGAGTGGAACAGCACTGAAACTGGTTAGTGTCAGTGTGCTGAGCAGTACAGAGGTCATGGAGTATTAGTGGGAGGTGAAAAAACCTGGTTTTGCCATGGCTGTCTCTATTGGAGCATAGTATTCCACATATTACCTAACTATATTGTTCCAAATAAAAAATATTTTGCTTTTTTTCAAGGGTGTAGGGGAGAGCACTTTACCTAAGCATCTTTAGGAGTGGGTTACTCATGTCCTGGTGTTTTGTTTTTCAGCTGTGTTTGCAAACAAAGGGTCTTGTTAAATGAAAACACTGTCTCAAGGAAATGCCAGGAGTCGTCTTCCTCCTCCTTTCTTTCTAAGTGGTTCACATGCATTATAATGATAAGAAAAAAGATGCAGTAATTAAGTTACTTTTTCTTGTCATCGTTTGAGTGAGTGGCAAAAATGAGGATGACATTTTTCTTTATGGGTTTGTGAACCAAGCAAGATTAAAATTATATTGTGTGCAGGAAGAAGGGGTGTTAAATGAAGCAGAAAGGCAGGGTTACCCAAAAGACAAGCTTGTGTTTCTGAATGCTGTTACAGCTGTGGTGGCCAGCCGTGTGCCAGCTGTCCAAGAAAACTTGAATACAAATCTGTTTGGGGAAGGGAAGGAAGGCTTGACAGAGTTTGTGAGCTGGAGCATCTGCCAGTAACACTGCTTCTTGCCAAGGTGGGGCTTCAGCACTCCACAACTTCTGGAAGTCATCCTCGGGAATTTTAGAGTTTCTTTCCATGAGATGCATGCAAAGGGAAATAAGTGGGAGCATTTGGAATTACCTTTTTAGCATGTTCTACTATGTATCTGCTTGCTTTTGAGGTTTCTTGTGCCTGTTCCTAGTGCTGGGTGCTCCTGTTTTGAATTCCTATATTGGCACTATCATAATAATGATTATAAACTCCTTCAGTATGTAAAGAATTAAATGCTAGCTTTGTCTGGCCTGTGTTCTTAGAGAATGTTCTTTTAAAATAAATTACACACCTCGTATGTTCCTGATGACTAGTTAAAGCTGCAGAAGAAATAAAAGAATTAGTGTTACAGGTTGCCTGCACATTAATACTAGGAATGTCTGGCATATAGCACAGATTGAACAAAGCTCTTCTGATTTAATTTTTTTAGGTAGATCTGCTCTTGAAAGAAGTTCTGTTGAAGACTACACTAAAAAGCCCACTTCTCTTCCTGTAGTCAAAGAATACAAAACCTGAGGGCACCATAAAGAAGTTCTGCATTATATATTTTCCTCTATGGTGTTCTGTTTCCGATGAAGTAGAATTACTTCCCCAAATACTAAAAATACTGGGATCCTTTGAAGTAATGATAGTTGAGTTTGGTTGTAGGATGTATATCTCAGTTAAGAGTGCCAGAGAAAATAAATGTTCAGTTCAAAATATTCCATTCCTTATTTTATGGCTCATATAAAAGCTGCAGCAGGGGGAAATAGTTGACAAATATTCACCTCTGGGGAATGGAAGTGCAATATGTTAAATGAACAAAGCCTCACAAGCACCGTGCTTGTGAGCACAGTGTTCCAGGCTGCAAGAGGAGCGTGGCTGCTGCGTGCTTGCTTGCCCAACTCATGTTAGCAGTCAGAAGGAGCAAGTTCAATGAGAGCTGCTTGTGCTGCTATATATTCCTCTTCCAGCTCTCTGTGGAAACAATTGCACTCACCCCTAGGATTCGAGATGCAGAGAACACGATGGTAGATGCAGCAGAGAAGGGAAGCACAGAGAGAAGCAGGGAGTTTGTGTGATTTACAGATTTACATGCAGCAAGGGGAAGGTGCAGCCCAACACTGGCTTTTACTTGTACAGCTTGTTTGATGGGGCAGCTGCTCTGTGTTTGCAGCCCAACCACAAGAGTTAAAAATGAGCCACTTCATATATGTTAGAAGGAAAGTGAGTATTCCAAATATGCTGTGTGCAATTTAAGTGGTGCTAGAAGAAATGGCTGCCTTAGGAACATCTTCTGTCCTGACACTTTCTTCTTTTTGAGATATAGCTGCTTGGACTGTGGACTATGTTGAAGCTGTGTGAAAGTGACTGTACTGGAAATCAGGTTTTACAGGGTAGAGGGAAGGTCAGCAAATGTATTCTTTCCTGGCACACCACTCTGTCTGAACTGCAGGTGGAATCGCTGCGCTCTAACGATGGACTCTGCCACCTTGAGAACGTGAAGATACTCTATGTACTGTTGAGCAGGAATGTGTGGATCACTAGTGTGATTTGTCTAGTTTACAGACTGCAAAGGGGCTATGAAGGCCAGAAATGGCTTTTTGCTCTGGAACTTTTTCTTTGGGAGTAGTTGCTAGATGTTAGCTGCAGCGAGAGTTAGAGTGCAAGAGGGATCACAGAGCTTGAGGGAAAGTGCATATCTCCAGGGAGTTTGATGGAGTTCAGTGGGTGTCTGTTACTTGTGAGCATAGAAAAGGTTCTAAAAGGAATAGGCTATGCTGGAATTTCCTTTTCTTTTGCAGCCTATAAAGTGCAAAGCCAACAATGAAACAATTCCTCTTTCTTTCCCGCAGATCACATGCTGTCTCCAGGAGCCCGGATCTGCAGTGGAGCTCTCCATGAGCTGTTCCCGCAGCAATGGGGCCCGGGCCAGAAAAGCGCTTGGCTTTGTCCTGGGCACTGTCAGCGCTCATCAAAACCACCACACCACGGCGCTGTCAACTCGCAAAAGAAGGACCCGCACCCAGCCCGGCTCGAAACCATCCCCAGAGCAGAGCCAAGTCGGAAACGTCCCTGCTCTCAAATCGACTGTGTCAGGACAAAAATATTTTCCCAATCCTCCTCTTCCAAGTGCACACCCTTCTTCGCACCACACTCAAAGAGCAACACGAACTCCTTTGCCCTAACAAAGCTTTTCGCTCTCACAGAGTCTGGCCACAACCTTGAAAACATCTGGCAAAAACAGAGCTCACTGAGAAAGCTGCCAGCAGAGAAAGCTCTTGCTGCCTACAACTTCAGGTGCACACATCGATTTACCAGATCACACCCTGCTATCAGCACTTTCCTTCTCAGCTCTAGGTACCATCCTAAGCCTTCAGTCTCCCAGAGCCAGGATCCAAACAGAACAGCACCAGGGACTGCTCACACACTGAAGGTTCCAGGACAAAAAGCTCAGCAGAAGCACCTGGGTCTGCTGGTACATTTCTCATCCAGCAGGGGTCAGGGCTTGGCCAGAGCCCAGGCCTCGGCTGAGAGGGTTTCCCCTAAAATATCCTACAAGCAAGCCTATTCACGTCAGTTGTGTAAATTTCTTAGAATGATACATTTCTTGCAGATAACTACACAAGGTTATGTGGAAGTTTCTAAAGCAGCTGGTTTGGTGTGAAACAGCTGGCAGAAGTGTCTCAGACATCTATTTTTAGCTAAATAATACTGATGGTGTCATCTTGTAAGTCAACTCTGGCTGAGGCCTGAGCATCAGCACATCTGAGTCACTTGGTTTGTTCAGCCTGGAAAACTGGAGACTGAAGGGGAGACCTCACTGAGGTCTTCAATACCCTCTTGAGGGGCAGGTACTGATTGATCTCTTCACTCTCGTGACCAGTAACAAGGCCCAAGGCACTGGCTGGAGCTGTGTCAGGGAGGATTAGGTTAGGTGTCAGGAAAAGGTTCTTACCTCAAAGGCTCCTCAGGGCAGTGGTCACAGTACTAAGCCTGTTAGTACTCAAAAAGTGTTTGGACAACACTCTCAGGCATAGGGGGGATTCCTGTGCGGGGCCAGGAGTTGGACTTCATGATCCTGATGGGTTCTTCAACTCAGGATATTCTGTGATTCTATGTGCACTGAATGATTATCAAGCTGGTTTGCACTGGCACTCAGTGCTTGTCTATAACTGCTTCAAATTTATTTCTGCAGTCAACCCCAGAGCATTAACAGACTGATCAAACACAAAGGGTTTAAGGAAAATGCCCCTTTTTAGGTGACAGTGTCCAAGGCCAGGTTGGATGGGGCTGTGAGCAACCTGATTTAGTGAGTACCATCACTTCCTATGGGAGGGATGTGGGAACCATGTGATCTTGAAGGACCCTTCCAACCCAAGCCTTTCTAGAATTCCATAATTTTGTGGGTCACTCAAAACATATGAGATCCACCAAATACTGAAAAAGTTGGCCTGCATTCTAAAAGTAGATTCCTCAAAATACCTATGAGTCTTTAACTAAGATGGAGAAACCTCAGGAAAGAAACCAACCACCTCTTCAAAATACCTGTATTTATTACACCAAAACTCAAACTCCAAGCAGCTCACATATTTTTTTTCCTTCTAGGTCGCCCAAATGTGACAACAACGAGACAAAAATGTTTGTATTTATCCAAACAAAACCACAAAATCAAAGTCCAATAAAGGTACGTTCATACAAAACTCACATGGTCTTTAAATGCAACAGAAGTGGCATACACAGATTAACAGGTACAAAAAGATAGATGCATAAAATAAAAGCTAGCATTTTGTGTTTCTTACGCCTGTTGAAATGTAGAACATCCCACTAGCAATAACATGGAGGGAATAAAACACAGCAGTGTTAACTCAGATTTCAGCTCTTATTTACAGAATTTAGATGGTAACATTGCAGAATATTCTTTCTTTCATAAAGAAAGAATATTTTTTATTTTTTAATTAAAAAAATAGCTTATAAAAGCTGGATATTATCAACCGTTACTGGAGAGCACTGCTGATGTCAGTGGGTATCACTATTCACAGCTTGATTAATCAATTGCTATCCTACAGCTCAGGCTACACCTGCAGTGATTATTTCAGTCAGTTCTGAGAGACAGTAACTCCTCTCTTACCTGATCACCTTTCCAAAGGGCCCTTCATGGGTTTTCCAAATTTCAGTGCTAATGCTGACTGCAGCAGGACAGAAATAAGACAATCACAGGGCATTTTTTTATTCTTCCGATTTTTTTAATTTTGCCTTTTTTCCTCTTCCTGAAGAAGCTTTGGCTGTTTCAGTTTGCTTTACAGTTTCAGCAGGTTTCTTTTTTAACTTTTGCTTTTTGGAACGCACCAGGTCTTCACGTCCCAGTTCAATCATTTTTGCTTCCCACGACTTCATTTCATTCTCATACCGAATCTTATCATCTTCAGCAAGCTGCAAGTATGGCTGAAAGAAAATAAGGTATCAAGACGTTACAGAAGGGGCTTTTTCTAGAAAACTGCCATGACACAAAGGTGACTTAGAACAACACCTGTGCAGTGAACAGCCCAGGCATTTGCTTTCTACCCCAGCTAATTGAAAAAAAAAAAAATCAAAATGCAGAAAAATACAAAGCTTTATCACTTAATTGCAGTTATGTCAGCAGCTGGCCATTCCTGAAGAGGAAACTTATTCACTTCTGCTGATTCACTTTTGATTTGCTCACCTACAGGTTCATAGTTCAATACACTCAGAAAGCTGGCAGAAAATTATCCCCCGGACAACCAAAGTTAATAAATTACCCTGTGCATATCACTTGTGGATTTCTGTTACTCTCCCCTGTAAGAAGTCTTTCCACGAGCAGCAAATTCTTATGCTGGTGTTTAAAGATATTATGGATGATTATAAAAAAAATAAAATTGTTACATATTATTCCACCTTCTTTTCTAGATGTTGCTTAGCATCCACTTTAAGGCACACCAAACTTCCATCCTATTCCACTGACTCACATTTCAACAACACTATGAATTAAATGGTCACTACTGGAATAAAGGTAATGACAATCTTTTTCAAGATGCATAAAGATCTTGGAGTATTTTCCTCAGTATTATAATTTCGGCAATGGACTTCAAGATCTTGTATGAATTTATCAATTTTGACTCAGGTTTTTAATTCTGATTAAATCAGATCCTCATTCAAATCCTCTGACATACCTGTTTTTGGGAAGCAGACATTTTTTGCCACGTATCAAATAGTTTCTTCAGCTTTGCCTATGGGGTACAGAACATGCAATACGTGAGAGTTATTTTAGGAGTAGACTGACTTCAGAGGGGTACAGATAAATACTGCATGAGTGAAAGTCAAGCATAAACCAATGCAAAAAAGCACCAAGTCACAAAAGCTTGCTTCCCCTTATTTACCCTTTTAATGTAAATAAATAATAAACTATATTGTTCAAAACAAGCTTCTGGGCATCATCTGAGCCACGTTTACAGTGCAGGCCTCAGCTGACTGGAGAAACCTGCCTTGTACATGGAAAACTGAGGAATGAACTATATGCACCATCCCGACTTACTGACTAAATGTGTAGGGTAAGGAACACATGAGGCACACAGGGTGGGTCTGCAGCACCTCAAGTGCTATAATCCACCAGTGTATCTTAAACCACCCCAAAGCACAGTTTAGTGCAGAACTTTTGAGTTTGCTGAGGAACTCCTGTATTCCCTTAACACCAGCTGAACTACAGGAGGTATGATAAACTGCTACTGCCAGAACAGGAGCACACCACACAACTCTTTGAAAAACTGTATTTCTACATCAAAACAAAGGGAAGGAGAATTCTCTCCTTACAAAAGGAACAGATAAAAGTCTGTAACACTGAAGTGCAAAAAATAGCACAAATGTTTTTAAGTTTACATACTACACAGCACTTTTTTATACAGGCCATGCTAGCAGTATAGCCACATCGCCACAGCTTAAAAAAATAACCTAAGCAATGCAGTATCCAGATAGTGAACTACTGAACAGTATCTCTGAAAATGACGGAATCTAAACTACATTTTTCTGAATACAATGAATATATTTTAGAAAAATAGTATTTCCTGGCTTACCACAGGTGAATTTCCCTCACTTTCTTGAAAATTTTCTGACAGGAAGATGTTAAAGCCACTACGAGCTCTTTTAGGTTTTCCAAGTAGATTCAATTCCTTTAAAAACAACAAGAGAAGTTACTCCATCTACCAAGCATGTACTTGTTCCAAAACTAAACTCAGTATTTATCTTTATATTTTATGCAAAAATCAAACACAAATTCTTTCTTTGGTGTTTTATTCTGTAAACTGGACTGTATGTCAAGACGTTCTTAGTGCTTTTCAAGACTAATGTTAAACTACAAAAAGCTAGCAACTTGAGTTCTCACAAGTTGTTGAAAAAACATTTAAAACTGATTCTTACTTCAGCTAAGTCTTCCAGAAACCAGAGAGTGCTACTAAATTCAACTCTGTAAGGAAGTCATGATGACAGATTTTCTATTATTCTTCAGTAAGACTTCAGTTTCTGGTGTGAAATACTGCCTGTGTGCAGAGAAGAGGGCAGACACTTATCTGTGGGAGGCGAGAAGGTGGAAGAGAACTGTGTTTCTTTATCAGAGTGTTTTGCCTATAGGGACAGCAAGTTATAGATGTAATTACACTTTCCGTTTTCTCCAGTCCTGACATTCCCACTAGAGCCTAGGTGCTGTAAGTTAACATCTGCTTAGGTATTAGAAACACCAACTGAATTCCTTGTGGTGCCATCCTCTAAAAAGGAGCAGCAGAATCATTAAGATTACAAACTCCCTCTAAATAGGGGTCTTTTAAACCAAATTTGTTTTGCTTTTGCCAATTAGGGCGATGCCACAGTTTAATTCACTGAAAAAAAATAAGCAATACATAACCCCTTTGACCTTTCCAGACAAACCATAATATTGTACTGTCACAGATGGTTCTGTCTCTAAGGATTTATACATAAACCAGCCAAAAAGGAATAGGGAAGATGGTCCTTATGAATATGCTAGTAAAGGACACAAACAGATATCACAGCAGCAGCTACACAGTGGCAGAGCCCAAAAAAAGAAGAAAAAAAGGCTACTTCAAACAGCTGCTACCTTGTAGGCCCTAATGAGGTAACAGATACAAGGTCTTTGTGAAAAGCCATTTCTGGATGTCTTCCCATCTGAAGAAAGTGTTGCTGGTCCAAATGTCTTTTAGTGCCTATCCTTTCTCTAGTAGCTCTAGAAACAGGGAGAAAAAAAGCATAGAGAAGCTACCTCTAAGCACAAAGATCCATGCTAGTTCTGTGCTCTTCAAGCACAGGAAAGCCACTAAACTAGCTGCTAACACCAGTAATTATTTTAGTCCATGGCATTTTTGGAGGTTTGTGTATGTTGTGTGTTTTTTTTCTTTTCTGAGTTGCTTTTGTATTTCTAAAACATGCTTCAACTCTGCTTTGTATACTAGACAAACAGACTTCAGGTTCCCTGAGAGAAAAGAAACCTGAACTTCAAAATACTTACTCTTTTTGCCCTGATTGATCTTCTCTTTGCCAGTTGTTTTCTCCTTTCCTCTTTCAAAGCAGCAGCCTGGGCTGGAGTCAGTTGGGCTTTGTAAGCGGCCATCTGCTCTCCGTATCTTTTCCAGTCTGTCTTTCTTGCTTCCTCATAAACCTACAGCACAAACCAGCACCAGCCTTAAACTTAAGCTAGATGCTTTCAGTCAGAAGCACTTGACCATTGGACAAGCTAACACTTCTAACCTATGAGCAGAAAAATTACAGACTGAAAAACTTGTACCAGAACATCAGATTTTCATCTGTTTGATCCCCTGTTCCACATTTCAGAGAAGGGAAAGGTACACAGAGTGAGAAGCCCAGAAGGGATGTGAGAGCACTTCAAGTCTACTGAATATTTCCTTTAGGAAACAGAATTTAGTTCATAACTGCAGTCAAGGAAGAACAATCATTACTTTGCTATAAATAGCATTTAAATCCATCAGCAAGTCCTAGAGTTGCTTTACTTTATCCCTTGAAACTGCCACCCAGAGAAACTTCACTACTTATGACTTAATTTGATGACTTTTAAAGAAATTTACATGAAACAAAAGAAGTTGGTCCTTCCATCAAAATTAACTGAGATTTCACCTACCATATACATGAGAGCAGAACAACTTTACAAAACTTGTATTGTACATGTAATGCAATATTGCCATTCAAAAAGGAGAAATAATTGGTTTGCAGCCCCACAGCCACATGGAGTGAGAGAGCTGTGTGTGTCATTTCTCTGGCACCAGACTAAAACTATTAAAGCCAAGGTCACCTACAAGTGCAAGTACAACTAGCAAAGTATCTTCCTGTATTGGGTTTGCACAGCCAGATTCTGGTGGTGAGGGGAGTACAGGCATGGCTCCTATGAGAAGCCTGATGGAGCCAAGACCAGCCAGCTCCAAGTGGCACCTGCCATTGGCCATCAGTGACGGTGCTGGCACCTCAGGGGTAACAGAGTTAAGGCAGCGAAAAAGAAAGCTGCACAACTTCAGCCAGAGAAAGGAGGCAGACCATGTCAGAAGAATACTTCTACTGATCCTAAGGTCAGGGAAGGAAAGGCAGGAGATGTTCCAGGCACCAGAGCTGAGGTTCCCCTTCAGCCTGGGGTGCAGCCCATGGTGAGGCAGCTGTGCCCCTGCAGCCCAGGGTGGAGCAGAGATCACCTGCAGCCCGTGGAGGAGACCACAGTGGAGCAGGGGGATGCCCAAAGGGGGCTGTGACCCCGTGTAAAGCCTGCTCCTGAAGGACACGTGCTGGAGCAGTTCCTGAAGAACCGCAGCCCGTGGGAAAGACTCACATTGTGAGCAGTTCATGGGGGTTGTCCCCTGAGGAAGGGAGCCCAAGTTCTCCCACTGAACAGGAAGGAGCAGCTGAGGTCAGTCCAACACATGGTGGACTGACCTCAGCCCCCATTCCCTATGCTCCTGCACTGCTGTCAGGAGGAAGTAGAGAAATTGGGAGTGATGTTGAGCCTGGGAAGAGGGGTGAGTAGGGGAAAAGGTGTCTTAGGATATGAGTTTTTATTTCTCATTATCCTACTCTGATTTCCCCAAGTGAAGTTTGTTCTGCCCTGACAGTAGATGCTGAGGGACCTCTCCTGCTTTATTCAGACCCACAAATGTTTTGCTGTATTTTCTCTCCCCTGCCCAGCTGAAAGTGGCTTTGGTGGGCACCTGGCATTCAGCCAGGATCATCCCACCACACTTCCTCTGAGCTATTCAAAGCTCCCAATTCTCCCAGCTGTTTTGATATCTGAACCTTTGTACACACTTGCTTTTTCAAGCCCTTTAAAAAAAAAAAAAAAACAACCAAAAAACCCCACCAGACTAAATAAAGAAACCACAAGACACCAGACCAAATAAAACCAAATAAAACCCGACCACCTGTAGAATTCAAAGTACTCAGGGAAAGGATACAACCTTACCTGCTTCTGTGATGCTGGTAACTCCTTCCACGCACCTGCTAATTTTTTAATCAGTTCCGTGTTGCTCGCTTCTGTAATAAAGATTAACATTGTACCTTTAGTAAGCTTCTTCTATTTTTCCCAAGGAAAGCTGTCAAAGGTATCATCTTCCTATACAAATGCATTTTTGTCCTTTCATAAAACTAACTCACTGTGGCAGTTAAAGGGTACTGCAATATTTGGGGGATGGGGAAGAGTCACTGCTCACCTGGAACACAACATACAGTAAATAAACTGAAGCACCATTTCAAGGCAGCTATTTTTACTCCACAACAATTTCAGATTTTTTTGGTTTTTTAGCTGGATACTTTTCCATACAATGCAAGATGGTCTGTATTTGGAGGGAGGAGCAGGGAAGAAACCAAAAGTAAAATTTCCAGTTCTATATGAGAGTGTGGAACTCTTGAACTGGTGAGCTAAACAGGGTAGCAAATGGTTTTCCCTACTTAAATCTTCCTCAGGATTTGCCCAATATGACCATAGTTATTTAAACATTTTAACCTTCAACAGTATTTCAAAACCAGCTTATCTTCAGCTCTCTGGCAAGAGTCACAGCATTGCCTGTAAGTAAAGTTTTTGATAGTAAATCAAACATATTCACAGAAAACCATTTCCCTCTAAATACACTTACTTTTTCTCCCATATACAGTGATGCAATCCAGTACCTGCCATTTTTCAATTACTAAGCCTCAAAATAAAATCACGCACAGCTCATATCATTGGCAAAAATGTACTTCAAATACAGAGTTCAAAAATAATTAAGGCTGCTAAGTCATTGTTAACATGTATTACCTAGGCGAAGTATTTCATCAAGCACTTTTAAAGTTACACACACACGTTCATTTTGTTGACTTTTGAAGCACGGAAGACCAAGCAGGCACGTGCAGGCAGTGAGCATGACCGTGCTGGAGTCCCTTGGGGCGGGCACAGATAAACCCAACTTGGGCTGGGTCTCAGATCACGCCTCAGATCGTTCCCGACGCTCGGGTTTACAGAGGGATTGCTGCTCCGGCTTCCCGGCCCACCCCGCTCCGGGGGACGCGGGCCACGGCCCCGCTCTGGGGGCGGCGGTACCGGAGCCGCGGCTCCCAACAGCGCCAACCGCGAGCCCGCCTCCCCTCCAAACTCGTACCTGGGTTTTTTTCCCGAAAGGCCGGACGGTTGTCCATCACAAAACGAAAATAGGCGGTGAGGGGCCGCTTCGGGCGCTGAATCGAGCTGGTCCCTCGAGACAGGCAGCGCTCCGCCGCGCCGCCGGCCCTGCATACAACGGCACCGTCGAGGAGGGTCCCTGTGCCCCGCTCGCGCAGCCCCGCTCCCGTCCCGCACCGGAGGAGCCGCCGCCCGCCCGCGGCCGTGACCAGGCCCAGGCCCAGGCCCGCGGCCCGGCCCAGCAAGGCCGCTGCCGCCGCCATGCCGGCCCGCCGCGCCTGCGCGCCACGGCGCGCGGCACCCTGGGACGGCGGCGTGAGGGGCGGGGCCAGGGCGGCCCCACAAGGAGACACCGCCGCAAGGTGACACCGCTACAACGGTGAGCCTCGCCACAAGGGTGACACCGCCACAACGGTGAGCCTCGCCACAAGGGTGACACCGCCACAACGGTGAGCCTCGCCACAAGGGTGACACCGCTACAACGGTGAGCCTCGCCACAAGGGTGACACCGCCACAACGGTGAGCCTCGCCACAAGGGTGACACCGCCACAACGGTGACACCGCTACAACGGTGAGCCTCGCCACAAGGGTGACACCGCCACGAGGTGACACCGCTACAACGGTGAGCCTCGCCACAAGGGTGACACCGCCACGAGGTGACACCGCTACAACGGTGAGCCTCGCCACAAGGGTGACACCGCCACAAGGGTGACACCGCTACAACGGTGAGCCTCGCCACAAGGGTGACACCGCCACAACGGTGACACCGCTACAACGGTGAGCCTCGCCACAAGGGTGACACCGCCACAACGGTGAGCCTCGCCACAAGGGTGACACCGCCACAGGGAGACACCACCACAAAGGTGACACCGCGGCCCCGAAGGTTCCGCACCGCGGGCGGGTTCGTTGTGTGCACCCACAGGCGCACATGCAGACAGAAACGGTAACAGAGATCAGAACCAACTGGGCAGTAATTGATTCTGTTGATGAGGTGTGGCCAAAACCAAACCGCACAGCTTCGCTGTTTCCTTCGCAACGGCGAGCTGTTGGGCGCAGCCGTGTCTGAAACAGCAGGCGCCACTGCTCCGACCAGTTCTCGGGGAAAAATATTTATTTATTTTTTTCCCATCGTAGTACACAGCACAGAATAAAGTAAACTTTTCAGCCCTGGAAATAGAATTAGTATAAAAAGCATTAACCGAAGAGCTCTGAAGGTGCAGTAGTGGAAGTGTTTCTCTCCACAGATTGAACCCAGACACTTCATAGCATGACTGAAGTCTTAAATAATGTATTTATTTCACTGTGATAATTTTAAAAGCAGAAAGGCTGAACTGCTAGGAGTATCATAAGAATCAAAGATTTAGCTTCACACCTCTAAACCAGCATGATCATAGACAAGTTCCTTTTTTAATATTTACATATGCTTAGTATGTCCTACACATGGGTGTTGGTTGGTTTTCAATCCTCCTGCTGGTTTCATACTGTGGTGGAAAGTCATTAATGCATGGCACAAAGCAAAAATATTACCAGGTAAAGTATAAATGTTTTCAAACCATCCCTAACACAAACTCATAAACCAAAATAAACCAAGTCCAACTCCTGACTTCACACAGTTCTATACAGATATTCCAAAATTTTAAGTAACTTCTAGTACAAAGAGATTGCTATTTTACATAGAAAAAATAAACACCATGAACACATTCTGATGGTCAGTTTTCTACAATCATTGGAGCAATGATGTCTTGCCTTCCTAGCTACATTGCCCTAGTTCAAATATAATGAAGCACTCAGTAACAAAAAAAATCCATTTAGTCAGCTTGCAAAATGTTGTGAACAGGGATATTTTAAAATTATTAGAACCACTCTCAATCAAGCTGTTTCAAATGTCACCATTACATCACAGATAAAACTGGCACAGAAATGACATTTTCCCATATGTGACCAACTTAAGGTGAATAAATCAAGAAACATGAAGTTAATATCCCACTGGTAGGAATAAAAGCTCCTACTGTGCATGCTTACCACCTGTACCCCACATTCCAGTTTGATGCATATTCAAATAAAAAAACAACAATAAAAAAAAACCCAAACCAAATATATCTGTCATGTTAAAAATGTATTTTATGATAACAAATTTCCCAACAGAACGTAATTTTTCTTTCATGTGCAAGATACAGATAAAAACATTTAGTCATCTTTTTTTTATTTTCAAATAACCAAGAAGAATGAATGGTAGGAAATCAAGAGTATTTCTGCTTTTGATCTATGTTTTAAGAACAGATTGCTCCTCTCCAGCACTTTTGGTTTTCCACATGCATAGTCTGAAGCAACTGAAGTGAAAGCTAATGGACAAGTTACTTTCAAGTGTGAGGAGGAAAATTACTTTCAAGTGTGAGTTTACTGTAACATTCTGGTATTACAAGTACACCACCGTAACAGACCCTTGTGATTCTTTCCTCCATACATGGATATTGGTGTAGCATGGCATTAACCTATTTGAAATCCTCTTATCCAACAATGGGCATAATATGCTAAATCCACTAGGCTAGAACTAGCATAAAAATTAACTTAAGAGCCCAGTTCTAAGTAGTACATGATGCATGGCTTTATTGGGCATTTTGTCTACAAGAAACATACACACAGTTCTCTGTTAGAATGTTGGAACAAGTACTTCAAGGATATGCATGAGTTAAGATAAAAAAATAGCCAAGGAAAGTAGAAAATGTATTTTATTTATATGGAAAAGGCTACATCTGGATTTGTAAAAGGTCTGTGATAGTATTATGTTGCCCACACGTCACAAATCAGTTGTGAATAGCAACAAAAGAGTTACATATCTTTCTACATACCAGTGCAATTAGTTCACATTGCAATAAAATTAAGTCAAGTATGCAACAGAATCAAAACCAAGTGTTTCTCCATAATCAGCATACAAAGATTTACAGTGCAAAGATAATTTTAGGTTTTAAGAAGTCTGCAGTCAGTCTTCAAAATATTCTAATGGGTGAGATACTCCAATTATTTTCACTATTAGCAGTTGTATTTTGTCAATACTGTGCACAAGCAAGTCTAAACTGAAATGACTTACATTGTAAATAAAATAGTCTATACAGTAAAAAATACAAATTATATAAGAACTAACAAAAAGAAACTTGAACACACTTATGAAACAGACAACATACTTCAATGACACACATACAGTATTCATCACATGAAAACAGCTAATTTTTCCAGCAAAAATAATTTCACTGATTTACAACTGAATTATAGATCTTGTAGTCTGAAGATGCAGGTGTCCAACTCTTAAAAACTATAATAAATGTCTTCTGCAAAGCATACAAAGAGGATAAATATTCTTAACAAAGTCATAAGGTTATTTTTGGAAGTTTGTTCTCTCTTGCTCCAGAAACACACTTACAGAGGTGAAAAAAAATTCAAGGGGTGTCACATTGAAATCATAAACTGTGCTCCATTTCCTTCTAATTTTGAAAAAAACTAGAATTTACAGTACTCTGTGGTATATGAAAATGTCTTCAAAAATTTACATTGCATATTTCTGAGTCCATTCTCTTGCATGTCTGTTGTATCTGTACGTGCAGAAAGAAGGCATTACAGTGAAGAGCTGTTAGTGATACACTGACAATGGCCACGTATTTACTTAATACAGCTGTTACTGAGCTTTTCACCTCTGAGCAGAGGCAAAGAACATTAAAAACAGTCTAAAAGCTAACAAGTATATACCCACTACACATTCAGTTTCTAAAGTTATGTATCAGAGCTATTCAGACTCAAACTTCACAGGTTTGCATTAAATTGTGTAGCATTGTGCATCCTTCATTTGTATTTCATGACTGGTTCCCTTATCTGTACCTTAAGAGGAATTTGTTGTCAATTACTTCTAAAGGCATAAGCTATTAAGAGTCTAACAAAGTTTACATATTTTAGTACCACGAAATTCCATATAATTAACTGGGATTTTATTCTCTGTTCTGCACTGCCAGCTGCATTTCAGAACTTGAAAAGAAAATTTTCTGAAAAGCATTTTTTACTAGGTTTTAAGTCTTGGATCTTTTCCTTCTGGTATGAAGCTGATTATCTTATAATTCCATAATCCCAAGGGTAAATGTCCTTAGAGAGTTGATAGCTTCCACTCTGGTCCTTACATTTGCTACATTCTATTCATCAGACTGGATTCACTTTCTTGAGTCAACCAGAGAAAAATGCTGACAAGTTTTTAACTCTTAAGATCAGTATAGCAACTCATTTACTAATTGGTTTTCTTCTTTAGAATATGCTACCATACAAGTCTCTGGATTTTAACTTAAAATAAAATACTCATAGATAAATGCTCAGGGGCAACCAGCCGTATCTTTCATTTCCTAAATCCAAGGTAAAAAAAAAAAATTTAATAGGTGATCATCACAAGATAAAGCTACAGTCAAGACTACATATTTTCTTACTTTCCCTAGCAATGATTAAATTTTGTGATTTGGAGATAGAAAACCATCCCTCATTTACTTCCTTCACAAACAGGAGGTACAACAGCTGAAATCACTAATAAGTAGGTGGGTAGAAAAAAGCTGATGCACAACATCCTCAACTTGAACACTATCTATTTTGTAGAATCAGCTACAGCATTCAGGCACTTCAGAAGTTACATGATTTGACTATACCACACACTGAACTGTGAGAAGAAGGCCATTTTAGTAGGAAATACTAGACCACAGATGTCCATGTAACTTCTACATCACTCCTTTGCTGTCTACTGCTCAAGGTAAAGGCAATACTCAAATCTTCCTGAATCTGTGATATGTGTTGAGCCACAGGCCACTGCATACACTGCAAGAAGTCTTCAATGGCTCAACACTGAAAAATAGGTACCAAATAACTCAGTCAGTTAAACAGAAGGTCAAAAATTCTTCTGTACGGGTTTTACAACCAGAGGATTGCAGTAGCAACAAATAACTCATATTTGGGAAAATAATTTTTTATGCAATCAATCTGTTACACAAAAGCATGAAGGTTTTATGTAATTAAGTACGAAAAAATGAGTTACCAACAGCTGTGTATGCCTACAGTTTTCTACTTGCCATCACTATTCTCAGTATTTAAAGAGCTAATCCTGTGGAAATCTAGGAAAAGAGTATTGCTAAATATAATATCAAAGGTGCATAGCAGATAGCCATCTGCAAGTACCACACACACAATTACGTATGTTATACTCACTTTTCCTTGTCTGACTTGTAGATCTGTGCAATATCTGGTACTAAAGGATCATCTGGATTAGGATCACAAAGTAAGGAGCATATGGACAATAAAACTAAATAAAAGAGACACTAGATTAAACAAGTTAGTTTGCTTTATTTCTACAGTCCTTTAATGTATTCCAGTATACTGAAGGAGGGTGGTAGGAGGGTATTAGAAAAAGAATGCATATTAGTATTAAGTTGTCATTTAACAGTTCTGTCCAGAAATGTTTATACAGCAGCATTTTTCTAGGGCCTAAGTAAACACCTGATACAAGCCCAGGGAATTTGTAACCATGAACCTGTACCTTTTGTAATGATCTCTCTCCCACATCCTAGCCTAGGCACATTAGCCCAACTACAGACTACACAGTTACATATAGATATTGGTCAAAACTAAGCTTTCCATCTGCAATTAAGTAACTAATATTATTAATATTACATTGCCATGCAGTACTCTAGTTGTGCATATCCTTCTCCACTTCTGTGCTGACAGTTATTCTCTCAACCATAAGAACATTTTACCTAAGTGTGACTTCCATTTTGGGAAATACTTGATCAGCATTAAATACAGGTATTCACTTATAATTACATACTAATTTCCTGGTATTGAACCAAGGAGGTTTGATTTTTTTGCCTAACATTTTTAGGCCATAATTTTCAGGCCATTTCTATTTTTATGGTCGGAACTAATATGCATACAAGAATACACAATTAAATAATTCTAAATGTGTTGTGAAAGGGAACTTCATGCTGCCATAAGAATCAACTGTAGAATACCTTTTTCCCCCCCTGCTTTAGCTTGTTACCCAAGAGATCACACCTATTTTCAGGAGTAGAAAGTTCAGCCACTTCAATACTGACTTATTTTAAGTGCCAGTAATATGAGAAAATCAGGTTAGAATACATGGTCACACAGATGGTCAGAAGTGCTATAATATGCTGTAAACTTTTCATTCAAAGACTACAAAGGAGAAATTTCCACGAGTCACTGAGCTAATTTCCAGTTTATGAAATACATAATCTGCAAGCAGGTTAAAAGCACATAATATCTGAACATGAGACCAGCAGACTGATCCACTTTATAACCAAAGAAGTCCTCAACAAGTAAAGAGATAGAAAACTGCTGAAGATCTAGAAATTTTACGGGTTTTCAGTTGTAGATGCCAAGTGTTAAACCTAAGTGCCAATTTTCATTTGCTTAATAACTAGAAACAAGACAATTTTTGGATAGCTATAAAAGAACTAATTTATGTGAAAAAGAATTATACCAATTACACATAAGAGTAATTGAAGTCTTTAGCAATGACTTCAGGAAAGAGAATATTAGACTTAGATTTTATTTGGCTTGTGAGATTATTGCACAGGCCTGTAAACAAGAGAAGTTGTTTTTCCAAGGAGGTGCAGCAACTGGACTTGCATAGCGCAATTTCCATTGGACAAAGACCCACAGTTTTTTCTTTGCTTGTGCACCCAATGCAATGACACTTTGGCACACAGCTTAGAGAGCTCCCAAGTACATGAGATGTGATACGGCTTGACCTTTTGAGTCACATGAGAAATTTCTGTAATATGACTTAAGTGTGCCTTAGAAATTTGAAGACGGGTGAGGAGAAGCAACAGCACTCACATTTTAGGCAGCTTTTTAAGTGACACAAAATGCCTGAAAACTTAACTACAGGATGAGAATATTTTAATACAACTCTTACTGATGACTGTGAAAGGAGCTACATTTTAAAATCTCCATCTTACAAAGGAATGCAAACCAGAAAAAACTACCTAATTTTTAAAGAAAGTGTAACTAAGACCTTAGTCCACATAAGGATGCACAGGCAGCCCGAAGAGTCATCAACAGGCAATCATGTAAGCTCACACAACGTCAGTATCAGGGCTTCACATTTACTTCCAAGTTGTGATTTGCAAGCCCTGCTCATCAGTTTCTCCTCCAGTCAGCTACCACATTTCAGGCTAATTGTACATTATTATCTTACCCAACTTGGTTTAGAATATTTCTTCGCTGTGCACGCATTTTTTTGCAATTTGACATTCCCAATAAACTGCACAAGATCTTGGATCATAACAACAATTCCAATGAAATTTGCCTCTTCTGAAACATGTAGGATAACCGAGTTCCCACTGCTTGTCTTTAAGACAGTGCAATAATACACAAAAAAAGTGCCATGGCAGTGTATGCAGCTTCATACATGCATTATCAAATCAGTGAGTTTACCTTTGGAAACAGTCAGAGCTGGTGACCATTGTGATCTCAAGATATCAAGACAAATACTCCCATTACTGTTTATGTTTGGGTGATATATTTTTGTTGTAAAAGCAATCTGTAATAAAAAATAAATAAAATTTAAATAAATAAATAAAAATAAATAAAACAAATAAAAATAAATAAAAAACATCATTAGACTTGGAATCCTTAAAATCATCCCTTCCTTTCCAGTCATATCAGATCTGCCAACGCCATTTTTTACAGTCTTATCTGCAGCCATGAAGAACGTGTATACTATTGCTCACCTTTCCAGTTTAACTTCCAAAATTAAGCCTCAAAGAATAAATTTTGACCAAAAAACTTTCTTTCCTTAAAAGAAAGGACTTACCTTTGGTGGTTTGAAAGGATAGTCTGTTGGAAAGTGTACTGTGAGAAAAAATACTCCCCCTTGATATGCACTATCAGGCTGAGAAAAAAACAAAACACAACACATTAACATATTTCAGCTGTTTTGGAGCTTTCCTTCTCCTAAAAAATCCATTTTTTCTCCAGTACATAGCCCACTCTGGGCCATAAACTGGGAAGGCACAGAGGAACTGAACCCTCCCACAGCCTTAACTGTGGCTACTACTGCAGCAGCACAACACAATTATTGAGCACTGCCCTTCTGAGGAGAAAAAGAGAGGGAGGTCAATAGCTTCAGTGCACTAAAGGGAATACAAAAACCAGAGCAGGTCCTCCAAATCCTCTCTCCGAGCAAGACCACAGCTGCTCTGATCTTCATTCTTAAGCTACAAACATACTTAGCCTAAGAAGTGGTTTCTCTTTGCAGATGCCAAGAGTGGGATTTTCCAACATAATCAAGTTCATTATGATGGTATAAGGGGGTTTTAAAACACAAAACATCTCTTTGACCTGTACAAATCTGTGAACATGCATTTTGTTAGACAACACATGCACATGTTTACATCCAGGTTGCACACAGTTAATAGATAGAAATACTTTTGTTGTAGTCATCTGTTGAAGAACTTTCATTTTTTATTAACTAAAAAGGTGAGCTGGAAAGTCTTGATGCTAAGTGATAGAGAGCAGTTCTGCCATTTCTGGTTAAGAGAGAGAAGAAAACTGCTCTCATCACATGGTAAGTTTACAACAACCATGTAAGAACTCAATCACACAAACCTGAAGATCAAGTTTTTGGGTTTTCTTATGAAAGGAAAGCCAGACTGTTTTTAAGTAAAACCTTTACCTTGGAAATGAACAGTTTTAGAGATGACTATAAGACTTTAAGAGGCAAACATTTCACAAACAGTCTGCTAAGCCATGCTGCCTTACATGCTCAAAGTGCAGAGAGGGCTGCAGAGTAAGGCAGGTTATATACTGTCATGCCAAGTCAGCACTAGCTGACCTCAGAAGATTGCCACTGTACTTCCAATTAGGTTTCAAAGGACCTCTTCTTACAAATACTAAATGGATTTTTCAAAGGTAAAGTAAGCTAAAGATGAGACAAAGTTCAGTGTCAAAAAGAAACCAAAGTGAAGTCACTCTATGTTTTATGAGCAAGGTAAATAAAACAAATTTATGATACCCACAGACAGAAGAGGTTACCCTACTTCCACACATAGGAAATTAATTCTGAATGTAGGCTTTAGTCCTATGCTACCCTTGGGCCATCAGGAAACATACAGAATGTGCAACCCTAATTTCTTTTGTTGTCAAGATCAAGGATTAATATCTGAAGTGTTCTGTTCCTGTACCTCTGCAGATACAGCTGAGAAATGCTGGCAAGAGATGCTCATTCTTACCCTTAACTAGAGACATCTGAGGAACTTAAGGCAAAGAAAATAATATTTTCCACTACAGAATATGAAAGCTGAACTGAAAGCTGAAGAAGACAATGGAATTTAAGCCAAAATCTATGTGGCAGTATTTTCTTTACTCATGCCATCAGAGTCATTCTGGACAGAGAGCTATTGGTGGCAACCAGCACATAAGCTTTTGTTAACTCTTCATCACCACTTTGCCATTTACCCTTTGGCAGTGCAAGAGGGCAAGAGTCAGAAGGCCTTGGTATGTGGAAGAACATACCAACATGCTTGTTGTTCAAGCCAAAGGGCAAAGGCATTAGTGTACTACAGAAAACAGCTGCTGAGGGACCATGGACAAGCTGGACAACAAACTCCAGCACACCACCAGCAAATTAGCGACTGATCTTTCACTGCTTCAGAACTGTGCTGAAAATGGAGAATTACTTCAAAGCAGACACATTTCCACTTTTCTCCAAGAATTAATGCTACATCTTAATGGGTTAAGTATTATCTCAAAATTTCACCTGGCACAGTGACTCAGCTCACTCTCTGAACTAGAGACTCTTATTTCCAAATTATTAAATCCAAAAGGAAAACACCAGGAATACAAACCTCTTAACAGGATTTTAATAAGTACATCTTCCCTCAGATCATGGTTGTTCTTTATTATTTTTCTTGCTAAAATTCTTCTCAGTTTTCCTTCAAAGCGTTCTGGTTTTAAGCTTTTTTGGTAATTTCTTATGTCATTACCTTCACGAGAGTCATCATTTTCTCAACTCAAGGAAAGCACCTTTCTCACACAAAAACCAACAAAAGCACCTCACTGCTGGCCTGCAGTTTGCAAAAGCCATATGCTTTTGCCAGAGTCACATCACAGCTATCAAATAAAATAAGCTCCATCTAAAAGTCCTCTGGAGCTCCAGTCTTGTTACCAGCTTTAATATTAGATTTCATCCAATCTTCCTCCTTTCAGATGGATGAATCTTCCAGAACTGATCATCTCTGAAAAGCAAGCTCTTTGCTCTGTAGCCCTTATCACCAACTCAAACACCACGGCTGGCTAATTAAGAACCTCTAACTTCATGAAGAGGAGGGATTTTTGAGGAGTTACAGAAAACAGCTGGTACCAGACTAATAAGAACAACAATGCCACCCTAAAGTTTTAAGCTATACACAGCACAGCTGAGTGTGGCTACTGTGTTTACAGAAACCCAAATGACTCCTTCTGTAACAAAAAGGGAAGCAAGGTCTTAAATTTTAAGGGGCACGATTCCTATACTTACAGGTCCCATAATAGTTGCTTGCCAATGAAACACTGAAAGGCAAAAAAGATACAACAATTAGAGATTTTCTGAGCCTTTCCAGAACTGAAATGTACTGAATCTATTAGGAAGAGCTTACAGTCATCTCCAACAGGTCCGGCAGAACAGTGGGCTGGTGGATCTCGCTGCAGATCACTTAGTTCCTGCAAGGAACACAAAAATATTTGAAAGACATGAAAATCCATACCACTTGGCAGCATCCCTTCAAAAGTGGGAACACAAACCAATTTTATTAAACCCGTGGGCATTTTTTGTGGTATTTTGATAAAACAGTCAACACTTGAAATGTCCTTTGAAACTGAAACTGCTTTTTTGCCAGATGGCCTGCAGCTAACACGTGCTAGAAATTAATATCCAAAAGAACTTAAGAGTTGCAACTAAGTTCATAATAAGTTCAATATACTTGAAGGAGTCAAAACAAAAAGGGTTTCTTGATTAGTCTGTAAACTCACCGTTTAATTTAGTTAGGTGCTAATCTGATCATTCCCTCAGCTTTTGATTTTACAAAAGTTTCTCTATTGCCTAGTCTATGGACATTAGCTGAGCTACACTGGCTCATAAAATGTTTGCAGCCTGCCCAGAGATGATGTATGAACATAATATAAAGGGTCCTAACTAAATTGAAAATTAAAGGAAAAATATTAGCTCTACACCTTATTTATTGTACCTTGATTCAGTTACCTGCATACTTTTAATGACTACTAAAATACCCCCAAGTTGAAATTTAAGCACTCAGAGGAGCTTTTGGTGGTCAACTGATTTATTTCTCTTACATGAGTCCACACAGTCCCAAATAATTTAAAATTATTATGTGATTTCACAAAACTAGCACTGTTTTTCATCTGATTTATCATCACTATTTCAAACAGAAAACAAGACAGGCAGTAATGTTAGTTCATTTTCCTCATTTAATTCAATATACTCCTTTTGATGTCTGAACTTTTATTGTACTAAGGAAAACTTTTTCCAAATCTAGGCTGATAGAAACTCTCCTGTAGGAACTTTAATGACTACATACAAGTACTTCCTTTGAAAAAAGTTAAAAGGTGTGTGTAAGTAACTCAATTCTTTACTCAAAACATGCACATATAAGTTGACAATAGACATAAGCAGGTCTGTGAGTTTACCTTAAGAAGTAACACCAGAAACATTTCTACTCAAAATACATTAGTCAAGGCAACTACTTAAAAAAAAATCAAGGTTTAAACTGGAACTAAGTTTAACTCAAGTGTAGAATTGGCGTACTTAGTGTGATCAGGCCTTACAGATAATTTGAAGGGTTAAAAATCTACACTTCTCAACTCCTGTGATATAGTCTTCCATTTATGACATCCAGTAAATATTTCAACTCAATTTACCATGGGCCCAACACCTAAATTCAGCGAGACTTACAGGTCCACTCGTGGCCCTGAAATCAAAGAAAGCACCACATCTTACTACTGCTCTGAAGTGACTTCTCACAATCTTGTGATTTAAAACAAGACAGACACTTTTTCCTATACTGAAATAGCACAGGTTGTCAATTGGCATTTCTTGTCTGCGCTTTAACTTTATTCTGCACTTTAACTTTTATTTGTGACACTGTATGCTGATCCAGAAAGAACACTCTGGGATAGACTTTAACTAATAAAAAGAAGTGCAGTTCCTATTTTAATCAGAGGATTCAAATTTCATTAAGGAGTGATTCTAAGAACCAGCTATTTATGCAAAGCCAAGCCACTGCCAGTATACACAGAGAGTCAACAAATCTCAAGTTTCCAGCAGTCACCAGGGACAAACATGACCCGCAGCAGAGCTGTTACACATGCTGTCTTCTAATTTGCAACTCAAGATCTAACCTAAGAAAAGAAGATAAAGTCTTGTACATGCACTAAAACACCCCAACCAAAACCAAAAAGCTGCACTACAGCACCAAAACAGAAAACTCAGACTAACAATCATGCATTTTGCAACAGTCATTATTGACTACTAAATTCAAGGCAGTAACTGGAAAAATATGTAGCTTAAACTTTTCAGAAAGCCTCTGAAGTATATGCAAACATTCCATATGCATATAGGAGCTACCAGGCAACCACTTAGAGTCAGTCTGTAACAGTGCTTTTGTTGCTAGATGTATTAATCAAGATCTTTACATACCCCAAAACCACACAAATTTGTTTTCTTTCATATATACACATGTACTTAAGAATTAACAGAACTGGGGAATGCTCCTCGGGTATACACTTCAATTTGTTCAGGCTAAAAAGGCACTGACATCTGTTCATGATTAGGAAAAAACCAACAAATATTTTTCATCATACATTGATGAGACCCCACAACTATAAACCCCTGTTATTAATATTTCCTAACAACAATGAAGAAAAGGTTCTCTTCAATCAGCTTCACCAAATGAGAGCAATGTTCACAAATACATTCTGAGAGCTTCTGCAGCTACGAAACATAAAGCCAGATAAAACTTCAAAATCAGTAGAGCAAATTCAAGCTGCATTTTGCATCCATATGTGAAGCTAGTGTGGTTTAAAAATACAAGTGGTAACACGATCCAACAGTATGAACAGTTTGAATCTTTTATACACAAAAATTCAGATCAAGCTGTGATAAAAAGGAAGAACTATTCAGCTTTATATTGTTGATTATGCTTTTTTTAAGCTTTAGGTTCAAAGCAAAATTATCTGGAGAGCTGTAAGACCTAGGCTTCAAGTTTTCCTATACCTTTTGAAGCAGGGCAAGGAGATACTCAGATGTCCCTGAATCAGACTGACCTGCCAGTGCCCAGAATTGAACACTGTAGAACAGAAATGAGTATCCTCTAAATACATGTAGAAAAACTTCTTCATGACTTTACATATTCACAAAAGAATGAGAATACAAGAATTCTTTACACAAAGCACAGATGCTCTTTAGAAGAAGGCAAAAACTTTGCTTTGTTAAGGGACAAGGCTGAAGATTCACAAAGTTTAACCTGCTGAAACCTCATCAAGTGCAAGATAACTGCACGTGAGGCAGTACACAGTCAACACTAAAGCTTGCCCTCTAATTTTAAGTTAATTTTAAGTTAAGCAGCTTTGTCCAAGCTTTATGGATTACTACCATGTAGCTGCATGAGGCAGGTCTGGTCACTTCAAGGGTCTGCACAAATACTGTTGGTCACTGGTATAGAAAGTGCTCGTGCAAGACGTACATATGCTGGCAAACAGATCTATAGCTCAAAGCAGTGCAGATTCATTTTCAAAAGATAAAGTCACCACTATAAATTACAGTGTACACTGGTGCAACATCTTTTATGAGAATACATAAACCCAAGATTCTGTCTGCAAGAGATGCATCAGAAGAAGTAGGAGTTATTTCAAACACTGGTGAACATGGCAGCGTAAGAGCACCTCTCAAGAGCTCCAACACATGCCACACTGTCCCAGCACAGCCACGATAAACATGCATGGAGAAAAATACCTAAGCTGGGTACAAAACATTTCAGGGTAGAATAGAATACTAATGGTTAACATACTACTGGAGATGGGCAAAGCCTCCAAATGATCACTTTCCCTTGCAACACAGACGTTCCTGAACAGCCCTGTAGACAGCATGAAGCAAAAATTCAAGTTTAACAGCTGTAAAAAACCAGGCTGTGATAAGCTATACACATTGGAGACATTTCTGAACGTGCACACTAATACCCATGGTCAGAATAATACAGGATGTATTTCATAAAAGTATGAAGTTGAAGACTGCAAGGCCAATTTAACACTTAGATGCTTGATTAGCATCCAGGCTTCTCTCCCAAAAAGCTAGTGGAGCAGCATTGTAAAGGACACTTTGGTGATAAGGAAATAAATGTTCTCAGCATAGAAGTCCTAAACATGTCTTTTTTCAGTCAAAAAAAAATTTCAGAAAAAAAGACTGCAGATTATCTGAAGACCAAAATAAACTGCAGACAGCATCACTAAAAGCTATTTTCATTCTCCAAACAACACAAAACCACAACCTTTCTCCACACTATTATTTAAAATATACATTTATATTTGTCAGTTGTGTTCTTAATTTCTTGCACAAAATGCACTGTAGACCACAGACTTATTTCCCACCAATTCCATGCATACACTGCTGCTTGGAACTATTTGTCATAAAACCCCACAGTGATCATACTTAAGACTAGTTAAAGAATTCTCTGGTTCTTCACAAATTTGGTAAATATAAAGCACATATTTATAATAAGATTTATTGATATAATGGTTGGTAATAAATATTCTATTTCCATACATTGTTCTAATGCAAAAAAAAATTGCTAAAATATGTAGTATCCCAGCTGAGGTTTTGAAAGTAAATTCAAACATTTTATGTTAGGGCGAAAAAAGTTTCCTAGTTATGTCAATTACCATCCAAAGGCTGCAGGTTTAAAGTCAAAATCTAAACCACAAATAGCAATAATTTTGAGTCAATACACAGTAACAAAAGTTATTTTCAACATAACTTTTCAAGTTAGTATGTCCTGTTAGCCTATGCATATATGAAATACATACTGAACCCCAGAGACATATAGTTCACTGAAACAACTCAACATTTGAATGCTTCTATTCTTACTGAGTTGTAGAAGAAAACCAATCAAGCAATATGTATCAATAAGATAAGAACAAGAGCTATTCTTAAAGCAGTGTTCAACTCTATCTTCTCCTTCCTGGTTTCAAAATGTCTTCTAAAATCTCTTGAAGTCCTATTTTATTTATGCCTGAACAAAACTATGTACGAGACAGCTTTGAGCATTAACAAGCACATCAACCTCCCACTAACACTGGAGGAACATGCAGGTACAGGACTTATAAAAACAATCTCAGCTGCAATATGGAACTAACAGGATGGCAAACTCTGCAAATTAGATATATGAACAAAGAATTTGGAACAGAAACCCCAGAAAAATGGTTCTGCATAAGACAGATGGACAGAACTGAGACCTACACACTATTTTGCAGAGCCTGACAGACTGAATTATTTTCTACCTTTCACAAAAGTCACGGTATCTCACTTTCCAGAGGTGGCAAGAATAAAGGCTTCTTTGCACAGTATTTCTTCCCAGTTAAAAAACCTACACTATTTGTTTTGCTTTCATCATTTGCAACATCTGGAATTTACACTGCCCACAAAAATGTGCTGTTCTTTCAGTGCCCCAAGGAACATCACAGACGGTGTAAACTGAACTTTTTTGACAGTACAGAAATTCAGTGCCTCTATCATACAACGGCAAAGCAATCACAAGGCAAATGAACACAGGATCCTCAGCTTATGATGAGTAAGAATCCCCCAACCCCAAACTCTCTGAGGAACTCTGAGATGAGTTTGTCATGGAGACACTGCTGACAGCTGTGCCTGCAGAGCAGGGCTTCATGTCCTCACTGTTCTTCCACCTACAGCACTAAGATCAACATAGCTCCATGTGCAGTGATCAGCTTCTTCACTGCTTACTCAGTTGCCCCTTTTTTAAGAAAGCTCCCAAGCACAATATACCTTTCTGTAACTAGGGTACAGTCTTGCAAGTCCACATGCCATCCTCCTTTGAGGAGCCCCTCAAAGACAATCAGTCAAAGGCAGGATGCAATTACACAGGTCTCAATGGCAATATTACTTAGAAATCAGACAGTATGACAAAAAATATGCTTACTAACAGGTTGACATATTATAGCTTTGCTTCCTTTGTAGGTGTTATCACACTGAACACACAAATTATCTAAATTACTGTAAACAAACACTCAAGCTTGACACCAAAATCCCTTAGCTTCATTTAAGCACAATTCTGAACCACCCTAAACCCACCAAAGCTTAACTTCAGACAGTATGTCTAGACTGATGAGCTCCAAGCAATACCACTGTGTTTGCCGACAGTGTTTTGTTCTCCAAAGAATTCCTCTAGGCACTCTGAAACCACAGCACTTCCTCTACTCCAGATCTTATCCCCTCCTATCCTTCAGATACAACATAACTATCAACCTCGACAGCCAGTCTGAAACACCAGGAAAGTAGAGGAGACAAACCAACCAACATACAAATACATTTCATCTACCATTAAACTTCCATTTCCATGATTTTTGGGGAAAATTTTATGTATTACAATGACATCCTAACAGTTTGTCTTTTCAAACTTCTCCACTTCATTTTAATTTTCCATTTGAAACAAATTTATTTCCTTGCCATTCCCTTTCCTCTTCTACTCCTCGAGAGACAGACTGCTAGCCAAATCCCTCTAGTAGAATTTTTTTTCTTCTCCTGGAAAGGCAGAAGAAAGTGATGAGGGTAGTTAATGGGAAAAAAAGAAAACCAGCAGTAGTCATTTCTGCAGTAAAATAGAAGCAAGTGGTAACCAGTTTCAAATTTAATCTCAACTCTTCTTGGAGTTACCTTAGTCAATATCTGTTCATGTTTCAGGTAGAAGTTATTGTATAACCAGGAAATCTCATAGCACCTCACAGCAGGTTAGAAAGCATCACTTCATTTTGAAAGAGTAGAAACAGAATTTAATAAGGCTAACAGAATGAAAGATACTTAGATAAAAAGCCTAACCGTAATTTCACATCTATCAAAAGTTCTCAAATGCCACATTAAAGAAAATTGTGGCTTTCCAATATGTATGAACATCTCTAAAGCAGAAAGAAAGTTACGCAGGGAACATGATAAAAGGATGAAGACTAATTAATTCTATTCTAGCAGGACCTTATTTGGAAAGCCCCAAATCACCACTCCATCTCAAAAATACTAGATTACCAGACTTTCCCTTTGTCTGTTTATCTTAGCAGAAAGAAGCTGAATAAGAATTGGAAAGATATGGTAATCAGAACAATCCTTTTCTTGAAATCTGAGGATAAAGAGATGCTCAAGAAGAGGTGGGAAATGAAAGTGACAAGAGGCAAACCATTTGTATAATATGTAGAAGCACGACAAAGTTACTGCTAAAGAAAACCATTGTGATCATTTGTTAATATTTGATATAATGGTCGAATGCAACATTCATGGCAAACATGTGATATGAAGGAACAAAATTGTCCTGTAACTGCACTTTGTGTAAAGACATAAGCTTTACCGCATGAGACAGGACTACCAGCTTCTGGTAGAAATCCATCCAAGTAAGCTGATACCTACTGTAGGGTATCCCAAATCTGCCTACCGTGGGGTTAATTGGTCACTATAGAATCCTATTTCTGCAATACCAATGGCTTCCGACAGCAAAAGGGAATCCTGCACAAGAAATAATCGCACCGTCACATAACCAGGATAGCAGCAATGCCGCCTTAACATGGCACATCAACAGCAACCAAACACCGCGGATTCTGTTCCACGGCCAAAGCACTAACCTTAACTCCCCTCCCGTGCTGGCCGCGCTACCCTGGCTGTCGTGTACAGCGACCAGCTCAGCCTTGCCAAACAAAAGGAAACCGGGAACTCACAACTTGAACCGGGCCATTACAAGTATCAGCCCAAAACACTACGATTGGGATACGCTCAAAGGTCACGCCAAGAACTACGCTGACAACACTTCTAAACCCAGGCAACAGCCCGTGCACAACGGCAGCGACTGATGTTGTCCCTGCGCCTCTGCTGAAGGCTCCCCGTCAGCACCTCGGCTTTCCCCGCTCCCGCACGCCGCTCAGAGCACCGCGCCTGGTCCACAAACCACCTTAAGCACCGACTCGGGGTGCGGGGCCTTCAGGGAGGCAGAGTCCCGAAACCGCGAGGCGGATAGACAAGACCCCCCCCCCCCCTCCTCCGTCTCACACCCACTCTTCTTCCCCAGCTGTCGGCGAGGGAAGGACGAGTCCCGGTAAAGAAAGCGCGCGGCAGCGGCTGCCGCGACACCTCTCGCTGAGCCCGGTCTGGCCGCCGCCTCAACCCCCGGCAAGGGGGGGGGGGGGGGGGGGGGGGGGGGGGGGGGGGGCAGCTCCGGCGACTACCCGAAGGCAGGGGGACCTTTCCGCCCCCTCCCACGGCTCGGCCCCACTCACTTTTTGTATCCGCTTCAGCGCCATGGGAACGCGCGGCGGGAGCGCGAAGCAGGCGGCGGGAGCGCGGGGCGGGAGCGCGGCCGGGGCGGGGCGGGCGGCGGGAGCGCGCGCCGTGGGAGCGGGAGGGGCAGGGGCGCAATCGCCGTGCCCTTTGTGTCCTCCTGCGCATGCGGAGCCGCGGCCGCGCGCGGGGCGCGCCGGGAAGCGCAGTCCGCGGGCGGGGCGGCGCTGCGCGGGTGCGGAAGTCTTGGGCGGACTCGGCCCATCCCGCCCCTCAGGCTGTGCGGGGCTGAGTGAGAAACCGTGAGTGTCTGTGTCTAATGAACAGGGGGGGTGGAAGTCACGGCCGGCACGCGGAGAGGTGAGGAAGAGGAAAGTAACCGTGTGAAGCTTCAAAACTGCATACAAGGAAAAGGTGTGTTATATTCATGATGGTGTGTGAGAGAAGCAGTAGACGTGTGGGTTGAAAAGTCTGTTGAACAGGTCATAGAATTATTAAAGTTGAAAGGGACCTCTAAGATCGAGTCAATGCGGAAAAATCACGCAGAGTCCAGTGGGGCACACACCCGCAGGGTTTTCTCTCTCAAGGCTTGGGAGGACACAGCCCCTCTTACCCTGAACTCTCGGCTGCACGTTGCCCTCTTCCTTTCCCCGCCGGCTGAGGTACTAGGAAGATACAGCCTTCCCGAACCGCCTAGCACATATTCCCCCCTCGTATATGTAATTTTCCCCCAAAGTTCAGAATCTCGGACTTGTGCTGACCCGTTTGTTTCAGAGTCAGACTGGGTTTTGTAACAAACCTGTGGCTTGAAGTTGTTAGACATTAAGATGCATTTCAAAGACATTAACACCCATACCCATGGCAGCATTTTGTAAAGACATAAGCAGACATCTTTGCTATAAGGTCCAACCATAAACGAGGTCCCAGAGTAGCGAGTCCTTAATCAGGTATAGAACTTCGATAATACTTTTTTGAGGTATAGTAATTCTCACATCAATACCCAAGCTTATGAGGTTCGAGGCGGCTGTCACTTGGTGGGTATCACTTTTCAGCTTCATCTTTCCACAACTACATAGGAGAGGGCTCATAGAACGATCTGCTCTACGCGTTTTTGCAGAGCTGATGGGCACTGACAGCACCACAAGCAGAAGAGAACGGCGGCGCCGCGCTCCGCCCCGCCGAGCCAGTGTCTGCGCAGGACGCACAGCGGTGCCCAACACCCATTTTACAGCTGCAGAGGCCTCCCTGAGAGCCCTGCGCCGGGCGTCAGGCCAGTGACAGCGCTCGTCCGCTCCTCCCTCCTCCTGTCCTCACCGCCGTCCCGCACATCCCGTAACCTCCACCTCTCCCCTGGCCTCTCGTCTTGCCCTGAGGCCTTTAAGGGGCGGTCCCGCGGCCATCTTGGGCAGTGGCGCGTGCGCGGTGCGGAGCGGGAGCAGCAGCGATGGGGCCGGGACAGAACAGCGCCGTGAGGGGTATGGCTGGCCGGGAGCTGGAGGTGTGAGCTGATCGGAGGGGAGGGGCGGGGCAGGGCTGGGGGCCCGGGACCGCGGGCGGGCAGCACGGGGGGCGCCCCTCGGGGGCGGCTCCGCCTCGCGCCCCGTGCCCCGTCGGACCCCCGGGACAAGATGGCGGTCTGCCCGCCACCGTTCCCGCGGGATGCGGTGGGTCTGGAAGCGGCCGGTGGGATCCGCTCCTCAGTGAAACCCCTCCTGCGTCAGCGAGGGAGCAATGCGGTGTGGTGCTCTGAGGGGTCCCCCTTCTCCCGGTCCCACCTCTCTGCGGTGTGAGGGCCCGGAGCCGCCGAGCTCCGCGCCGGGCCCTTGCGGGTGCTTCGGCCCTCGCAGCGGGCTCCCGGATTTTATCGCCCGTCGGATTTTATCTGTACTGGGGACAGCCCGTTTCAGACAGCACTGTTTTATTTTTGTATTCCACCCGTTTGAGTGAAAATTTCGGGAAAACCTGTGAATTTCAGAGGTTTTGTCTGTCTCTCGATGCCCGTTACTGTACAGTAGAGGTAACGGTGACATTTGCGCTGTGTAATGATTGACTTGAACCGTGCCTGAGGTAGCGTTGTGTGTTTTAAATGCTGTTGCACAACTGGACAGGATGAAAGACTTAGGCCGGGTGGAGGACAGGATAGAATAGAAAGCTGAATTATCTAATTTTCTCTAAAAAATGAGCATCACGTGTGTGACTGGTTTCCACTTGCAAAGCTGTTCATGGTTTATGTCCTTAATTTAGCGGGCAGATGGTTTGGGTGTGTGGTTTGTTGGGTTTTTTTTGTTTGTTTGTTTTTTTTTGGTTTTTTTTGCTTTTTGAGGGGTGGGGGAGGGTGAAGGCTGCTGGTACAGAGGATGCTGGCAAAGACATTAGTCTAAAATGGGCTATAGTGGTGGAAGGCTATGCTTATTAAAATAATCAAATCACTGAGGATCACTTGGTAATAGCTTGCATCCAGGTTGTGTTCCCAATGGCAGCTTGCTATAATTTATAATCTTGCAAGAATTAGAACAGTTCCTAGACACTGGGAATTAAGCAGAAAATCTTTGAGGAGATGGGAGAAGAATATGCTCCTAAACAAACTGAAAATATCTTCCTTATCTAACAAGCATAGGAGCAGCTGATGGCACTAGTCTGGAGGGTGCTCTGTTTAGCAGGAGACAGCATTAGGTTTTAGTGGTTTCTGAAGAGATTAAACTTGATCAGTGCCTTGTGACTAGCAGGCTACATTTCTTCCTTCAGCTGGCATGTGTCTCAGGCTGATGAATTTTGAAAATCATTTATTCTCTACTGAAAACTAGACATCAGAAACTTACCATATTTTTGTGAGATTTGATTCGTGGTAGCAGTGGGGGGAGTTAATTGCTTCTGTGCATGTGTGCCCTTTTGGAAGGCAGTGAGTAGCACAGCTAATGCTTTTGATCTGAGAGGTGTGGTTGTTTGCAGGTGTGACCCCACACCAACCACGGATCTGATCATGGTGATGTGTCTTTTACTGCTTATTGGTGAAATCCAGCAATCTTTTTCCCTCAGGTGGCCTCTTTGCCATACATCTTCAGTTGAATTAAATGTGCCAGTCACAGTCTCATTTTTTGTGGATGCTGTGGAGTGGTAGAAGTGATTTTGTCAGCTTGATTGCTTGACTTTTACTGTTAGTTTTTTTTGTGTATCCAATTATCCTAGATGACTCTTCAGTAAGTATCATGTGTTTCTCCATTATTGGCTTTTGTTGTGGGCAGTGACACTACTGGACTGTTGTGAACAACTCTTGCACAATAACAGTCTCTTCATTGGCAACAAAATTGGCAAGAAAAATGCTTGAAAGTCACAAGCATTTCTGGAGACATAAAATACAGTTTTTCATGTCAGGTGTTATTACTCTGTGACTTTAGAATAACATAAATATTTTCTGAGCACAGAGGTAACTTGACTGTTGCCTCTTAGGGCAGTCTTGGACTAACTTTGTCAGGGTGTAGCTCTCCCCCATATTGTTGATAGTTGCTAGAATGTAAATTGATCTGGGTTCTTAACAAGGATCTTGGTGGAGGCAAGACCACTTCACTTTCTTAGTCCACTTCCCAGTGCAGTTGGTAAATGTGTGTTTTCCTGTGGATAAAGTGTCTCAGAGCTCTCTAGCAGATCCAAAACCTCCCTCTGTAGTGTAGATGTGGAAACATCCAGAGCAATGCTCTAGATGTTTAGAGAAAGAAGAGAGGAGAAATTTCGATCTAAATCTCTTTCGTTAGGATATGTCCAAAGAATATGGAAGAGAGTAAATCCCTATCAGTGACTTATTGTCATTCTCATCTCTGATTTTTTTGTTTACTTCTGTGCACTGCCTGCTCTCCTGGGGCCTTATTCTTTGAATCTCTCTTGCTGTCTCTTCTCTCCTTTGTGTGTTAGTTTTTTCTGGAGTTGTAGCCAAAATTTTTTTCCATTGTTTAGTGCTTAAAACACAAAACCAATTTTTTCTGCCATGTTACACAGACCTGTTTTGTCTTGTCTTGTAACACTGTGGTTTGGTATTATACCAGAATTTGGAGTTCTATAATAATAAAAGTTGCTCCTACTGCTTTTTATTTTAAGAAGAAATAAAAATCCCTTGATACTCCACATCAGTGTCACTCTGTTAACAGATGCCTCATGCATGACCTTAGGATTTTGGCAGCAAACTGTTGAATTGGCACCAGAGGTCTTTTGAAACAGTTCAGAGTATTTAAAAATAAGAGTGTTCTTCTTCCACATGCATTTTATGGTTAACTTGGTTCGATTAAATGGGTGTTCCAGCTTTTCCAGATCTGTGTATGAAACAAGACAAAACTTACTGCCTCTGAAACCCTGTAGGATGATTTACCAGAGTCTATTGAATAAATTAAAGTATTTCTTCTAAATTTTCATTATATTTATTAAGGCAATTCTGGAATTTAAAGAATGAGACTGCTTTAAATGTTTGGATTTAATGCATTATTGGTTGATATAATTTTCCATTCTGAAAGGGGAAACGTGAAGTGGCTCCAGGGAAGCCGCTACCTAAAAAAGGGTAAAACAGTAGAAAAGACATTCCTCTATTATAAGAAAAGATCCCTGAAGCTGTTGATACGTATACAACTCGCCTGTGTGTGTGAAGGATGACTCTGGCCCTTGGGAGAAGAGGTAGAGGATCACTGCAAGATGAGATGACAATTTAATTCTTGACCTCTGCTTGCTGAGCTGGAGCTGATGTGCACAGTTATGGGGGATGGCCCAAGGGATGTTAGAGGGATCTGGGTTGGCTGCAGATGTGCAGAACAGCTCTTCTGAATGTGCTGCTGAATTTTAGTGCAGACTTCTCTTGCTTGTAGTGAGTCACATAAATATTACCAATTTTTTTTCCTCTTGTTGTTTGCTAAGTTGTCCTGGACTTCTGGATGGATTCAAGTGAAGATCAGCTTCCTTAAGGTGCAGTACCTTAAAGGGTGCTTTAAGTTACAGACCACCTGTGGTCTAATTTCATTCAAGTCATTCTTTCCCATAGATTTCATAAGGGAATGGATATGGTCCCTCCGTGCCCTTATCAGTTACTGAAAATGTAGGTGAAGGTTTGGACCACAGTCAGTGCATCGGTAGCAGCTTGGGCAATCCTTGCAATTGCTGCTTCCCCCAAAGCAATGAGCAGCCCCTCGGATTTGCTTTTGCTGTTGTAGCTGCACTTGACATTTCATCAGGGGTCACTTCAAAGTTGTCAGACCCAGCAGGCCCAGCTTGCCAAGCTCCTCCTGCCTGCCACAGCCCTGCTCCAGTGAGACAGGGCAGGGGTGCTGCTGTGGCTTTTCTTGGGAGAGCTGCTGTCTTGGATTTAAACTGTGGCTGTTCTTTTCATTAGTTTGGGCTGCTGTGCTAAATTAACGCAGATTTTCATAGAATCCTTCTTAAATTTTAATTTTCTCACTTCTTTATCAAAATTAATGCATTACTCTGGGGAATAAAGGGTGAGAACTCACTGTATGGATATAAAACACAGCATTCACAACATGGTCTATGGGGCCTTTATTGTTTTAAGAAGTTGGGGAGCAGGGAAACATGCCTGACCTAAATTATTCCATGTTAAAGATGATTTTCTCTATCTTAATATCACCTTACTGTTACAGGAAGTGTTTGTCATTCATTAGCAGGGGAGGTTTCAGTGTATGTTTGTCCCTTCTGTGTCATTTACTAAGAAAATGAACTCTAAAGGTTTTCTGCATCTTTTACTCCTTTAGTAAGACTCTAAAAGTGTGCCTCTCTTCCCAGATCTTACAGGGCTGCAGACACTGTACAGACAGCTGTCTAATTCCACATATTGCTGCAGCCAGACACCTGTGGGTCAGTGTGGTGCCTATGAGCTAACACAGTTTTAGCTGAGGAAAGGGCTTGATAGAGATTTTAGGAAAGTGTGGGACAGGGACAGAAAACCTTGGTACTTTTAGTCCAAGCTCACAGTGGAAATACAGCAAGTCAGTTGGTCATGGAAAGTAGCAAGAACTAATAAAGGTTTTTGTTTCTTCCTAGACTTGGACATAGTGATGTCTCTTACCCCACAGATGCCATCTGGTTTGGCATCTTACAAATCCAGTTAAAACAGAGAAGGACAGGATAAAAATTCCCAACTGGAGATGGTTCTAATTTTATTAAGTTCTGTAAATGTGCTTAAACTTAAATTCCTGTTTATTTGTCCGTAAACAGAACTTGCAGTACATGCGTATGTAGAAGTGGTGGATAAAAAGCAAAGAAAGAGCAGCCACTTGTTACTCTGAGAGGAAACAACTGGACCTGGTGCTGCAACCTGAACCTTTGAGCCAAAGTCCAGCATATGTTCATGAAGCAGAGAGAAAACAGTAGAGCCACAAAAAAAGTAGGAAAACCTCTTGCAGGAATGGAATTTTACGTAACAAAGACTGCAGAAATTTTATCGGTAAAGGGAGGAAATGTGAGGATGAGGAGTGGTGGTAAGAGGATTTTTTAATTGCTGTCTTGCAGAGATTCAGGACTTAATCTAGTTAGAATAAACATGTGCTATGATTCTTAAATATAATATTTTTGGATCCTTGTTCTTTCTTCTATACCACAGTAGGGATTTAATCTAAGATGGCTTTTGTTCCTCGTGGTAGTATATTTAATAATTTCCCCATTGCCAAACAACTGGTTTTAGTTTTTTTAGTTACAAGATGCATTTTGTTAAAAGCTACTCAGTGCCCACGCCTTTGGGGGTTTGAAACCTGCTGTTTTGGGTTGTTGGCACTGACTGTTCTTCTTTAGTGACTTTCTTGCAACTAAAACAGTTTTTTTTGCTGCTACAGGATGTACTTACACCTGGTTTAATATGCTGAACTTTGAAACAATGTACAACTGGTGTTAATATCAGGGTTTGCTAAGTAGAAGAGTAAAAAACAAAACAAAACCATGAAAACTCTGCAAGGTTAATTTCCACCCTTGTGTAGAAAGGACTTGGGTGAAGTAGAACTCTGATGAATAGAAAAAAGCATTTTGACTAGGTGACTGTCAAAGGAAAATACTCTTTTAAAGCAGAGAGTTACTACTACAGAATAAAAAGATCAATTGGAAAGTAAAGAGGTGTTGCTGCAAGTATGAAAACATTTACTGCTGAGTAGTTTTAATAGAATGTTGTGGTCAAAACCTGACAGTCTCTTGTTTTTTCTTCTTTTATTCTAGTTGAATGGATTGCTGCAGTCTCCGTAGCTGCTGGAGCAGCTGCTGTTGGATATCTAGCTTATAAAAAATTTCTCTCTAAAGACAAATGCTGCAAAGCAATGGTGAATCCCCATATCCAGAAGGATAACCCCAAGGTAGTCCATGCCTTTGATATGGAAGATCTGGGAGACAAGGCTGTGTACTGTCGTTGTTGGAGGTCTAAGAAGGTAAGAGGAGAATGAACGGGCCCAGTGTTGTTCATGTTTATTCTTCATAAATTATTAAATCTTTCAGCAGAACTGTTTTTAAACTGCTTTATTTAGAGCAAACTAACCTCTTTTCACCTAAACAATTCTGCACAGAGATATAGCAGCATTCTAATCTGTAGAATTATGCACGTTTATTCTGATGCTCTGAGTAAAGCCTGCAGACCAGTGCTAATAGTGAACAAAATTGTTTCTGTAGCTCTGAAGAAGATCTCTTGAAAGGAGAGCAACTGTCTGGAGCATGATCATGCATGACAGATGCCATTTTGTGTGCTACCTGTGCTAATACTGAGGCTTATCCAGAACTATTGGCCTGTTGGCAGTAGGAGCTCAGGAAACACAGTCTGTGAGGATCTTAAGCACCTCTTTTAGGAGAAAGTTGGAAGCTTAGTCAGAAAGTACTTGCTAGCAGTACATGGTGTATGGCAGTGCAATCACAGTGGCATACTTTAAGCTTCTATTTTTGAGCAATTTTGAGCTTCTGTCTTTGGGCAATTAAAAGTCTGGCCTAAATATTAGTCCAGCTTGCTTGCATTTGAAGTTGAGTTGGTTCAATTGCCTTAGACTAGTGATAACCTAGCCTCTCAATAACAGAACCTCAGATTTAAATCTGATCTTAGAGATGTGTGACACCTGATGCAGCTGAGATGTATATACTTTATAAAGGTAGTTCTGGGATCTGTAATGAGAGAAGGCAGATTGCATGGTTAATCTTTTCCCTTTACCACTGGTGCACATTTAAAAGCTTTTTTAGGAGGTGCCAGTGTGTGGAGACTGAAATAATACAGACCTTCAAAGCCAGAGAACTGCCTTGAAATTTAGCTCTCTCTCCTCCAGGGAGGTGAATACTCAACTTCTCAAGTCTTAGACATTGGTCTCATCAGGCCAAACTCAGCAATTTACAGATGCTGTAACTTTGGGTTCTTGCTGTTGTCAGATCTGACTTTGTTACCTTGCAGGTAACTCAGGAGCTTACACATTTGTACCTGAATTGGGTTTTGCAGTGTGACATTGCTAAGGATTAAACAACATTATGATTTGATGCTGAAATAGTCTTGTGGAGGTGGCCTTGTCTTTATTCTGTTTGGAGTCTGAAATGAAAAAACCCTACTTGAACCCTGGTGTTTGTGCTTTCTGCTTCCTATTGAATCTTCTAAACAGAAATGGAAGATAGTGTCTGATTCTACTGGCTGTGGGTTAAGGAATACTGCTGCAGACTATCAGCAGAAATAGTGATAGAGAATCCAAACATGTTCAGTGTCAAGGGAAATCAGATGAGCTGTCCAGATCACTGTACAATTCCCCTGGGGTTTGAGCTTTGACCGCTATTGCTGCTAGGCTGCTTTATTTTTAATCAGGGATGAACACATTGTGTCAGGCCCAATATCCTTCTATGCAGTATCTGGTATTTGAGGTGACAAAGTGGGTGCTCTGGGAAAGTGGTGTTTGGTTTGGTGTTTCTCCATGAGAAGCTCAAGTCCAGTGTACCAGCCCCTAGGAGCCAGTGTTCTGAGACCAGTTGACCAGTAGGATGAATGCAGAGCAGTCATTGTTGGTAGCTGTTAAAGATGTCTGCATGCTGTCTGAACATGGAATACCACCATTTTTGTTCCTTGAAAACTTGAAGTGATGATGTTGCTGTAGCTGGACTTTGGGTTGCCTCCTTGGAGCTTGTGAGGTGTTAATGTCTGATGGAAGCTGTGTCGTTTTATCTGTGAAGACCAGTGGACTGTGGTGTTGCATGTGAAAACTGGCCCAGGAACATCTGTTGAAAGCTGGTCAATGTCCCAGTAACATACATTCCTGTTTGCTGAGATTTTGTCCAAGTATCTGTCATTACTTATTCATTGAGTCACAAATAACTGATGGGATGAGAAGGTTTGTCCATGAATCAGCTTACATGAGCATTCTCTGAATTCAAGGTTTCTTTATTCAGAAATATCACATGTCATTTTTAGCTTAGGTTTTGACATTTCATTACTGTGAAAAGCCAGAAGAAAACCCCTACACCTCATCTTCTTCTTTCCCAAAAATATCCTACAGACAAGGTGGTGCTATTTTTAAAGCTCTGTATATTCTTTCATTGTATTAGTTTTTTGCAGTACTTTGAAATCTTTTATTCTAATGAAGCATGGGTGGTAGGGTATTAATATTTTTCAAAGGCTGTGACTGAAGCAGAAACATTGAGATCAGTGGAACGTTGAGTACTGACTGTGTACTGCAGGAGAATAGTACTGTTGCAAAGGCAAAAGCTGAGCAATGCCCAACTCCGAGTCCCATTACTTCTAAGCAAACGAAATTGTAACTGGATGCAAAATACCAGTGACATACAATCACATACAAAATGTGTGATATCTGTGATCGTCTCCAGAGTTTCCTGTGCAGAGGTGGCATAGCCCTGAAAATGCATCCTTGAGAAGTGATGGGATCCAGCCTCACTCTTACTGCCTCACAGAATGTCTTTCAGCTCTACCATGTGATAAGAGCTTCCCAGGAGTGGTAGTTATCTGGGACCTGGGCAGTTAGAGCTGGCTAAAGGAGTCCCTGTTATTCTTGCTTTGATCAGCCTGTTCTAGGGTGGGGTTTGTTTGGGGTTTTTTAATGGAAGAAATATTTCTTCAAATTACTTTCAACTGATGTGGCTCTTAAGGGCGGCACTGAGGAAGCGTGGGGCAAGGTTTGAGAGTAAGGTACTCCAGGTAGGTTACAGCTGAAGGTCTGCTCAGGCTGTAGTTTTCTCCTGCTCACCTGAGGCAGGAACACCAAGAAGTGGAATTTGGTGGCTGCTTTTTTAGAGCAAGCCTCTTGTCTGCTCTATACAATAAGGATAAAGCTAGCATTCAGCCAGAACTCAGGGAGATCTAAAATGTTAGCATAAAAGTTGTGGTTTGTGGTTTCAGTGGATTTAATGAGAAGATGCCTAATAAACTTTCAGCCTAGGTTCTCAGTTCTGACACTGGATGTACTTTAGATGTGTTTATTCTTTCTTTTTTCAGTTCCCACTGTGTGATGGCTCTCACACAAAGCACAACGAGGAAACTGGCGACAACGTTGGGCCTCTGATCATCAAGAGGAAGGAGGCGTAGAGTGGACACTAGAAGCTACAGAATCAATGTCTGACAAATCCTCTGTTCTCTTGTAATTGGGGGGAAAAAACCCACAAATTCTTTGTCATATCACTGAAGACATCCCAATGTAGTATATACATTAGGCTTCAGCATGTATATTTTCTCTGGTGCTTGTTGTTCTTCAATCACTACAATGCATAACTTACTAAGCAGTCATGGTTTAAATTTTTTGTCCTGTAAAGTGTGTGTACCCTCTCACTGAGTGTGAAACCAAAATGAGGCACAGAATGTACTTAATCAGGAAATAGGTATTAAATTCTTTCCAAATACATGTGTATCAAAAGGTAGATGATAAAATCCTGGAGAGGTTCTGAAAGTCACAGAGCTGGATAGATATCCATGTAAAAGGCAGTGGCAGGGAAGAAATCACAGTGCCATCTTAATCTCTGATTGTGCTGCATTTTCTGCAGGTGTCACATTTGTCCTGTTACACTACAGTGCTGTATGACTTCTATAAAAGAACAAATACAAATTGCTAGCTATGAACAGACAACAGAAAAGGCTGAAAGTAAGATGGGGCTAGAGGGCAACTTTACATTTGATTTTACAGCAGCATTGAAACTTGACCCTACTTCCATTTGGTATCAAGAAAACACTGTCCAAACTGCAGACCTGTATTTAGAGTAGGATTAGGGAAATGGTCTCTAGAGATTTCTTAACAGTTGAGTGGAATGACACAAAGTGCTCCAAGAGTGATGGGGGGGGTGGGGGGGGGCGGGTGGCAGGGTTGTTACTGGTTTTGGAGAAAGCCTTAGTTTCACTTGCATTCTTTCAGTGAAGCCAACTTCCCCAGACCACAGGATGTTTCTGTGGGGTGACTATGCTGATTAATTCCAGAAGCTAAAATAAAACCGAAAACCCTCACCTGTCATCACCATCTGCTTCACCATTGCACTGGCTAGTTCTGGAAAGCTTTTCCCACTGAGAAGGGAGGAGGCATACCTTTCTCAATATGTGGCCTTAGGCTCTATGTGTCTTAACTCCTGCCTTCCTGGGCTGCTAATGTGGTTCAGCTGATTTTACCAAAAAAACCTGGCATGGATGAAGTAAGGCTTTGAAAACAGATGGAAACAAGAAGGGAGGGAAGGAGGAGACAGAGAGAGCTCTTACTCTCCTTACCCATGGCACTTATCTTCTTGTTTGGTATGGTTGCATTAATGGCTATCATGTTGGTTTCCTTAAATAGCTTTGATTTATTAACATGCATGTAAGTACAAAGCAAAACCCAAAGAGTGGGGCAGCAGGGGGCAATTTTGTACTAAACCCAGTCCATTAGTGTAACTGTGGCCTGCATAAGATTGAGCTCTGAATGTCCTCGGACAGAAACTACCTCAGGGCTACATGAAAGGCCTTGTTAGGAAGCTGACATTTTAGCCTGGACCCTTAAGGATTCTTCAGATGATCAGGGCAGGAGAGGTTCTGTTTGTATTATTTTTTTAAGGGTGGTTGGTACAACTGGTTAAAACTGAAGATGTTTTGCGTAGTCTCTTTGTGAGGCTTTCAGCGGCTGAGGTCTTGCCAACTGGTCTGGATTTGGGCAGAAGGCCCAGAATGTAAAGAAGGAGGCACAGGTAGAGAAAGGTGGAGTGTCAGAGTAAGGGCACTACTGTCCAAGAGACCTCTTGACTTGAAAGAAGTTTTGGTCAAATACGTCAGTTTGTCTTTTCTGTCTGTCTTGAGTATAAAGACACTTGATATTTTTTACTTTGCTGAGTACTACTGCATATGGAAAGTTGTTTTAACCTTAAATTATCAAATACATTTTATCCAAAGCAAAGTAACTTCTGTATTATTAGAATATGACACTGGATATATCTGTATTTTTGTCAAATACACATTTGAGCTCATCTTAATCTCAAGGTTGTAAAGTCTGTGTTCTCATGGTTATGCTCTTTCTTTCAGTAGAGCTGTACAGTGCTCCTGTAGTCATGAACCTGTGTCTGGAGTGGATTTTCCTTCTGAGTCCTTTTCCTGTCAACATCAAAACCTTGCTGCTCCTGAAGGAATAGAAATTCAGTGTTAATAGTCTGAGAAATGAAGTCCTGTGGTTTCAGATAAGTGCCCCAAGTCATAAACTATTTTGTGGAGTTTGCTAATAAAATATTTCCGGGAGTTTGGGCATCAGGGAAGTGGGCCCCATGGGAAGTTTTTATTCCTGAGAAGCAGAGTCTCTGTTGATTTACATCCTGGTGACTTTTGTTTTGGAGAAGTGTTGCATTTCTGAATGTTGCTTTGAGTGTTCAGATCTTAATTACAGGCACATACAATTCCTGTACTGTACCTTATTTATGCAAGCTGTTCAAATGTGATGATGAGAAGAGAGTCTTGGATTTGAGGAAACAAACTTAACCAAGCAGTCTCAATGAGCATCACAGAGAACACTTAATTTTTTCTCTTAGTACCATAATAGGTCACTATGTTCTAATGGGTGGAGTGCTTGACTGTTCTAGTGTTTTCCTAAGTGTCTTTCTTTAGTGCTTTCCTCAAATAATCTCTAGAGTATGAAGTGCATTGATTACATTTCTACCAGTTTTAACCATAAATTTAACCACATGATTCAAATGTGCAATTTTGACCTCAGATTGAAACTCCTAATAGAAATCCTTCAAAAAGTAAAGCAGAGGAAGAATCCCTGCCGCAGAGTAAAACTGTTTTTGCTCCTCATTATTTTCAGCATGCAAGTGTTTGTTGGAAGGTCAGGAAATTAAAGTACTGATTCTTGAGTAATTGAGTGTGACTCATTGAAATAGTGTGAATGTCAGGTATTTGAGTGCTTCTATAGTCAGGATCCTTGAAGGGGAGAGGCTGTTAGTTATAGGTATTTCCTGCAGGTTTCATTGGAGCACTCTTAGTCTGCAGGCTGAGTAGGTGGTGGAGGCCAGCAGCCAGCACTGCAGATACACTGCTCCACTGGATGCAAACAGGGGCCATGTATTGTGGTTTGACACTGGCCAAATGCCAGGCATCCACGAAAGCCATTCACTCACCCTTTCTTGCTCTCAGCTGGGCAGAGGAGAGGGAAAAAAATTAATGAAGGGCTCATGAGTTGAGATGAGGACTAGGAGAAAACACTCTAAAGGAAAAACAGGTTGAAATTTAAAGGTATAAAGTAAATTTATTTTTAACAGAGTCAGAAGTATGAGAAGTCAGATGAGAAGTAAAATAAGCCTTTAAAACACCTTTTTTCCCCCCAGCCCCTCCCTCCTTCCCATCGACAGTACAGGGAGACAGGGTGTGGGGGTTTTGGTCAGTTTGCCACTGGAGATCATCTTCTGTCTGCTCAGGGAGAGGAGTATTCCCTCTGCTATGCTGTGGGGTCTCTCCCACAGGAGACAGTTCTCTGTGAATTTCTCTAGTGTGGCTCTAATCTCATGAGCAGCAGTCTTGTCAAAACTGCTGCAACATGAGTCCATCCCACAATCTTCCCAAAATTGCTATGATATGGGTCACTTGTCCATGGGGTGCAGTCCTCTAAGAATAGGCTGCTCTAGTTTGGAAGCAAGGGCCCTCTTTCTCTATCTATGGAAGCAGGGGCCCTCCCTCTCCATTCAGGTCTCCCACTACATCACAGCTTTCTCTGGCATCCACCTGTTCCAGCATGAGCACTTCTCCCACAGGCTATGAGTGGATCTCTGCATCCCCCGTGGACTTCATGGGCTGCAGGAGGACAGTTTGTTTCACCACGGCCTGCAGAGGAGACTTAGCTCTGGTGCTTGGAGCACCTCCTCCTCTTTTCCACTGACCTTCGACTGCCTCCACGTTGTTCTCCTTCACATGTCCTCACTTCTTCCTCTTCTCTGACTAGAATAAAAACTTTGGCCTGTACTGTTGCCAACAAGTTCCCCTAATTCAAAGGTTACTGCAGGACCCCGCAGCACTGAGAAGTTGATCTCGTCCAGGCTCCGTGCCGGGGAATCACTCGCCGTGTTTCTGTGTGTGGCCCCGCGGCCGCTGAGCAGGCAGTGGCGGCCGCTCAACACATCTCGTCAGGCGGGGCTGGGAAGGAGAAGCTGCTGCCATCCCTGTCCTTCTGCCCGCGCCGTGGCTGGCATGGGGAGGCCAGGCAGGCAAGGCTTGCCGCGGGCCGTGCTGAGATGGCAGTGGCGCAGCACATAACTGCGCGCTGCGCTGGGATGGCCCTGGTGGTGGCCCCTTGCCACCCCTGGGAAAAAAAAACTGTCTGCATGCTGTTTTGATTTTCTTCTTAAATAGGTCATCACAGAGGCATTACCAACCTCTCTTTAACTGGGCCAGCACCATTTCCATCTTCAGAGCGATCAGAGATTGGCTCTGTTGGACATGGTGAATGCTTGCTTCTAGCAGCTTCTCACAGAAACCACTTCTGTGCCCCGCCCCACTGCTACCAGAAAACCAGTCCATGCTAAATCAACACACCATGCAACGGCGCCTCCATGAGCACTGGTCTAGGGGCTTTCTCCACAGCCATGGATTTAAGGGGTTTCAGCAGCAGTGCTGGCTGGCTGAGCCCAGGCAGCTGGAAGTGCTGCATAAATATGTTAGCAACTAAACAGCATTTCATGCCTAGAGCCTCATGCACTTTGAGTCCAGAAGTTGTACTGCCAATTCCCTGACAGTGAGCCTTATAAAATTACCATATTGTTGCTGTTTGGGCCTTGTTCTGGTGCTGTTGGGGTCTGTAAAACTTACCTTTTGCAATTGTGCAGCAGTTAAGACATGGATTTTCCTTTCAGTGTAATGCAACTGAAGACATGGAAACGTGAGTCACTGTTGTATCACAGTTACTCATATCCAAGAAACGGAAGAACATTTTATAATAGCAGGAAGGATAAGAATGTAGGCATGAAACTAAACATTGGTTTTGCAAAGGAACCTTGTCAGCTGGCTTCTCCTTAGCCACCCCGGACATGGAAATCTCATGCTAAATCTGGCTTTTGTTTCAACTCCTGAAGCTTCAAGGTTGACAAAACCCACGCTGAGCCCTGACTGGATTAGGTGGACAAGCACAACCTTCCCCTTGCCTGTGGGCAGAGAGAGGATACCCAACACTACTGGCAGGGACCTGAGTTTATTGGTGTTCACCATCGCTATTTCAGCCCAGACAGAACATTTCATGCAGACATTCAGTCCAGCAGTGTCAGATACCTGTTCCCCCAGTTGCTCTCTGTATCCAGGCTTGTTCTGCCTTGGTTTTCCTGCACTGCTGAGTGGCTTCTTTGTTTTGCACCATCATAATAATTTTCCTAGAGGCATGATTAATAATTTAGAGTGGGTACCTGGGCCTGCTGCTTGAAATTCTCTGATGCTTGTTTTCTATAGCTGCCAGGGTGTGTAGTGCATTTCTTGTCAGGATGATTTCCAAGCTGCCTAATGCTGTAGCTAATGCCGAGAGCAGCTGAATAAAAGCTAAATAACATAAAAATAAACAAATAAATTCGTGAAGAGAAGAAGAGGAAAAGGAAGAAAAATTATGTGGTGGATGGGAGGATAGCATAAAGCTAGAGAAGATTTACCATCATGTAACAGTACTATATGGTAGCAAAAAGGGAAAAATCAAACAACACAATGGTATGTTGCATTTAGTTATATACCCTAATAGAGCCAACCATAAAAAGTATAAAGTGGTGGTTCTGTTAGCCAAACCCATGCTTCTCAGAGTTGAAGGGGTTATGTGTTTGAGCAGACATCTCTTACTGGGGTTTTTCTTCCTCAACTGTTTGTGAAATCCCGCAGTACTGGACAGAAAGCAGCACACACCAGTGCAATGGGTTCCTTTAGCAATCTCGTGTTCCTCCACACCCCACTTTGAAAGCTGTTTAATTAGATGTGCAGTTGTAATAAATAGAAGGAGTATTTACTGGTATACCCCCAGAAGTCAGTAAAATCACAATAGGTTTACAGGACTAGCTAAGCAGGATGGAGTCCTCCTTTCCCATATGCAGTTTGGAGTGGTAAGAAGGGATTTACGTGACTTCTCAAGCAACTTCTGTTTCCTTCAATATATAGAAACTGCACAGGTCTCACATAAGCACAGATTAATCATGTCTCTTGTTATGTTTTTTCCAGCTGAAGACACAACCATCCCTCTTTCCTATTTGCCATTGCACTGCCCTTAATGCACTCTGCTCTGCATCCTTTTTTGTCATGCAGACTGTGATTTTCTTTTAATGTTTTTGTATGTGTGGCAGGCTTACACCAAAAAAAAAAAAAAAAAAAAAAAAAAAAAAAAAAAAAAAAAAAAAAAAAATAAAGCCTTCTCCTTTCCAGGAGCAGCCTGTGCAAAAAAGCTTCCTGAGCATCCCAGAGATTACATCTTTAATGTGTAAAGCATTCAAAAATCAGTTTACTCCAAGCATCTGCTCAGTAATGGCAATGTTTGTTCTGTTCAGTCAAGTTAGCTGGCAACAGGCAGCAAAATGAATGATAGGGGCCACACTGCATAACTTTTCTCAAATACTTCTCTGCATCTGGAAAATATCACCATACATGGGTAAGACATGTTCAAGATGCACTGTCTGTTCACTGCCAGGGCTCTTGCTCAATATTTGGGTACCAAAACAATGGCCAGCACAGGCTTCCACTGCAGTAATTTTCAAATTTGATTTTTCAAACATTATGTTCTTTCAATCTCATTCTTGGCTTTAACAACTGTTCAGGTTAAATTACTTTTTAAAGGTTGTGACTGTTGTTTTGCAAATAAATTTTGGCAGTAGAATACCATTTAATATAACAGATTTTTTTAATGCCAGTGGGTTTAATCAATAAATAAGTATTTAATTTTACTGCAGGTGGAGGCAGTCTAAGTCACCTCTAGGGAAAGAAACAGGCATTTTAAAGAAACCTCTTGGCATATTAATCACCTTAAATCAAGTTCTGGGCTTATCCCAAAGCATTAGGATGTGACTGTTAAAATCCAAATGCCATCATGAATTTGTAAACCCTGAGCAACCCCTGATTTCCACTGTACTTGGAAAAAATCCCTGTTTAGAAGCACAAAAGGAGAATCTGTGTCTGCATGTAAGTCATGGGATCAGGAGATGGTACCAAAGACTTTGATCTAAAGTTTCTGTTTCAGATAGAAGCTCAGCTTCTTTCTCAAGGATGTCAAAGCACACACATGTGTCGTTGCTGTTTTCTAGGACTGGAGGCAGCTAAAGCATGCTTCAGCTATTTAGGCTCTCCACAAATCATGGTTTAATCTTTCACACTGATAGTTAATGGTATGTTCCTATTCTCTGTGAGAGACCAGGCATGGAAGTTGACTCAGTACATGTAATGCTGAGGCTACACAGAGCAACAAAATGACACCTTTTGTCTTTCCCTCAACACTCTTCCTGCTGCTTCCCAAGAGTTTTGTTGGCTTTTTTTGGCAGATGCACTGGGCTGATGATCTCAGTTAACAGCAACTTCAGCGACTTCAGGCCTCTTTCCTGAGCCATGATGGCCAGTTCCATCATCAGCATCAAAGAGCTTTGGTTTGGATTGTTCTCCTCTAAGTGTTTTACCCTTCGTTTATCTATTCTGGAACTCCTATGCCACCAGTGTGCCTTTTGTTCAATTTTGTGAGATTCTGCAGGATGTTGTCATTGGCATGGCATTTGACTGCCCTAAGGAGGTCAGGAATACTTGTAGACCTGGAGATTTTGTGCACTCTCCTTTCTGCAGGTTGTAAATGAAGATGTTGAATAAAACCAGTCTCAGCAAACACCCACTGCTGCCTCCTCTCCACCATCAAAGCCCTTTCATTTGCCTCCCAGCCCTTAATCTACTCTCAGGTCAAGAAAGAGCTTTTCCTTCAAATACTTGGCTTGGTTTCTTAATTGATAACCAATGAGAAAATAAAACCCAAGGATTCTGAAGAACTGTTGAAATGAGCTTCTCACTTTTATAGTCCTTGTATCTTTCTAGAACAGAACAGACCTCCCAAAATTTACAGCTGCAGTTCTGATTGTAGAAGAGGTGATCCAGAAGATACACAACTGCCATGAGTTAACCTTGCAGTAATTTTTTTTAAATGTACCACATTATCACAGAGAGTGTAAGTTGGCTTTTGACAGCATCCCTTTGTTTTCATTCTAGAAAACCCATATGGACCAGTTGCCAGGGAGGAGAGTAGTGTCACAGAGTTTGCATCCATTTGCCAGGTAAAATATCAATCACTGTGGGACATGCTGCCTAAGTGACAAGGCCATAGCTGGGAAAGAAAGCAGAATGGCACGCTTGAATTTTACAGTTGCAGCAGATCAGGATATGTTTAGATTTTTCTTCACTTAACAAGAACAAAACAGGACAGAACTCTTGTGAATTTAACAAAGGATTAAATACCCTGAGTGATTTTAAGAGGTCACAATACAACAACACTTCTGCTTTAAAATGGCAAGAAAAAGAGCTGCAATGCAGCTACAACTTCCATGCTGCTCTGATGGTGTCTGCCTTGTGTTGTTTGAGTGGGACAGGCCTCCCTGCCTGCAGGAGCCCCACTGCAGATGCTTCTGCCTGTCCAGCAAATAACTGGTTTGGCTGATGGATATTTGCTCTCAGGCACACATGTATGGTCCTGGCCGGCTCTGTTGCAATCTGTTGGGCTGGCAAGAGCTATGCACATGCAGCAGCCTGATGCAGGAAGTGGCTCTGTGGGCAGCAGGATCCACGTCTCTCACACAGACCTTGCAGAATGCACTGCTCTGGCAAAAGAGCAGTATTCTTGGTGAGGTATGGAAGAGGTGGCTGTGAACCATGTGAAGGTACAATGAAAAATCCAGCAGAGTTTGCTGGATTGCTAGAGTAATGATATTTTGGCGAAGACCCAGCCCACTCCTCTGTTTACCTAATGTCCTCCTGCACTTCCATTTAAATAAGAGCTTATTTCCTGTACTAAACTACGGTGCATCTTGTGGTTAGTTATTAACTAACTTTTGTGTTTGAAAAAGGCCTTTATTTCAGCAGAAAGTGATTCTTTTCTAATCCTTGCTCTGTTTGGGGCAGCTGTGCAATCTGCCCATGACACAGGACAAACACAGTCCTGGTATTTTCTAGGCATTGTCATCAGACTGAATGAGATAAGATTCATCTTCAGCAACAGTGGGAAAGAGTAATCCAGAATTAACTATAATTTTGCCAAATGCATTTTGTTGGGGGAATTGGAGGAAATTCTCAAACAAATGCCCCTCCTTTAGGAGCTGTTCACAGTCTCTGCTTTCTCTTGGAGTGCAGTCACACAGCCTGGAAATGAGAAGTTTCCTCAGGAATCTTGCTGGTAGGTTCAGTTTTCAGTGCAATCTCTTACAGGATCACACTGTGGAGAAAGGAATTATTTGCCATTTCTGCTATTCTCTCTGTTTCACTTGTTTCATTTTAGGAGAAGTTCCCAGGAAGATTAGTGAACTCCATGTGCTGAAGTGTGAGGGTGGAATGAGTGAGTGGAGGATAGTCTTACATCACTTGATTTCTGTATGCATAATTCTGACTAAAGCAAATGTCAGGGAAAAGGAAAGAGTCAGTTTGCTTATTTCAATTACTCATGCTTTTGTATTTCTTTTAATGCCCTCCAGGCACACTTCTCTTAGCTGCAAGAATATCTAGCAGCTCCGTTGAGGACTAGGTGCTTGAATAATCTTTAAATTCTTTAACTTTAAAGGTTTTTTTGCCTTTTAATACCATTCTTTCTTCTGTTGAGATTTTGAGTTCAGGCAGATTGCAGTAGATGGGCACTTAGACAATTTTGAAATACCATCTCTGTTTTTCTCTCTGTGTTTAGACTCAGATTAGCTGAAGTGCCTCACTTTGCAGGGGGAAATATCTTTCTGCAAGGCTCAGGTTGACATCTAAACCTTGCAGCAGCTACTGCTGTCAAGACTGGGAGCCTTCTTTCTGCCAAACACGCACACTTGTGCATTTTTTTCACTGTACACCTCACTAATTCTTGTGCAAGAATTGGCCAATCTGTGGTATTTGTCTCCTGTGTCAGCACCTCCCTGGGAAAATTCATCATTCATTCATCACCTGAATACAGGAGCTTGCTTTTGCACCCATCTGGCTCCTAATCTTTAGGGTTGTATGGTAATGACTGATGAGAAGGGGATATTCAGCATGAAGAAATGTTTTCTGCCCAGCCCTGTTACTTCAGGAAGGATCTTGCTGAGTTGTAACCCCTGTCTGCACCACCTTATCCAATTAAGTGTGTAAAACAAACTGTTCCATGAACAATGAACTAAGAAAATCAGTTTCAACAGATTTATGTTTTGCTCTTTTCTCTCACTCTTCAAGTTTTAATTTTCCCTGTGACCTTCCTGCTCCTTTGATACTCTAATTTCCCCAGTATATCCCTTAAATTGCCATCACTTCTGCCAGCCACCTGCCACATCTCCACATCTCCCAGCTATGGGATGGGGAAGAGGTGGTAAATAGCCAAGCTCATCGTATCGAGGTTTCTCTGATGTCAATGCCAATTCTTGAATATGCATCAGGCCATATTATAAAACCTGGGAAATCAACCTATATCTGCTAAAATTAATTTTCTTGTCTCTGGCCTTTTTTTTCCTGTTTCTGTGTCCTACTAATGCTAAACAGAACTTGATACTGGCAAATATCACAGCAGAAGTGCAGATTTAATACTCACAGAGTACTAAATTTATAATTCATTTTATAAGAGATAGAAACAGCAAAAAGAAAAGGCAGTAATTACAGGCTACTAAATAGTGCTGATATGAGCCCTAGGGAAGTGTTAATGAAGTCTCCTAGCAAAGCTTTGGGGTCCTGAGAGTGAATGCAGGGCCATGCATACCTTCTTCTGTCCATGGGGAGGTAAAATTCAATTTAGAGATTAATCTGTTATCCAGTTTGATCTGGTGTTGGGCCAGGTGCACTCATCTATAATGCACGACCAGCATATACAGAATGTGGAAAGGTTCTGGTTTAGGCTGCTTTAAGGGCTCCTTGTCAACTGTCAAGGTTCATACTGTTTGCACACCTCGGCTGGATCTCCCTTGCAGTCACTCCGATCTACTAGAGAAGAAATTGAACAAATCTCGGCGTGACGGTAAATTTATTTAAAAGCGAAGAGGATTCGGGGGTATTTCAGGTTACCGAGAACCAGCGGAGGGGAACGCCCCCTGCCCGCCACCGCACGGTTCTGCCGGCGCTCGCGGGGGAGCAAGGGCTGGGGGAGCCCGCGGCTTGGGGTCCCTGGCCGCTCTGCGGCTCGGGGCCGGTTCGGCGGTTGCGCCGAGAGCTGCTCCCTTCTTCAGCGTCCGCTGAACCGGCGCTGCCCGTCTCGGCCTTCTCCCGGGGCCGCGCCCCACGCGGCGCCACCAGGGCCACCGTCATCGTCACCGCAGCGGCGGTCCCGCTGCGAGTCGGGCCGGGCCGGGCGGCGGAGGCGGAGCCACGCCTGGGGCGGGGTGGGGCGGTGGCGGTCGTTGCCCCAGCGCGGGGTGGGCGGACGGCGCGGTGCGGGGTGATGGAGTCGCGGGCCCTCGCCGCCCGCGCCCTGGTTCGCAGGGCCCGCTGAGGCCCGGCCGCCGCCGCCGCCGCCACAGCGCGGCCACCCCCCCGCCCGCCGCCGGCAGCCCCCCACCGCCGGGACATGGCCACGGAGCCCCCGCGGCCGGCGGGGCGCCCCGAGGGCGGGCGCGGGTGCTGCGCGGGCGGCGGGCGCGGCGAGACGGAGGAGGCCGAGGCCGCGGCCCAGCCGGTGCTCGGCGCCTCTCCGGGCCCCGCGGCGGCGGGGGGCGGCCGGCGGCGGGCGCTAAACGGATGCGTGCCGCTGTCGCACCAGGTGGCCGGGCACATGTACGGCAAGGATAAAGGCGGTGAGCGGCGACGGGCGCGGGGAGGGGGCGGCGGGCCTGGCTGGGTCACCTGCGAGGGAGTCCTTCCCACCCCCACCCTACCCTCCGTTTATCTGAATTGGCCCAGACCGGCTGTGACGGGCGGGTTTGGCTTCGAGTTCCCTCACGCCCCGGCGGCGAAGGGGCAGCTCCGTTGCTGGGGGGCAAGGGTGGTGGGTGCAGGCGGGAGCGGCGCCGGGGGGCGAGCGCAGGACTCGCCGCCGCCGTTGCCGAGCTCCCGCCGCCAGGCTCCGGCCGCACCTGTCCGCCGGAGGTGCCGCAGCAGCGCGGGAGGCCGGTGCTGGGGCCTGGGGCAGTGCCGAGGGACCGGAGCTTCCCCGGGAAGGCCGGAGGGGGGCCCCGCTCGAGCTCCCCGCTACGCACAGGCCGTGGATGGAGCGGTGTAACCGCTGCTGAACTTCATTCTTCTGGTGCTTTTCCTAAATGGCATTAGTCTGTCAGGACCTGATAGTTATCAGGCACCCTTAAACCGAAGGACTTCTGCCGTTCAGCTTCATTTTATCAGGCACCTTTTAAAAAGTGTGAATTCAGGTAACGGCATGGTGGTTCTCTCAGAGCAGATGTCAGAAACGTGGTTTATCTAACGGGACCACCTGAACCTGTGGCCACCAGAAACTTCAAATTATTACTAATCTGTTGTTACTTGCTTGTTTATGTGACAATAAATCTGAACCAATGGATAGGAAATTATTTAATAACGCAAAGACACGAGGAGACAGTATGCCTCCACCGGCTCTAAATTTCTATTTTAGCTCTGTGTTGAGGTGTAAGGTGTTGGCCCTTCTGATGAAGGGGCCTTTTAGCATAGGCAGTGGTCAGTGCCAAAGCAAACGGCCAAGTTAATGTTGCCAAATGGCATTTCTCGCCTTTCCAGGACATTGCATTTGGGGTAACTCCTGCCTCTCAGCCAGGTGGAAGGTATACATCCATTCAACTTGCAGTGTGCTCTCTGAGAGTAGCTACAATGAGTACCTGCTGGCATATTGCCTTTGAACCCTGGCAGTAGGAACTGCCCCTGCTGAATAGGCCAAGGGCTGAATTACAGAGCCCTGTCAGCTATCAGTGAATGAAATTATAACGCTAATGGCACTGTGAGTTTGTCTTATCTACAGCCTGCATCCATGGTGTGCCTTGCTGCAGATAATCTCAACAAAAAAGTCATTCTTCTCTTTGCCTCTGCCAAGGGCTGAACTTCAGAACCTTTTCGATCATCAGTGACTGGAATTACAGCACTAAGGTCACTGTGAGTTTGTCTTATCTGCAGACTGTTTCCATGGCATGTCTTGCTGCTGATAAATTTCTGCAGAAAAGTAATTCTTGTTCCTTGCCCCAGTTGCAGACAGTGCAATAAAATGTAGCTGGAGGTGCAATGGGTCCTTGAAGGTGTATGTGTTCTGTGTTCATACATCATAGCATGAGGTCGGATCACGCAAAAAAGGCTCACTTCAGAGAGAGCTTCACCTTTGGCACATCAGTTTCACTGCAGTTAGATCAAACAGCATAGGTGATCATCTGTATTTTGGGTGCCACTCCAATGGGTTAGGTAAAGCTAGCTCCACTACATCTCATGGGCAAGACCAAGACTTTTCTGCAGAGATACCACCATGGTTGATCTCATCTTGGAAACTGTTTTATGTTGAAGTGAAGACCAAAGCTGCTCTGGCACTCACAGCTATTATTTTTGTAACTCAATTTTCCCTTCTATTCCCACATACAAACAGAGCACTTGAAGGTATCTAAAGTATTTTTAACTTTTACTTTTTTTAGTAAAAGTGCACTGTAAAATTTCTCCTGAATAACCTTCCTTTCTCCCTTTGTTCCCTGTGACTGTTACTGCCTTGCAAAGAAAGGCCTCTCACAGCCTCTCTGCATGCATGTGTGGACGTTAGGCTGCTGTGCATTGTGACTGCCCTTTTGTTGAATGCTGTGTGCAGTAGTGCTTCCCCAGATAAATTGTGTATAGTAAGTAAAGTAATGACTTTGAGTTGTGGCTTAATTCCCTAGGCGGGTAGAGAGAGACAGCACCTGGTGGGCTATGTCACCTTACAGAGCCTCCTGCACCTACCTGTGGCTTGGTGCCTGTACCTGCAAAATGCTGGGGGTCTCCAAGCCAGAAGTGGGATTCTGTAGCTAAAGGGGCAGGTCTCCTTCAGAGTGACTTGCTTGCTCATTTCAGAATGGTAGCAAGCTTTGCTTCCACAGCCAGGGAAAAACGTTTGTGAGATATTTCAAGATTTTATTTTCAACACAGTTCTGTTGATTCCTCAGAAATGTTACATATGTTAAAACAGTCCTATTCCCTGTCTGTGCTGAAAAATCCCAGGAAGCCTACAACAAACCCACAAAGCATCCATATGTTAGTATGATCTGCTAGTGGTGGTGATCTCTGCCTCTTGTAGATCAGAGGGAAGGTTATGGAGTTTACATCTTTGTGGTAAATGTTGAAACATGGTTTTGGTTTTCAGGCCTGCCCCAGTCACAGTGACAGAGTAGTGCAATAAGTGTTGTAGTCTGTCAAGAATGCAGAGAATGAGGGAACTTTAGATGTCAGTTTATATTCAGCTCTTCAAGTAATATGTATCAACCCAATAGTGTATGGATTCTGCTTCCAGGAATCTTTGCCTGCTCTTTCTGCCTTGTAGATTGTCTGCTTATCAAAGGCAAAATGCAGATTTTTGAGGAGCGTGTGTTATAAAACCTATTTTAATGTTTAACCTATTTTATTTTAATGTGATTGGTAACAAGTCACATATAGAGCACATGCCATTGAAGTACTCGGCGCACTTTGCAGAGTGGTTTCCAGCACATGCAAAAGGGTACAGGGAGGGGGAACACAAGCTGCTGTGTCTTGAAGATGTTGTGGTAGCCTGCACATGTGTGGCAATATTTTTCTAGTTTTGAAAAGTGTATAAAAGCCAACTTTAGGCAAGAAACATGCCTTGAGAGCTGTTTTACGCAAATATTAAAAGCAAATCTTTGGCATAGCAAACTATTGAAACAACTATTCTAAGTCTGGTGGTCGTTTTAAAGTAAATATCTTGGTCTCTAAAAATTTTGTTTAGTTTCCAAGACTGCACAACAGAGCCCATTCATAGATAATGGTTTTTAAGAGGTGAAAAACACAATTGCTGTTACAACTGCAAACTCCCTTTGGGATGCAAAGCTCCTGGCTCATTTTTCTGTTTTCTCACATGGTAGTAGAAAATAGAACCTATTTTGGGTACAGTTAACATTTTTGCTACCCTTCTAAGGAAAACAAATTACTGTCTGAAAAGCTAGAAATGAATCCTAGGAGAAAAAATTTTTTCTGGAAGTGGGTTTTTAGTTTTCTTTTGCACCTAATGGTGCAACACAGTACACATTTCAGAGGAATGCAGTTGATTTTGCTCCATTCTTGCCTACGTCCATGTCTTGAGTATACTCGGATACTCAGTTGCATTTCTTCTGCAGGTATTCAGAAATACTGGTGACTGGAGAGTCAAAGCTGCTTCATGAGGGTATTTTGGAGGGTTTTTTTGTGCAGGCTTGATGAAGGTGGTGCCTGCCTGTACTGTAATTATGGGTGATACAAATAGTAGCATCTGATAGCTTGGAGTGCTGTAGGGATGCTACTTCTTGTAGTAAAGATATACTCTATCTGTGCCACTAGTATAGATGTTCATCCACAGGACATTTATTTCTGTTCTAGTAGTGAGAAATGCTTTAAATGTGGTACTCCTTTAAAGTCTTGGCATTGTTGGAAAACAATTTATGAATTATTTAAAAAGGCAGTGTCTGTGTAATCTCTTTTAGTTAATGATGGGGTTTTTGGGGGTGGAAATTTTAATGTCAAATCCCAGTACTGTGTTGGCCTTGGGCAAAGCTACACTGAGGAAATGATTCAATGAGTAGAAATAAGAGGAATGCAAGCAAATCTCTGCTAAGGGTTATATGTAGGAGCTGACAATTTTGTCTCTACTGTGTGTGTAGCAGAAACAGTACAGCTTTTCAATAGGTTGTCCTTGATGGTGAAGTCACTATTTTTGGAAAAAAAAAAAAAAAAAAAAGACAGAAAGCTCTACCTTTTAAAACTAAGCCCTGAAGGAAATGCTTCTCTTCTAGGCATACTGCAACATCCAGATGGAACTGTCCTGAAGCAGTTGCAGCCACCACCTCGTGGTCCCAGGGAGCAAGAGTTCTACAACAAGGTGAGGGTCCCATAGTGTGGAGGAGGCTGGCTTGCTCCAGCTGAAATGAGGGATGTGCTTCCTGTAGAAGTACATCCTTATCATTGTGGTTGGGAAAGTGCAACCTAAATACCCTGCCATGGTATTTGTGTGCTCTCTAGAACTTTCTGCTCCTTGCATGTCAATACTCCTGCCAGACCTACTTCACTCACAGGATTTAAGCTTGCTTATTTCTTCATAGGACAGCAGAATTTCAAAGCATCTAAGATTTTATTGAAAAGCCTGATCTCCTGTCTATGTTTAAAGGGTTGTATGTTTGATCCCAACTTTCTCACATAGCTAAGTCTCTCAAAAGTGCTTATGTCTAAATTTAACATGTTTTATGCTTCTTCCTAGCCTGGTTTACTGCTAGAAGTAGCTCTGTTCACTGTATTAAAACTCAACTCCTTTAAAAAGTCAATAAATATCAAACCTCTCAATTGTTTTAACTTCAATTGTTGTATTTTTCCTATTGCTTATCTTCAGTTTGCTTTATCAGTAACTTCAACAAGTGCACACCAGGAAAGCTGTTGCTTTCCTGGGAACAGTTTCTAGAGCCTGCTCTGTCCTATCTGCCTGTGATAGACTGTCATGTGGTTTTTGTGTGTCAGATTAATATGCCATGCCCTTCCATGGCTTATTACGTACAAAGAGCTATCAATATTTTCATGCTTGGTGTAAGAGGAGTCTTGAGACCCTCTACTTGTCGTGGTGTTTGGCTTGGATTTTGGTTGGTAGGTTTCTTTTTCCCTAAAAGTGTATTTATTTAAGTTAGCAAAAGACCTTGCAGATCTCATGAAAATGTCTCACATAAACAAAGCAAGGTGTTTTAAGTAAACAGTGTGTTTGCATACTAGCATTATTTGGTAATTCTCATGATGGGACAGAACAACAGCGCTTGAATTACTAGGAGCCAGTTAAATGTAAATGTTTTTCTGAGTTTCTGTGTGACTCTCATTGAGATGAGGTTAAGAAATATGCCATCCAGCCTGACTGATAACTTGAGTAGAAGGAGGAAGCTTGGACAGACTCCTTTGGGCACAAGGCTACTTACTGTGCTGTGAAATCCTCAGGTAGACAGTAACATGCTGTCCCTGCCTAAAGCCAGCAGGTAAGAGGGGTAAGTTCAGGCATTGCTTGCACATTAACTCTTCACATCAGAGACTTTATAATTTTGCCTGTTTAAGCATAGACTCGTGACAAGCTCTGAGCAAGACGCTGGGCAAAGTCTTTGAGAAGGGGGTATCTGTGTCACTGTGCTTGTTACTGTGCTGTGAAGAAGTCAGGTCTCAATGCTAGTAACTTGCAAAGTAAGCTTCTATTCGGTCTCCTAAGGCCTTGCAGCTTGCTTCCAACACTGAATTTTTTTAGTTATAAGCCATCTTAGAAAGGGGTTGGGCAATTACTGAAAAATAACAGAGAAAGGGAAAGATGTAGACATGATTAGTTATGTGTGGACTGGAAGGCCTTTTAGTGGGAGAAGGGAAGGAGAGCACATACATGTGTGTTGTGGTGGTGAAAGTACAGGAGAAAGGTCTTGGGGATTTGTTGCTCTTCAATGATTAACTGCTATCATGTTTACTCTCAGGGAAGGGCTGTGTGATGTGGGCTATAGACATCTAAGCACTACATATTATTATTATAGGATGATAATTGCTCTGGGTTGGGAGGTTCAGGATAGGGTACAGTGTCACGTGCAGCTTGAGCTGATCCAATAGCTCATTGTTACCAAAAGGGAAATAAATGCCACTCTCGCCATTTACCTTGCACCATGATGGTGCTCTTTGGACATTTGTGAACTAATTTGACCTAATTAAAAGATAGCAAAACTTCCTTGTCTTGGTAGTCTTCTGGCAGTTTAGATGACTAAGCTGACAAGCAATGGGAACAGCAGCAAGGCTGCCCTGCTTTGGTGACTGAGTTCAGCCCATCTTGTGGGCTGTAATCAAAGAGACATTATCACCTTGGAGAAGGCTGATGAGCCTCCAGAGATCAAGGGAAGGATAATTTTACTGCTCCTTGAGACAAGGAGTTGTTTGAAAGGTTGCCATGTACAGCAGATGGTGAGAAACAGTGCAGAAATGAAACAAGTGAAATAAGCCTGATGAGTCCCAAGCTCTCACTTTGTCAGGGCAAAACAGCAGGTTGGTTGGTAAGATCAAAGCAGGTGGTTGTCCAAGAGTATATGTGGATTAATTGTGACTTCTTTTTCCCTTAAAATTTCTTCTCCTGTTTTTTCACATGTGCTTAGAACTGTTTTGTCTGTATGTAGGTGAGTTATTGCTCCCTTTGCATCCCACCTTATGCTAGCATGCATGAAAATTAGTGTCCCAGTACCTGGGTCAGAAACAAGGGGGGTATCTCTCCTTCTGGAACAGCACACCTCCTCATGTGAAGTAACTGAGAAGCTCTGTAGTTTATGGTAGCAAGAAGAGGAGCATGTCTCAGTTTCAGCTGCATGAGTCAGCTGGAGAGCAGCTATGGCAGATCTGAAGCAGAAGTGTCTTCCAAGAAGCAGGAAGTGGTATTTCAGTGTGCAGTCCTAGTACTTGTCAGCTGAAAGCTGCAGGGAATGTGTCATGATAGATGATAATGAGGCATTAAGGGACAAGTTTGACTAGAACTGTGATATATTTAATGTGATACCAGGTAAATATTATCTTCTGTTTGAGCCAAGAAAGTCTTCTCTTCTGAAACTGCTGGATTTGTTTGCAGCTTGATGTCTGAACATGACAGAGGTAGAAGTCTGTCAGTGAATCAGATGTTTTTTCCCTTGTTATTGATGTTTTTTTTTTTTTTTCTGTTGAGCATGATGCTAAGTACTTACCAGTAGAGCCCAAGCAAAATGGGCTTCCATTTTGGAATGGAAACTTGAGCAAGACATGTACTGTAAAATACTAGGAAGTGATCCAAAACTTGCTCAGAAGCAGGTGGCAGCTGAAGTTTGGAAGAATTTCACAGGTCTCTGTCAAATCTGGAAATTGCTGAAGTAATTGCTACTCGGGCTGCTGTCAAGTTACCTTTCATACTGTGTTTTCCCTTTAGCAGTCAAAAAAAATAGAGGGTTTTTTTTTGTAAGAGATTATTTCACCAATTAAACTTTTATCTACTAGAGCACTATGTCTCATTCTCTACTCCTCGGGAAGGGGCTTGCCATGTGTTATGAGGGAGGGGAAAAACAGCATGATAAGATTATCATAAGTACCTTATATGATAAAGCATAGTAAAACAATTAGTTGTTTGTTAATAGCTTGACTGGTTTGTTAATAGCTTACCATGCACTGCTTAACTTCTCGTTGGAGTGTGACTTTCTAGCTGTAATGTCCACTTGCTATTGAGTTCTGTAAATCTGAGTAATTATCTAATCAAAATAATATCATTTTAATTTTGTTTCTGTGAACTCCCTTTCTGTACCTGAGGGCATGAACTCCTTAAAAACATTGCCTGCACAACCATGGAGTGTTTTAATTGGTATTCTGGTTCCCTTAACTGTGTGAGAAAAATAGGAGTTTTTTTAACCTTGAATAGTTACAAAATACTTTGTTTTCAATAGGTATGAGCAACAAGGGAATGAAACTAATTGAGGCATAAGGGTGGTGTTTATTTAAGGGCTATCTACACTGCTGATCAGTTGTTTCTGTGTAATGGCAATGCTCTGCGTAGGCAGAGGTACTCCAAAGGACTACTTTTAAAGGGGTTTCGGGAGGGAGCAATATACAGTGATGTGGGAACAGGGAAATAGTGTTGTTTGAAAATGTAGTCTTTTCAATTAGAGAGATTAAATTGGTAAAAGGCAGTGTGAGTTTATGGTAGGCTGCCTACGCAAGCACGCTAGGAAATCCACAGAAGTGGCCTGCTCCTCAGTGTGTTTTGGGATTTGGCTTCAGCTTGATTTATGCCAGGGCTTATTTATCCATGCTGAAATGTTCTGATTTAGTTCAGCAGTGCTGATAGAAGGAGGAAACCTATCAGCACTCCTATGGTGATCTGTTGCACCAGGTGAGTTGAAAAATGTGAGAAGAGTGTCCTTTGAAAAAGTTAGTGCAGCCACTGTGTGAGGTAACCCACTGCTCAGTGTGGAGCTCCTGTCTCAGCCATGCCAGGCTGTGCTCCAGGGCACTCAGTGCTAGTATAGCTCTGCCTTTGCCTTTCAGAGCTCTCCAGCACAGGGCTTTCCTTAGTTTGTCATGTCAGGAATGTAGCATTGCAGAAGCTGTTGTCCTCTAGGAGAGGGAGGATGCTGGAATGTCAAGCCTTAAATAGGGCAGCTGTTTTTGTGGGCATTAAAAAAGAGAGGTTGGGCTGCAAGGAGTGGATGCTGCCTGGCTCAGGTGTGACCCCATCTACAGAGCTGCCTCCAGCTCTGGGGTCCCCAGCACAGGAAGGACATGAACCTCTTTGAGTGAGTCCAGAGGCGGCCTCCAAGGTGATGGGGGAGGGCTGGAACACCTCTGCTATGAGAAAAGGCTGGGAGAATTGGGGTTGTTCAGCCTGGAGAAGAAAAGGCTCTGAGGAGAGCTTAGAACCTCCTTAGTCTCCTCGTCCAGGAGAGCCTGGAGAGGGACTTTGGACAAGGGCCTTGAGGGACAGGACAAAGGGGGAATGGCTTCCCCCAGAGGGCAGGGTTAGATGGGATATTGGGAGGAAATTCTTCCTTGTGAGGGTGGGGAGGCCCTGCCACAGGTTGTCCAGAGAAGCTGTGGTTGCCCCATCCTTGGAAGTGTCCAAGGCCAGGTTGGACAGGGCTTGGAGCAGCCTGGGACAGTGGAAGGTGTCCCTGCCCATGCCAGGGGGATGGAACAAGATGGTGTTTAAGGTCCCCTCCAACCCAAACCATTCTGTGATCCTATGAAAACTGAGGAAGAGAGAATTTACAGTTGTTGTCTTTGTGACTGTGGTTTCCTACAAGCTGTGTGTTAAGCATGAAGAGATGGAGTGCTTCTTAATGTTCAGTAAACAAGAGAAGGTTGCTGAACTGTTTGGAAATGGCTACTCTTTCACTTCTGATCTTGGCTTTCATTCAGTGCTGTTGTAAACCTGTTACTGTGTGTACCTTTTCTGAGCATGGCCTACTGAAGTTTAAAGTTTGCTAGTGGGGCAGCTAATAAACTGGGATTTTATGCTTAACAGATCCAAAAATGTTCCTGTAAACTTTTATTTGAATTGTCCTTCAGTTTGCCTGTGGTGACTGTAT